>NC_087337.1:5397515-6066265 GCF_037043105.1 Vanessa tameamea
TAATATGTTAAGCTTCGAACTTAAATATAATAAACAAATTTAAGTATAACATTAAAAATTCAACGTCCAAATTTTTATTATAATTACAGATGGTACAGTCAGCAAAACAAGTTCACTCGATTTTTCAGTACGGTTAGTAAAAAAAGGTCGACAATTTAGATGTGGATTGTACATGTGTGAATTTTGTCATATTATTGCGATATTTTGGCATATTTGAACTATTCATAGGTCGATGACTAGTTTGTAAAGACACAATGTTCTGACAAAAAAAACCCGTTGAGTTTCTTTTACCAGTTCTTTTCAGGTGTGAGATGTTATTTTTTTCGAAACGGTAGTAGAATTTTATCGGTCAATAACAAATGTTGAATAAATGTATTTAAATTTGAATTGTTGACAATTTCTTGACAAGATAAAAAACTATATCTTATAACATACTAGAAAAACTCGCCAGACTGCCCGGTATATATATATATATATGTAGTATATAGCAATAGTCTTAACGATCGAAACGATATATAAGCTGATATGCTACAGCGCCATCTAGCGGCGAGGTGCAGCTACGTACTTCGTATAACGAAACCTTCACCTTGAAATAAACATAATTGTACTAACTATCATGACGATCTGTCAAACAGTGTCGAAGTAAATTGCAATTATATTTATAAAAATAAATCCCTTTTTTAAGATCCTTCTAGCATCGGACTACCAAAAAGGCCACCTTTTGGTAAACAGTCTTTAATAATTCTTTAATGAACTAAGATGTTTATCTGTTATGACTGTAATTACACTCACCACTCAAATCTGCTATATATAGAGCCGAGATGGCCCAGTGGTTAGAACGCGTGCATTTTAACCGATGATTTCGGGTTCAAACCCAGGCAGACACCACTGAGTTTTCATGTGCTTAATTTGTGTTTATAATTCATCTCGTGCTCGGCGGTGAAGGAAAACATCGTGAGGAAACCTGCATGTGTCTAATTACAACGAAATTCTGCCACATGTGTATTTCACCAACCCGCATTGGAGCAGCGTGGTGGAATATGCTCCATACCTTCTCCTCAACGGGAGAGGAGGCCTTAGCCCAGCAGTGGGAAATTTACAGGCTGATTATTATCTATGTTACTCAAATCCGAACGCAACGACTGATATTCTTGTTTGAAGGTAGGACGTATGACGCGCGACTTGAGCCCTACCCAATATACATGTATACACATCTTTATAATTAAAATAAATCAAATACCCGAAGAAAATAAGCATAAGGTTTTAACCCATAACCCCGACGAGACAGGAGGGAAGTAATATTAAAATATATCATCAGGTTTACCTCTTCGTTGTTTGCGTCGACCCACTGCAAAACATTATCGTATTAGTCACGTCATAAACACACACAGCTCCGTTAGACACACACAATTCAATAGCATTTCATATGTGTGATAGATAAATAAAGAAATTCGTTATATTCAATAAAATCTTTAATATGATTCTAGATATATATATATATTTTTTATAAGCGATATATTGTTATGAAAGCGAATTCCTTTTTTTATTTGGGATTTTTTTTTTTTTTTACGACCTTCCATTCTTTTTTTAGTATAGCAACATTTCATTATAAATAAAATTTATTTTCAAACTGAAATACGAATAACGTCGATATGCGTTTCAATAACGAAAATGAACTGTCACACAATCAAATCAAACATTACACTGATGTCTATTGACAAAATAATTTAAATTGTGCGTTTTTTTTTAATGAGCCTCGGTAAAAAAAAAGATGATTTTTTATTTGACGCTGTACAATATCAATAAATCCAAATGAAATTTTAAATCGCAATCACACTAGTATGTAAGCATCCTTAGATTTGAATGTTGCTATTAAAAAAAAAATCCCAAACACTAAACTTTAAATACACACAATAGAATAATTATTAAAAAAAAAAACTCTAATAGTGATGTTACTAAACTTAAGACTAACATATCATTCAAGTAAAAAAAAAAACGTATTTAAATGTAAAAATTTTGCGCGTTCACTAAAGACACTACAATTAATCGCATAACTTTAAAGGAATGTGTTTCTTCATAATCTCATTACATATGGCCTATATGTTAACATTTATTATATATGAAAGAATTCTACAACGACTATATTTATTGGAACGAAGTTCTTTAACGCGGCTTAGAGCGTTTAC
This sequence comes from Vanessa tameamea, assembly GCF_037043105.1. Lineage (NCBI taxonomy): Eukaryota > Metazoa > Arthropoda > Insecta > Lepidoptera > Nymphalidae > Vanessa > Vanessa tameamea. The sequence continues at coordinate 5,399,702 of NC_087337.1, forward strand.
ACATAGTCCGATCCGATATCGGATGCCGTCGGACGCCGTTGTCCGCGAGTGCGCTGTACGTGCATTTAAGCTGTCTCTGTGTGCGCCATTTTGCGTTTTTGTTTTAGGTGCGTTTTGTAGCTTGCTAACAAGAGTATAAGATGCTCCTCTATCTAGCTTCCACAATGGGATGTGTCCAATACTTTCCTCGTACAGATCTTGTTTTGCATCTCAAATATAATAGGTAAATGAAGTTTTCCCGCAATGCCCGGACGAAGCTGTGGAGCAAATGGCCGAATCGGAACGATTTTGTCGAAAATAGCACATGGTGGCTCTCGGCTGTCAGCTATCTGATCGGACATCGGATCGGATGATGTGAAAACGCTCTTAACAGTAAAGTGAACTGGCAGAAATCGTCACGTAAGGAAAAAGCGTTATGACCCCCCCCCCCCCCCCCCCACGCGACCTCTCCGTCTCCTTCTGTTGCGTACGATTTTATATAATATCAATTGAACTTATTTTTGTTATTGTTATAATTCAAACAATTTAATTTCTTGTCATTTGACTGTCAGATGTTACGATAGTCAATTCATTTAATTTTCTGTTATTTAATACACAATATAAAGCGAAAGCTACTCCGTTCCAACCAGACGTCCAAAAACACCTGTTATTTTTTTTTTTTTTGTTTTTTCGATTTTTTTTTTATTATATAATAATATATTCACCGTTCAAAGGCGAAAAATATTCTTATCATACTAGAATGAAAATGAAAAATGTCTACTCTGTGAAATTACACAAGTACAAATAAATCGCCTGATGTTTAACCGCTAAGCTGCGAATCACTCCATGATTTAAAATTCAGATATGTTGTACCAATATCGATCAATACAAGGCAATACAATCATATATATAATTAACAATTTCATCTCAATACATTTATATAGAAAAAAATCCTATCGGTGAGTATTTTTCACACCCATATAGTAAAACTAAATGAAAAAAAAAAAAACCGGTACAATATTAATAATCATAATAATCCGACATTTGATCATAATTCTATCTGCTTAAAATCACTTGAGATTGTTGACAAATTTGAGAAACAGCGTCTTTAATAAAAAAAAAAAAGACTATTTATTTGACTAAAATTTAAATAGTGAGCCTATATGATATCCAGAAGACACGTTTGAAGCACTATGAAATTTAATCAGACAATATCCAAAGAGCCATATCGATCTACGTCAAAAGCCTCGAGTCTATATTAAAGTTGCGCCTAAACATAAATATTAGCTTAATTTTTATTATAAACAAACATTTGGTATTAAATAAAACAGGCAGCCAAATTTTCACACTCTGTGTTAGTCCAATAAATAAAAGAAAAAACAAAATTACATCTTTGGACTGAAAGCAATCGTATATCTTTTTAAATTCATAATATAATATATATTATCTGTTTGTATTCTTAGACACAGATAAACAATTGATAAACCCAATTTCAATTAGACACTTCATGATTGAACATTTTAACTTAATAACGCGAAAGACATCAAAAAGATCCTTCCTCTACTGAACTTTTCAAAATAATATATTTAAAAAAAAGTAAATATTAAAAAAAAAAAAGGAAAATCGAATATCCATCCTGGCGCCAGAAAAGATCTATCGACCCCCCAAATTCTCCGATCAACCCTCTCAGAACGCCAGCACTCTCAAGCCTTACTCCGCCTCAACCCTGAGATATTCTACCTTGGTAATCTTCTTGGGATCGCTGGTTCCTGTCTCGAGGACCTCCACCTTCTGGTACACGTTGGGGGAGTTCAGCCAGCGAGTACGCTCTCCCGCCTTGCCAGTGCCCTTCTTCCATAGCCTGGAGACGAAGCATTTTATTAATTATATTTATAAAAGAAAGCTAGGTAGTCACTAATTGATAAGTATTACCTGTTCAATAGACATTCTCGTGGACAACCTTTTAATGACTTAAAGGTACTTGAAGTGCGCGAAGTACGCGAGTGTTCTTACAAGTACTGGTGAGGTATTTGATATTTATTTATGATGAATATCCACTTTATGGTCACCACCAGAGACATTGGCGCCGTGAGAAATGTTAAAATGTCTTACTTTACCAATGCACAACCATCCTATCGGAACTAAGATGTTACGTCCCTTGTGCCTGTAGTTACACTGGCTCACTTATAAATATAAATATTGGACAACATCACATACATTACTCTGATCCCAATGTAAGTAGCTAAAGCACTTGTGTTATGGAAAATCAGAAGTAACGACGGCACCACAAACACCCGGACCCAAGACAACATAGAAAACTAATGAATTTTTTCTACATCGACTCGGCCGGGAATCGAACCCGGGACCTCGGAGTGGCGTACCCATGAAAACCGGTGTACACACTACCCGACCACGGAGGTCGTCAACTTACTCACCCTTTAAACCGAAAAATGACAATCATGAGTATTATTCGGTGGTAGAATTTGTGATGTCTGTATCTGTGGGGTGATACCTACCCAGAAACGCTTATAACGGTCTAAAAGGAGGCGGCAAAAGATTTGAGCCACGCTGGCCACAACCCATGGCCTAGCAGCTGGTAAGTTAAGGGAAAATATATCTATGGCACCATAATATATCTGTATTCATCATGTATCTGCGATCCTACATTCCTTTTAAAATTATCAGCATGTCAGTACCTCAGACTGGTCCTTCCGCGGAACATCTTTTTATTGAATTAACTTTTTCCCATTGTAAACTTCTACTGTGTGTTTTTTATAATCCTTGCCTATCAATTGACTACTTTCCCTCACTAGAATACCTTCTTGAAAAATTTACTCCTCAATATAACCACACTATATTGATGGGTGACTTTAATACTTGTCTGATCAAGAATGATTATAGATCCTTGAGACTCAACTCCTTAATATCTGCATCTAACTTACACATTCTTCCTCTCTCTGCCACACACTTCTTTCCGAATTCCAATCCTTCACTTCTCGACTTAATTATCGTGTCCTCCACTGACCATGTTGAGAAATATGGTCAGTGCAATGCTACAGCATTATCTTATCATGATTTACTTTACCTATCCTATAAAGTTAAACCACCTAAAGCAAAGTCAAGAATCCTTCTGCTACGTAACTTTGGTGGTGTGGATATCAGTCGCCTGCATGAAGATGCGTCTAAAATCGACTGGTCAGTAGTACTGGCTGCGGATACAGTTGATGAACGGGTTGCAATTTTTAATTCCTTATTGACACAATTATTTGACACTCATGCTCCCATTCGTCCTGTACGTTTAAAACATCGACCTGCTCCCTGGCTTACCGATGAAATCAAAAGATTACAACATCGTAAGAACGTAGCCAAAGCAAAATATAAGTTGAACCCTACAGATCAAAATCGCGAGAAGTATAGAAATATTCGGAATCGCTGCAACATGCAATGTAGAGATCAACAACGACGCCATATCCATCGGTCTTTAACCGACAATGATCCTTCTAAAGTGTGGAAATTTCTTGAAACACTTGGAATTGGGAAAGCACGTCAAGAACTAAATTTAAATAATCTGGATGTAAATCATCTTAACAAGCATTTCTCGTCTTCGGATACCATAGATGGTACAACAAAAACAAGCACTATTAGAAATATTTCAGCGTCTTCTACTCCCAATATTCCTTCTTTCTCTTTTAGTCAGTTTACTGTATGTGATGTTAAGAAGAACATACTAGACATCAACTCTGATGCCGTGGGTTCAGATTGCATTAGCCGTAAAATGATTATTCCCATTATTGACCTTGTAGCTCCTATCATTACATCTATCTACAACTTGTCGATAAAATCTTGTACATTTCCTACGATCTGGAAAGATGCTCAAATAATCCCTGTACCTAAAAAGTCCAATCCGAATAGTTACTCCGAATTCCGTCCAATATCGATTCTTCCTTTCTTATCAAAAGTATTTGAGCGTCTTATATATCAACAAATGACTCCCTTTCTATCCAAAAATAACCTTATGAATCCTTTCCAATCCGGTTTTCGCTGTGGTCATAGTACGGCTACTGCCCTCGTTCAAATAACGGACGACATCAGACTTGGTTTGGACAACCAGCTGATTACAGTGTTAGCACTGCTGGATTTCAGTAATGCATTTAACACTGTAGATTTTGACATTTTACTAGCTATACTACGTTCTCTTAACATATCTCCTAAGGTAACTGACTGGTTTCAGTGTTACTTGCGAGGGCGTCGGCAGCGCGTATACACTAATGGTCGTAACTCAGACTGGTGTATGCTAAGCGCTGGCGTCCCGCAAGGTGGCGTGTTGTCTCCTTTATTATTTTCTATATTCATTTCCTCTATCACTAATCACATTTCTTCTCTCTACCACTTGTACGCAGATGATCTCCAAATATATTCACAGACTCAATTTAGCGGGCTCTCGGACACCATTGATTTAATAAACAAGGATTTGATGCACATAAGTCAATGGAGTAAATCTTATGGTCTGAGAGTCAATCCCTCAAAAACAAAGGTGATTATCATTGGTAGCCCGAGACTTATTTCACGGATTGACTGGAAACAATTACCACCTGTCCTTTTTGATGGCGTCTGCATACCAATCTGTGAAACAGCAAAAAATCTCGGTGTTATCTTTGATAGGCACCTTTCTTGGGCACCTCAAATAAATGAGGTTAGTAAAAAAATATTCTCTTCCATTGGCTCACTGAGAAGATTGAAAAACTTTCTACCCATTCCAACTAAAGTTACGCTAGCACAATCTCTCCTTCTACCGATTCTTGACTATGCTGACACTTGTTATACTAACTTAAGTGAGGAGCAATTAAATAAACTTGAGCGATTACAAAATCTATGTATACGGTTCATATTTGGTTTACGCAAATATGATCATGTTTCCGAATTTCGCCAAAAACTCAAGTGGCTCCCCATTCGCCTTCGCAGGAATACTCACATTTTATCTCTTCTCTATTCTATTCTTTTTAATCCAGCGACACCCTTCTATCTTAAAGAGCGTTTCACTCTCCTCAGGGAGACTCATAAGCGCGCTCTTCGCTCGAATGAAAATTTAATTCTCTCCATTCCTTCCCACTCTTCTTCTTATTATTCTAAGTCCTTCACTGTTGTAGCTTCTCGAATTTGGAATTCATTACCCTTAGCTATAAGACGCGCACAGTCGTTAGCCGTTTTTAAAAGTATGGTTAAGGACTTTTACTTGTCGCATTAAGCAGTCGTTGTCGTTGTTAATTTTTTGTTCTGTTATATCTCCTTTTTATTTATTTATTATTTTTTTTTTTTTCATATATATATTTTATGTATTTATTTATGTAAATATTTATTATAGTATATATTTATATTATATATATTTATTGTTATCTGTGTATTGTGTTAACATTTTTATATTATGTATGTATTTTATTTTGACTTAAATTAGTGTACCCTTCCCATATATGTAAATACTATGATCCTCTGCCCAAAGGTTGCCTGGAAGAGATCGCTGCTGAGCGATAAGGCCGCCTGTTGCACCTCATGCAACTTTTTGTTTCAATATTGTAATTTTTAGTTTTAAGTTTGGGTGCAATAAAGTATAAATAAATAAATAAATAAATAATATCGTAGAATAAGACCTGCCCACATAAAACTTTGGTCTTGCCACTGTAGATTGTCCTAATCAATCTATTTGTTTTTGTCGGAGAGTTTGGCCAATATTTGGTTGATATTATTGTATTAAGACAACATAGTTACCCTTGTTTGTACAGTTCCTCTTCCTCGAGAAGATAGCCCAGCGAGGACACGGCTGGTGGTACTTCAACGTCGTTTTTAGGTCTCGGTATGTCGTTCTGTGAATAATATCAATTGTTATAATTTCATTTTATTTTCATTAGGACAACCAACAGTAGATATCAATATCACATCGAAAATAAAAAATAAAAAATTACATTTCAAAATTATCAAGGCAAAAGTTGTACCACTTGCAGGAAGTCTCGCCGTGCATTATCATATTACAAAACGTATGCATTGAAAACGTGAATTAAACACAAGCACAACAATAACCGTATGATTAAAATTGGGCACAGATACAATTCTTTATTTTTCGATTGAATCGAAGGCGACTATCGTGACGTATGTCTGAATGTCTAATGTAATAATAAATAAGTCATTGGAGTTCAGAGTTCAATCATTAATGAATTCCTAAAATACAATAAACTAACTTTGAACGGTCATTAATTTTCCAAAAAAAACTTAATTTTGACCACCTGATCTCCAGAAATAGGTAACATTTCTTCATGAATCCTGTTATAATTTTTATTTAACGTTAATGAGCATAATTCAATATCAAATAAAGGGTTTCCATGTCGAATCAGCAGCTGGGTCATTTTTGACATGTTGCTAGTTGTTGAAAGTCATTTTGGAACAATTGTCAAATCCCTAAATTAATTTTTGAATAATAAGTGATACAGAGTAACTTCAATATTGTTTTTCTTCGAAACTATAATATATTCAAATGAAACAAAAGTAATACGAAAGCTGCTAATAATATTTAAATTACATAATTATCATTTTCATAATTTTTCGACCTTTTAAAAAAAGAGCATATATATTTTTTTTAAATCAATGAGTCAAGTTTCTTGTCTTTTTCTTGGGAGGATCACCGACCAAGAAAATTACGCAATTATCCAACTATAACATGTAGCAATTACATCGATTTGTGATCGGTGAAATCCTGTGAGACCCTTTGTATGATGAAAGTGCTCTATCCATAGGACTTACTTTAATAAGAGGATGGCGGTAGATATATCCGGTACGGAAGCCAGCGTTGTCCAACATCCTCATCAGAGCCTCGAACTCCTCGCCACCGACGCGCCACTTGGCAGCGTCAGAGGGAGGCTTGCGAGAAGACTCGTACATCTGGAGAAAATACGAGAATAAGTACCACTAAATCTTTCAGACCGATATCAAGCGAGACCGGTACTGACGTTACTAGCCTTTTCGGGCTCAATGCAAAATTTCTGAAGTACTCCCCCCCCCCCTTTGCTTATTATGAAAACAAACACGGGCTGTCGAGCTAGACGGACTGAGTTTAAAGTCATTATACATTTTTAACAATTTACATCATCATTCAAAATTTTTGACACTTTATTTTTCTTTAGGTTTTTTAAGCATCTATCAAGAAATAAGAGCATCGTTTGTATTTGGCTGGGAGTCCCCAAGCGACCTGAGTTACCATAATTATAATAGTTAACACCGTTTTTTTTTTTAATCTCATATCATAGAACCAAAGCTTTGAGTAGTTTTCCAGGGCATAGGAGTGTAAACACTTATCACCTTCCAGCTTACTATTGAGAACTTCTTAAATACTTGCATATACAAATTTGATTGGTCCGACCCGGGATTAGAAGCCGGATAAACTAACAAAAATTCCATTGGCTAACGTTCTAGCGTCCAACCGACCTGTCTTCTTGTCTCATCATCCAGCAAAGTTAGCTCGTCCAGTGGCAGTGAAGCCAGACGGAGCTGAACCTCGCAAGCAGCGTTCAGGTTCTTGGCCTGGAAGAAGGCCTCCTCGAGGGTAGCACCGCAACAGAGAGCTCCACTACCGCTCAGCATCAGCACCTTTGCGTGGGGCCCGAGGGCCCGGACGAGTTTATCACGTTCCTCGTTGTCGAGGGTACCTACAACGACAAGTTTTTTTAATTACAACGATTTATTTTTTATCTTCGTCATAATTGTATATTTAACAAACATAACATTAACCCTGAACTAGTCTTGGGGTCATTTTTGACCACAAAAAACAAACACTTTTAGAGCTATAATTTACAGATCAATATTACTGACCTAAAGTCTATATTTAGCAACAATATGAAAAATCATATTTACCTACATACCCATAGCACATATTGAAATACATTGCTTTACAAATGAAGCTCAGGTAAAAGATCCAGTCAGGAAAATTCTGCTTCCAAATTAAATTAAGACATAAATTAGTTTAGACCAATGACGATTCGGCCGTGCTCTGCAGAAATGTTCCAAAGAGATAAAATAATGACAAACGTTTAGAATTAAATGACAAATTCATTTCTACAGTGAAAGCGATCTTGCTAAACACACATACTGCTAATATACTTATTATATGTTAAGCATATTATTTTAAAGACAATTTTTTTTTATTTAATATCTTTAATTTTCAACACTGTTCAAGATTCAAAAAGAAAATAATCGTTCTAATGACATTTGCATACTGTAGCGTATTTAGGTTTATGCGTACATTGAAGAGCCGAGACGGCCCAGTGGTTAGAACGCGTGCATCTTAACCGATGATTTCGGGTTCAAACCCAGGCAGGCACCACTGAGTTTTCATGTGCTTAATTTGTGTTTATAATTCATCTCGTGCTCGGCGGTGAAGGAAAACATCGTGAGGAAACCTGCATGTGTTTAATTTCAACGAAATTCTGCCACATGTGTATCCACCAACCCGCATTGGAGCATCGTGGTGGAATATGCTCCATACCTTCTCCTCAACGGGAGAGGAGGCCTTAGCCCAGCAGTGGGAAATTTACAGGCTGATTATGTACATTGAAACGTCAATATTTGTCTATGGAATGATTTGACGTATGACGTACTTTTTTCTCTCTCCCCTTCTCGTGTGAGCCGCGGTAACGTGTGTTATGTGAGTGCGCCGCGCTTTTGAAATTAGCTTGTGTAACGGACTTATCCTTCTCCTGTAATATCACCCGACCCTTGGCTGTGTTCTTCGAGTGTATGAAGACCAAGGGAGCGCTCCCAAGAAGAACGTGTCTTCATAAGTCAGAGCCCAGTTTTGAGGTAACAACCTCCCTTTTTAACCTAACTACAGTCCACTTTTCTCTCGCGCGTAAACATACAGAACAACAGTCACCCCATTATACCATATTATAAAGACCGTACCGTTGGGCACGCGGTGGTAGGCGACGTCGCCCAGCAGCGCCGCCTCCCCGCACAGCGGCAGCAGGCCGCGGCGCGTGGCGGACACGGCCAGCGCGCCGGCCGAGCGCACGTGCAGCACGCAGCGCACGTCGGGCCGCGCCGCGTGCACCGACGCGTGCAGCGAGAACCCTGCGGCCGAGTCGACTATATAACCTTCTAGTTGTCGTTAAGAAAATCATGCTATAAATGTTTTAACATTTCAGCCGTTATTTTACAATTGACGTTTTTCAAATTTTGAGTTCCGTCGATGTTTCATTGGAACTAAGTTCTTTAACGTAGCTTACAGTAGACTAAACTCGTCGGGTCGTACATAACGTTACTCCTTTTTCATTATTTTAATTCAAACAGAATATTAAACAACAATTATTTTTCTTATCGTTTAGTTACTCTCAAACATTGTTAATTTATTTATTTGTGTCGGTTAATTAATACATGGCGAAAACAGCTTCGTTCCAGCCGGATGTTCCGCGACGCATCTGTATTTATTTCTTTAAACCTCATTCATTTAACACAACCCTTTTTTTTATAGTTGTAACGGAATAGGCGTTTGTCTTCCATCTCACCCGATGGAAAGTGTAGATGAAGAGGAAGGTGGTACACGCCCATCCAAAAGAAACCCGTTCACTCTACTCTTAAAGGCTCCACTTCGACATATCGGGAAAAATAGACTTAAAATAAAATTAAATCTTATTTTGAACAAACAAATAATATTAATAAATCAACCAAATATATGGACGATATTTTTATTAAATTTAAATGACCTGACCTTGAAAAACGAAGTAATTTCTATAGTTGTAATATCAACATGTCCCTTAATCGGTTTTACGGGCCTAACAATATTTGACCTAACACACACTAACATAAAGATTCGTACTGGTCCACTTGGACATTACTTCCAAACCTACCCTCAGCGTTGACGGGGAAGTTGGTGGTCCCCTGGTCCTGGACCACACCCTGCATGTCCACCTTGACCAGCGACGAGGCTGTCACCTCGTGCGGCAGGAGACCCCGCGGCGTGGTCAATACTTGCTCCACGGCGGTGTTGAGGCGGGCGGTGATCTGACCGGAGATGCCTGCTGTGAAAATATTTCTATTTAATTTATATTTACAAATCAAAACAAATCAAATGCTTTCATTCAATATAGAAGCATTAATTTATTGATTGTCGAATTAAACAATATCACCGGCTCGGAATAGAAAATACCCTGACCTAAAGAACCGACGAAAGAAATTCAGCGGGTTTTTGTAAATTGGTGATTTTTTTCATATAAAACAACTAGTTAAATATAACAAAACTCACTCTGCGTCCATCCAAACAGATCGACGAGACGATAAACAGCCGCCAACTTGCAGCGGAGGATTTTTTCGCCCTTCTCGTAGCCGACGCCTTCGATACCTCGGATGTCGTTGATGGGAAGGACGCAACTTGGACCCTGAGAGGAAAAAAAAAAAACGATTGTGATTATCAAAAAAATCTCCAGCTCAGAAAGGCACTTTCGAATCGTCGTGGTACAGCGTTCGGAGAGCAGTATCTGCCGAGAAGAACCGCCAACAAACTCAGCAAGTCTCTATACCACTATTTCGATCACATAGTATGTCAAAGTACAATGAAATTTAACTGGAAAACAACAAATACTAAATCCACGCATTTCTGTCATTAATATATTCTTGTATTGACCAATACATCTTACTCATCAATGTAACCGTGGAATTTCATGATAGAAACGTATACCTTGTCCCAAGAAGGAAAATCGACAGCTCTTGTTTTTTATCTGTCTAACTATTACTGGCATTGCGAAACCACAAGACAGGTACCCCCATTTTGTGGCTCTTCTTATCTATATTCCGATTCATTAGACTTTCAGGATTAGAGACAGGCACCAGTCACTCAGTCATTATTGGAGAATAACGAAGGGGGGGGGTCCCTTTCAAATTAGTCAGATAATTTTCTAATTTTTTACACATTAAAAAACGTTGATTGTAGAAAGCTTAAACTGTGCAATTGATACCGGCGGATAATGGTATATTTGAATAGACAAGGAGCTGTTTTGTAACTCATGCAGAGCCATATAGTTCTACCTTAAAGAAGAACTCAAACAAACTATATCAAAATTCTGACCATAGTTTTGCCTTGCACTAATTCCTCACACGGCCATACAACAAACAGCGTTGTTTCTAGTATTTACCATGCTATATACTAACACCTCTCTTATATTATATTTACTTTGTGGTAGGGCTTTGTGCAAGCCCGTCTGGGTAGGTACCACCCACTCATCAGATATTCTACCGCCAAACAGCAGTGACTCAGTATTGTTGTGTTCCGGTTTGAAGGGTGAGTGAGCTAGTGTAATCACAGGCACAAAGGACATAACATCTTAGTACCCAAGGTTGGTGGCGCATAGGTGATGTAAGGAATGGTTAATATTTCTTACAGCGCCTTTGTCTATGGGCGGTGGTGACCACCAACCAATGCCATAAAAAAAAAATGTATATTTAAACACAAAAAAAAAAAACAAACGAATTACATCCAATTATAATTTTACTTCCAAAGTTCCAATAAGAATTACGCCCACATCCAAAACGCCATTTTGAATACAAACTATTTAAATTTCGAACAATGACGTGTATCAATTCAAGGGCAAAGAAGTTTCTGCATCTTTACTCCTCCTACCATTGAATTACCTAACGTATTTGTATTACCACACTTACCCTTAAGCTTCCCGTATGCAGCCGCCCCCCAACCATCTCCCTGATGCGCTGCAGCAGCGGCGCGTCGTTACCCTCGTGCATCTGCTGATCGAGCACACGCTCCAGCTCCTCGCGGAACAGCTTCGATGACATGAGGGCCTCGACACGTTTCCGACGCTCCATTTCACGTACATCCTGAGAAAATAAGACGAAATATTTCACTTAACATTCGGAAAATTAATAACGCTACCATCAGGAGGCCCATTCGCTCGGGCGCCAACATATACGATATATTATTGTAATGATATACTCACAGCATCGATGTCGGCGGGACGCTGCTTCAATCTCTCTTCCTCCTCGGCGGAGAGCGGACCGGTGCCGTTCGGCAGTGTCTCTGTATCGGTGTCAGCCATTTTGCTTGCTTAATTCCGCTGTGGACAACAAGAAACTACATTAGAGACATTGACTAACGTAGTTGCGATGGACGTTTTAAATATTTACTAAATGTAGAGCGTTGGACGATACAATATAAATTTATAATCACTATACTTGTAAACGTTCCTCTTGAATCACTCTGTTTATTGATGGAAACCGCATTGAAATCCGTTGCGTTGTTTAAAAGATCTAAGCGTACAGACGGGAAGCGACTTTGTTTTATACTATACATAGTAACATATACTATATTTGTAACATATTATGTATAAATTGTAGCTTTCCGCTTTCAAATACAAACGCTTCAATTCGCACACTATTCTGTGCGTGCAATATTCTTAAAAAACGTGTAACTTTTTCGATTCCCGTATTAATAACTCGTAATAGGTGTCCGTCTCGCAATCATACGATTATAATACATACAAATTTAAACGCCCCACTTCCCTCCCTAAAGAAGAAGGTCGAAAAGTCCTTTCATAACCATCTACGTCGCGAAATTGACTTTGCAAAATTTAAAATAAATCGGATGTATTATTAGTCATGACTCAGTCATTGGTAAATTACAATCAGTGGCGTACCAACGCTGCCAATGTGGTCGCATGGGGCCCCCTGATCAAAGAGGGTCACAGATTACACATTTATTCAAAAATACTTCTTCAAGGAATTTAGAAAAGTGAAAAAAAAAACCGCAAGGATAAAGTGTCCTAAATTTCGGCACATGCAATACAACCCTTTCAAGTCTACTACCGGGTGACCGGCTCGACAGTCCAAAGCAGTCCCTCTTTTGCATTGGGGCCCGAAAAATCTAAATACGCCACTGATTACAATCAAGTATTACCCAATAGGTAAGTATATAAGATTAATATGACCTTATATACCAATTACTGCGCATCCATTACATAACATACTTTCACTATATAACCTAGTTTCTGCATTTTCGCAACAATCCGTCCGTCTGTCTGTGGGAAGATTTAGATAAGTGCACAATGGCGAACTTTGTTCATGATTATATTTATGTGTTACGTAACATGGACGTCAGGTCAGAGCCGAGATAGTTCCGTGATTGGACCGTGTAAATATTATACAATAATTTTTTTCGTTGGAAACGCACGTGAATGGGGGGGGATATGTCCAGGACGACTAGTACACCAGAATATCCACTAAAAAAACCAACATCAAGAGATCACTTTCGCTTGCTACCGTGTCGAAGTCTTAACCTAATACTACGAGCTGAGTCAGATTTAAAGGTCCTCCAGGACATGGAGCCAGAAAATAGTTCGGGCCCTAATTATTTAACGCATCACGCACGCAAACTACACGATCGAGTTGCTCGCTAAACCGACAGTTAACTGTCAAGTCGCTCGAAATAGAAAACTTCATGCTTTACCTTATTATTATTATTCCGTTTATTAAAAATTGTGTGGTTTTATCTTATTTTATAATGTTTATTTTAATACAAGTTTACATTGGTGAATGTTTCTATTCTCGAGTCATTGTTTAAGCGATGAAATAATTACATATATTATAATAATAATTATTAAAATGTAGATTATTAATATTATACTTTAATGAACTATTTGCATGTAAACATAAACTATTTTCAACCACGCCGAAGAAGTAGAATTTCACAAGCGCACGTAATCACTTTTTTTTTTTTAATTAACTTTTTTATTACTTATAATTGCCTGAAACCCGCTCGTTCCTAAGGTGTGTTATTATACAAAAAAAAAACACTAATTTTTTTTTAATTAACACACAAACAACTCAACACATCTGTTTAAATGTTATCATTGATTGGTCATTCGCAAATCATAAGCGCCGATAAAAAAGTGACTAGTTTAATAATGCATTTTGATTTTGTGTCTTTGAATACGTGAAGCTAACAACGTAGTGCCATCTCATTCGAACTTATATAGATTGATATACATCCATCCTTGTCGCGTACACGACACACAAATCTTTTAGGGTTGGCACTTTTCTATTTTAATTTGAACATGATAATTTGAACAAAAAAAAAAACGCGTCGATTTTCTTTCGCCGGTTCCTTTCAAGTTTATTCCCGAACCGGTGGTAGATTTTTGACGTCCAATAAGTAAGTGTATTGACATTAAACCTACCAAGACAGACCATCATAAAAATTAGCTCTTAAAAGCACAATTGAAATAAAATTTTACAGGATGAAATTAAATATAAAGCTACCACCGGTTCTAAGAGAATCTACCGAGAAACTCGGCTAGTTACACTTTTTCTGTTCGTCTACCTACTGATCTAGATTAGTATGCGTATAACGAATAATAAGTTAAACAGTTACTTCCTAGATATGCGACGGCTTTCAATGAATATTTGATGGAATTGCTAATGGGCTTTCGAGTCGGGAGATCATGATTAGGCGATTTCACAGTAGCGACAAACGCAAAACAGTCGCAGCAACTGTTTTCCTATCAAGGAGGGGAAGGTCTTGAAAAAAAATTCATATTATCTAGTCGCGTGGGGAACGGGACGTAAATTATACAAAACACCATAATCTCCATAATCTATTCCAACCATAACAGGAGAAAAGCCAAATAAACAACATTTGACAGCAAATTGACGCGATATCATTGGTCGAGAGCTCGATTAATCTGTGATATTCACTGTGGACTTGCGAAGAAGTGGCGTTTTGAACGTCGACGAAACTTATCGGAATTTTGGAAGTGATATTAAAGTGGATATAAGTTGTCGAGTGGAATAGTGTTGTATGATAAATAAAGATATATTATTCAAGAACTGTTAGTGCACAGTATAACAGAGCGTTTAGCAAATCGCATAAAATTTGTTTATCTTTATTCCTACTTCGATTTGAATAGGCTATACTTCAACGAAATAAGGTTACGTTTTTGTTCCATTCGCCGAGTCCAAGTTATTTCAAGACTTAAACATTTCCCTAGTTAAAAATAACATATTTGTGAACAAATCAATATATTAATCTAACCATCTATGGAAATTTCAACTTAAATCTTACTTCTTAAATCGCCGATAATGGTCAATGCTTCGATCATAAACGAGGCGCGGCCCATAAGGTCTCTAGTTCCCAAAGTTAAGGGCTCATTGACGATATAAATATGTCTAATATTTCTTACACCGCCGATGAGCGGTGGTGATCATTTATCATCAGTGGACCATTCGACAGTCCAGGGTGTATGATCTTAGTCATAATCGCTGACAATTTCAGCATTAATAAAGTTAACTAAAAATAATAATGATTACGGAAAATAAACACAAGTCAATGACGTCACACACTTATATCCTTCATTGGGATGCACCGAGTTCTATAGATTACGTAAGCACAACATAAACACACATAACGATGACAATTATTGCTTGAATATTTATGGAGAGGTCCTTCAAACAAATAGGTATTCATTGACGACTACGACGTTTCACGAATACCAGACCGCGACAGATTTTTCATAATATACAAGTTTTCGCCCGCGGTTACCCTTGCGTTTCAGGTCTTTCCTTGGAGTTCAAGCTTGTGTCGTACCAAATTCCATTAAATTTTATTCAACGGTTCGGCCATGAAAGATCAACAGACAGACAGAGATACTTTTCGTTTTAGCGTTGACTAGTAACGCTTTTTAATGAAGCAGTCGTTTCTGCAGTGCTGAAGTCAAATTTGCTGCAAGACTCTCTGACCTTTTCACCATTCTCAGAGCAAGAACTGCTTCTCATTGGCAAAGACTGAGCCGTAGTACTCATTCTATTTAGACTACTATCGTTAAGAATCTAAGTAATTCTTGCTCAAAATTTTTGTATAGCCTTCATTGGTAGTGGTACAGATTTGACGACCTCCGTGGTCGAGTAGAGTGTACACCGGTTTTGATTTTAATTTATTATTTATTTCGTCAGCGGCTTGATGGGAGGGAGGGAGATGGCTGGTAGGTGATAGCTACCCTTTGTCCTTGATAAAATATTAATAACAGACAAACTGACTTTATTAAAATTTACAATAATAGTTCGATCTTCACAAGTAAATCATAAAACTAATTCATGACAGTGTGAATCAGTCTTAATCAATATTAATTACTCATCGCTGTTAATTCAATCGATAAACTGTATTAATTAACACTTGATTCGGTTAATTAGCTGTGTTATTGAATGATCCACTTCAAATAGTAATTATGATAAAATTTATAATATTTTTCATGTATTCATACTAGGAATGAACCTGGGATGAATAAACTATAAATTAACATATATTTGGGATGAAAGGGTTGCGTTTTTCTCGATTTTCTTTTACGTTATTTCTCAGATAACGATATCCAAACTTGTCGTCCGTACCGCGTATGATATAATGAGGTTTTGAGGATGGACGTTTCTTTTGTAATACATAAAACTCGGTTACAATAACAGCCTGTAAATTTCCCATTGCTGGGCTAAGGCCTCCTCTCTCTTTGAGAAGAAGGTTTGGAGTATATTAAACCACGCTGCTCCATTGCGGGTTGGTGGATACACATGTGCCAGAATTTCGTTGAAATTAGACACATGCAGGTTTCCTCAGGATGTTTTCCTTCACCGCCGAGCTCGAGATGAATTATAAACACAAATTAAGCACATCAAAATTCAGTGGTCATTCTTGCGGCCATCTCAGCCGGTCGGTCGTATGGACTTCATTGGCGGCACACACTGCGGCGACATGATATGATTTTACCACCATCTACAACATACATCGTCATAACCCAGACAATTCCTACAAAATCGTAATAAATTATACGCCTAGTCGTGCGTCATGAATCACTGAGCATCAGCGAAAACAGTATGAAAATCGGAACGACAGGGTTTAATATGTCTTTGTTTTATGTGGTGATATTTCCGGGAATCTAGAATCTAGAATTACTGAGGATATTTTAATTTTAGGTCAATACAGCGTTTTAAATAGTTATCGCTCAGCTTTGCCGGCAATACACTTAGATTTGCCGTTGGGCATTCATTGTGTTCCGGTTTGAAGCGTGAGTGAGCTAGTGAACTACAGACACAACATCTTAGCTTCCAATGTTGGTCGTGCATTGGCGATGTAATAAGGAACAGCGCCGATTCCTATGGGCGGTGGTGGCCGATGACGTCTAATAATTCATTTGCCTACCTGTATCATACAAAACATCCTATTTTGGCGTGTGTCGTATGGAATATTATATTTAAAGAGACATTAAAATTTTTAATTGAACTTTTGAAAGATTTTGTTATTGTAAAAATTCTAATAAAATAAAAAATAAAAAAAAATACATTGAAATTTTACTTCATCATTGACAACCCTAGACCTCAAACGTCGCGGTCGTTGACCGACGTCATGACATCTTGACACAGACCCATTGAAACGCTATAGAAGATACGTCGGTATGAATTATAGATTTTATTAAAGTCAACACGTTCTTGCAACATTCGACTCTAAAGATACCGTGAACTTCAACAATATATTTTTTATACGCTTACGAAAAAAAATTAAACATTATAATATATTTACGTCTACATTAATATTTTTATAAATGCTAAAGTGATTCTGTCTGTCTGTTGGTCTATTCCGCAAATATAACGTTTAAATATTGGACAACATCACATACATCACTCTGATCCCAATGTAAGTAGCTAAAGCACTTGTGTTATGGAAAATCCGACGTAACGACGGTACCACAAACACCCAGACCCAAGACAACATAGAAAACTAACGAATTTTTCTACATCGACTCGGCCGGGAATCGAACCCGGGACCTCGGAGTGGCGTACCCATGAAAACCGGTGTACACACTACTCGACTACGGAGGTCGTCTTCGCTCTAACACGGCTAAAACACTGAACCGAACTGATGAAATTTGGTATGACACAAGATTGAACTCCAAGGAAGGACATAGGCCTAACAAAGGAAGACCAAACTTACAAAAGTCGCGGTCGGAATCTAGTAACATATAAAATTGTCTACAATTAAAGTAAAGACAAAATAAAACAATCATCAATCAACGAGAAGATCCTTCTTTCCGTGCTATACGGGGAACGAGTGCTAGCATCCAAGGCCCACTACTCAGAATCACGTGTCAAAAAATTACGATTTTTTTTTAAATTAAAATGAAAACTATTGTCATGTTGATAGACAACATAGAATTGCTTGTCACCTTTATAACAAATTTCAACAAAATCGCTTTCGCCGCGAAATAGCAACAGACAGATAGACAGACAGAGTAACTTTCGAATTTATAATATTAGCATAGATTCCTTATATCAAAAAAGAAAAAATAAATAAAGAAACTATATTATTTATAATTATTTTAGTGTTAGAAAGGAAAACATCTCACGAAAAGCCGAACGTGCTCACCGACTCACATTGGAGCAGTTTGTTAGATTAAGCTTGAAATCAAATCACAACGCACAACAATGGACCATATACAGCGTGTTACTTTTTACATCTATCTATATTAATAATTTCGTTCAGGTCTACGATAGACCTGATCGAAGACTTTCCACGATTAGAGATCGTTAAAAAAAAATAATGATTTTTAGTCGACAACATACATCCGCAAAATTCGTACAATCGAGATATTTCGGCAGTAAATCCATGAAATTCAATGACATGACAGTTCAACGGGCGGCCATGTTTGACTTTTACGGATGCGTTCAGAAAGCCGTGTATAGAATGATTACTATTAGTAAGTTTTCATCTAGTTTCCAACAAATTCACTACAAACAAGAACATGAAATTCAAAACGGGTGAATCTGCGAGGTGTACTTGCTTTTATTACAACACAAGCGACCCGCCCCGGCTTCGCACGGGTGCAATGCTGCCACTAAATACACTACAGAATGTCTTACAACGTTCACAGTTTTTTCAGTCGTTAGACAATACAAACCGCTATGTCCTTTCGTTTTAATTCTGTAATATCTTCGAAAATATTCATTTAAATTACATACCGTAAAGCGCCATATTGATCTATATTAAATGCACAATGTATTTAAGGTACTTAATTGGATAAGGATTAATGCTGTATTGCTTAAATCGCTTCGAAAATAAGCCATTATTTCTCGTAAATAGTTTATCTATAAAGGATAAAAAATGGTTATAGTAGGTTATCCCTAGGAGATAGAAATATACCACCGCGGACTTTTTGAAGACCTTTTTTAGGTGTACAATACTGTAGTAAATTATTTTGATCTATCTCGTAGGGTTCAGCCAGCGTTTGCAATGTAAGGACAAAAAATGTGTTTATTACGACATCACTTTTGGAACATATAAAATTATCAGTGTTTCACTATTATATTGAGCATGTATTATACATATAAACCTTCCTCTTGAATCAATCTATCTATTAAAAAAAAACCGCATCAAAATCCGTTGCGTAATCTTAAAGATCTAAGCATACACAGGGACAGACAGCGGTAAGCGACTTTGTTTTATACTATGTAATAATTATACACTAAAACCTTTGAAACCTTCGAAAGCATCTTATTGTACAAGTTTTATAAAGATCAGCTTAGTTTTTCACTTAGATATAATATATTATAGGTATGTATTTATTGGAACAGATTAAACACGACTTTGACTACTATTGTTACACCCCGACCCCCTTTACCGCAGTGTACCGCACGCGGTCAAGTTATATCGGTCAGAGAGAAGCCACGTGAAAGACGTGACTCAGAACCTACAGTTCAATGAACCCGACATTGATACGGGCTAACTATACGCCCTCGGTTTAACTTAGGTCGAAATTGTGTCTGCGAAACTAGGGGACGTCGCCGTCCTAATTACTTAATTTTGGTACTTATATATTTAATGAACACTGGCTTACTGCCAAGCTTCCAAAAAAGGCTTCTAATGGAATTCTTTGAAACACAGGAATGTGGAATAGATTCCACTGAGAAGAACCACACATAAAACTCATTCAAAAATCTATTTCGACGATTAAAAATATTGTTTAACCTGCGTCAATATACATCATCATTGACTGAAAATTTTCCATCGGAGATTATCTATACAGATACAATAAATACGTTAAGTGCGGTAGTAACTCTATCTATCTATCCGTCTGTTACGTTTTAACTGCTGGACCGAATCTGTCGAAACTTGTCACGAGCAAACTTGAACCCCAAGGGAGGACAACGGCTACTTTATATTACTTTACTTTAAGCCAGTTACGGATAAAGTGATTTATAAACTCAATACTGTTTGTCAAATCAAATAAAAATATACTTTATTCAAGTAGACTTTTACAAGCACTTTTGAATCGTCATTTAACAAACTATTTAAGTAAAGCTACCACCGGTACGGAATGTAGATTCTACCGAGAAGAACCGGCAAGAAACTCAGTAGTTACTCTTTTTCAACGTCTAAAAATACAGTCGTGTTAGTTAAATACAATTATATATGTATGTTATGTCTCCTGCCTGGAAGTCAACAAGCATTAACTCCACGCTTTTTTATCATCTATGTAATCTTGTATCGAATAATATGCCTTCTTTCGAGTAGACCTAGGCGGACGAGCAAATAGGCCACCCGATGGTAAGTGGTCACACCGCCCACAGACACTGGCGTTGTAAGAAACATTAACCATTCCTTGCATCACCAAAGCACCACCAACCTTGGGACCTAAGACGTTACGTCCCTTGTGCCTGTAGTTACACTGGCTCACTCACCCTTCAAACCGGAACACAACAATACTGACTGCTATTTGGCCATATCAGTTCAGTAGTTTTTCCATACCGACGTTACAGAACAAACGTCTCCTCGTCCGTAGTACTGAAACCATCGAACGCGTCCTACGTCCGAGTACATAACGTTCCTTATATAACACATCGTCTCCGTCCGACCGCAAAATTATTATTTCGCGGTCAAGTTCCACTATCGGAGAGCGGAGAGGGGAGACGTCACGTCGGATCGTCGAATCAGAGCGACGGAAATTTGCATAATCGGTGCGGAAACGAGACGATAAATATTTACTAGTCACTCTAATCAATTCATTTGTTATTCTATTGTGTAAAACGACTTTGAATTGGTTTGTATATATTTATTGATCAGTCTATTACAATACGTATATATAAATGTATTTAACGACGACCTCCTTGGTTGAATAGCGTGTACGCCGGTTTTCATGGGTACGCCACTCCGAGGTCCCGGGTTCGATTCCCGGCCGAGTCGATGTAGAAAAAGTTCATTAGTTTTCTATGTTGTCTTGGGTCTGGTTGTTTGTGGTGCCGTCGTTACTTCTGATTTCCATAACACAAGTGCTTTAGTTACTTACATTGGGATCAGAGTAATGTATGTGATGTTGTCCAAAAAATATTAAAAAAAAAAATATTAAAAATATTAAAAAATATATATATATTTAACGACTCTAACTGATAGCTACCGCAGTGTTGGTAACTAGTATAGTAGTGACTTATACTCTAATCTAACCGTAAGAGCCGAAGCCAAGCCGTAAGCCAGATAAACAATATTCGTTTATCTTTATTCCTACTTCAATTGGAATAGTTTACGGTATTGCTGTGATCCGATTTAAAATATCAGTGAGCCAGTGTAAAGACAGGCACAAGGGACTTAACTTAGTTCTTAAGGTTGGTGGCGCTTTGGCGACGTAAGGGGTGGTCCCTTCCATGGTTACTATTTTGGTTACCTACTATGTTTCTGCGCAGTGATGATAACAATCAATCAAGTTGATCAAGTTGCTCGTTTTCCCTTTTTTATATTCTATACTGTTTCGTTTCTATGTTTAATAAAAAATGCTATCTTCTTCATTCGAATGCCAAATCAATGATGAAAGAGGGAGAGCGATGAACGTGCAACCAAATACTCGTTATAATATTAGCGTTTATAAGGCCATTGATTATCATAATATTATACTTGTCACAATACTAACATACACTAAGAATTAATTATTACACTAAGATTGAAATACGATTTTATTTAAAACTCGATGGTCTCAAATACATTTAGCCGATAGTGATCATTATAAAAGATCACTGCATAAAAATACCACCCTGTATACAAAAAAAAAAAAAAAAATTAGCACAGAAGAAGCCATGTACTCCCCACATGACACCCGAAATCGAACGCAAAATTTCAGCAAGAGCACGCCCCGTCATCGGAACGCCGCCTAAGGATTCGACGACACCACGCTGACACACTACACCGATTCGTACCGAAGCCCCACGCGGCCCACTTCCTCGTAATCCGATTAACGACCGCATCGGCTACATCGCGTACTACCTATTCCAATAGGGAGGATTTGATATAAACAAACCTTTGATTAAAATATCACATGTGATACGACTAAAGTATAAACTAAGTATACGCTTAATAATCTATTCCCTTAAGGAGGCGCGCTGTTTAACGCTAAATAAATTATTAATTAATGAAATAAACATAGAAAATATAATTGAATTATTATTTTTTTTGCTGTCTCTACTCTTAGACGTCTCACGCACACTAACACATAGCAACCATAAGCGTCATTCACGCATACCAATGTACGCCGATAATAAATAAACGTGATAGGGCGCGACTTAGTACATGAAGAGTTGGCGGCCGAGCATATAGGCCACCCGACGGTAAGTGGTCACCACCGCAATGGCGTTGTAAGAAATATACACCATTCCTTACATCGCCAATGCGCCACCAACCTTGGGAACTAAGATGTTATGTTCCCTGCGCCTGTAGTTACACTGGCTCAGTCACACTTCAAACCGGAACACAAAAGTACTGAGTACTTTTGTTTGCCAGTAGAATATCTGATGAGTGGGTGGTACCTACCCAGACGGGCTTGCACAAAGCCCTACCACCAATTCATAACAATATTGTTATGAATTTAATGATATATATTTTGCTTGCCGGTAGATCTTTGCAAACCTACCTGGGTAAGTGAACAAACTTCACAGGCGGACGAAAATTATTATTATATATTTTAAGTGGTATTATTACGTATGTAGCTGCGCTTCAGTTTAACCCCCCTTTTAATTCAGACTATTGACTTATAAGTATCCGAAAATCCGAAATCATCGGTTAAGATGCACGTTCTAACCACTGGGCCATTTCGGCTCTATATAAATATATTAGACTGTTGGGACGTAATAAAAGTCCATAGACTGGTTAATATATTTTAATTTAGGAGCAAGACCACGTATTACTATTACAATTTTAAATGTTGAAAATATAGGAGAAGAGAGCGAGTGTGGCCTGTCGGGGCCTTATATACCCGGGCCCCCATCACTGCAGACACGACGTCATACTCGCCCATTGGCTGCCGAGCGCAAGTCTGCGACCGATGCGTTAGTCGCAACATAGACCAGAAATCTTGAAATCGTGTATTGCTTTTTAGACAAACTGCGACAAAATCCGTCTACACGGCAGACATTTTCTAGGTCATCCGCAAATGGGGCGTGAGGTCAGATGCTGTGCTGGTGATGCGACAATTAGGTCACGTTGAGATCACCAGCCGACGATATGTTACGAGTTGAAAGGTAAACGGGACAATTGTCGGAATTTCAAAAGAACACGTTATTAATTGATAATCAAGGGAACGAATACTGGTCTGTCTAACACTAGCTACCCAGCCCGGCTTCGCACTTACAATAAAGGTCATATGTAAAACATTGATAAATATATTATAATATGTACATCGTATATATGTAAAAAGAGTAACTATTTCGTTTCTTGCCGGTTCTTCTCGGTAGAATCTAAATTCCGAACCGGTGGTAGCTTCACTTAATATAGTTTGTTAAATGACGATTCAAAAGTGCTTGTAAAAGCCTACTTGAATGAAGATATATTTTGACTTTATTGGTTTACGTGTCACATTTCAGCCAATTAATACTAAAAAAAAAAAAAAAATATTTACCTAAACCGTCCTCATGAGTCACTCCGTCCAATAGTGAAAACCATATGAAAATTCGTTCAGTAGTTTTTAGGATCATCGCGTTCGGACAGACAGACGCGGCGGTTATAACAGTGTCTGTAGGTAGTAGGGTACCGTCATTATGTCACCGAAATCAGGTATTCGGTAAAGGGTAATAAAATAACGGTACTGAACTCTTTCCGGTCGTGACGGATCTGCCGACCCATCGGATTTTTTTAATATTTTTTATGGCATTGGTTGGCGGACGAGCCTATGGGCCACCTGAGTTAAGAAACAGAGAGCGCATCTGAGTTCGTACGCAAACTTGTGTACGTTAATATGTCCTGCGTAGTTAGCTGGTCTCCCTCGATAAAGAATCCTGTGACCGAAATACGTTAGACCGACATCACCATCCACTATCCTTGTAATGGACACCAAAATTCATACAAAGAATTGTATAATTTCAGCGTCTTAAACATTTGCCATAATAATATGCCTCTATGGACACAAGTCGCTCAAGATTGCTGACAGTTCTTCTGTCTGGACTTTTTAAAATTAGCTTGGCATAATAAAATTTAAAAATCGACTGCCTGGACGAGTAAAATCAGCCGTGTATATGGAAATAACGCCACATGAAGTGGGGATATAGTGATTCGTCGGTACTTCGAACACGAGATGCGTCCAAGCACAACCGAATACCCACTAAAAATCCAGAGGTACCCACTCCGTGTCTAAACTCTAACATGATGAGATGTCTTGCGCGTGATACCGTGACGCCCCATTCTACACATAGCCTACATCAGTAGGTCTTAACGGAAATATGGATAGGTGTTCACACCTCTGTTCATATACAAGTCAGTTTTGCCAAAAATTTGACGAGTCATCCCCTAATTGGAGAAACGAATTGATATCCTAGTCATAGTTGGATAATTCCTTGCATCAATTACTAGTTGAATAAAATTAGAAAAGCTATAAAAATATATTTCCCGCTAAATATATTTGCATATATAAACATATTAATATTAATTTAAAGTCCATCTCTATTAATATAAAGATCGTCACGGAAAGGTCACTGATTTGTCACTAACGTCTAAAAATAGTCCAATTATTTCATAACATCTTGAAGACCGGTAATCTCGTACTATCGTTTAAGTTCATAATTATGTTTATTAGTTAAGATATTAACATATATGCTGATATTATAAACGCGGAAGTAGCTCTGTCTGTCCGACACTGACATTGAACCCCAAGGAAGAACATAGGATACGTTTTATACCTAACACCTGATCGACACCAAAAACGCGAGCGAAGTCACAGACGACAACCAATAGTATAATATATACTATATTATAAATGTGAAAGAAACTCTGCCTCTGTTACCTGCTCATGCTTAGACCACTAAACCGATTTAGATGAAATTTTATATGGAGATAGTTTGAGTCCCGGGTAAGGACATGGGCTACTTTTTTTAATTCACCCCCTCGAGATGGAAAATGGGGATTGGCGGTTTGTGTGCTATAGGTAAAGTATTATAAACATCGCGCTTGCAAACCGCAGGCTCAGCTAGTATTTCTATATATTTAATTCTTCTGTATGTGTTTTTGACTAAACTCCTCTTGAATATCGCGTGTCCCTGGAGGGCTTATTTGATGATGATTGGACATGCAACAGACACACGCCGCTAGCATTTTCAACGGATACGAAGTACAGTGCTGACACGACGTTGACAATAGCTGTTTTCGCGAAAAAATAAAAGAAAAAATCATACGCAAACTTAGCTCAAATTAACGTAAATGTAAGGCTGTACTGAAACTTAACATGAGAACTGTCCATAAATGCCATTTCTACGAGTTCGTTGGAAGATGATTACGGTTAAATTAAAAATAGAACCTTTAGAATTAATTGCAATAGAAACTCTAGGCCCGAAATGTGAAGCCGCGAACAGGTTTTTGAAATTAAAAAAAAAAACCATTATAATTAACATTACACGAAACAATATCATACATATATTTTCACCACGATAACTTGCTACTGTTACTCCTAAATAGACTTTGATTTAATTAGTCACACTTTGGACATGAACACGTTTGCGTCATAATATTAATTAGGTTAATTAATAATTAATAAAACTTAACTATATCGCGATATATAATAAAAACATGTCTGTCTGTCGGTAATAATAGGATAAAAAATCAAATTTTCACGTAAACGGATGATTAACTTTGAAACAATTTTTCTAGCATCCCATTCAGTTACTAACTCAAAAGGCCATTAATATTTTACACGCTTCAGACATTAATAAAACAAACCCGTTGTCTCTCGATCTGTCTGCATGTTTGAACAAAAAAAAAAACAAGACAAAAATAGCTCATTAAAATAGAACGCATCTCGACGGATCTCCAAAAAAAATTCAAACAATTTCATCATCATTTCCAAAGACCAAACGAAATATCCCGACTGAGATCGTTAATTCTAAACTTAACCGAAACTAAACAACAAACCCAGAAATGCGTCTAGTGAGTCACAACATATAATATATAAATATATCCACGTGGCAGATGAAAAAGTAGACGAAAAATAAATCAAACCATCTCATAGATAACATAACACACGACGACGCGACAACCAAGCACCTGTCGGAACTGAACCTGAACTGCCTAATCACAACGCGACGGTATTTAACCAAAAAGAGAATTAAACGAACCACGAGTAGACACGTCCGAAATAGACGGCATGCGATCGAGGAATGCGCTTCCGCCGTTCCAAATTTAAAATTTTCACAACTTTTTCGTTTTATTTGTAAACGACGTACGAATGGTGTCGTTTCGCTTTGATGGCAGTAAATTCGCCTTTTTTTTTTTTCTAATCAGGCAACGCCTTTAATTTCGTTTGTGCAAAAATAACAACTTATCAAAATGACGTTTACAATAGCATCAAATGCAATGTAAACTAGGGATGTTAGGGATATGTTTTTTTCAGTCATAATTTCAATTACGAATATAGACTATTTAGAAAATTGTCAATGAGAAAAGTTCGTAAAAGTTTGACTTTTATTGTTGGTTAGTGTGGGTCACTCTCCTTAAGTATAAAACCACACAATAACACATAAATTTATAAAAAAATCAAGTTTTATATCGGATTCTGTTACGGCTTCGTACATATTTTTATTTCGGCTATCCGATAGTCTCTCTATATGATTAACAAATTACTATAACAAGCGATACGTATTTAAATCATCATTATTATAATCATTAGAGGAAATCACGGCACATGGTCACCACAATAAGACCATCACCATGGTCATCACAATAAGACATCGCCAATGCGCCACCAACCTTGGGAACTACACGGGCTCACTCACCTTTTAAACCGGAACACAAAAATACCAAGTAAGTACTGCTGCTTGGCGGCCGAATATCTGATGAGTGGCTGGTACCTACCCAGACGGGTTTGCACAAAGCCCTACCACCGAGCATATATAATACTTCCATAACAACAAATTACTGTCACACACACATCAACGCACAGACATGCCTTACTACTTACTCTGTAGATAGTTCAAATTCGTTCAAATTATACAAATAGACGGTCATTACAATATTATTATACGTAATCACATCCTCAATAAAACATAGACAAGGAAGTACACCCACATCATATTTGTCTATGGTGTCGTGGGATCTGAACTAATACCATAGAGGAAACTAAATAATCGTCTCGGGACGCCCGAGAACACTTAAACTGATCTAAGTTGAACTATTTAATATCGAAATTATTTAAGAAAAGCTCAGGTTATTACTTCAATTTTATGTACATGATATGGTAAATAAAGGTTATTTATAAATTAAATCTTTCATTGATCATAAAATATATTTTATTCTTAGCTACAATTCTTGTATATTATGTACATACATTAGAATTTTGTGTATGTACATTATTAGTATCATTATTGCCTGCCTGCCGCTGCCGTATGCGTCAGAGAAAGGGAAGCCAGACAGACTGGCGCCGTAACGCGTTACGTAACGAACATACTCGGCATACTCTGTCATAAGTTATCACTTTAAAAATATACTAGTGGGTCTCCCGGGAAACTTCGCGTTTATTCAAAAGAATTGGAGTGTCGGTAACGTTTACGTTTTTAATTTTTTTTTTTCTTTAGCCGTAGTACCGCTCCCTAACGGGCTTGTAACTTTTATCCACTCTATAATATTAAATCTTTGTTAAATCCCAACAATTTAGTAAACTTCAATCAAGAATCCTCTTTATCTTCCTGCACATCTACGGCTGAAGCTCTTCAATATGAGACCATAACATAACTTTTATTTGCAACAATCGTCCCATAATAACTGGGACGAAAATCGGCTTACGCTATTAATATATAAGATTCTTAGAGTTTTTATTAGTTCAATTTTTCTCAACAAAGACTATTTACAGACAGACAGTGGCCTTAATATTACACGGTCGTCGACACACAGTCTTATCGATCCCCTCAATCGAAACGCTATGATCTAACGGTTATTACGTTCACCCGTGTGTGTATACAATACTAGTTGACGCCCGCGTCTCCTCTTGCGTTTTAGTGGTCGGCCGTCGAGTGTTATGTATAAAAAAGACGCCAATATTCTTCCATGGAGTTCAAGCTAATTTCGACTTCAACAGACAGACAGACAGACGAATAGAGTTACTTTCACATTTATAACGTTACTATAGACAATGAATCAACACAATATGACTAGGCTTAATTTGAATACAATGACATTTAAAAGAAAATTCGCCGCCAAAGTTTTTGTGGCATCATTGCATATAAAAAGAGCCGAGATGGCCCAGTGGTTAGAACGCGTGCATCTTAACCGATGATTTCGGGTTCAAACCCAGGCAGGCACCACTGAATTTACATGTGCTTAATTTGTTTATAATTCATCTCGTGCTCGGCGGTGAAGGAAAACATCGTGAGGAAACCTGCATGTGTCTAATTTCAACGAAATTCTGCCACATGTGTATTCCACCAACCCGCATTGGAGCAGCGTGGTGGAATATGCTCCATACCTTCTCCTCAACGGGAGAGGAGGCCTTAGCCCAGCAGTGGGAAATTTACAGGCTGATTATGTTATTATGTTATTGCATATCTATACGTAAACGGTTAACGGCAAGGCAAGGCTTACTACATCTGTAATAATCAAAGTTTTGAAAGTTTATTTATCCAATCAAACGTAAACCATTAATCTATACTAATACTAATTAATGCGAAGGTAACTCTGTTTGTCTGTTACGCTTTCACGGCGAAAAAGATGAACCGATTTTGATGAAATTTGGTACGAAGAAAGGTTGAACTCCAGTCCTTCAAGTCCTTACGACCAACCGTAAGTCGCGGATGACAACTAGGACTATGCAATTTTGACAAAAAAATAATTGTTATATATTAATCAACGTCAATTATAAATTAACTACATGACAGCAAGTCTAAAATACTCAAGTCCATATACCATCAAAGTAACCCGCCTGTCAATGGTCCACTGCTAAGCTAAGCTACAGCATCTCCAATTAGAGAGAGTCTTCACCGCCACGCTGTTCCGGTTTAGGTTAAGATACACCTAAGACAGAATTTCATCGAAATTAGACACGTGCAGATATCCTCAAGAGTTTTCACTTCATTAATCATAAACACAAATTAAGCTTTCGAAAATTAAGTGGTACTGGCCTGGGTTCAAACCCATGCATTCTCTCTCGGCCTATTCCATCTCGGATTTTACCAAGAAAGCAATATTCGAAAATTATCTTTGTTTTTTTTTTTTTTAAAAACGAACCGTTTGTTTAAGGTGAGGACGTTTTGAATCACGTGAAATGATGTCACCCGGCGAAAACCGGTTCCATTTCGGTTACTTAACGTAGCTTTTGTGAACGTCTCGCAGAATCATTTAGCTCGGGACGCTGGGGCGATTGACGAGCGGAGGGCGAGTTCTCATTTTATTAAGTCCCACCGCTAGGCGAAGTGCTTCTCTGCTCTTAAAAAGTAGGTTTCGAATCTTGACCCAACCCTAATTTGGGTCACGTAATGTCACGTGCTCTGAAAACCCGAGAATTGTTCCAAATTTATTAGTCTCGACAAGCAAGTCGACTCGACTCGCTTGTCACGTCACGAATTTGTATAACTTTTCTCAATAAATAGACTTCTAAACGAAAAGAACCCCCCCCCCACACACACATATTCTACCGCTGAACAGCAATAGTGTTATATTCCGTTTTAAAGGATGAGCGAGCCAGTCTTACTACGAACACAAGAGACATCTTAGTTATTTCGTTAACGCATCAACGAAGTCAATGGTTAATATTTTCCCTGCGCCAATTTCCATGAGCGGTGCCTGATTACCATCAGCTGGGCCGTTTGCAAGTCTGCCTACCTATTTGAAATCACTATATCTACATCACAGTACGATAATTTCCGTTCTGGTATGACTAAAAGTCACAATGTTCATAAAAAAAAAATGTGCAGTCACTCGTCGCTTGCACCGCGTCTATTGTGCAACCGTTTTGCGCAGTCATCTGCATGTTGATCTTTGGACGCTGCACGGTTTAAAGCGCCTATAACGATATGATCTTTATGTGAAAAAAAATAAAACTTTTTTGATTATTTAAAATTCAGTTCGACTTTCAAATATCATATAGATAATACAGTCATGTACATTTATGGAATATTATATTTTTTGTCTGTTCTTATATAAATGTATATTTTTTAAATATTTGGGAAAGTATTATATATAATCGCACATGAATATAATAATAAACATAGGTATATATTATAGCTTAAAAATCCACTAAGAAAGGACTTATCTATTAAAGATAAAAAAGGGGAAAATGGGAGGGGTATCTCTGTATAAATTTACCCATACGAAGTCAAGACGGACAGATAGTATTTGTACAAAGCTAGACATTTCGCAAAAAAATATTCAATATCGTATATTTATATAAAACAATAGTTACACATATATTTAAATTGAAAATAAATATGTATCTGTAAGAAACTTGATCAACTTCAACGTAGAATATTAGAAATCCCTCTTTCTAGAATACTTCCATTCCCCTTAACAACATATATATAACATATAGAAAAACCAATTGTTAGCCACTGTATCGTCCGTACGTAGTATAAAGCAGTCTTGTCTGTACACTTAGAACTTTTAAACTACGCAACGGATTTCAATGCGGTTTCCGACAATAAACAGAGTTATTCAAGGGGAAGGTTTATAGATTTCTATAAAACATGCCTGTTATATTAGGGAAAAGCGTGGAATGTCAACATTCCTAGTCGGAAAAAAAACCGATTTGTATTTTTATTTTTGTTCTTTACTTTAAAAGTTGTATTTTAAAATTCAATTTAGGAGCTGAAAACCCACGTCTCGACAAACAGATACACAATTTAAACATGTACTTTTGCATCGGATGTTAATTAATATAAATAAAAATAAAAAAAGTCATAAAATACGAAATAAAATCAACGCCACATGATTTTATGCGTCGTTGGAATTCGCGGAAATCGGTAACTTTAATGGATATTCAATTAAACTACTTTCAACGTAATACATACTAAAATCATCACATACGATGCGTACTATAAACCCAGATCAAACTATAAATAACTAATGTTCCGATACTAAAAACATTTAACGACTGCACTTTAGTTATTAACTAAGCCGACTTGAAGCATTTATGATGTAAACTTGTCCATACAATATGTAATATAGGATTGCTCATGATTTAGAAAATTCTTAGTCAAAAAGGACATATGATCAAAGTTAGAACATGTGAATCTTAAACGATGTTTACAGGTTGAAACCCAGTTAGGTATTGTGTAGGCCTTTGTGCCCTCATATATTCTACCACCATACAGCAATATTCAGTAGTGTTGTGTTCCGATTTGAACGGTCAATGGGTCAGTTTACATTTACATAGTTTACATATTATTATTCTGTATAAGCTCTCTTATCAATTGTACTGATTATTGTTTACATAAAAAAATAACATAATCAGCCTGTAAATTTCCCACTGCTGGGCTAAGGCCTCCTCTCCCGTTGAGGAGAAGGTATGGAGCACATTCCACCACGCTGCTCCAATGCGGGTTGGTGGAATACACATGTGGCAGAATTTCGTTGAAATTAGACACATGTAGGTTTCCTCACGATGTTTTCCTTCACCGCCGAGCACGAGATGAATTATAAACACAAATTAAGCACATGAAAACTCAGTGGTGCCTGCCTGAGTTTGAACCCGAAATCATCGGTTAAGATGCACGCGTTCTAGCCACTGGGCCATCTCGGCTCTTATTGGCTCTTATTCGGCTCGGTTCTTGTTATCAATATTCATCTGATGCCTTGTATGATATGAATTATAGACATTAATAAAAAACACGAAAACCAGGAACCTGCAACGTTCGGTTAAAATTCATGGTTAAATCACTGAACAATCTCGATGATATTTCTATTCATCAGCTATAGCTAAGGAATGGAAATACATAAATGATATAACAAAGGAGCATGGTACAAATGATAATCCAATAAAAAGTAATAAAATTGCAATTTTATCAACTCTTTGTTATATGAAAACAATAAAAAATTATACAACGAGAACTCTCCCGTAAAATGAGCTGTATAAATTCAGTATAACTTTCTAGAAACCCCATTCTATCTCGTAGCTGCAATAAAACCCCGTCCCACGTCGGGCGCCACCGCCTCCCTAGTAACTACGGATCGATATACGTTTCATGTCAAATATTCTAGCTGGAATCAGTTCATTGTCTCTTGTGTATGTGTTTCTATAAATAGTTATCCATTGTGTGGTATTATTATTACTACATAATCGCCAATTGTTTTTAATGTAATATTTTACCTATATGATCTAAATTTATTATATTTAGTTAGAATATATTGATTAATAAATTTGATTAATAAATTTAACTAATTGTTATGGGTTTTTGTTTCACGAGTCACAAGTCGATAAAGTCCATCTTACACGTCACATAAATGTAACTTCAAAACCTATCGTTTTTGAATAAAGAACCCGGAGATAAATTAACTTATTAACTTAGTCAAGAGCTGATTAAAACAACCAATACAAAATACACGACCACCGACCGTTTATAAAATTCCTAATGTCAGATATTTTTCATATTTTGAAAGGTTTGAAGAAAATATTAATTTTACTGCATTTATTTACTCTATGTATAATAACATTAAATTCAATTATCAATTCTTCATCGAGATCCATGATTACTAAGATCAGTACAGTTAATCGGCGCCATGTTTTACAAAACGTGCGTAGCAACAGTGAATCGATAAATGTGTCCACGTTAATATTCTAACACGTTTCTAAGAAACTAATTGCAGTTAAGCGGCTTCGCCTAAGTTCAAGACTTTGTACTGATATATGACCATTTCATTCTGGTTCTGTTAAATATTTTAACACATGAAACACGATGTAAGTTTCAACCAAAATTACAGCACTTTTAAACACATTATTACATTGATACGATCTGTCAAAACAATTATTAATATAATAATCTTTTTTAAAAACAAAGAAGAACAATGAGCTTCTTAATTGTTGTTTTGTTCAATTTAAAGACTATATTCATTTTCTAATGATCTTTCAAACAACAACAAAATTAATAATAATTCTAATTTCCGGAACACATATATCAAAGTTAATGCCATTTGCTTTCGCGAACTTTTAACTTTACTGCATTGCGGGTTTGCTGAAAAATCGTTGGATATTACAAGCTGTAAATAAATAGTCGTTACTTTAATATATTTAAGATAAACTGTCATACATCGATTAATGAACATAAAAAACTAGTTATGCTGTTAGTATAATTGCGTTTGAAATACAAAGATATCTGAATTTATCTTTACACATTTTTGTGTAAGTCTAAGTTACATACGAATTGTAATTGAATAATACTACGGTACTTGCTCAGATTCGAGCTATCATTAAAGGTTTCTCGTGTTCAATCCGCTGAGCTATCCCGGATTTTGATCTAAAATAAAACTCAACTATATCATAAAATATATCGAAGAAAACAATTACATAATGATACCAAATAAAAAGCAATTTCTATCGAGGTGGAGTCCAGGTCTATTTAAATCGCCCCACGTCGGGCGCCACAAAGTCGGATCGATATAGGATTCACGCACAAATTTAATTATTCAACATTCATTAATATGCTCTATAAAATAATCGTTTATAACAACAACGTTTTTGAGCGATAGACATTATAAACCAATCAAAGGTTTTTAGTTATATGTTTTGTTTCGTTATTTCATTAAAAAAAAATCTACGATAAATCATATTATAAGCACAAATTAAAGGTTGATAACAGTCATGAAATTAATCAAATTCTTGGAATCGTTATCATCCATATAACTCAGCAAACACGCAATAATACACACGCCAATCCATCACGACGTATCGCATTACCAAACACCACGATTTCCGCTTATAAAACCCTAGAACTAATTACACGCAAAATTTCAGTTCTTCGAAAACCCGCTCCATATCACCCTTCGCCACATTTTTCCACGAGACGCCAACCAATGCTTTGTGTTCGACATCGACCCCGACAACATGGCGCCCGAAATGGGACTTACCATGGCCATATTTTACTCGCCTGCTACTACTACCGATTGTTTACGTATTTGGCTATCTTTTTTTTTCATGTTGTAATCAATTAAATTGTGCTGTTTTGGAATCAACCTGATTTCCTCAAATTAATCAATCTAATAGAAATCAGTATTATATTTTGAAGGAAAACATTTCATTTTGTTTTATTTAACACTGGCACAGAGACAATAAAATAACACGTACCACATACCAATTAACAATTGTTTAAAAACACATAAGACTCAAAATGCAACTATCATTGAATTTCATAAAAACAAGACCAATTTAAACAAGAACTCCGCAGGATAATGAACTTTATCCCGTAAATAATAAACCACAGAATCCCATAATATTAAAGTCCGTACAAACTACTGTAAGTACTTAAATAAATTATACATGAATATGTCAATAGCTACACGTTGCTATTGAAATATGATCTTTATTACGAGGAACATAAGATCGACACTTTTGAAATCTCTTAATTACTGAGGGTACAAACATTTGCATCGGTTTGCTTTGCCAAGGGTTGTTTTGAGGGTAAATTAAAAACATGAATACCTAGACGTTTTAGAGTCCTTCAGACTGGAATTAATTTTTTTTCCCTCTGAGTTGGAATGGCTGAATAGCCATTATGGTTGTCGTTGTGAATTTATTCCTTCTACGATTTTCATAATCTGCAGTAATGTTCAGTAAGAACTCACGTCGTATCTCACTCGTGAAATATTGACAACCGACTAACAGTGATACACCATTTTGGATGCATGTAGCCTTTAAGCGTCGGAATTATTATAGTCCATGTCGCAAGCTTTTTACATTATTTAAAGAGAGTTTGTTCGAACAGAATTGTTCTACTATAACAGATTTATAAAGCAGCTAGTGACCTCAAGAGATCTCGAGAGATTCAGTGTCACACTTTTTATTGCGTTAAAGTTAACATTCTCGTTTAGTAACGTTATGCGAGTCGAGGTGACCCAGTGGTAAAGGTACATGAATCTTTAATAACTATAATCTTAAATAATGTACATCGTGCTCGGTGACGAAGAAGAACACCGACGAAGCTTAGTACATTAACATACGTTGAATGTGTATTTAATTACAGTAGATAATTATTTATATACTACAACGTTATCAATCAACCGCAAATAATTATATACGGCTTATAACTCTACTGTTATATAATGCAAAATAACTACCAAGCATTCATTACAGTCAGACGAAGTCAAGGTTTAACTAAAAAACAGTAAATGTTTAACGTCTTGAAAAAGTCTCGAGTAAAACCTCCCGAAAGCGGACCGATGTTTTGTTGAAAACACTGAAATTACGCCAGCCATTTGCTTCAACAGAGAGACAAAACAAAATGGCGTACAAAGACGTCGGTACAGAAAAATGTCTTGTAGTTCAGAAGTTTGAAAATAGAAAAGGATAGGTAACAAAGTAGTTTGTGTTACCTGTGAAATCTGAAACGGTTAACATAAAGCATAAATAAAGATCAGAACTGGAAATGAATTAGACGGTTTCAAGGTTAAACAGTCGAATCGATTATGATGAAAAATAGTTTGAACTTTTATCACAGACATTCGTAACAGTGTTCACCTATTATTCTCGCAACGCGACCAGTAGAAGTCCCTGGAGAAAGATCACAAGAGCCGCATCAAAAGACTAACCCATAATTACAGCTACTCTTGCAAGAGTGAACGATTAGCACAACTGACCTTTCAATTGCTTTAAGTGTGAAATGGTAGAATATAAAGAATCAAGACTTGCATTTGAAGCATCAAATGCAAGTCAAATGAGCCGAGATGGCCCAGTGGTTAGAACGCATTCATCTTAACCACCAGGCAGGCACCACTGAATTTTCATGTGCTTAATTTGTGTTTATAATTCATATCGTGCTCGGTAAGGAAAATACCGTGAAAACCTGCATGTGTCTAATTTCAACGAAATTCTGCCACATGTGTATTCCAGCAACCAGCATTGGAGCAGCGTGTTGGAATATGCTCCGAACCTTCTCCTCAAAGGGAGAAGAGGCCTTAGTCCAGCAGTGGGAAATTTACGGGCTGTTAATGTTAATTCCTTGCTTAAAAAATACTTCTGAAATATAGATGTCTGTGTATGTTTGGTCCGGCTTCAATATTAACATGATTAACGAACTTGAAAAATTTATTTTCGACAAACATACCCGATACTTTTTAATACCCCGCCCGAGTACCATCGGTTGGGTAAATACGAAAGCGAACTACTCAGATAAAACTTTTAACCAGTTTTCAAACTAACAGCTTCATATAAAATTTTAAAACCATTTCTGCTGATCGTAAGCGGAAGGAAGTTTGTCTACCATCTTGAAATTGTAGGATTAAATTCTAGCATTTGCGTTGTTTTCTTACATATTAAAATGGAACATATTTATTATTTAAGAATGTATGTAAATCTCTATGTACTTGGTGGTAGAGTTACGGGTTTAAGGGGAAGTAAGGCGTGACTGGATTCACAGGATTTGTATCTAATTCGAAATATGACGTAAAAAAAACAGACTGTCAAAGTCCCACTACTGGGCAAATGCCTTCGCTCCCTTTTGATAAAAAAGTTTCGGATCTTACAAACTCTCTACGTCCTGGTCTCAACACGACGTTTACCTTCGATCACAAGATTAACTATAAATAAAAAAACTAAGCACATTTTTAACTCAGTCGTGCTATCAGTGAAATAAACTCTGAATCATCGGTCACGATTCAAAACTCGTAACCACTGAGCCATCACTGCCTTACATATCCGAATTCCAAATGAAAATATCTTTGCTTGTCGTAATGCAGATGAAAAAAATCACCCGTGCGTAAAAATAACATGCCCGTAGTGAATTAACATCTACGCACAAATAGTTTAATAAAAAATAAAAAAAAAATCGATACGAGTTCAATGAACCCTTACCCCATGGACGAACCGATGCCACGAAGCCAAAGTCAAATGTCTGAGTGTCGCCATCTTTAAGTGCTTCGTTTATTACACAATGGGCAATTCAATGGGTTTTTTCATCTCTATAATTTTGGTATAGAAAATTATCCCATTTCATTCCAAGCTCATAATCAAAGAGATTACACAATCCGTTTCAAACCTCCTAAACACAAAAGAAAAATTTAAAAACAATATTTGACAATACGAATTAACGCTATATTACAAGTTCGAATAATGTATGATATTAATTATTTATTTACGAAAAAACGGCGCTCGTACGTTACTAATTACAGTTCCTGAATAATATATATTTATTTATAATAAAATACTATTCCGGCCAACTTCTTGTATCCACTTTAATTTTGCTTCCCAAGGTCCGAAAACAGCTTACTAGACGTTCAAAACGCATAATACATTAAAAACATTTCATTTGACTTAAATCATACAAAACGAATGATATTATTGGGCGAATTCGGAATTTATGTTTGAATTAGTGTTGCATATCGATAGTCTATCGATAGTCAAAGTATTAGCGATAGTATCGATAGGCTATCAAGCTACCAAAAACTATTACTTTTAACGTAATCTATCGATAGCCAGTTATTTTTCGATAGTATTACTTCCTCAAGATAAGTTATTTAACAAGACAATATAGAAGTGTAAAATTTACATAATTGCATACGACAGTCGACGTCCAAAGACGCGTTTCAAAAGAAAAAAATACAACAACAGAAACATTAACGAGAACTTTGACTTCGTCATTAACCTTTTCTCAAAATTTATTCCCTGACTATCGATAGTCCAAAACTATCGATAATATCGATAGTATCGCTGATACCAATAGTATTGCTTAGTGTGGATACCATCGTCGTTATCAATAGTAACGCTCACGGAAAGCCATAGATACTATCGATAGTATCTATCGATATCCTGAATAGGTTTCGAGGTCAACTATCGACAGTCAAAGTATCGATAGTTCTGCAACACAGGTTTGAATTGTACCGACATCCGATACACATTGATATTAAGCTTAAACACGCCTTATACAATTTCATGAGTTCATATTGATAGCGCGATTCAACAAGCACGTAGCGACATCTATCGACAAGCGGACACACTAAAAATTATTCTACGACTAACACAAGCCGCACACCGCGAGCTAAGAATTTGTATGAATTAATTCTTATTTTAAAATTTCCATTTGATAAAATCACATACATCATAATACAGCATTGTATTAATCTCTGGTGTTGAAATTAGTCACAATAATAAAACTTTATTTAGGGCGTATTTTCCGAGCTCTATTCACGCTTGGCTCAACTCCACAAAGACCCATTGATTCGCTGGCATTCGGCCAGAGTTGACCTCATTACAACAATTAGCAGCCGAGAACCGAACCCGCACTGAGTCAGGCGTTAATCGACTTATCCTTGTACCATTCCGAGGTTAGGTCTAGTTCAATGAACTGTAATTAACATAATACTATGTCTTATTATTTTAGTCTACTTAATCTTTACAAAAAAACACTCCCGGCCGATTATCAGCCAAGAGATTCTTTCGTGGCTTTCAAAACCTAAACAATATTATAGCGAATTGACGCTTTAAGAAATAATAACTATAGTAACACTGGGTCACTCGCCCTTGCAACCGAAACCTAACATTACTAAGCATTGCTATTTGAGAATATCTGATCAGTGGCTGGAACACCCACCAAGACAACGTTTCAAAGATTGTATAAATGTTATTCTCAACACAACAGACCTAAATAACATACCCCCCCCCCCCAACATAGTCCAATGGAATGGCAATCAATCACGATTGGAGACTTATCAGCACTATTCTGTAATACCTAACTTATAACTCGTTCGTGAAGATATACGTATGTATATCCTTTAAATGATAAAATCATTAAAATCATAGCATTATTAATTGATCGTTATCGTAAATTGATCGGACTCTGCGAGTCGCGAGCTCGCACTAAACGAATAGCTACGAACAGAGGAACGACGGTTTTACGTACAATTAAAAGATCAAAGAACTTTATGAAGATTGCCGGTTGTAATAAAAATATCTAAACATAAGTATTGTCCTAAGTATCAAAATACGGTCAGGAGGACCAATTTTTCTCTCCGTGCCACCAGTGTTATTGACAGAGAGAATAAATCCTCGACATTGCGCATGCGTCATCTATGTAAATTTGATATAGTCAATAATCTAAACATATGCCCTAGATCGGATTACTCTAGGTCTAGACATACAAATTATCTAGACTGAATTATTGGGATCGAATTAAATCGGTCGTAAATTAAGCGGTCAAGCTTAGATATAATAAATGTTTCTATATTCGTTGAAAACGGAAAAACTTTCGTTTCGAACCCCGTTGAGGATAACCAGTTACCTTTTCTTCTATTCCCTGCCCATGTTCCAATCTATTCGGGGGGGGGGGGGGGGGTTTGCTTGTGCAGCATGTCTTTCCTTCCATTCTCCTTTAGTATTCGCCCTCTGATCATATACCTCCTAACACACTCCATCCATGTCTTCTTAGGTCGTCCCCTTACCCTCCCTCCCTCTACGCTCACGTTCATCACTGTTTCAGTTACGTGTCTAATATAGGGTCATAATATATCCTGACAAGGGAAAAATTAGGATATGATTTATGATCAGTGAACAGAAGTAGAACACGTGGAACTTAACCAATGAGTGGGTTCAGGTTAGAAATCCATGTTTCGTTTTATGTCGGATAAAATAAGCTTCAACACGGTCTTATCAACGGATTCTTTGTCTAGTATTTCACTCAGCCGTGGATAGACACTTATACGACGATTACTTGGTAGGAGGCCTTCCGTCTGAGCCAGTACAACAACAGCCACAACATAACATCTAAACTCCCAATGTTGGTCGCACATTGTCGAAGTATAAAGGAATCGTTAATATTTCTTACAGCGCTTACTTACCAAAAAAAAACACCACCTGTTTAATTCCAATTCGAGTTTCTATACGTATATAAATGCTATTTTTAACGATTTTGAATTCAAATGAAACGTTGAGATATAACATTTTCAAGGTAATAATAACTCCGCACATAAACTAGTATCAAGTACAGACGTAAGTGCGTCTGTTTATACGATCTGGTCGAATTGTTATATAAATAACGTGTATTGGCCTAGATTAGAAAATAAAAGTACTACACAATATTTTGCACCGAATATATATAGCAGAAAGCGTTTAATTAGGTTCGATTTTAACTATTAATAATAAACAGTAATGCTTAAAAATGATATCAGGAGTGTTAAATTTTGATTCGTGTACACATTTTAACTGAACCTGACCTCCTAGCTGAATGTGCAGCTTCACCGGCGTAAAATTTATTAAACTACCTCTAGCACACAAGCCGTCAACCCCAACGTGGGGTGAATTAAAAATGTAGCGTATGTCCTTCCCAAACTCAAACTATCCTCATAACAAATTCCATCTAAATAGGTTCAGCGGATTAAGCTCGAAGAGGTACCAGACGAAGTTACTTTCATATCTATATTTTTGTGTATTAGCTTTAAGTGGAAACTTGATTGATTTGTGTTTTATGTTATATTTTTGTTTTATATTACAGTGTTTTTAAAA
Source organism: Vanessa tameamea (assembly GCF_037043105.1). NCBI lineage: Eukaryota > Metazoa > Arthropoda > Insecta > Lepidoptera > Nymphalidae > Vanessa > Vanessa tameamea. Next base: position 5,440,846 of record NC_087337.1, read on the forward strand.
TAGTTTGTTTCCCAAATAAATAAATAAATAAATAAATGACATTAGTATAGATTAGCTACACCCCGCTGTTTCACCTGCGTTAAATTTGTATTATCAAAGTCAAAGTTAAAAATCTTTATTCAATATAGAAGTGTTTACACTTGCTTATTGATTGTCAAAAATCTACCACCGGTTCGGAGTTTAGCACCTCGGACCTGAGAAGAACCGGCGAAAGAAACTCAGCGGGATATATATATATGGGTGAATATACAAAAATTGGGTAACTCAATGTCATCAGCCAATTTATTCAAAGTCTTATTATATTTTATTAAAATTACAAATTATTTTAAAACAATGAAAACTCATTTATTTGGTCACCCAATTTCACTTCTTCATTTTAAATACAAGTTATTCAAAAAATAAAATTAATACTTAAAACGTCAGTCCTTTGGCATGTCACAATCCCGAAAACCAACAATCAAGTGACTATCCTTTAAATATTATCATTGTTTTAAGAAAACTTACTAATTCACTAGAAATTGTAGTGTACAAAGTATTATATAATACAAATTTCATAACGTAATGTTCATCATTTAGTAAAAAAAAATAATAAGAAACTTTGTGTTTTGTTTTATGTCTCAGTCCGTTGTGTGTTCTTTAAATTTGAAATTCGCGCCAAATATCACCGACGCAAGGTCAATACCGCGCTTGAGTTTTAATGTTGGTAATGAAGTTAGTTGCGGACCGCTCAATTTGACGGCCGCCATAACTGTACCAGTGCTTGGGGTGCGTTTGTCGTCTAAACACGTGCTGAGTCAGTCAAAATTTCAGTCCTGTGGTGAGTCGTTATTTTCTTGTAAATCTGAGATTTATTTTCATTTATACATTGTTAACTATGATTTATTAAAATGTAGTTTGTGAATATTCGAAATTACGAAAAAAAACATTAGTTCTGATTATAACCTCAAATTATGTCTTTTTCGTCAGTCCGTTGGCGTCAGTCCTTTGTCAGGTATCGCGCCAGAGGACTGACGTGTTTCCATAGTACTGATGTTTTTTTTTGTTTTAGGACCGATTTTTCAATGGCCAGATAAAGCTTATCGGAGGAATAAACTATAAGACGGCAAAATTATTAACACTGTATTTGTAAGAGTGAGTGTCAGTAGTAACGTGTCCTTATTTTTGCCGCTTTATTTTTATTACTCGAAAAATTTTTTTATTAGACATTGAAAATCGGTCCTTAGATCACTTTTATCTTAATAACTACCGTGTATAGGCATTTCTATTTTTTATTTCAGTGTAAAACATTATGCAGCACGCTAAAAGCAAATTGACGAGGGATGAAATATTAAAAAAAAGAGAGAAGCCGAAAAGGCTCGCTTGGCCAGAATTAAAAGTGACCCCATTAAATTAGCGGAATACAAAGAAAAACAAAAACTTCAGTACTTAAGGAAAAAAGAGAAACGAAAAAGAAAAAATGTTGTTGACATGACACCACGAGAGAAACGAATAACTAGAAAAAAATGGAAAAAATAGATAATGTACCACTATCTACATACGTTAAAGATAATGACGATCGCTCTAAATTGGATAGCAATCCATCGGCACCAGGAACTAGCGGTCATACGCACCATCAAAGCCTTTATAGTAGTGGCGATTATGTTTTGGTCAAATATCTTACTAAGAAAACAGAATATCATTATGCAGCGGTCTGCTCTTCGGTTGATGATGAAGACGGTGAAGTAAGAGTAACTTTTTTTAAAATATGTAACCAGAATGGCACTCTGTTTAAATTGGATGAAAAAGATATATCAGATATTCCCGTGGATCAAATAATAAAAAAACTACCCGTACCGAACCTTATTACAAAAGGGAGGAGGGTTGTTTACAAATTCCAGGAAAGAATCGATGTTTTCGAAAAATAATTTTAATGTTTGCATTATTATCATCATTATTATTTTTGTAGAGAAAAAGATCTCATGTTATTTTAATTATTGATATTTCTTTAGATGCTTTTAAGGCATAGTTTATTATATGACTTGATTTATTGGATAAATACGTACTGTTAAGTAAAATTACCTCAAAATATATTAAATAGTTAACTAATACAACATAAAATAATAAAAATGACAAAAGGCTGTTATGAAGACTGAGATTGTTGAGTTTCAAAGTATTATTATATTGTTATTGATTTAAATTTCATTATAATTAGTACTTTTAAGATAAATATTGTTAGATTTTTGTTTCTATTGTTTGTTGATTACTTAGAAATATTAAATAAAACTAAGTCAAAGTAGTAAAAGCTAAGTGAATAACTTTACGTATGACAAAAGGCTGTATTGTAAACTGAAATAGTATTTTTTCCCAGTATTACGTATTAATAATAAATTATTTTATTGTTACTAAGTGATTTTAATACTTAAACGACATCTGCCATTATTAAAACTAAGTCATTTGTACTATTTTAATTAAAATTCATTATAATTCTTTAAAAAATGTGTATTTTATCAGTACTATGTCACCCTAGTCAGTACCCTGGCAGTCAAATTCAGAAAATTATAAATATCTTACAAACTACATAAAAAAGTGACTGGCCCAAATTGCAACAATATATTCATTAGATTTACCATCATATTCACCCGAATTTGTAATAATTTGATTAAATAACTATAGTAAACAAAATATTCTCAAGAGTTACCCAATTTTTGTATAATCACCCATATATATATATATATATATATATATTTTTTTTTTTTTTTTTTAACCATTATTATGTACAATGATAATTATTATACATCGAATAATAAATATTCTAGTAACCTCATAACAATAACGGAAAACAACGCCGTCCATTCTATCCCGGAGGGAATTTCAAGCAATCTCAAATCAATTTAAGTTATATATACAACTATGGATAAATAACTTGATACAACACACGTCATATATACATATAATAAAATTGGAGTGTCTGTTTGTAATATTAAAATTTAAAGGTATTTACTAAATGCATATGTATGTATAAACGGTACATATACCGAAATAACAATCTTTACACTTTTGTCTGTCTGTTTGTTCCGGGTAATCTCTGGAACGGCTGGACCAATTTCGAAGGGACTTTTACTGGCAGATAGCTGATGTTACAAGGAGTAACTTAGGCTACTTATATTTTATATATAAAATAAAAATAAAGTCACGCTGCATTGTCCAAATAACTTAAATTCTAACGCGTATGAAGTCGCGGGCACAGAGCTAGTAAAATATACAAACATATATTCAAAGCAACTACACCCCCCCCCACACACACACCCACCTCCAAATTCCATAACAATTTCACTACCATCCAAGCACTCCAAGTTACGTATTAACACACCATGCCTGCTGTTTACGTATTACACAGTAAGAGACTCGTAAATCAGGTCGAAGCAATCTTTAGGCTGCGCGCGCGCAGGCCGTCGACCCGATGACTCACGGCCCTTACAAGGTATGCGTGGGCGTTGGTTGCAGATTTCGATATTACCAATGGCTGTATTGAACTGTTATATAATCGAAATGAGATCGTTGCTTTATTGCAGACTATTGCCTTTTTTAATTACATAATTATCATAAGGAGACTTGGACAAGCGGTTAAAAGGTCGCAAGTTAGATACCGATTTCTAGTGCTATTGTCCCCCCCTCCTAGCACACAGCTTTAAGCTCAATTTGAGCAGTAAATAAGAATAGTAAGTAATTCTTTAAAAGCACTGTTTTCTGTTTCCGATAATACATTACATCAAAATCAAAATATACTTTATTCAAATAGGCTTTTACAGTTGAATCGTCATTTTACAGAACTGTATTACACGCAAAGCTTCCACCATCATGATGAGCATGTCAGGATCGGCTCCAAGCCACAGAACTCCTCAACGGTCGACGGCACGAACACGAAATTTCGTATATAAAACAATAGCTCTTAATTACGAGTTCGAGTAATATTTTTAGCTAGTAATCGTCGAGTCATTCGAAACGGTTTACAATGTGAAAGTTATTATTTACTTGAACTTTCTACGTTCATTGCGAGACGACTTTGTTTACATATCAGCATCGTTTATATAGTCAAGAGGGAATATTTGTAAAGTATAAGTAACAGTCGAACATACCACAGCTGGGCTTCCTGACCTTCGTGCGGCTTTTGACGTTTATTTCTTATTAGCTTACGCCCGCAACTTTGCTCGCGTTTTAGGGTTTGGTTTGCAGGTATAATGCATACAATATCTTTATAAATAACAGCATATGTGTTATTCTAATGTATAAGCTATATTATTGTAAAGTTTCATTAAAGTTGATTCGGTAGTTTTGCGTGAAAGAGTAACACATATATAGAAACTTTCGCCTTTGTAATATTTGTAACGATTATCCAACAAATGACGAATTTCCGTACAAACTGATCGTCATCACCAATTCATACCTTCATCTTTAACAGAAGCAATTTATTTCATTAAGTATATTTGTATCTTTACAATAAAGCTATTTTTTATTACAGAAATAATACTAAAATATTAAAAATAAACTTATTTCGACGAGAATGAAGGCGTTTACGTTTAATATAAGATACATTTTACGTATATTTAATTTATACTTTTTAGTATTAAATAAAAAATGTAGTAATAATTGTATTTATAGTTTTTGGGACTAAGATTTGATTGACGTTAATTTAACTTGAAAAATTAGATCAATCTATTCAAATCAAAGAAGAAGTAAAAACAAACCTTAGATTTACATATTCCATACGATTTCCTAATTACTCTGCTATGTTTTGTCAAGCTTAACTTCCCTTCCAAATTTCCAATTACAACTTCGAAGACGATCAAAACGCCATTCGCGAATCAATACAGGATACAATAGACTATTCAAACTTTCGACCAATGACGTCGCGTCAAATCAAGGTCAAATGTTTATTTATCAAACTCGAATTCCTTCATTCAATATAGAAGCATTACATTTACTTATTGATAGTCAAATTAAACACAACCACCGGTTCGGAAGAGGAAACACCCTGACCTGAGAAGAACCGGCGAAAGAAACTCAGTGGGTCTTTTTTTTTTTGTCAAATTAATTAACTACATTATTTTTTTTATGTTATAGGGGGCAAACGAGCAGGAGGCTCACCTGATGGAACGTGATTACCACCGACCATGGACATCTGCAACACCAGGGGGTTGCAGGTGCGTTGCCGGCCTTTAAAATATTTCTGGCTATTTCTATTCATATATTGAATACGAATAGAAATAGCCAGGAGGCAATATATATGTACTTTGCCTACTGAATAGACTATACACACACACACAGAGACAGGTGAACCACACAAAGTTCGCAAGATAACACGATTCTGTACACGTGATACCGTACACAAAACGGTTTTATATCAAGTCATACAGAATTAAAAAAAAAAATAACAAAAACGATTACCGCAGTCACACCTGACGGAACCCCAATGACGGGTTCCGGACACGGACGCCGCCAATTGGGGACGGGAAGTTGCAAGATGGAATATATAATTTCAGTACGGTGCTCGCTGCGATTTATACATTTGATACATTTATCATTGGTCTAGTCAATATAAGGCTGCATATCTGTTGGTCTTAGGTTCAAAACACGAATCAGGCCAATAAAATAACATTTATGTATTTTTTCTGAAGGCAATTTTTCTATGATTATACCTAATACCAAACAATACTACAAGTAAAATCAAACTGTACCGTAGTAATTCTCTCCTTATACAATTTCTAAAAAAAAATCGGATCATACGAAACACACACAGACAGACATTCGTTCGTGTTAAGTACACCAAACGTACGTCCACGCCGGTGATCACGAACCTTGACATATAAAACGTATTATTACATCATTAAACGTTACGGTGAAGGTTTCTGCGTACAGGATGTTGCCAATTGGAAATGGGATGCTGTGATCTCTAAACGAAACATATATCGGAGTAATTTTAATATCTTCCACTCAATGTTAAAACGTTTAACGTATTCTGTCGTTTAGTTATGAAACTGAACACATGAATCTTAACCGAAATATCCGTGCGATTTATTTGCTTTCTAATAATTCTCGTGCTGGGCTGGTAAGGAAAACGTCATGTGAAAAATTCCATTTATCGGATGAATCTGCTATATGTACATCAATCAACCAGCATTGGAGCAGCATTGTTAAAGCGATCTCCTCAAAAAAAAGAGCCCCAACTTAAATAAATAAATATTGGACAACATCACATACATTACTCTGATCCCAATGTAAGTAGCTAAAGCACTTGTGTTATGGAAAATCAGAAGTAACGACGGTACCACATACACCCAGACCCAAGACAACATAGAAAACTAATGAACTTTTTCTACATCGATTCGGCCGGGAATCGAACCCGGGATCTCGAAGTAGCGTACCCATGAACACCGGTGTACACACTACTCGACCAATAAGGTCGTCGTTTTGAATACTATACATTTTTCGTATTCTCTCCAAATATTTTAAAAGGTTGGCTGGCGCTTTTTAAATAGACCGACCAGAAGTTACCACTTACCATCATCTTAAAATTTTGACTTTCCCAAACACAATTCAAATCCTTTACATAATATTACTAAGTACAATAAAAAATATAACAATAGAACCACTTCAATACAACCCAAAACATACACCCGAAATTACCCTCAAACATTACTCTTTTATAGACACGTCACAATAACGGGTAACCCTATTCCAAATTTAAAATTAACAAACTGAACGCTGAACGCTCATTCCATGCTTGACTCTCAACGGGGGCGGACGTGTTTAATGACATAATAATTGCTCTTTTGCGTGTTCATTTTAACCTTAATGAGGGTCGTGTTATGTTTATATAATAGTTTCTATGTCCGTTGTCGTTGAACACCATTTTGACAGAATACTATTTAACTCATGTTCGTTTTTTAAGTATTTTTAATGTTAAAAATCATTTTTCAGTACTCACTTAGTTACTCGTGATGAAACAGATTACAGTTGACACCTTGGAGTCATACACGATCTGTAACAATTAAAAAACTTTTAAGACTTCATTCTATACTATATATATAAAAAAAAACCATATTCACAAACGTCTGTCTGTGATTTAAATATATATAAAATCATATACAATGGAAGCTATTATTTTATTTATAATGAAGGTAACGACAGTTCACAGATTAGAGTACAAGTTAGCCGAATACTGGAAGAGATCACCACCAATATAGACGTCATTGAAGAAACGTCAAATGTCGTACCCACTTGCCATTACAAGTACCAAATAACAATGTTATCCTTCGTGCGAAAACTACCTTCAATCGTGTCTCAAACTAACCTTTACCCAACGGTGGGCTATTAGCTGGCCATTAGATACACTCTCGCTCGACCCACTTCGATAGCATCACGGTTTTGCCTCGCTTCGTCTTGTTTCATTAAAACTTAATTAACGTTACTTTTAACGACTGATTAGTAATAAGTTAACGTGTACTTCGCGATCTATTGGTGTTAAGTATTCTAGTTTTAACCGTTTACGGTGAAGCCGGGAAGGGTAATGTCTTAAATTTCATGTCATTTGAAAACCCGTCTGGGTAGGTACCACCCACTCATCTATGTAAGGAGTGGTTAATGCATATATATAGGTATTTTAAAACGAAGTCCTTTAACTTCGCTTACAGTAGAGTGAACCGGCAGAAATCGTTACGTAAAAAAATAAACGGTAGGCCCCTTCCAAGCGATCATTCCCTCCCTTTCGTAAAACAGTTAATTTTGATTATTTTTTTAAATTCATTGATTACCGTAACATCATTTTTTACGGTTAACAGTTGTTGGGGTAACAGTAATATCCTGACCGATTTCGACCACGGCGGTAAATAGCAAGGCAGACTACCTGACTGCGCAGGACATATTATACTGCATGCTGCGCAGAAACACAGGTGCACTGTCTATACCCTCACTCTCGTAGGCCAATGGGACGGCAATTCCGACACGACCGGAAATATATTGGGCGCGGGACCAACGGATTTATGTTTTCCACGGGATTGTACACACTGCCGAATGCCAAATTCGGAACTATTACTGAAAAACTCGATAACATTTTATCGTTCCGACTTGACGTTCGAACCCTCAGGATCTACGGCCTTATATCTAGCCACTAGACGACGCAGTCATACTGATGTGAAGCCGCAGTCGTTAACTAGTATCATATATTTTTCAAAAAGTTACATCATTAAACAATGCTTTACCACAATTCCGTAACAATAATAAGAAAACAATAAAATCAGTATCGAAATACACAAATCGGACATCGAACTGATAACCCTATCGGCTAATTAAACATGGCGGCGAACAATGGGAGCGTGACGTAACCGGGTCAACGACCACGATCCATTAGAAGGGAGGCAGTGGTATATGAAAATATATTGATAAAGTTTAATAAGGAACAATATCGAATATCAATTCATTTGGACTTAATACCTTTCGCTTTTGTATTATACTGGTTGTCGTCTGCGGCTTCGCCTTCGCTGGTTGTCGTGTGTTAGGCAAAAAAGTAGCCATATCCCTCCTTGGAGTTCAAGATCGCTTCGTGCCAAATTTCATCAAATTCGGTTCATTGTTTTGGCAGCGAAAGAGCGACAGACAGACAGAGTTACTTACATTTATCATATTAAGTATAGATTTAATTCGTTCCAAAGTTTTCTTTAACCATAAAAGGCCTGTAAATATCACATTAGAAGAACTTGCGCAAGCCGGTCCAGGTAGGCATCTCACTCATCACAAAATCTACCGCCAAGAAGCAATACTTTGCTTAGCGTTCGATTCGAAGGGTGGGAAGATAAATAATGGAAATAACATCTCAGTTAAGTGGTTACTTACCCAAGTGACTTAACGTGTTGTATATTAATATAAATATAATATAATATAAATAAATATTGGACAACATCACATACATTACTCTGATCCCAATGTAAGCAGCTAAAGCACTTGTGTTATGGCAAATCAGAAGTAACGACGGTACCACAAACACCCAGACCCAAGACAACATAGAAAATTATTGAACTTTTACTACTATTAAATAAGTATTTTTAACGATCAATGGTATGACTTTGACGCATGACGTACTTCTCTTCTCGCTAGGGCTGCGGCAACGTGTGTATCCTTAAAGTAAGCCAGTGTAACGAACCATTATCCTTCTCCTATCCTACAAATAATATCACCCATCCCTTGGCTCGTGTATGAAGACCAATAGAATCTCAAGACGGAAGTGTCTTCAAGAGTAAGAACCCGGGTCACGAGGTACCAACCGTCATTTTTATTCATAATCAAATGAATATTATTTAATATAATAATTTTTTTTTTTTTTATATAAATAAATATTAAATAAATATTGGACAACATCACATACATTACTCTGATCCCAATGTAAGTAACTAAAGCACTTGTGTTATGGACATCAGAAGTAACGACGGTACCACAAACACCCAGACCCAAGACAACATAGAAAACTAATGAAGTTTTTCTACATCGACTCGGCCGGGAATCGAACCCGGGACCTCGGAGTGGCGTACCCATGAAAACCGGTGTACACACTACTCGACCACGGAGGTCGTCAAAATACAGTCAGCTTATCTATCGCGTACACAATCATAAACTGAGCATTGAAGCCAAAGTGGACAGTCTTCCAAACGGTGCCTCTCGGCAAAGGTGCCAATTAAAAAATAACCAAGTAACCACACGATATAATTCCACCATTCCGGTTACGCCCACAGTCTGTCGTTGAAGTTTTAAATTGGGTTCTTACATTAGTGTGGGTTTACCATTAGTAACGCCATTTGTCTTTAACTGACTCTTACTTGCTCACGATATTATTTTTATTTAGATATTTTTGTTGAAATTAAAAAAAAAAAACAATTCATCTTCTTTTATTTGGAGAGGAACTCGGTTTTTGAAAGTGAACTAACTAATAACTTTAGTAAAGTCGACTACTAGAAACATACCCTTCAAAGTGCTCTAATTCGCACAATTTTCGTCAGGTAGGTGGTACCCGCATGAAAAAGACAGGGGGGGGGGCCTTAGTTGAGGGACTTTTACTTCTATTTGGGCTGTTAGAATCCAAACAAGTCTTCAAACGTGAACAATCACCATGAAGAAATAATTAAAACGATAAATTTATATTGTTGTTTAGGAGATAATAGCGAACGAAATGTCCGACGATAAACACATAACGGCAGGCGAATGACGTATCAGACGTCGTTAACGGCACGTGTCGAATCACTCGAATGCAATCAAATAATTGTGTACAGACATTACAATCGTGAACAATTTTGTATAATTGCCCAAGACATACACCGACACATACAAATCTACATATATATATATAAGAAAAATAAACGCGTGGAACTTTACGTTTTATACAATTCTATAAAATGGCACCCTTTTTTAATTACAGAAATACATTATACAGCCGTTATGGCCCAATGGTTGCGACGTGAGAATGTGTATCGACTATTTTGGGTTCAAATTCCGGCAAATACCACTTTGTTGTGTAAAACGATGTTTACAATTTATCTCGTACTCTAAGGTGAGGGAAATGCATTTGCCGGATGTTTGCGTGTCGTATTTCCCCCCTTTGAAATTGAAATTTACATAAATCGTTATATATATATATATGTATATATGTTACTGTAAAAGCTCGAACTACGGGTAAATCCAATTCTTAATGGTGAATGCCCAAAACGGTTTGCGATTCGAACTTTATCCACCATTCAATTAGTAAATCTTAGGATTTACATTTGAGGCATGTAAACGTTGAAAAAAAATTAATTTAAATAGGTTAGGTTAGGTTGGTAAAAGTCCGAAAAAGTCGTCCCTTTATAATAAATACTTACATTTACCAACTCACGTCGGTAAATCTTAAGGTTTTACTGGAAAATCTTGAGATTTACCTTAGTTCGAGCTTTTACAGTAACATATATATATATAACGATTTATGGAAATTTCAACTTCAAAGGGGGAAATACGGCACGCAAACATCCGGCAAATGCAATTTCCCTCACCTTAGAGTACGAGATAAATTGTAAACATCGTTTTGCACAACAAAGTGGTATTTGCCGGAATTTGAACCCACAATAGTCGATACACAGTCTCACGTCGCAACCATTGGGCCATATCGGCTGTACAATGTATTTCTGTAATTAAAAAAGGGTACAATTTTATAGAATTGTATAAAACGTAAAGGCTACCACCGCGCCGGTTCAGAATATAGATTCTAGCGCGAATAACCGACAAAAAACTCAGTAGTTACTCTATTTCAACGTTAGATATACATTATGTTTGTTAAATACAATAATATATAATACCCTATGTATTATATATTATTGTATTTACTGCCTGAAAGTCGACAAGTATTAGTTCCACGGTTTTATTTTTCTTATATATTCTTGTGTTGAATAATATGCCTCATTTATTAATGTATTTATAAAAAATGAATTTAGAAATCGGCAAAGTTATTATTTTCCTATCTCTACCCCCCTACATCTCCCCTCCCTTAGTGACGATACACAGACGAGTTCGATGTACCATAGAGCACCATTGATTAAACAAGTCCCCTATACATTCGTTTTTAGGTATTGAAAGCACCTAACCAGTAAGCCTAAGTTTGAATATTTTATTTCTACTTATTCCGGCATCAGAGAACGCATTTAGCTCTTAGTCTGCCATTTGTGAATTACATATATTAAGATGTTAATTAAAGTATTAAGTAATGACGATGGCTTTGGACAATTTCGGTCACGGCGCGAAATCTCCAAGAAGACAGGACAACGCCGGACAGGACAACGCTGGGGTAATAGCTGCACATTAAATATCGGTTATGGTCTCATTTTGGAGACCATAGAATTGCAGAAATATAAAGAGGATTCTTGATTGCAATTTACCAAATTGTTACGATTTATCAAAGAATTAATTTTAGATAGTCGAAAGAGTTACTGGTCGGATAGAGCGGCGCTACGGCTGTATAAGATAAGAAATAAAAAAAACGTAAACTAAATTGTTATCGACAAACTCCAATTCTAACTGACTACTGTATAATATTTACATTACAAATTTAATTTGGAAAACCTTTCATCGTTTTGGCGCCAAATGTGACGATGAGTGAATGAGTGACGGTTTACAATGAAACGAAATCCTGTCATTGGTATCGAAATTCCTAAAAAATCTTCTGAACAAACGCGAAAAGTTTCGCGGGAGACCCACTAGTGTTAAATAATAATACCTTTTCAGATGACTATATATATATATTAATATTATTACATGTGTAAATAGCTTTTACGACCGACATTAAATTGACATTTTACAAGATCCATTTAAATTGTCGTCAATAAAAACACCGGTACGAAATGTACTCTAATGAGAAGTTAATATTTACTGTTAAATGGGTAATTAAAACTTGTTCGAAAGGCTTTAAAAAGCTCGTCAGATATTCTCTGCGATAGTGCATCGGTCTCTATGGTGAGTATATCAGTGCAACTGCAGTCGCATCTTAGCTCATAAGGTTTGTGGCGCATACTAGATTTCGTTCAAACCAATTTTCGGTGGAAGTTTGCATAGTAATGTACATCATATATTTTTTTTTAGTTTTAACATTGTCTTAATTTCCAAGTTGCAGGGGGGGGGTACAAACATTTTACCACTTTGGAAGTGTCTCTTGCGCAAACTATTCAGTTAAGAAAAAAATATATATTAGAAACCTCTATAAAATCTTAATGCTGTTCACAGAATACATCTACTGACCAAGTTTCAATAGTATAATACTTATAGTTTCGGAACAAAGTGACAGACAAACAGACTATAAAGGTATAACGAATCCATAAGGGTTCCGTTTTTTGCCATTTGTCTACGGAACCGTAAAAAAGGCGACATCTTCAATATCGTATTTAAGAAATCACGAATGCATTTCTCCAAAACACACATCGCACTTAGTCGTCGTAATTACAGTCACAAGAGACACCATAGAATATTCTAGACGACATTCGAGTGTAGGAATAAATGATAAGAATACACTCTTCGATAAAATGAGTGATAAAATAAAACGTTGTTTTTTATCATACCTAATTCTTTAAACAATCTTGACCCACTTGTATCTTTAATGTAGTTTATAATCATTGTAAACATATTTTTTATAAATCAACTAGATCGCCGTCTCGACTTCGTTTAGGTTAAATAAAAAAAAAAAAAATACTACATAATCGCAGAGAGTCCAATCTAAATCATCAAGGGACTTATTAAAATACCCACAAATAAAAAATAACATTGAAATCAATTTAACTATTTAGATTTGAGTTATAAATCAAAATATAGTTTATTCGAGTAGGCTTTTACAAGCACTTTTGAATCGTCATTTAACAAACTATTTAAAGTAAAGCTACCACCGGTTCGGAATGTAGATTCTACCGAGAGGAACCGGCAAGAAACTCAGTAGTTACTCTTTTTCAACATCTAAAAATACACACGTATTAACATACGTGTGTGTGTGTGTGTGCCTTGTTATTTTAATCACTCAAACTGCACAACACTTTATTATACACTAATACAACTTTACTTTCCGACGTTAGGATTTTAATTATAATTTAAAACACTACATTTATAATATACGTATACATATTTACATGTCAGCACACCTTTCTTGTTCGTATCTAGACAACACGAATGGCTGGTTGTCCGACTTTAATTACAAGCTTAATTTCTAGTCAAAATAAAAACCATACGATTGAAATAATAAAATAATTGTGTGGTCATATATACCTTCGACAAATTTTATCCTTCCAATATTTGAACAAATTATCTGTAGCTATAAAAATGTGACTGTTATTTTTTTTTTTGCACTCTCATCACGCAAAGACCGCCGTATATTTTGACGTAAAATATGTTCCATTATATTCTAAGTGCATTGCCTATATAATTCTAAGTTATCCACATCTGACTAGAGTTCTGAGCAAATAATAATCTTAAATTATAGACATACTTATTTTTTACTTTCGTATTGAAAAGATAATTAATGTGATATTATTATTATTCAGCGTGTTTCAAAGAAGATTTTTATCTTAACATTATCATACAAGATAAATCAACGTAAAAAGTAACCATAGCAACACGTGGTAAGTCTGCTAGCGAACTCTAACTAACAACTGAGCCTGTGGCTCATCATCAACAAATTTTAGATTGAAGAACGACTATAAAAAGAAAAATTATTGTCTATTCCGGCTGGGAAAGTCGAAATTATCAGCCTTTCTCTAATATAACATACATATGTATAGACCTTCCTCTTGAATCACTGTTAATAATGTAAACCGCATTGAAATCCGTTGCGTATTTCAAAAGATCTAAGCGTTCCGAGCGGGTAGCGACCTGTTGAACGTGTTTGGTACATTTTTTCTGGGACAAATATTTAACCTATATGCTATTCTAGACTATAATCTACCTCTACCAAATTTCAGACCCGTTAATCCATTCCGGAAATCAACAAGCATCTATCCATCGAAACTTTCGCAATTATGACATTACTCAGACAAGGACATCGATGTAAAATTTAAAAGACACGTTATAACAGAATCATTCTTACGCGTTACATCGATAAACTTAACTCATATTGACAAAAGTCACTTACAAAAAGCGGAATTCGAACACGACCCACAACTCGACCTCTCTTTCACGCAGATACGTGACTCTCGCTCGCACGCAAGACCGGTCGGTTCGGTGCCCGGTTTTTGGATAAAAAAAAAAAGAGAATTTGAACTCCCGTATCCTTTTATTTTTTGTTACGAGTTGCAACGTTTTAGGCGAACGACTACCACGGATAAGTGGGATAGGAACCAGCGAACGATCACAGTGACGGTAACGTTGACCTTAAAAAATATATTAGTAAAATATTTAAACCATAAAACATTCGAAATAATTATTTAAATTAAAGCTACTTTTAGTTATAGAGGTAGGGGACGACCAAAGAAACGATGGATGGATTGTGTGAAAGACGATTTGGTTAGAAAGAATGTTACTTGTGAGATGACCTCCGACAGAGAAGTATGGAAGAGGAAGACATGCTGCGCCGACCCCAAGTAAAATTGGGATAAGGGCAGGAGGATGGAAAGGTACTTTTTATGATATCGGTAGGCGGACGAGCACATGGGCCACCTGATGATAAGTGGTCACCACAGTCCAAAGACAATGGTGCTGTAAGAAATATGAACCATTCCTTACATCACCAATACGACACCAACCTTGGGAACTAAGATGATATGTCCCTTGTGCTTGTAGTTATACTGGATCAATCACCCTACAAACCGGAACACAACAATACTGAGTCACTGCTGTTCGGCGGTGGAATATCTGATGAGTGGGTGTTACCTACCCAGACGGGATTGCACAAAGCCCTACCACAAAGTAAAAAATATAATACATCCTTACTAGAGCATTCGTTTACGGTATTCGTTTCTATAATAAGATTCCATAGATATTTTTAACTTTGCCTTTAGAAAAATTTAGAGCTAAAAAAAATTTATAAATAGCCTTATTACTTAAATACAAGATTATATTAATGATAAAAAAAAAAAAGCGGCCTTAGTATATGTTGGTTTCCGGACAGGATATACGTATACATTTAATTGTACCTTACTGACATACTATAATTAAAATGGTAGAAAAGAGTGCCCGAGTTTCCTGTCGGTTCTTCTCGGTAGAAGCTACTTTCCAAACGAGTGATAGTTTAACATTTAATTCAACACTGAAATGTGACGATGCAATAATACTTATATGAGCCCACTCGAATTTAGAAATCAAATATATTTTTTTTTAGTACTTGGCGATAGGGGTTTGTGCCAGCTTTGTCTGAATAGTAAGGTAGGTACCACACACTCATCACAAACTCTAACAACATCGATAATTCCTGTTGTGTTCCTTGTTTAATTACGGGCACAGGAGACATAGCCACTTGGTTCCCAAGGTTGGTAGCGCATTGGAGATGCAAGGAATAGATAATATTTCTTACAGCGCCAATGTCTATGGACGGTGATGACTTTTAACATCAGGTGGCCCATTTCCTCGTCTACCGATATATAAAATAAAAAAAGTCACTTGGTTACCAAGATCAGTGGTGCATTGATGATGTTATAATAATATTTCTTACAGCGCCAATTTGCAAGAATGGCAAACATTTTATTAATAGTGACATCCAATCGTTCGGCTTTGTCACCATGGAAGGCGTTGCGTTCGTTTGTCAACGTTCTGAACTTATTTAAGTCTAGTCAAGAATATGGAAACAGTCAAAATGGCAGAACTACACTCTGAAGTCAAAAACTCATCAGATCATCTAGCTATTTAAAAAAAAAAAGATACATTACAGGCTAGACCTAAACACCTCAAGCACGAACGACAATAAAAGAGGCCTTTAATTATTATCTTACAAATAAATCGAGAAATTTCTGTCACTCGAATATTCCAATCATTAAATTAATTACAGACTATCATTTCATTTGTGACGTGTTCCTTTCTCTTCGTTTCCTATCAGCAACTTTTAAAAACAGTAATATTAATATCGAAAAGATCGCATTACATATATATTACTATATCACATAATTATATATTAAACCGGCGAATATGTTTCTTTAGAATCTCTATTTCGGGACTCATATCACATGTATAACCTCCCCCCCCCTCACTAATCCAGCCTTGAAAATTGCTATGAATACTCGTCAAAAAGTAATCTACTTGTCTATATCATACACATACAACAAACGACACAAAATTACAATATGCTCCATATCATTTCCATTATTGCCTTTATTCTGTGACCATTCTGACCTTGGACCCACTTGAGCTTGTTCCTTGCTGATGTCATATGAAGCTAAATGTTTATACCAACCAGCGATGTCATCGCCTTTGAAAACATTCTATATTTGTATTGTACGTAAAGTTAACACACTAACTAAATTAAATCTATACAAGTATTATATATACAAAAGTAATTCTGTCTGTTGCTCTTTTTTGCCAAATTACTGAACTGATTTTATGAAGTTTGGTATAAGGCAAGCTTAAATTCTAAGGAGGGACATAGTATACTTATTTGACGACCAACCCCTAAAACGCGCTCGATAACTGGAAAAATACGTTGAAAGATTCACGTGTATTTTTATTAATAGAACCTTCTACCATTGGTGCTGCAATCAATCAATTTTGCTTGGTGGTAGGGCGTTGTGCAAGCCCGTCTGGGTAGGTACCACCCACTCATCAGATATTTTACCGCCAAACAGCGCTATTGTCGATGGGCGGTAGTGACCACTTACCATCAGGTGACTTATTTGCTCGTCCGCCTAGCGATATCATAAAAAAAAAACCAAATTAACCAAATCTTTTTTTTTATGTTAGAGGTGGCAAACGAGCAGGAGGCTCATGGAAAGTGACTACCACCGCCCATGGACATCTGCAACACCGGGGGGCTTGCAGGTGCGTTACCAACCTTTCAGGAAGGAGTACGCTCTTTTCTTGAAAGTTCCCAAGTCGTATCGTTTCGGAAAAACCGCCGGCGAAAGCTGGTTCCACAGAGTGGTTGTGCGAGGCAGAAAATGTCTTAAAAATCGCGCTGTTGTGGATTTTCGGACATCTAGGTTGTGCGGGTGATATTTGGAATTTTGACGAGATGTCCGAAGGTGAAATTCAGCAGCCGGGATTAATCCGAAAAAATCCTCGGAACATTCCCCGTGATAAATTCTGTAGAAGATGCAGAGCGATCCAACATCTCTACGCAAAGCCAAAGGATCAAGCAGATCGGAGAGGGCTTGATCGTCGATAACTCGAGCCGCTCTATGTTGGATACTGTCAAATGGAAGGAACTGGTACTGGGGAGCACCCGCCCAGAGGTGAGAGCAGTACTCCATGTGTGGCCGAATTTATCTCTTGTAGATTCTTAGACGATGGGCGAATTGACGATGTAAGTATTAATTAAATTAATATTTCATACATATCTGGAAGGTGGTTGATCACTTAGCAACAGGCAAGTCTGTCTGCCTAAATGAAAAAAAAAATCAAGATAAACAGACGAAGAACTTTATACCGCCTTATTTTGCAAGGTTACCTCTCATCTAAACCGAAAACCGTTTAACGAGAACCACACATAAAAAAGCCATATACGCAATGATCCGACACCATCACATCTGGAACCGTGCCAATTTTGATTTACAACTCTTGATTACGTATATTCTCCATCAGCATTCTAACATACACGCCCTTGCTTGAACTAATAACCTGGTGATTATCCAATTCGAAGAGCAAATGAGGCTCACAGACGGCCTTAGCCTAGGACTTATGGACTTTTACTGTGTCTATTGTCCATTATGATTTCTTAGCAACTATCTATTTATTTTTCTATGAATAAAACTTTCATTCAAATCAGTCCCAATAAAAAACTTATTAAAAAGTTTTTTATTTAAACAAGTAGTTCAAAAACGATCGATTGATATACGACACCGATTCGTTTAATATTCAAACTCCATATATATGTATATATATATATATATATATATATATGTACTTTTCAATTGCACATATAGTACAACCCTATGATTTGCCGTTGCTCAATTATATGAGATTTTACGAAATCTCGTCTCCGTTAGGTCAAATAAACGTTCGTGTGTGGAGTTTTTATGCGAATACAGGGTGCTTGCAATACAGGTTATATAAGGTATGTTACACAGTGAAACTATAACAAAATAAAAACAATTTTCAACTTTTGCAACGGACCAGACTGTTGTAAATTAGTTTTAAAGACACCTAGGTGACGTCAAAAATACAAAAAACGTTAAAAATACATAATAAAATGTTGCTTATTTCTTAAGATTTTGTATTAGATTTTGATATTAATGCAATCTACAGACATCGTAATGGTTTTAATTTGTAAAAAATCCACATAATAGGATTCCTCCCCAGCGGCTTTAGGCCTTTTGTGAAGGGATACTATTACGAGAAAAAATGTTTCAATAGATCTAATCATTTTTCTATACAAGTAGGTTACCATTACATAAAAAAAAACAAAATAAAATGTCTCAATATTTTAAATAAAATCATGAATTCGTCGACATATCCAACCATGTCATACAAATCTCTGATTGGTAGTTAATGACGTCATAAAGTCGCTCGGCGCCAATAGGGTGTAATCCTCGCTAAAAATTCACATACTAATTACCTAACGACATTCTCATAATCATTCAACATATCATCTCCCAAAGTCTCCATCGCCGACGATTAATATACCAATTCACACTGATACAATTTAATCGTATTATAGCATAGCTTCCAATAAATCACAATCACATAACCAGAAATTCCGGTCGTTCGGCTTTGGCAAATGGCAAAGCCACAACTCCAATTTACGCAATACTGATAAGATGTGATGTACTTACTAATATATATATGAATCTCGTCCGCCTGTATAAAAACACCACGCTTAACGTACTTACTAAATATAGGTTTTTTTTTGTTTTTTGTTTAAATTAATCAATCATAAATCTACTTGAAAATGATTACCAATACAATTCAATCGTTATAATATTATATATATATACCTATAATAACGTATATAAACCTAAGATTTACCGATTATCAATGGTAAATGTCCATAAGACTGGGATTCGAACTTTCACCAACATTACTTGGTAAATCTTAGGATTTACATGTTAGGTTAGGTTGGAATGGTAAAAGTCCAAAAAAGTCGTCCCTCTATAATAAATGTCGGTAAATCTTAGGTTTTACTGGAAAATCTTAGGATTTACCTTAGTTCGAGGTATATAATACTATTGATAAGTAGGGGTTGATCGTCAGGCGTTAAGCACATAAACAACACTACGTCTTTTCTTGGAGTTTAAGCTTGCTTCACACCAAATTTTATCAAATTCGTTTCAGTAATTTTTACGTTAAAGATCAAAAAACAGTTATACTTTCGCAATTATAATATCATTATATATGTAAACTACATATATATATATAAAGGCTGTGTATATGTGCTATGTTGTGCACTAATACCAGATCCTGTTTAACATATCTTTATTTATAATAAAACACTAATCCACTTAACTACTTATAACCACTTTAATTTTACGTCTAAAGTTCCCGATAACGACTTCGCCGACATTCAAATGTCACCAGCAAATTTATGATACAACAGTAAATATTCAATACTTCATCTTTACTCCTAATTTGGTTGGAATAGAATATAAACATACTCATAAATCTACATAGTATAACACAAAGTCGCTTCCCGTCTGTACGTTTAGATCTTTTAAACTACGCAACGGATTTCTATGCGATTTTCATCAATGAATAGAGTGATTCAATTCAATTCAACGGCTTAAGGATTCTGCAATTTGGTTGAGAGGTAGATTATACTGCAATATGACATAGCTTAATTTTATCCCAGAAAAATGTATGTCTTTAGTATATAACAAACTCATTACCCGCCCTCGGAACGCTTTGATCTTTTAAAATACGTAAGGATTTTAATTCTGGTTTCAGCAATAAACAGAGTTATTCAAGAGGATTGTATATATAATACCTGCATGTTATAGTACAGAAAAGTCGAAAATTTCAAATTTCCTAGCCGGAAAAAAGAACAAACAAATTTAAAAGCTGTATATAGTACCTACCGGTATCCGTTTGAAGCCGCGACGGGTAGCCTGTAAACATACATAACTAAACTAATATCGTAATAACTCAATCACGATAACCACGTCTGTGGATGTTCGGATTGATAAAAAAAAAACACCGTTGACGTCACCGTTTATACGAGTTGTATTTATAATAACCAGTCTTCAAATCTTAGTAACATGTAACTGTACTAAACACTCCAACCGTACGTGATCACGTTTTTGTGATAAAAATAACCACGGCATTAGGTATACCTAACGAACTAACAAAATTAGTACATTGATATACAAATCATTGATATTTCGACGTATCCTGGACACGAGCCAACTTTGACGGATGACGTGTGAGGTTGAGGCGTAATTATGGAAACTATTATAATCTCCAGTGAGATTTGTGAAGTGTCATAATTTCTGAAAATCCTACGATTGTATCTGAGGATAGTACGGCATTAATTAACAGCTTTCCTCCTCCCTTTGAGAAGGTTTCGAGTTTATTTCACCACGCTGCTCGAATGCGGGCATGTGTTTTTTTTTTTTATGTAACAAGTAGGCGGACCGGCATCGGCACATGGTCACCGCAATAAGACATCACCATAAGACATTGGCGCTGTTAAAAATATTAACCATCCCTTACTTCGCCAATACACCACCAACCTTGGGAACTAAGATGTTATGTCCCTTGTGCCTGTAGTTATACTGGCTCACTCACCGTTCAAACCGGAACACAACACTACCAAGTAATGTTACTTGACGACAGAATATCTGACATGGGGTTAGTACCTACTCAAACGGGCTTGTACAAAGCCCTACCACCAAGAACATGCAGCCCTACATGTGGCAGAATTTCATTAAAATTAGACATATGCATAAACACAAATCAAGCGTCTGGAAATTCGGTAGTGCTTGTCTGGACTCGAAACCAAAATCATCGGTTAAGATGCACGCGTTCAAACCACTCGATCATCTCATCTCTTCGGCATTACCAGCGTGATTGCAAAGAGCGTTATTTTTAAAAGCTCTTAAATAACTTCCAGTGTTAGTTTGTTTAGATCAAATCTTACAAGCTAAATTAGAACACATCCTCTCATCCTACGGAGTTGAAAGAAGATCGAAAACCAAGTTCTGTATATAAGAGCAAAATATTTATTAAGTCCATACTTCGTTCGTTTTCGGCGCGTTATAAGAATGAATTTTTATGATGCTCGCGCACAGTGAAAACTACACGACGAAGTTGCTCGCTAAACCGACCATTAATCGAGTTTAGTCGAAATTGTCGAGTCGCTCGAAATAGATAACTTGACGCCTCACTTTTATCTTATTTATTTTATTACAAATTCAAATTGTGAATGTTTAAATTTGTTAGTGAGTTTTATAGCAGTAGTGGTTCAAATAGAAGACATTGAATTTATCATAATAATTATTATTTAAATGTTATTGATAGCATGCAATGCAAAACTATTTGTTTTTTTGGTATACTAAAATTACTCGTATATTTGACTTCAAATTTCCATTGACTGTTGGGGAATACCTTCATTTGGAACCAGCCCTGGGTAAAGAATCAGATCAAGTGTATCACAAAAATTGCTTTGTCATGCAACTGAATCAACATGTTAAACTACAGCTCCGATTCAACTACAGCACTTCCGGTCAAATACACACTCGAATCGCACTAGCAGCATTGCAAAAAAATTTACTCTGTAAGGACGATTTCAAGTCGCACTTGTCATAACACACACATTGTCATACCCATTGAAAAACATACAAACAACATACAAAATTCAAGCTTCGTGTATTAAAATTATAATACGACCAAAAACCGGAACGGATCACGCCACACGCCCGTTGCCTCGAGTAAGCCGACAAAAAAACGAAACAAAAAAAATCGTTCACTCGTATTTTGACAACCGAGCCAGTAACATTAAAAACAACTTTTGTAAATATTACAGATTTCCTTTTTATTTGAACAAAACGTACGGACAAATTCGTACAATACATTACATTTTGAAATGACTCAATTATTTTCACTGGACATTTTTTTGCAACTTGGTACTTACGTGGTTTCTCAAACCCCGTGGATTTGGTTCAGTGGGGGGGGGGGGGGGGATTCAGAAAACATCTGACTTCCGTCACAAATCTTAGGATTGCGACAAGAATGAAGCCACTTAGATAGCATTGGGTACTTTTTTGAAGTGTTTACTTTACTAAAATCGCCCTCGACGCGGTCTAGCCCCCGTCCAAACGACAATAATCCGCTAACGATGTCGTTATGTCAAATAATCTCCTGTCGGAATATAAGCTTACTACAAATATTTATTTATATAAAGATTATGTAAGTTTCTATAGTATATACATGTATTTTAAATGCGAAAGTAAATCTGTATAAATAATAAATATTGGACAACATCACATACATTACTCTGATCCCAATGTAAGTAGCTAAAGCACTCGTGTTAAGGAAAATCAGAAGTAACGACGGCACCGCAAACACCCATACCCAAGACAACATAGAAATCTAATGAACTTTTTCTACATCGACTCGGCCGTAAATCGAACCCGGGACCTCGGAGCATACCCATGAAAACCGATGTGCACACAACTCGACAACAGAAGTCGTCTAATGTACGTCTGACGCTTTTCACGACGAAGCCACTGTAACAGATTTTGATAACATTATTGGTATCAGAGTAATCTTCAGACGCAGGAAAGGGTATAGGCTACTTTTTTTAGAAATATTTATTTATTTATATTTGTGTGCTGTACAGTTTTACGAATTGGCGAAGCCAAAGCCTCGAGTCCAGCTAGTATCAATACAAATCAGTTCATATCACCCTTATAGGGTTTTTACGAGACCCTCTTTTTTATTACGTTCTGCAACACGTTGTCCCTGCGTTACCTCGGATCGGAGTCCTCATTTATATGCGGGTTCCATGTTTAATATTTATTGAAGTCTCAAATTATTCAAACTCATTGTTTTTTTTATTCCCTTTGTAAAGTTGATTATAGTAAATATAATTTATTACTGCAGGCTTGCTATCCCTTTTCAGCCCGATCATAAAATAGAGATAAAATTTGTCATCAAATCTTAATATTAGATGTACAGTACACTCGTTCTCCAATATCATATTTTATTCAAAAAACAATGTTAATGATCCGTGACGACACGGATTCCTTATTCAAAATCGGGCAGGAGTAACGTCGATCCTTTCTTCGAGACCATAGACTAGCAATGGAATAGTTACAGGCAGTTTCTTTACTTTTTTTTATGCGAACTACGACACACAATATTCTTAAAACAAGATATAATCGTTGATCGTCACTATTATTACAAATGCCAACGCAACTGATAATCATGACACTTGACATACAGACGCCCCCCCCCCCTTCCTTTTCAGACGCGGGCGGACATTAGTTTGACATCAATTTATTTGGATATTTAATGCAAAAATTGTACTCATATTTTATGCCGTCTTATTGAAACGAGCTGGCATAGGAGACCGGTTTAACCGTTAATTTCTGTTAAAGACTGTAACATAGCAATTAATATATAATTGAAAGCTTAGTGTATTAAGGTGATATGTTACATTTCGTAAAAATATAATTTTATACCATAACCCCTTCATTTACGACATAAAATTAAATGTTATATCTTAAACTTTACTAAACGCAGTTCGTTGACATTAAAAATTCGCACAGTTAACCTTGAACTGAAATCTGATCCACCGAGTGTTGCATCGGTACAACGTGGTGGAATATTCTCCGACCAATCTCGGAATGAGAAGAGGTGCTTTTACACTAATCACGTAGGTTGACATCACAAACACAGTTAACCTTGAACTTTTGATGTTCAGCTGAATATTCTATTAAGAGTAGGTCGCAGTCAGTCATGACCCTTTATTTTGTAATTTTTTTATATGATGTATTGACGGGTGAGCAAATATGGCCAGGACCTGATGATAAGTGGTCCATCAATACCCAAAGACATTCCTCACCTGGTCAAATTGTGCCTGTAGTTACACTGGCTTCTCACCCTTCAAATACAAGCGTAACAATGCTAAGTATTACTGTTTGGCGGTAGAATTAATGACCTACCCATACGGACACGAAGCTCTACCATCAAGTAAAAAATATCGCCTGGCGATCGGATCAAATTCAGAGATGGTCCAATGGTTAGATCTTAGAACACGTGAATTTTAGCCAAGAGGAAACTTAGTCGGTTAAACATCAGACATTAGTATTTCCCGTTACCTCGTCGCTGTGACGTCACGATACCTACCCAGCGGGACGAAATAGCAATTCCTCTGTCACAAACATATCGCTGACGATTCCACAAACTTTGTACATATCTCTCGACGACAGAGATGACGAATTTGTCGAAATGTATTACCTAATAGCCTAGTTGACGAAGGAAATTGTTGCCGTCCCTTTCTTAAGGTTAAGATTGACAAGGATAGTAAGATATTTACAGTAAACCGGATGAAACTGCGGCTTTACCCGCGCAAAATTTATAAAACTTTACCTACAGCACAGAAAGTTTCACACTCTAGGAATGATTTCCGCGATAAAACCTATCCTATGTTCATCTAAATCGGTTCAGCGGTCTAAGCGCAAGGAGGTAACAGACGGAGTTACTTCCGCATTTATAATATTGGTACCTATAGACACGTTACATACATTCAAAATCAAAAATTAACTTTATTCAAGTAGGCCTTCACATTCTCATTTTAATCGCCATTTTACAGAATCGTGTTAAACATACAAGTTACCACCGGTACGGAATGTAGAATACCGACGAGAAACTCAATAGTTATTCATTTGAGTTACAAAGTTACGTCAGTTAAATACAATTAAATTACAACATATAATATGTCTAACACATTACGATATGTTGTACATGCATATACAGCATGATTGTTTCACCACGGGGCGGGGGTTGCGGATGGCAAGCGGCACAGTACAACAGAACGCCGCACGCGCCGGTGGCAATGTGTACACACTTCATTTATTTAAATGGAAATTTGATCAAAAATTAAGTGCCTATTTCTTTTTACATAATTCGAATGAGAATCATGTACCGAGTATTCTCCTTAAATATGAATAGTAATTCACCAGTCGCCCTATATATATAGATCAATAAATAACTACCAATTCACAAGGGAACGTTGAGTCGTCTGGGAATCGAACATCGGACTATCTCTTCGCGTGAGTTACATACGAGTAAATAATACAGTACATTATCAGTTATTTTCCACCATTTTAATTACAGAATATGTCAATAAAGCACAATTAAACACAAAAATACTAAGTTCACGCTCTTTATCATAAATATAATTTTGCATTTATTTTTTTGACATGAGCTTTAAATTTCTTAATAGGTCAAGTTAAAAATAACTGTGGAATCTTACTACGGAAACGAATACCTCGCGTAATAGGATTTATCAACTTTGGAGAGTCGGAAACTTGGTGTTATTAGTTTGTCTTCCCTCGCAAAAAGCTAGAAACTCGTAAACGACTCACCTCACCACGCTTCTCCATTGCTAGTTGGTTGCCAATTAGTTGTAATCTATACTAATATTCTAAATGCGAAAGTAAATCTGTCTGTCTATCTGTATGTTGCTCTTTCACGACATAGGACTGAACCGAATTTGATGAAATTTTATATGAAGTATGTTTGAGTCTCAAGGAAGGATACAGATTCCTCTTTAATACCTAAAACTTAGGGACCGCCCTCCAAAACGTGTGCGAAGCCGCAGGCGACCACTAATATATAATAAATCAAATTTTTCATTAAAATAATATTTTTTGGATAAACACGCCTGGAAAATCATTGTAAATCTGGTTATTTCGAAGATCAATGATGCGAATTTCTTGCCGTTTCTTCTCGCTGGAAGCTGCTTTCCGAAACGGTGGTAGAGTTGATAAATTACGATACAAAAATGCTTTATTGTAATGTTTGTTGTAATATAATGCAATGCCAGGCAGGTTTCCTAACGTCGTTTCAGCGAACACCGGGTTAAATCTTAGGTTAGGATTCACATGTCCGAACCCCTAGTCCATATCGCCTTGATAATTACTAAGTTTACGTTCCAATGAATCCTTGCTACGTGGCCTTGCATGTAACCTTTTTTTTTATCTCGCTGGAAATACGCGTTACGCTTTCCCCCCACGTGGAAGACCACCAGAATACCCACTAAGAACCAGCGGCACCCTCTCCGTCTCTTCGGAGGTCACGGGATCACTTTTGCACGCAACCGTCGTCGACGCCTTGTATCTAACCTAACCTAGTTGAGTTCAATGTTTATTTGTAACGTACTGACAGACAGCAGTAGTACGCCTGCGTCCCGTTGAAATGTAGGGGTGTCTATTTTTAATACTTTTGTATATTTTAAGTGAATTTCTTGGATAATTGTACATAATAAAGAATTTCATGTTATATATATTCTAGCGAGGCAGATTGCCCGCCTCGTTGGTCAAGTTTGATATAAGGCAGCAGAGGCATATGAGAAGCACCGGCAAGAAACTCAACAGTTACTCTTTTTCAAAATCTAAAAATACAGTCATGTTAGTTAAATGCAATTATATATGTATGTCATGTCTCCTGCCTGGAAGTCAACGAGCATTAACTCCACGCTTTTTTATCATGAATATGAATAGCTTTAACTTCAGCTGAGTGTTTTATTGAATAGGTCATTTAACCAGATCGCTACGTCAAATAGTTACAGTTTGCAGTACATATAGTTAGCGTCATATAAATTGAACGCAAACTATTCATATGTATAGACAAGTACACAATAAATAAGCGTTATCAAATACGCTGAACGATAACAGATAACGTTATTTCGTGTCCTTTTGATAACCTGCTTCGAGTGCCGAGTTGTCTTTCGCTAGAACTGTATTCCGATTTGTTTTAATAATATCAATTTATTTCATTAACATTTTATAACATTATATTGTACTTAAGACTTACAGACAAAACATTTTAGTAAGTTTTTTTTTAACTGTTTGTCGGTCGTTTTTTTTTACTATTGTTAGTAATTTAAAGAAATAATAACGTTCGAAATTAGTCAATTCGTAAATGTTTTCAATGATGATTTAATTTCGAACATCGACCACATGGCGAAAAATATATCAATACGTGAGGCAAAATCTTTGTACCCCTTTTTACGAAAATTGGGCGTTAGGAATACGAAATTTGACACGATTCAAATTAATACGGAGAAAGATTGCAGAAAGCATATATCTTTATATAAAATGCATTACAAATACATTAAAATAATAGAAAAAAATTACACACACTACTAAGAGTTTAATATACACACACATACGTATATTTAGTTTAAAACATGCACAGTTTACGTTCACAATACCAATGACAACACGCATGTCAAAGTTAAAAATTATATTACTTTTAGCAATTAATGACGGTCGAATTTTGACCAATGAGTGACCACTAGTAACACAATTCAGAACCATTGAACTCCTTTAGTTCGTCGTCATATATATTTTTTTAATTTTGATCAATCCTACAAATATTTATTTAACTTCTATTTACATTGAGAAAAACTTTCATAAAGTTATCAAAAACTAGCTTAACCTGCGGGATTAGACTCGCGTAATTCATAAAACTTTACCTATAACATAAAACCGTCATCCTCGATTTGAAACCCCCGAGGGGTGAATTAAAAATAGCCTATGACCTTCGCCGGGACTCCAACCATCCCCATAGGTAATTTCATATAAATCGCTTCAGCGGTTTGAGCGTGAAGAGTTAACATACAGAGTTACATGACATATAGATATAGACTATAAATAACCTATTCCAATGGAAGTAGAAAAAAAGATTCGCTAATAACTCAGCTATATCGTGCACTACTAAGAGTTTATCATTAATATATCTTTATTTATAATACAACACCATTACACTTAACTACTTATTTCCACTTTGATTTTACTTCCAAAATTACAACAACAGTCTCGTCGACGTTCAAAACGCCATTTTATCGCAAATCCATAGTGAATATCATAGACTAATCAAGCTCAATTATGTCAATTTGCTGTCAAAATTATGGAATAGAGTAAACATAGAATATCCACATTTAATAAATAGAATAGTTTACAAATTTTAATGTCAAATGAATGAATATTTAGTATCTGTGTATTAAATTAAAAAAAAAGTTATAAATTATCACAACAGTTACTCACTTACTAATTACTTTGTAATATTGTCAGTCAATAATTAGTAATCATATAAATAATAATTAATATTGACAGTATCAAAGAAACCTTTATTGAAACTGTTAATGTCGATATTCGAAATTATTTAAATAAAACCGGCCAAGTGCGAGTAGGATTCGCGCACTATGGGGTCCGTACCATTATCTATTAAAATGGCAAAAACATATGTCTGTTGTATGAGGCACCCTTAAATTTTATTGTTTTTAGTACTTGTTCTTATAGCTGCAACAGAAACCATCTACGGGCGATTCCACTTTGATTAGT
Source organism: Vanessa tameamea (assembly GCF_037043105.1). Taxonomy (NCBI): domain Eukaryota; kingdom Metazoa; phylum Arthropoda; class Insecta; order Lepidoptera; family Nymphalidae; genus Vanessa; species Vanessa tameamea. The sequence goes on from NC_087337.1 coordinate 5,470,020, forward strand.
CATAGTTTCATATCGAAAGATTCAGCAGTATAAAGGAAATTGACATGCAAAGAAAAAAAAACGTGATATATTAATTTATATAGTTTACATTTCAATTGTAAATGTGTGTTCTTGCAAACTGGCATTAAATATGTGTCATTCATTATATCACAGTAAAACAAAACATTGTAATTTGCAAGTAAAACCTACTTACTATTAAAGTATTACTAATATTTACCGAGATCGGTCAGGACGTCATCACCATTAAAAACTATTAGGATTGTTCACAATTCTCAATGTCAAAGTAATAACAGTAATCACTACGTCAAAAAGGAAATAGCTTAAATTATCTTCAACTAAATTTCGAGTAAAAAAGTTGAAATTATAAATATACCATTTAAAAAAGTGTACTTTAGGAAAAACTTGTGAAGAGACCGTTACAAAAAGAATATATCTATTGAAACTCTTAATGGTATAAAAATTTGTACATTTCTTTGTCAAAATATAATAATAAAGTACTTTTTTACACTAAGACGAGATAACAATATTACACTTTATACTTTTACAACAGTTTAGGTACATAATATTGATAGAAAAATTATATATATAAAAAATCTACTAATCTAAAATGATTACAGGTTCACCCAAGTAAACAACACCAAATTTTCATATACTTAATTAGTAATCATAATTATTTCCCACTGGAGAAACTCATTTAATTTGCTTTTTAATTAACAGCAACGCTATTTCATTAAACAGTTCAACCAGCCTAAATGATATCCAGCCGATACATATTCCAATTATATAATAGGATAATTTACTTTCAACTCTCCTAACGAAGACACTTTATACATTATACATCATGAAATATTACAAATTCCTGAAAATCTGCATATAAAGATGTTAAGAGTAGGTATGACGAGGTCACGATCGAACATACAAATCTCGCAATGCTCAATACCTTTTTACCTAGTAGCTATTGAAGCACATAACTATTAATAGACTCTAATCATGCATAAATTCAATACAAATTGCACAATACATTCAAATGAAATTCATAACTACAGTTAATGGCCTGGATTTGTTACAGTTCTGACTCGTACTTGTCCTACTTATATTTTTATCATTGATAATAGTCACTAGCAGATGATGGTAAACGCTCACCACCCTTAGAAATATCCTTTGTGCTTGACTTTCAAACAAAATTAGAAAAGCTACATATAAAACCTTATTATATATATCCAACAATATATTTAGATGTATGGTGTAAAATACCAGATCTACCTCTAAACAATAATAGAGAAACTTGGTGGTTAATTTTTAGTTCAAAGGGTGAGGCGATACAACAATGATTAGTATTTTAGTATAGACTATCATAATGAGAAATAACAGAGGTTCATGATTTTGTTTCACAAAAACCTTTTATCAAAAACTAAGCTAAACTAAAATGCATTTGAAATAAATAGGGATGACAACTTACAACATCTAAATAACATTATCAATTAATTTACATAACTATTAATTATTAAAATATCTGTATTACTCATTGACATGAATAAACTAAAACATGTAACTATTTAAGTAGTTAAAAAAATTAATGTAATTTGTAATGCATTGTTTAATTAAAATCTATATCACAATATGCTTAAACAAATATTATATATTATATATTATCTTTATATTTTCACTGATAACATAATTGATATTAAAAATATCCAATTAATTGTATTATTATATAATGATGTGCCTACGTAATTAATGAATGATTTTGTTTCTTTGCTTTTCCCTCCAAATTGGAAGTACAATTAAACAGATTATACAAAACAATTATATCAACTTAAAAAAAAAAAAAAACTTCTGCCTTAGATAAATTAATTGAATAATTATGTACTGTATTTATAAATGTATTACAATTTATAAAAGAAACATATAAAATCACAGTTCAGAAAAGAACATTATTAAGCTATTGTGAAACAATTTAATAGTTAGCCTCGATTAAATCAGTTTTTGTCGATCAAATCACAACCGAGATCGCTGGTCTATTACGAACGACCAAGCTATTGAATAACCGGCCGATTTCAGTCGACCCGATTTTAAATGCTCGCGATACATTGTAATATCCTCCCGTCACGGGTCGGGTTATTTGGTCATCCGCGCCCTAGCGGTGACATCACCTCTATTGAGGTAGATAACAGGCTATTCAATAGTGGCACGCCCGATATCGTGCGGAATCTATGTAAAATAGCTCATTACAATCAAATATTAGTATTTTCAGTACAATGAGTACATAAATTATTACCAAAAATCCGGTTTCCAAATTTACGTTAAAATGTCGGAAGGAAGCAAGGAAGTACGTCAACTTTGGCTGAGACTAGCGTTAATTTTCCCGAAATAAGGCGAGTTAGTCATTATGCAGCGGTCGGGCTAAAAAAAACGACCCAATTACGATCTACGGCCTTAGAAACCACACCCTAGTCTGGGGCACAGCCGGGCGGCGAAATACATACAGTCCTATTGGAAGTTATCTTTTTAACATGTAATCGTAATCAAATATGGATAAACGATGCTTACCGGCTGCTGGCTCCAAGAGGCGATAAGTCGACTTTTGTCACAGCACAAATCACTTCACTAGAGTAGCAATGTAACTCACACTAAGCACACGTAAGACATAATATTACGATGGACAACACGCACTGACGTTCCCTTCCCGTTTTAAACCACTAGCACCACAGACATTACGCGAAAAAGCGCTATTTCTTATTTTTCGTTCGTATAAAGGGACCGTCTGCTCACACCGCTTCCGTTAATCGATGTCGGAGTTTCGTTTCGGATCCGCGGCCGTAGCGTCGCTGGTATCGGCTGTCGTTGCAATACGAGCTGTCTTTCGTAAAACCAGATGGCGCTGGTGAGTTTGTGTTGTCAGTAAATTTCTACAATCTCCTATATCTCTACATTTTTTCACGAAATAATTTTATATAGCATTGATTAAAAAAATATATACGAGATGTCTAACAGGATTGCTTAGCAGAGTTTTCATTGTTGAATAAAATTATAATTAGTATAATGCAGAATACATAATTTGTTTATTTATTTATTCATTTATCAAAACTGAACACATATCATATACCTATCACAGGACAGCGTTGTCCTAATTCGATAATACAGCGTATTTAATAAGAAAATTTCAAATAAGTTACTACTAATAACCTAACCTAACCTTTGCCTATATTTATAATCTTAATAATACATAATGATGAACACAAATAATGAAAATAAATTCAATTATTATCATTTTTGCATATTTCTTAGAGTTAATATTCAGATTTTTTTAAGACAAGTTGCATTCGGATCAGTCATGACCAGACCAAGTCATTGTTTTTGACCTTTACCAAATTATTTTACGTAAATATTATAGGATAACACGATTATGACATATTCGTGTGGTTTTTTAATAATTCATTTCATAACATTAGCTAAACGTTTGCAGTAATTATTCATTTATAAATTAACATAGTCAAATATTAAAGAAATAACGATAAAGACCGCCGCTGCCACAGAAAACTTACACGTGAACAAATACTGTAAATATATTTTTATCTAAATAACTTCGTTGTCGATTTTATTCTTTAAAGATACTCATAGATAGAGCATAGCTAACTCCATAGCACGTGATCTTCTGACCTTGAATTTGTGCACTAGTACAGCAGTTAGTATTTGACACCATAAGTCATGGTAGTAAGACACATTGAACCCTTTAGTTTTCAAACATTGCGGTATAGGAAACATTAGGACTTAGCTAAGATTGCCAAATATTGCCCATGCTAAGTGAATTTTTCGATCGGCTTACTTCTCAATGTTGTTCCTGTGGAGCGGTATGATTTGACTTAGGTAGATATTCACCGACAACCTTGAAAGGCTTACCCACAACGTACCGATGTAGGTTACGTACGATAGAAACATTTTTGGACCCATGTCCAGGCATTACATTCCTGTTAAACATGACCTTGATCTTTTCCAAACCTTATTGCTTCCATATAAGTTTTTTTTTTTATTGCTTCCATTGTCGACCTTTCTAAGATTGGTTAATTTTTCATTGAAATACGTGCTATTTTAAATTTTTAGTACATATAGTCATTTGGCTCCCCAATATAACTAGTTCTTAGGCAAAGAAAGTTTATATATACCTATAATATATAGTTATTTTAATTTTAAATAACAATTGTTGATGAAATATTTAAGTTTATTGGGGAAAATTTGAACCCTGGCAACACAGTTATACCACTCCGTTTTAGGCAATAATTTTATTATCAACAAATAGATTTTTAATTTTTAATTTAGTTAGTTAATTATGTTATTCATTCAATAATCATATTTTAATTAATTTGCTTCAATAATAAGTTTCTGTTTGTCAAGAAGACAAAACTATAATTTTGTTTTTTGCTTAAGAGACTTATGGTGACTTATATTTTTTTTAATAAAGTTGAGCAAATTTTACTATTAAAATGTTACTTATTTTTCAAAACATAATTATTAACGTTCAAATAAATAAATTTATTGTAAAAAACATATTATGAATTATTTTCATTGTTATTTTCTTGTTTAAATTTTTAAGCATGAAATGAAACGCATACATTTCGTCGTTAAATTTTTTTAATAATAATTCATTCATTTCCAAAATGGCGAACATTTAGGTTGTGTGTTACTGTTATCTTTTTTGTTTTTTTATAAATTTTACACGCTGTTGACTTGACATTGAGGTAAATATTTGAATTATTATATCTTCCTTTCTAATTTCATTAATTAAACTTATATTTATTGGTATTCATTGCTTGCAACAGCTTTAATGGGTCGCTCGCCGAGTCCGCGGCGGCGTGAGGACCGTCGTGATCGCCGGGAGAGAGACAGGGAACGCGACCGAGATCGCGACAGGCGGAGGCCCAGGACCCGGTCCCGTTCGCGATCCTTAGATCGTCGAAGGCGCTCCCCAGAACGCAGACGGTCGCCGTCTCCACGCCGGAAACGATCGAGGTCCGTCTCCGCGACGCCTACGACATCATTCGCCCCGAAACCAAAGAAGAATTTCGGCGAACGGCCCATTGTCACGCCAGCAGATTTGGAGGGAAAAACGCCCGAGGAACAAGAAATGTTGAAGGTGATGGGTTTCTGCGGCTTCGACACTACAAAAGGTAAGAAAGTCGACGGCAACGTCGAAGGAGACGTACACGTAGTATTGAAACGAAAATATAGACAATATATGAACAGGAAGGGCGGCTTCAACAGGCCGTTGGACTTTGTCGCGTAACGGTAGCCCACAACCTAATTTTCTTGTTTGTTAGGCCTCCAGGGCCGCCCGATGTGATATTGGTTCTTTTAAAGCTTGTTCATACATAAACTGATGTATTCCATTACGAATATGAACATTTTTAGACAATATTGTCTCCTGTCTTGATCTTACAAAAGACACGTAACCTTGACCCTTTTAAGCCAAGGACAGACAAGTTGAATTTCTTTACGAAATCAGTTGTGAGGACAAGCTTTAAGAACAATTTTATTAGGATTAAGTGTTAAACTGTTTTCCATTTTGTATTGAACTAGTTTTTGAGTTTTGGCTGTGATATACATACATACATTTTTAATAATTACTAACACTATTTTATACACTTTAAATCCACTGAAATGCTATTTATTTTTAATCAGTTAATATAAATCAATATATTTTGAGGTTATAAAAGAAAATTACAACAATTTTAGTTAATGAATAATATTAAACAAACACAGCACTACTAAATAAATATCACAACTAAAACTCAGAAATAATAATATTTTGCCGCACGACACTGAAAAATATCAATTGTAAATATCCGGTGCAAACAACAAAATCAAACTTACTGGGGTTCAGTAAGAAATGACAAGAAATTATCTTTTTAGAAATACCGATCAGTAAGGTTTTAAAAGTAAGACGTTGATTCGATGTTGTTTTGTGGCAAAACTTAGGTTCTAAGTTAGATATAAGCCCGTTACCTCAGTGCCCGCGCGCAGCTCTCGCCCGCGCGGGTTTTGGTTGAGCGCTCAGCGCACCAAGAAATCTCATGGAGTTGATTCGGAAACGATAACATGGCTGATGAAGTTAGTGCCATACCGTCAAATGATCAAAGATTACATTTGTATTGCAGACAAAATTATCTTCATAATAATGTTGACATCTAAAACCTAACATTTTTATAAAGAACTTGATTTGACTCCAATCTGCAATTTAAACTAAGTAAATCTTTGATATGCAGCCTCCAGATATACATTTCCATCGATAGTCTGGGTTGATATTTGCATAGCACCACAGGACACCATAGAATTGCATGTTATATTTTCTTGGTGTAACTTCACATAGCCTTTCCATAAGACTGATTTGTCGTAGCTAAGTTGAACGTTGCCCGCGCGACGCGACACACACAGGAACCATAGTTATATTTATACACTTTACACCCCCTCCCCCCAACCTTTATCCTCCACAATGTACAATAGTTACAGATGTACGGACCAGAGTGTGATTTTATCAATGTTTTTGTGTTTACGAATGATTGGGGCGAGAAAGTAATTCCTAAATATATTTTATTATGATTTTATCTAGTCCATTTATATTTAAGGGCATTTTAAATATGTAATCAGAGAAAAATATTATTTTATATTGTTTTTTATTGAAAATTTATTTAAACATATTAATAACTGTAGCTAAGACTTATATTAGTTTAGATTCAAATAATTATATAATATAAATCAAATTTTAAATAGGAGATTTTTCACCCCGAAGTAATTCATAAATGACAGATTAATATTGACAAAACTGCTCTCTGTACCGTCCGTCTCCATAGACCATATACAATGATATACAAATGTTGCATATATGTGATATATTTAGTATTAGACGCGCACACGCGCCGCGCGGGGGCTCCGGCAGCAATACGAATCGTATCCGAATTAACTTCATTGGATTTGTCACTACATCGCACCCATTGAATGAATCTAATGCAAAAACAATTCACTAACCGATGAAAAAAAAACACTCTTTGAACTGTCTAGTCTCAATCTGGAATCTACAAAGTTACTTGCATGCCATGCGTTAAAATACCGTTTAAAGAAGACATGCATTTTTTTAATCACTGAAATATTATTTTCTCTTCTGGAAATTGTAATAAAAAAAAAATCATTTTTTTTCATGATAATTGTGTTATGTTAAAACACATGATATTCTTTATATATTTATATATATCCTCTGGTTTAAAAAGATTTTTAAAGCTAAGTTTTGTTTTTGTTTATAACATATAATATCTTTGGCTGAAAGAGAATTTAAAAAAAATATATATATATTTTTAATTTTATATATGACAACAACAATACAAGAATCGAATAGATTCATTCCCACGTGTATATACCACGAATTTGTATTTATTTTCTATTGTAATTCTAAATTGTACTTCTCATATTGATATATAATTTAAAATTGTGAATATTAGATCTAAAAACATATCTATAATTCGTAATCCTTGGAAGCTTCTGTCATTTGCTTTAAGATAAATACTTATTTCCGACATTCAAATAATTCTCCCTTTACATGTGATGTCACTTTTATTTTTTAATTTGATTTGACTTATCAAATTTGTGTTAAAGGCAAAAATGACAATGACTCACTATGTTGAGAATTTGTGTAAATTGAATGATTGATGTATGATTAAAAAAAAAAAACAAACATAATATTACTCTGCTTAGTAATTTGTTTATGTTTAAAATTTGTACGAATTTAAAAAAATATTCTTAAATCATATTTTTTTGCTGTTATGTGAATTATTGCAAAGTTATTTTGTTTAATACTAGTTTGCTACGATACAAATTACTATATTTTTTTGTATAAATGATTATATTATGACTGGGTTGGATATTTTTTTTGTAATATTTCTCTGTAGCAGGCTATAGCAAGAAATAAAAATCTGGTTTATGTTACCTGTAAAAAAAAAATTGCAATATTTGCTTTTCGACGACAGATTTACATCTCAATAATATTGTTTTGTTTGATTTGAAATCTGTAAAATTTCACCATTAATTTTTATTGTACTTATAATAGTCACTAAGAATAGTAAATTTTTTTTACATATGAAAATATTGATGTGTCAACTGTCAGCGATTAACTCTTGTGAACTCTCTTCCGATTGTGATTTGGTAATTTTTATTCATATGTAAAAATAGTTTGCTTGGTCCAAGGATGTAAAATTCAAAATAAAACTGATTTGGATTGAAACGAGTCGTACTCATTAACCAAACTATTTACCCCCTGTTTTTAATTTATATAATATTATAAAGAGGTAACGTTTGAATTTAACCCTTAATCAGGCAGAACTAAAAATCTGTTTTTCATGGCTTACGAACATGTTCTTGGGTCATGTTGGATATACATTATACATTGAAACTGAAAATAATGAAATTTATTTATCTAAGATTATTTTCGTGTAAAAAATACAACCTAAAAAGTTGCCATTTCAAAAATATTTGGGAATTTGGCTAGCTTGAGAGGTATGAAAATGGGCCCGATTAAGGGTCAAGGTATAATCTCCGGAACTAATTCAAATCTATAAAAAAAAAAATCACTGATTGCACATCAGTAGCTAAGTTTTAATCCTGAGTGCTATTTAAATATTTATGTCGTATAATTTTCTTTCCCCCACCGACTACGTTCTGAGCCGAGGTGCGATCTCATAGGAGACACCCTCAGGACGAACGTCACTCTCGAGCCCAAAAGGGTTCACCTTAAGGCAGAGTTGTAACACTCGCCGCAACGTTCGGTGACGCTCTAAAGGCCAGTAGGGCCAACAGCACTACTCAATCAAGATACAAAATAATTTTCTTCATTAACAAATTGCGCCCGTTTGGAGGCGGACGGGTCGCTCGTTGTCAATACAATCGTATTTATTAGAATATTCTGTAATTGAAAAATATCTGTAAATGTTTGGCAAACGTCTCGTCATGTCTTGTCACATTTGGCAAAGGTCTCGTATATACAACCACGCTGCTACAATGTAAGTTGTTCGATACTTCAAAATGAATTATATGAGGCTAGGAGTCAACCATTACATCCTACTTAAGTCATTGAATTATATTTAAAGAGTAAAAAATTAAAAGGTCGAGCGCAAAGTATTTGATTCGATATTGATAATTTCTTAAGAGTTTCATAGTGAACAAAATCAAAGGCTTTGGATAATTCTGTGATCCCAGGCTATCATATCTATGAAGCCAGGCTATATCTATAGCCTCTTTCAATGGAAGTAGGAAAAAAGATAAACAAACCTTAGATTTACGTATTTCTTCAGCTATATGGTGTTCTACTAAGAGTTTATGATTAATATATCTTTATTTATAATACAATACTATTACGCTTAACTACTTATTTCCACTTTAAATTTTACTTCCAAAATTCCGATTTGTTCGTCGACGTTTAAAACGCCATTTTTTTGGCAAATCCATAGTGACTATCATAGATTAATCAAACTCTCGACCAATGATATCGCGTCAATTGGCTGTCAAATGTTGTTTATTTGGCTTTTTTCCTGTTATGGCTGGAATAGAGTATAGACTCAACGGGTCAATTGTCGAACGATCCCATGAAATCCAAATTTAAACTAACCTATTAATTGATTCAAGATTTTTCAAATATTTGCTAAGGATAGTTAGTATTGATATTGGTCTATAGTTGTTGGGGTCTGAAGAACTACCAGATTTATATATTTAAATGGCTACTAGGATTCATCATGTCAAGAAACCACGTTGATTACAGCTATTAATATTCTTTTAAAATTCCAGCTCATTCCTTGGCTTTTAGGATAGGCATATGGTTGATCTCCGTATATCACTGGCCTAACGATATTTTCCATACCCCCGAGAGAGATTTTACAAACACAAATTAAACATATGGAATTTGTCCAATGTCTGGTTTGAATTCGGATCAATTGACGTTCGTTCATCCAAAGAACATTTGTATAGATGTTTGTACTCAATCACGGCAGAATGGGTGAATGGATCTGATTGTAATTTGCCATAAATATATATATATATATATATAGTCTGAAACAGCACATAGGTTACTTCTTGTACAACAGACTCCTCAGACGCGGAAGAAGACGCGGGCGGGAACTAGTTCGAAATAAATATGACTTTATTTATTAAAAGAATAAAACAATAAATATTGTTCACATAACATTTATTTCATATGTAACACTTCATTTCATCTTCAAGGAGTTAATTTTACAATAGCTTATAAGAGAATACTGTATTGCCTTAATATAATAGTTGGATAGACAAGAAATGGTGAAACTTTTAACTTCCGTTACACTGGCTCACTGCAAGGAATCATTCTTAAGTTAGTTAAGTATATCGCCTGTAATGTAACCTAACATTTTGAACGTTCGCCTGCTATCGAAACAGTTATTTTAACAATGTAATGTTACAAATTGTATCATTACAGAATCCGCACTGCGATTCCTTTGCGAGACCGACACGATCGTGAAACGTCAAAATCAAATTCTTGCAAGCAGCCATCGTAACGACCCAAATACTGTTTAATATATATATTCAAGTCACGTTTCGTTTTACTTACGAGTCGAGTTATCTACGAGGCGTAATTTGTAGTTACCATTTTCTTTCTAAAATTAGAAGGCTACGTTAAATGAATGCATGCTCTCAATTTGCATGGGGATACCTCAAGGATCAATTCTGAAACCTTTTGTATTCCTCATATACATAAATGACTTGCCCTTTCTCGTAACAAACATAACATAGTATTATTTTTTAATGAACGTTTTTAAAAGAAAACAGGTACAGTATATATATACATTAAAAATATAAGCAAGACGATTTAACCATCCGTAAGTAAAACGAAGCGTTTCCTTAATAACGTAACTGTTATTCAATGAGATTCAAAGTAAATAAATTAGGAACTTGACTGATACAACTCAAAATCACGAATAGATTACATTCATATAAATTAAATTCACATTTTCAAAACTTATATATATATGTTAAACTTCTCCCCTTACATCTTATATCATACTATACATTAGGAATGATATTACATATTTCTGCATATAAATGGACAATAGGATGTGCCGATTTTGATAAAGTTTTCACAAAAAAAAAAAATACTGGCACAATTTTGATATGATCGCAAAACAAAACACACAAAAGCGTTATCAATCATTAAATACAATATTAAAATTTTCTTAATATAAAATATATATTATATTATTATTAATTTAATTCAATGATAAACACATTTTAAAATGTCATATCGTTTGATTTTGACACGGAAAATTTTAATTACAAAATTCGAATCGAGCATTCGTCAAATCATTTACTACGAAACTATACAAGACAATCACATATCAGACGATTTGGCAAATGTTAGAGAAGCGTAATGTTTTAATGTATCATTACAATATCAATATAAAATGAAAAGCATGTCTGGGAGCAAAAATATGAATTAGTACGAGATCGTAGATTTTTATTATAATTAATATACTATTTTATAAATATACAGCTATTATACACATTTATAGATCTCTATTGCGAAGCGAAGCTATTAGGGAAGCTAGGCGTGGTCCCCTAGAGGAAATACTGTATTAGACACAGAAAAAAAACCTATTTAAAAATATACTAATAAGATAGAAATGTTCAATGAAAGCTCACTACAGCTTTTGTGCCTATACACACGGACGCAAAAAGATTCCAGCCTTTTTTAGTTACAGAGAAAAAATAGTACAATAATACATATTCCCACTGTTGGGCAAAGATCACATGGTTCATGTTACCCATCCCCTGTTTCATATTGTCATGACGTTATAACTACAACGAAAAAAATTTTAACTCAACACAAAATTAAATGCATATATTAATTTCATGAATAAAATCTCCATTTGCTGTCAAATATACTTTAAAAATAGGATATGATGTTTACTAAACCTTACTTCATACCTCATTACTACAAATCACCATTTCATTGAAACAACTCCCCCCCCCCCAAAACCCCTACCTTAAGGGTGAAAATTTAGCAACATATTTGAAATGGAATCCATTTATAAATACATTTTGTAAATTGAGAATTTTCAGCTGAACACGCTAGCCACTAGATCAAAGTATATATATATATATATATAAAATCCTGCAGATATTTGTAACTTTGCCTTCGTATCTTACGTTAAGAAAACATAAACAGATACGATTTTTTACAAATATATAATTAAAGAGCTTGGTGTTCATTTTCCCTGAATAATATACAAGACATATAAATTATTGTATACGTTTGAGAAAAACGTTAACTATTGAGTTTCATACCGATTCTTCTAGAATCTACATTTAAAACCGGTGGTAGCGGATGTCGACACCCTATAAGGAACCTAACTGCCAAATTTCAAGTCTGTAAGTGTTACAGTTTCAGAGATTTCTTGATTAATCTTTGAGTTGTAACTTGCTTTTATATATAAAGATTTAGTACTGTAACATGACGATTGGTAGACCCTATTAAAAAAAAAGTATACTTTAGACTTCAAGCTTGTTTTAAGTAACAATAAAATACTTGAAAATCATTTACAAGTAACATATAAGCTATAAATTTATCTCAACTTAGTCAATATGAGAATACATTTAAAATAAATAAAAGTTTAATTATATATATTACAAAATATACTTATTTTTATACAAATCTTTAATAAAGCAGTTATCTATGAGTCACTGAGATACGTTTAAGATATAGAGGTTGTATTTCAATGACAGCAATACTTTGACCTTGAATTGGAGTGACGTCATTGGTCGAAATCTAAATGATCTTTGATATTAGTTGTGATGTTTTTTTATATTAACGTTAGGCGGTAATTGAGTCACCAGATGGTAAGTGGTCACCACAGATAGATACTTGTATTGTAAGAAACATTAACCATTCCTTACATTACCAAATGCAGCTCAAACCTTGGAAACTAAGATGTTATTATCCCTTGTGCAGTTACACAGATTCAACATTCAAACCGGAACATATTAACACTAAGTATTCCTGTTTGGCGATAGAACTTATGGTAAGTGGTACCACCAAATAAATATATCGGCGATTTTGCTATCGGAACTTTCAAGTATAATCAAAGTGGATAATATATATATTGATCAAGAACTGTCTATGTCTAGCATAGTACGTTGCAGTACCATTGGATCTTTGTGAATACAGATAAAATAATTTCGATGCTGTTAAGAAGTACACAATTCAGTGTCGAAGCACAACACAATAAATTACTGGCATCAGTAAAATAATAATCAGGGCAGTCTTCATCGTATAATTAGTCTCCAAAAAGATCATATCAGTACGCTATTTGACGTATGACGTATTTTATGAGTTTAAAAATGGTTATTTATCAACGAAAGTTGAAAATAATAATTAATTTATTCAAAAATCCATAAATAAAAGTGCATTTTTTTAAACGTTTGTCACGTGACACAAAACGCTCCCGATCGGTCGGGCTTATGATGAAGTCACTTGCTTGTTAACCTAGTTTGCCTTTGCGACAGATTACAATACAGGCAAGCGACGTCACCGACCCCATTGCAGCGCCATATTGTTAAAGTAGCGTTTTCGCGCGCTATTTAAATATGAAATTTTTAATTTGATATTTTTCAGTAAATATTATATATAATAACCAGTCAAATAGCCTATTCAAGGTCAAGTTATTGATTCATAATTACTAGGGAATAAATACTGTTAGAATAAACTATTAATTTAAACTGGACACCCGTCCCTTCGCACTGGTACAATAAGGGACTATATGTTACTGTAAAAGCTTGAAGTAAGGGAAATCTTAAGATTTTCCAGTAAAACCTTAAGATTTACCGACATGAGTTGGTAAATGTAAGTATTTATTATAAAGGGACGACTTCTTCGGACTTTTACCATTCCAACCTAACCTAACCTAACATGTAAATCCTAGGTAAAAGAACCCTTCCCACACATGGCATGGCATTCAGCAATGAGTGCCCTCAACGGCAAATGTGGGACAGACTAGCGCGTTCCAAATTAAGCTATTGCTAAGGTTAGACACGACAACAGGAGGGCTCCAACTAACGTCGACGGGAGAGGTGGAACGGGATTGGGTACTATACAATGTAACCTCCAGAGATCGAAACAAGCTATGGCCATGGCACTGGTGCAGGAACCATATACAGGTGCTAGCGGCAGCGTCAAGCAATACCCCGGCACAAGAGTCATCCAGTGCACTCAAAACATCCACAGCCGCAACCCAGTGAAAGCAGCAATAATTGTGTTCGACGACCGGTTGAGAGTCTTACAAGATCCTCAACTGATCACCGAAACCGAATCACCAGTAACACTGGAGGTTGGAAGCTTCAGACTCGGAGCAATCTCGGTCTACTTCGACGGGAATGTTGACATCGGGCCCTACATCGAACGAACTAAGGCAAAGCTAACACTCTAAACACGCCCAATACCCTGGTAGCGGGAGACATTAACGCTTGGAGCTACTGGGGGGGTAGCGCCTCCGAGGACCAGAGAGGGACGGAATACTGCGGCTTCCTAAACGAGATGGACTACCACATCCTCAATACCGGACAAACTCCGACCTTCGAGGTCTGGAGAGAGAATAGGCACTGCACCAGCATAGTGGACGTAACCGCCTGCAGTTCGTCTCTGCTGGGGAAGATAAGGGATTGGAAGGTGGATGCAATCACATCAGACCATAACGCCATCACATATACACTGGTACTAGGCGGGGGGCTGCAACCAGTACCCATCCCAACGACCAGAGTGTACAACACCAAGAAGGCAGACTGGTCAGCGTTCAAAGAAACATTCCTTTCTTCACTCACGGAGATGAACGTTACGTCGGAGAGAATCGACGCCATCAAGTCCGGGGAGGATATGGAGATCCTCATCGAAGCCTACACAACATCCATTCGGATAGCATGCGAGATCGCTATCCCGAAGTTAGGCAGAAGGCGTAAGGGAACCGTGTTTCCCTGGTGGTCCGAAGAGATTGATCTCCTCAAGAAGAACGTTCTGACGAAGGAGAGCAGGATCAAAAACGCTGCACCCCACCGTACTGAAAGACTACCTTGAGGCCAAGGATAATTACATCCAAAAACCTTTGGAGGCCCAAACTCAGAGTTGGAAGGAGTTCTGCACCAGGCAGGACAGGGAGAGTATGTGGGATGGAATCTACCGTGTACTCAGGAAAACAGCAGGTAGAAGAGAAGACCTACTGCTGAGAGGTAACGACGGCAAAACACTTAACCCAAAGGAGTCGGCCGACCACTTAGCTAACATATTCTACCCTGAAGACACGGTGGAAACCGACACCCCGCAACACTCTCAACTGCGCCGTCTGGTGGAGGACTTACCCGAAGAGCAAATGGGAGAGGATGATCCACCGTTCACGGAGCTGAAGTGGAAGCTATTCTAGCGGAACAGAATCCAAAGAAAGCTCCGGGACCGGACGGGTTCACATCGGACATCTGTGCCACGGCTATCCGCTGTGCACGAGAAGTATTCCTAAAGAAAGCAAACAAATGCCTAGCTATTTCTTACTTCCCGAAACGGTGGAAAGAAGCCCATGTAGTCATACTCAACAAACCGGGCAAAGATGATTACACCAGCCCAAAGTCCTACCGCCCTACAGGCCTACTATCAGTGCTAGGGAAAACGGTAGAGAAACTATTTGTGAGAAGACTACAGTAGCACTTACTCCCGACTCTCAACTCGAGACAGTACGGATTCCTGCCACAGCGTGGTACCGAGGACGCCCTCTATGACCTAATGAGACACATCGAAGCAGAGAGAGACAGAGGTAACTCTGTCATCCTAATATCATTGGACATAGAGGGGGCCTTCGATAACGCGTGGTGGCCAGCTCTAAAGCAACAGCTGAGGCTCAGACGCTGCCCAAATAACTTATACATGATGGTAAACTCGTACCTCCAAAACCGAAAAATCATAGTCAACTACGCAGGAGAGAAAAGCGAAAGGGATACCACGAAGGGATGTGTGCAAGGCTCAATAGGGGGCCCCACATTCTGGAACATCATTCTGGATCCCCTTCTGCAGGGACTATCGGTAGAAGAGGTACACTGTCAGGCATTCGCGGACGACTGCGTTCTGGTGTTCTCCGGAAAGTCCATAGAAGAGATGGAGGATCGAATCAACAGAGTTCTAGAGGTAACAGTGAAATGGGGGGAGGACAATAAACTCAAATTCGCAGCAGCCAAAACACACGCCATGCTGCTGACAAGAAAACTAAAATATACCCCCCGCATCTAACCATGTCTGGTACCCCACTAGCCCTTGTTGATGAGATCAAACTTCTCGGACTCACCATCGACAGGAGACTAAACTTCAATAAACACGTACGCAACATCTGTACAAAGGCAGCTTTTATAAGCAGTTGGCCTGCGCAGCGAAGGTCTCCTGGGGACTGAACGGAGAAATATCCAGAACAATCTACATCGCAGCCGTAGAGCCAATCATCACCTACGGAGCGTCCGCATGGGCAAAAGCGTCTGAGCTACAAACGAATAAGAGGGCACTAGACTCACTCCAGAGGGGTTTCGCACAAAGTATCGGTAAAGCATACAGAACAACATCCCCGCATGCGACACTGGTCCTAGCTGGTATCCTACCGTTGGATCTGAGGATACAGGAGGTAGCGTCTCTCTACGAGGCGAAGAAGGGGTTCTCCATCGTCTACCTGCCACCGAATCGCAGACTCGAGGAGAGAGTTAAAGCTGGGGAACTACCACACCCAGCAACTCGTCTCCAACTAGAGTACAGTCTCCTCGAGGATACGTCGGAAGCCACCCAGGCAGCCCTAAACATCACGGGCCCACATATATATACCGACGGCAGTAAAATGGAAGGCAAGGTGGGTGCTGCGCTTACGTGGTGGGAAGACGGTAAGGAGAAACTCTATGAAGTCTTCAGCCTTGACCCCTCGTGTACAGTGTTCCAGTCAGAACTATATGCACTCCATAGAGCGGTGACCAGAGCAATGCACAGCACAGAAACGAATATAAACATCCTCAGTGACTCAAGATCGTCGCTAGAACTACTGCGCAGCGCTAGGCTCAGTCAACCCGCTTATAAAATCCATCAGAGTGCATAGCGGAAATGCTGTTGCGAGGAAGGGGAGTACGCTTATTCTGGCTCAGAGCTCACATAGGAACCAGCGGGAATGAAAGGGCAGACGAACTAGCAAAGAAGGGTGCTGCAAAAAACACCACAACACCGGACTACGCGGAGGTACCGTTGTCCTACGTGAGGAACAAGATCCGAGAGGAATCTATCGCCAGGTGGCAGTATAAATACGACTCCGCCTCTCAGGGTGCGGTTACAAGGACGTTTCTTCCCGACATCAGAAAGGCTTACAGTCTAGTACGGGGAACGAAACTAAACCAGCACCACACACAAATCCTCACGGGACACGGAGGGTTCGGAGAGTACCTACATCGGTTTAGGCTGAGAGACAGCCCCCGGTGCGAGTGCGATCCGAACACCAGCGAAACGGTGTGGCACCTTCTGCTCGAATGCCCCAGATTCCAGACCCTTCGGCACGACCTGGAGAGTGTAAGTGCCCAAAAACTGGGACTTGATAACGTATCCGATATCCTCCAAAATAAGACCACCAAGAGCTACTTCCTAAATTACATACAAAAAATAGCGGAATTAGCCACAAGGAGGAACAAAGCGTTGCCTATTACACCACCTTCTCCTACCAACTCCACACCGACACCAGCACAAAGTAGTACTAAAAATCACCACCAACCTACCCAAACTCAACCACAACATCACAACATTATACACGACGGAGACTTAGGCGTAGGATTTTTGCGGACAAAAGATGTAACGTACTAATATGAAAAATTTATTTAAAAAAAAAACAAAAAAAAACATATAAATCCCAAGATTTACCAAGCAATGATGGTGACAGTTCGAATCCCAAAGTCTTACGGACATTTACCATTCATAATCGGTAAATATTAAGTTTTACTGGAAAATCTTAAGATTTACCTCGAGCTTTTGCAGTAACATATATACAAATTAAATATTGAAGGACATATTTATAAAGAAAATTTTGTATTTCTGTCCGGCTATAATCCGTTCATTGATGGTCGCAATAAAATCCGTTTCATAGTCTAGAAGATCTAAACGTACAGACAGAAAGCGACCGTTTTATACGTAGAGAAGCAATTATTTTATACAATCGTGTTTTTAAACCGTCACAAATAATAGTCTTTAACACTTGCCTTGAAGGCAATTAATAAACTTACTGAACGTGAATCTAAACATCCTATAGAGTTGTTACAACCCCCAAACATATTGAACCGAGTCTGGTTAAAATTTATCAACAATTTTTGGTTAAATTTTTAACAAAACGAGTTGATCTCTAATGATATGAGATCTTTGGGCTTCTAACCGGTTCTCCTCTACATTCTTAACGTTAAGTTTTGTGCTAATCCGAGTCTACTCGAATATAAAGTATGCGAGCTGTGTGCTCCTCCAACAATAGGAGACCACAGCGGGCACTATTGAACAGAAAATATTTAAAAATATTTTAACTCAAACAAAAATTTAACCAAAATTGAAGTATACACTTAACATTATTTTGTTTAGTTCAAATATTAAGCGAGAAATTCTGAATTCGGACAACCTGTAACGACGGACATCAAGATCATTTTTATTCCTAGTGTTCTATACGGTCTAAAGAGTATGTGGATTTGACTCGTGTGTTGCAATACCGGGGGACTCGTCCGGCGGCGGCAGCAGCTCCAGGCGCCGGCTCTAGAAGGGCGCGGCCTCGTCCAGGGTGTGCAGCCAGTTGAAGATGATCATGTTCCGCTCGTACTTGGACAGCGGGCGGCCGCGCTCGCGCTCCAGGTCGGCCGCCGTCAGCGCCAGGGTCGCCGCCTCTGCCGGAGTCGCACCCGCGATTACTCCCTACGGCTCTTGACAGCCTCGGTAGTCTCTGCCTAGTCGAGGCATGTCGGACTCCAACCCCAGGTCGGACCGATTGAATATTGATGGGGTTTTCTATACAGCTATAGAAAACCCCATCAATAGCTATATAGCCTGGGGTCTGGAAGTGGTCACGTAAAGCCGTCGGTCCTGCGCCGGAACTGTTTCCGGTCGGATTTGCTGTCCCATCGGATTATGAGAGTGAGGGTATACAGGATGCGCCTGCGTCACACCCACTTGAGCACTATAATGTGTCCCAGTAAGCTGAACTTCCTCGAGACTGGGCTCCGTGACCGAATATTCAGACACAGTGAAATTACTTTCAAGGTTAACAGTAAATCAATTATTTATTTAACATAGAAAAATAGACTGGGAAATTTCCCTAGGAAGTTATCACCGACGAATTAATGACTAAATAAATAAAATAAATCTAAAACTTATAAATGATCGCCCTGCA
Organism: Vanessa tameamea; assembly: GCF_037043105.1. Classification (NCBI taxonomy): domain Eukaryota; kingdom Metazoa; phylum Arthropoda; class Insecta; order Lepidoptera; family Nymphalidae; genus Vanessa; species Vanessa tameamea. The sequence goes on from NC_087337.1 coordinate 5,489,492, forward strand.
CTAACAAATATAATTTAATTTGTATTTTTTTGCTGTCTCTACTCTTACGTCAGCCGACTCACACACACTAAGACACCAACACGAGACAATACGCACGAACGTCACCCACACACACTAAGACAAGCCCATAATTCAACAGAGAGGGCCTTCGTGACACGTCATTAAAAACTCCATCAACTATACTTCTCTATAAACTTAAGTTCCAAAGACAACATATCAAGGTCATCTTTAACTTGAAAATTTGTACAGGAATCGTTTATGCAATGTCGGTGAGCATAAAAGAGGAGATTTTTCCCAAATTCATTCCTCAAGTGTAAAATGGGGGATGAAATATTGTATGGAAACTCGTCATATCAAATTTTACAATTAAATCGGTATTTAGACTTATGTTAATGAGGTTAACAATTTTTGAAATTTCATAATTCAATTGACCGCGGAACTGAACGAGGCTCGAGACATCGACGCCAAGTATTCCGATACTAGCTGTGGCGGCTAACGGAATGTTCTCGAATCGTGGAGATACGACAAATGGTGTTTTTTTTGCAGTTAACGCGCAAACTTGCGTCTTTTTGGGGTTAAAATGGACTAGGTTCAGCCGACCCCAGTTCGAGGCTTTGTTTAACGAAGACTCGATTTCAGACACAAGTTTGTTCCGGTTTTCTTCGACGTTTTCCCGAGAAATATTAGCACGGCCGGTGTGTGAGGTGTCTACAGTGCTGTCGTCTGCATAGCAGTGAATGTTACTGATTTGCAACAAGTCATCGATATGCAGAAGAAACAGAGTGGGTGAAAGAACGCAGCCTTGTGGAACACCAGCATTGACGAATTTTAAGTCGGAGCACGCACCGTCGACAACGGCCTTGATGCTCCGATCTGCCAAAAAACTGGTGATCCAATTGCATAATTTCCCGGGAAGCCCATAGGAAGGAAGCTTCGCTGCAGTATATTGTAGTTAACATACCCGGATGCACGTATTTGGCAGGTTTGATGGGCACGGCGAGCGTGGTGGGCCCCGGGCCCGCCGACACCGCCACCGACGCAGCTGCCTGTAAAAATCCACATATTCCAAGTGTTTGATCACGAATAAAGCGGATGAAAATTCTTACAATTCAATCACAAGTATTTAACTAGTAGTAGTAATATCAGTCGATACAGACAGACAGACAGACAGACAGAATTACTAGAGCGTTTATAATATAACTATAGATACGATCACCCTTGGGATAAAAGATAATTATAGATACATTTATTATTTTTATGCCATTTCTATTTTTTTTTTTATTTACTTTACAACTTCCACGGGCTCACAGTTGCCCGTGCCTATTTTTACATTTTATTTTTATAAATTGTGGCGTTATTTTATATTTCTACTGAACATCAGGAGATCTTCGCTGGACTTCGAGCTTGTCGTCTTCTCGGAAAACGTGGCCCACGCTGACATTTTTTTTTTTTTTCATTTTAAAATAATATATATATATTATTTGCCATTTCTATTCATATTAAATATATTATATAAACCATAAAACTGACAAAAAAAACCCGCTGAGTTTCTTCCACCGGCTCTTCTCGGATCAGGGTGTTTCCTTTTCCGAACCAGTGGTAGAGTTTAATTTGACTATCAATAAGTAACTGCAATGCTTCTATATTGGAATAAAGGAATTTAAGTTTGAGTTTAAGACCATTTGCCTGTAATTAAACTCACTCATCCTCCAAACTGGAATAGAACAACAGCTGTTATCTATTGAGAGTGTGGTACCTCCCCAGACGGGCTTGCACAAAGTCCTACCATAAAGTAATAGATAAATAAAAATACCTCCAGCTTGTCTAGGTTGAACTCCGACTGAGACATCCTCTCCAGAGCCCGGTACGTGGTCAGCAGACGGCGTTTGATGTAGTTCTGACGGACCTGGAATTATCATATTAGATTACAGCATCTTGTAATCCCACAGACGGGCTCCTCTTCTCCTATAGAGGTTTCATCTCCCAAGCGTACAGGTTTCCTAACAATATTTTCTTTCAGAGGTCATTCAGTGGTTCTTGTCTGGTTTGAATTTGCTAACAATGTGAAAATATTTGTTACAATTGATATAATATATTACTTTTTGTTTGTTAAATAAATAAATATTGGACATCACATACATCACTCTGATCCCAATGTGAGTAGCTAAAGCACTCGTGTTATGGAAGATCAGAAGTAACGACGGCACCGCAAACACCCAGACCCAAGACAACATAGAAAACTAATTAAATTTTTCTATATCGACTCGGCCGGGAATCGAACCCGGGACCTCGGAGTGACGTACCCATGAAAACCGATGTACACACTACTCGACCACGGAGGTCGTCGGAATGATACATTAAAGTTATTTCAATGTAAAGAATCTACGCTTCACGTTTAGTTTGTGTATATGTGGTAATGTTGGTCCTTCGAGCCGGACACACCTTCTTGTTATCGCTGGGCAGCGATCTGTGTGGAGGCTGGACCGGATGTGACCTCTGCGGCGACGGCAACTGCGACCCTCCTACTGGAATTGATTAATTTCAAATATAAATAAGATAATTTGAAGAACTATTTTGTACTACCTCAATAAGAGTCTCTGTTTGCACATCCTAGCACAGTCGCGCACAGTCAATTGCACATCATAGTCCTATAATGTTCTCTTATCTTTTTAGTAACGGCCACCAAACTCCCAGCTCTCTCTCTAGATACTAGCAAACCTCGTTGGCCATATTTAAAGCGTCAACAGCGATATAAAAAGTCACAGGTTCGATGACCCCGGGGGGAACTGTCGTTTCCACTCCCAGCACAAGCTTTAAGGTTGGAGGGTTAAATATTCATTAAAAAATATATGTCTTGTGCGAGTGTGTGTTCATAAACACAGTCATAAGTTTAAATGCTCTCACATAATCCGACACTAACGGGAGCTTATTTTCTAAGACACAGGTGGGCAACGTGTAGAGCGGACAGCGGGACTCACCCGCCACCCACGTGCTGCAGGAGCGCGACGCGGCCGTCAGCGTGAGCGCCTCCAGCGCGGCGCACAGCCCCACCTCCGACGTAGCGCTGCACATGGACAGACTTGGTACACATACTTGGAAATCTATTTATATCCGAATTGCCGTTTCTTTTCGCCGGAGGTTGCTTTCCGAAACGATGGTAGTGTTTGATCTGATGAGTGCGTGGCACCTACTCTGACTTGACCGAGTGTACACCTTTACTAAGTAACAAATCTATTAAAAAAAATCATGGCGAATTCATTGTAATTCTGGTAATACCTGAACTGCTCAAAAACATAAATTTGTACACCATATACAAATAAATATTAAAAATAAAAAAAAAGCTATCTATTTTATAAAGATAGTGTATCGACCTGCGCACGGGGGCGAAGGCTCCGGGCGCGGCCACGTCCCCCGCGCTGAAGGAGCGCCGCAGCCCGAGCTGAGCACACAGCGCGGCGCAGCCAGCCAGCAGCTCGCGACACGCGTCGCCCGCCTGCAGCGCGCCAGAGCCGCGTCTGGAACACACGTGAAGATTTGAACCGATGATTGCAGGCTCTCCTTAACGTATGTAACGTAACTCAGTTAAACCATTTCAAGTTGGACTGAACAGAAAAACTTGTGGAAAACTACATTTGTAACAAACCAGCATTGGACCAGTGTGTTGGAAAAAATCAACTTTGCCCCTAGATTTTTACGAGCTCTTATAAATTGTATATTATTTCTACTAAAAATAATTGTCTAGTACAGTAATACTGACATCACTTGATTGTAAATTTGGTATTTTGCACCAAAGTCTCATTGAAAGTATTCTTCGGTGAAATAAATTTAATATTTCTGAGAATCGAGCCTCTCTTTTATTAAACCTAACCTCATGGTCTCAGGACATGCAGCCTGTGTCCAGCAATGGAACAATGATAAACTTTAACAACATACTAAACAGTTACTCACTTCAATTTCCCTTCAGGATTAGGACTGGCAACCCTTAAACTTGGATCCGGTCCTTGTCCTGCCTGAAAAAGAAATCTACAATTTAGCTTAATTGGGTTGTTTGGATGCATACCACATGCACAAACTTGAGCACTATTATAAATCTAGATAAGACTTTCTCTTGAGCTGCCTTGGCCTAAATCAGTCAGGAGAACATAACTATCATTATGCAATTCACTGTCTGACATTCTCCAAGCATCTTTCCGAGGAATATATTTACTATCAAGTAACTTATGGCTAATACTAGACACTCACTTTACTGGCAAGTAATCGGAGTACACGAGCATCCGAGGCAGCTGAGGATACACTGAACAGGGACAGCTCAGTGGTCACTGATTCGTGGGACGGCGAGCGCGCCACCCCGGCGCTGCGCCACGCCTCCCCCGTGCACATTTCCACTACAGTCGTAGATAATCAGATTATCATTATCTCTACAATATTACACAGCTTCACATTGCACAGTTCAGAACTGACCCTTCTCTACATAGTATAAAACATAATCTATTCCCAGTCTTTACACTTAGTTCTTTTAAGCTATGCAAGAAATTTTAATGTTTTTTTTATCAATAGACAGAGTTATTTGGGAGGGAAGGTTTTAAGTATAATACATGCATGCATGAGCCGAGATGGCCCAGTGGTTAGAACGCGTGCATCTTAACCGATGATTTCGGGTTCAAACCCAGGCAGGCTCCACTGAATTTACATGTGCTTAATTTGTTTATAATTCATCTCGTGCTCGGCGGTGAAGGAAAACATCGTGAGGAAACCTGCATGTGTCTAATTTCAACCAAATTCTGCCACATGTGTATTCCACCAACCCGCATTGGAGCAGCGTGGTGGAATATGCTCCATACCTTTTCCTCAACGGGAGAGGAGGCCTTAGCCCAGCAGTGGGAAATTTACAGGAAATTTACAATGTTATTATGTATTATGTTAAGTACATGCATGTTATCAAAGGGAAATGTCCAGAATTTCAACTTTCCTAGTAGAGACGAACAGGATTTTTTAATATTTGTTATATTCTAAAAGCTATATGTAGGGTCTACACCCTCATGGTAACAGTGTGAAGGCAGGATAGCTCGATAATATATGATCAGATGGACTTCCGTTGTATGTGTACAGTGCAACTTGGTGCAATAAATTTTTTAGACCCAACCTTTTCCCCAACAGCTGCAGCTGTTAAGTTCTGTAGTGATAGGAAATATAGTTTTATGCAGCATTCTAGCTTTTTACCTTATCATGAAACAGTGTTATATAAAACTCTTAAAATATAATATATACAAGAATGTAAGGATTTAAGTGTTACCGATGACGGTACTATGTTCGTTATGTGATCAGATTTTGAACTAAATATCTTTAATTTTCATTTAAATAATTATTAATCTTTCGTATGTATAATAATCAAATTTTATGAATCGAAGCGAATTTTCGATTGAGAAATATAATTACATTCTCTGAAATTAGTTCGTCATGTAAAAATTATACTTTCTTACGCCATTGATATCGAAATATTGCTAAATAGTTAATTAAATAATGATATGTTATGATCACGTGACCATTTTCGTTCTTGTTCTGTATATTCGTTAGGCATGAGTTATTATTACATATTATTGTTACGTATTCAGAAATATTTAAAGGGAATTTAGAGTATGTTATTGCCGTCCGATATCGCATTTAAATAACAATGATTAGATATAAAAAATGGACACAGTACAGCAAGAACCGGAGTACGAAAAGTAAGCAATATTTACCGCTTATGTTGGGATCCACGGCGAATGTGTATATTTACCGCACAGTAAAATAGATTATTTTCCTTTTTAAATACTACAAGCGACAATATATTCAATGATATTCCAATATAAACATGGTATTACAACAAAACATCAAAATTTTTGCGTCGATCTATTTAAACGTCAAATTGACGAAACGTTCTGAAACTGAAACTGAAACTATGAAATAATACATCAATAGATTTATTTAACAATTTAATAATGACTAAAATTGTAATTATTATTTAATTATACATTTTTAATATATGTTCATTGTATAGAATCAAATAGCTGATTAAAAAAATGAGAATATCGATCAGAATGCCATCTATTACACTAGTAATCATATTTATTAATAAAATCATAGATGTCGCTAGTAGTGAAATAAATATAAAATTATTTATATTCGTATTTTTCACGGATAAATTTAAATTATCTTAATAATATTAGTAGAAAAATATATGTAATATTATTATATTTCGGATTCATCAGATGTTACTAGCACGTTTCATAATATCAATATATTTACATGCATCTATACAATGTCATATATTTAAGTAATAGGTAAAAATAAAAGAAAACTAAAGGTGTACGTAGCATTAAAATTGTAGTCATAAATATTATTACACTTATTGATTTCATTTGAATCGCTACAAGCTATCGTCCGCTTCGCATCATGTTTATCAAGGTATTCGCTTGCTTGAGGTAGGATTACATGAAGTTCTAACAAAATAATATTTAATTTATTTTATTTTCGTTTAATCGTTTTCTCTGTCAGTAAATGATCTACTATTGGTAAAAGGCTTCTCCACAGATGTTTTATTTTGAATTTTCTATTGGTTTTTTATGTATCCAATTGTTGTTCGAATGCCAGACGCAATCATTTGCGTAACGCAGTTACAAATGTCTCATTTTAAGAGCATTTGAAGCTTATTTACTACTCAAATATCAGATAACAATAGATTTAGACTCTTGAGTTGAGATTTCGTACCAAGGCACGTTAACATGATGACGACAGAAACAGTAGTTCAATTATATTTTGTACGTTTTAATTAATTTATAACAGTAGTTCTACTCTACAAGTCACTGCGTATCTCGTTTCGGAAAGTTTGGCAATAATCGACTTACGGTGATTCGTGTCCTTGACAGCTACGCAAAATATTTATTTATTTCAAACGACGCCTTAGTTAGACTAAGAAAAGCGCAAGCGCCATGAAATTCCAGGCGCTTACGACGTTTTGGTCGCATAAATACTATTCTATACTATAGAGAAATTTTAATATAAACGCTTTTAATATAAACTGTAATATAAAAACATCAACATAAAACTGTTTATATGTAGCTTGATTAGATAACATAATGAAGATTTATTGTTCCAGCGAACTTTAGTTACAAATCTCACTAGTATTTGAAGAAATTGTTTACATTGACGTCTCTATCTATTTTAGAATATAATCATAGTTTAAAGTCATGTAAGCCATTGTCAAAACCGAAACGTATGTATATATACAACCACGCCATAGCTTTGTTATGTACTGTGTTTAATATTCGCTGCAGTTAGAGATGAGTTCCTAGTCATATTAAGAAATGACTGTATTATTTATTTCTTGCATCCTTACTGAGTTCGAATATTTATTAAAATGTATACTATATTTGTACGTAGGAAGGTGAGTAAGTTTTGTTAATGGCGTTTTTAAAAGGTTATTAAAGTAGCAACTTTTACTTTTTGTTAATAATGATAAAATTAATTATAATTATAGGCAATTTAAGAATACTGTCTGTCTGACGAAAAACGCAACACGACACACAACTTAGTATTGTTGTGTTCCGATTTGAAGAGTGAGCCAGTGTAAATACGGCCTGTATTATATACCTGTATAGTGTGCCAAGGGACATAACATCATAGTTCCCAAGGTTGGTGGCGCTTTGGCGATGTAGTGAATGGTTATTAAATACCAAACTTTAAAAGAATATTATAAAATATATATTATTAATTTTAATTGAAGTATTCTTGATTATATTTTACACAACGAAGTTCAAACTTCAATGATATTCAATGCTATATATTCGTTTGTACTGTCATTGAAACGAAACAAAATTATGAATTCTCTTAATAAGTATGATATTGAAATAGTTGTAACATTGTTTAATATTAAAATTTATACTAAAGTCTATTATGATGTAAAGAATCGATCACAATTTTTCGTTAATTTAACTTTTATATGCTCAAAGCTTTTATGGCACCGGCTTAAGTGATGTTCACTTGTATTTTTTTTGAGTGAGGCGAAAAGCAAGGCTGTTATGGATATTTTGTTTCGAATCTGTATATGGATAAATTAATAATATTTATAATAATAGTTATAGGTACGAATAGATTTTTATTTCGGTTATCCTTTAGTTTCGGTTACGTATCTCCATAACATCTCTGGAGAAAAGTACCCCACGGGTAGAAGGGTTAAAGTCTATTATGAATATACAGTATTAAAATTAGCCGTTCTGTTATCTGGCGACTGTAGATATTAAAAATAGCATAGAAACTTAATAAGAATGTGAAATTTATTTAAAGAATCTGATTTTAAATTAAACGGTAACAAATGAGTTTATTGGTTGTGAAGTAATATTAATTAACCACACATATTATAGTAAAACAAAACAAAGCTTACATTTAGAAAGAGGTTTCAATTCAATGAGTTTCAAATCGAAACGATTCTAAAGAATTTTCACTTAAACACTAGAACAATAGACAAGTTATAGTATATCTATATTCAATTTCCATCGAAGAAGGATTAACAAACCTTAGATTTACGTATTTCATACAATTTGCTAATAACTCAGCTACATTACGAACCACTAAGAGTTTATGATTAATATACTTTTATTCATAATACAACACTATTAAACTTAACTATTTATATCCACTTTAATTTTACTCCAAAAGCTTCGTCGACGTTCAAAACGCGATTTTTTTCTCAAATCCATAATAAATCATAGATTAGTCAAGCTCTCGGACAGAGACATCGCGTCAATTGATGTGCAATGTTGTTTATTTAGCTTTTGTACTCGGAATATGCTATATACAAGGTCTTATACATAAACATAAAATAAAAATAAATAAAATAAAATAGCCTTTAATGCTGCTTCTTCTTACAATAAATTGATAAATGCCTACTTGTTAAAAACTAAATATATATTCTAATTCTAATTTATATTAAAGTGATCGGCAACTGGTTGCTTTAGTTGAACAGCTTGTCTGTCGAAAAAGGCCTCCTCTAAAGATTTCCACGTATTCCTATCTCTTGCTAATCGGCTCCATATTGGGCCAGCTATTTTCCGCAAGTTACATAAACATATCTTCAATTAATAAATAAAATAATATTATAATCCTTATAAAAGAGTGACTTTTGAGCTTCTCATGAATATTTGAATAACGTATCAGTTCAGTTCAATTCAAGTCGGACATTATAAAAAATGACCGATTTTCATATGAACTGTAACATTTAAAAAAAAAACCTTGACTCCATTTCATTAAAGCGACTCTATTTCGTTCGCGACTTTGTTCCTGATATCAAATGACATTTTTTATGATTCTTGGTTTGTTAGCAACAATGTTTGAAACAATTATATATATATGATTATTCAAACAAAATCAGTACATCAATTAAGATTAATCGTAAACATTAATTATTGACGTTATTGGTGGGTAACTGACATTTGATTCTACTTTTAAATGTCATTCTTACTATTTTAATTGGGTGATGAGTGAACCAGTGTAATCTTAAGCACAAAGGACGTAATTTCTTAAATATCATGTTTGTTGCATTAATTATTAAATAACGGTTTATGTTTCAGAAAACAAAGAAAGAGTATTTATATTTAAAGGAATAATAGCAATATGATAAATGTTTTGAATAATTAAATACCTCCATTTCTAAATAGGAGGAAATATTCCCTCCAATTAATTGTAAATCTGATCGAAATTAATCTTTCAAATCGCTAGGCTGTAAGCCGTTAAACCTTTGACACGTCCATTAAATAAATAAAAAAACAATTGTTTTTTTTCATAGCAAAAAGCAATATAAAAAAAATAACAAAATCGCATCGAAACAGACAAACAAATAAACACGTTTAAAGTATTTAATAAAATTATTTTTATTCAGAAATCTGAATATATTTTGTAAGCGTTCATACGATTTTAAAATTAAAATCTACTTCATGTGTGTGTATGTACCGACTGTATATAATGTAAACTAATGCATGTGTGCGTGTAAAGGAATATTGTGGATCTTATTATACTAAGATTTAATAGGCAAGCGCTATTGACGATTCTTTATGAAATTATGGAAATTACTTACAAAAGAACATGGAGTTAGTATTAATTAATTTTTATTATTATTATATTATTATTATTTAATTGCAGTTTTTTTTATTAACATAAGAATTGATAACATTAAGTGCTGGAATATATACAAATATGAATAAAAAAAAAGTTACTGTATAAATCTTGAGCGCGTGGAATGGTGGCAAGAATGCTAGTAACATTTCCCCGTTGAATCTCAATTCCGATCCTCTGGGCTAAAAATGAACCAGCCCTCCTGTCACCAGTGGAGCCATTAAGGCGAGGTCTTCTGTCGACCATGATTTAAAAACCATACCATAAACAAAAATATTAGTATGTTAAAATACATTTCATAGGGTCCAAAAAGATACCTTCTGGGGTGGCTTGCTGATGGTCGAATACTTGATCAACATCTATGCGGCGCCCGAAACGCGCTGCGCACGGACTTTTTGCACCCTGCACCTTAGACAAAGGGCCTGCAGATAATCTATTACAAATGTACGACAAAAAATTAACATTTTAGTACATTATATTTTGCTGTTATAAATATATAATAAAAAAAATAAAATTAATAGTTATTATTAGTTTTACCAGTTTAAAAATATACACTTAAACAAATACATGATCACAGCAAAGTTTTTATAAAACAAATGTAAGTTATCTAACTATACTAACAGAGCAGAGTTTTTAAGCAAAAACTTAACTTACTACAAGACGCAGCGCGCTTTGAAGGCATATTATTATTTACATAAGAATTATTAGCATTAAGTCCTTAAATATATACAAATATGAATTCAAAATAGTTACTGTATAAATCCGACAATTGACGTGACAATTTGAATTTAATTAATGTTCTATAAATATGATAAAATTGGAGCAGACACTGCATGTTTGTAATATTAAATTAACCGCTTTTTACTAAATGCATATGTATGTATACACGGTACGTATACCGAAATAACATATTTTACAATTTTTATGTCTGTCTATCTGTTTGTTCCGGCTAAACTCTGGAACGGCTGGGCCGATTTTGACGGGACTTTCACTGGCAGAAAGCTGATGTTATAATATATATTTTGTTAAATTCTAACATAGTGAAAGCGCACAAAGTCAGGTACAGGTAGTTTATATGATTACATATATACTTAAAATAGAGATGAAATAGTCGTATCTCCTCTATTCTGTCCGTCCGGGTATTGTGCTTGATTGTGGCGTGCGTGTCGGTGAACGGAATGCAAACTAAACGGTACAGGGTTGAAATACACTCGTATATTATAATATAAATGTTTTATTAATTAAAAGGAAAATTGTCACGAGTTACGCAATACTTTTGTGTTATATAGTTCTTTTATTGGACTTTAAATGAGGAGGAGAGGGGAGATGTTATATTTACATCCGTTAAGTTATTCAATTTGAGACTACGTTATTAGTCTTACGCGTCCTTGTTGTTACCAACTGTAACAAGGAACGATTATTCCTAATACATCTAGAACGTTCTACGCTATATTTCAATAGATAAATTAAGAAATTAGTACAGACAGACACTTTTTTGTAAAAACAGTAAAAATAATGTAGTTCGCCTTTGTTTCCGTACTACTATATTATATATTAATTTAAAACAATTTATTAAACTTAAAATCAATATTAAAAATATATTTAAATAGCAGAATATTTTTTTGTCAACCCTGTCTTTATCTCTGCACACATAGACAAAAGTCTCACTCACACACACAAGTAACGAATTAGGGTCGGTTCTATTTGGGATATCGACGAAATGGTATAACTCATATATTGTTTTTTTTTTAATTTTATTAATTTATAATATAAATATAAATAATATTTAGGCTTCGAATTAAAATAGATTGAACGCTATCTTTAGAATTAAATTAATTAAGATTTAATTAAAAATATTATTTAATGATTTTGTTAGTTTCGGTGAAAAGTTTTCGTAGTTCATTTCGATAAACAATTTCACTGTTACGTACAAATACAAATGTTTTAAGTACATGTTCAAAATCTATTATATCTCAAATAGAATAAGCCTATCTTACTTCAAGACAAAGTACCTTTCTAATGGAGAAATAATTATTAAAATCGGTTCAGTGCCTTTGGATTCGATCATAATAAACAATTGTTTTTTTCAAATATAGATAAAAAAGTCCTTTCTTATACAATTTGAAAGTCTTACTTATAAACGATTACTTAAAACCTGCTTTCTCCATTTCTGTGTCATTCTCAAAACAATTATTTGTAATTATTGTTGTCTACAAAAAATAATTTTGTAATGGCGTCCGTAACTTACTTATAAACGATGTTTTAATTTAAAAACAAACGTCATCGTTTTTTCTTTTAATATAATTTTTAATTTTTATAAAAAATAAATATTTTATATTTTTAATCTTTATTGATTAAAAAAATGAATATGTTATAAATATTGTAATATTATTTCCCTCGTTTTCCGTTGTTACGCCATTTTGTATCGCGCCGCCATCTTTTTTCCACAAACCGACTAGATAGTTCTACCATCTACATCGACAACATATTGTTTTGATAGCTATTTTCGTAAATGTACAATATTATTTGTGAAATTTCTCACAGATAAGAATCTTTTTCTGTACATTTATTATTAGATACATGATACATTAAAATCTTATAGTATTTTGGAGAAAAATCATAATAATTTATAATAAGAGTTAGTTTAGTGATCTCGGTATCGAAACACAATATGGCAGCTGTCGTTGAGCTTGATAAATAAGGTTATATAATATAAATGATAAAAAAGCAACCTGTTGTTTTCGTTAATGTTCATTGTTCATGCAGAAATAATTATTTAATTAATTGTGTTTAATTAACATATCTATGTGATTAAATTGTTGAAAAATACTCACAACTGAGGTTCTGTTGGTTCTTTTTTGTAGAACGTTCCGAATCGAAATTGACGATTAAAAAATTCTTAAATGAACTTTTTTTTTTTAAGATTTATGTTTATTGTCAAAGGTCCACATCTTCCATCCAATTCATTTCAAATATGTTCGCTTGTCATCAAACGCTATGAGTGTTTTAACTGCATTTGTATTCTTAAAATTAAGCGGTCACCTCTCTCCATTTTGCCGGTACATTGTTGTAATATTCTTAACCCGTATGTGCGCCAGAACTTTTCTGACATTGATTTTAATGATAATATGTTGTTTTATTAAATACCTTCGTTCTATCAATTATTCGTGTAATGGTGAGTTTTAGTTTTTGTTTTTTTAGAGAGTTTTCGCTAAAGGCGTTGGTCCTTAGCCTGAAGTCTACGGTCTGATTTGGATTTCCTGTCCTAACGGATCATGATACTGAAGGAACAGCGAGTGCACATACTTGTGCACTGTAATGTGTCCTGCCTTGGCTTGTCCGTAGGACCTGTGACTAAAATCAAGAATAAATTTAGATAAATTTTATCTGTGTACAATTGTTCGACCGACGTCTAACGAAACAAAATGGCGCCAAAACAGAACGCCACTTACGTGCTATGAAGCGAAAATATTTTATCAACTTGACTACTTTCAATATTAATAGTATTTACAGTTATAAAAATAAGAATTAATATAATTATCTAGTTAAATTGAATTATTTTCTTCTGTAAAACACACAACATATATTATTGATTTTTGTTTTAATATTTAATCTAAATATTCATAAATAAAAACGCAAAATGTATCTCTTCGATGACCTGCATGGTCAGTGACCCGATCGTTGTGTTAGGGACATATCAAATCATTAAAAAGTATTAAAATTACATTGTTTTAATCTCAGTGTCTTTGAGTATCGCATAGATTATTTATATATATATAGTGTCGCACTACAAAATAACTAAAACGAGCCAATTTTATTATCTTGGTTTGGGTAACAGCTCCACTTACATTAGCAGCCTGTTAATTTCCCACTGCTGGGCTAAAGGCCTCCTCTCCCTTTGAGGAGAGGTTTGGAGCATATTCCACCACGCTGCTCCAATGCGGGTTGGTGGAATACACATGTGGCAGAATTTCGTTGAAACTAGACACATGCAGGTTTCCTCACGATGTTTTCCTTCACCGCCGAGCACGAGATGAATTATAAACACAAATTAAGCACATGAAAATTCAGTGGTGCCTGCCTGGGCTTGAACCCGAAATCATCGGTTAAGATGCACGGGTTCTAACCACTGGGCCATCTCGGCTCGGCTACACTTGACACTCGTCAAACGCCATACTACTTTACTAGTGTGCGTGCACTCAGTAACCAACCGTTAGTCATTATTTTTTTCGATATGTTCTCAGCTTTGACAATCTCCATAGACATGTGCATAATCAAAGGAATATCTATGCTAAACTTTGTTATAATATTCTAAACTAATATTATAAATGCGAAAGTAAGTCAATCTGTTTAAGAAATTTTCACGGCTTAACCACAGGTTTCACAATTCTGGTGAAATGTGTCCACATTGATGTTACCACAGAAGCAACAGGACCAATTTTGGTGGACTGTGGTACGAAGCAAGTTTGAACCCCAAGGCATAAGATTGAGTACGAAGGGTTGTGTGCAAACTTTTGAATGCAGTCCGCGTCCCACGCAGACGTTGGTTACGTCTTTACTTGTATATAATGTAATTAGTTGTTAAATGAGACAATTAAATGAATACTGTCTGATTGCCTATCCCTAGGACCCCTGTTCGCTGGGATCTCCTGGCCCTGGGTTCTAAAACCAAGTCGAACCGATAAAAAGTTACTGTGTCTCTATTCAAAAAGTAAAGTTGGAAGTATGTACGATCTCGTGCCTCGGAAGCTATGTAAAGCCAGTCTTGAGCTGAACTCTCTCCGGTCTTGTCGGATATGCCGTTCCATCGGATTATGAGAGGAGACAGTGCATCTGATGGCGCACACATGCACATGTGCATTATAATATGATCTGCGCAGTGACCGAAATCGATTTGGACGACATCATCATAGTCTATGAGAATCCGGTGAACCTGGTGGGGAAACATTTACAGGATACATGAAATAAGTAATTACAAAAATCAATACGGACAGAACCACGAGTCGCAGCTTAAGTTTTAAATATAAATGAGGCCGTTGAGATGCAAGATACATGCTTTCCCTTGTGAAAATGTGTGGAAGTTTTGCGAAAAGGACTTATGGCGTGTTTGATTTATTATGAGATATATTTGGTGACTTGGTTCTACGTAACCATGGATTGCATGGCTTCCGTGCTTGATTGTACGCTTTTCTTCAGTTAGTTCTTACGATAACCACGGGTTGAAGGTGACTATTTTCTACTCTGAACAACCTTGATGTTGCTGGATGTAATGAATCAAAACCAAAGTATTCTTTACCCAAGTAGGATCTTGTGAGAAGTTTTGATTTGTCTAATTTACATGATAATCAAATTTAACGCTATCACCAGTTCGGAATGTACATAGATTCTAACGAAAACAACCGGCAAGATACTGAGCAGAATGTCATGATCAATGAGTATGAAAGAGGTCGAAAACCGTCTGTAATATATGTAATTTTATTATTAATATATTGATGTCAGAATCAAAATGGCGGCAACTTTGATTTATTAATAAAATGTAATATTGGGCTTCTACGATATAATATTACAACCTACGCTTCTTCATGTTTTTTAAAGTGAAATTTAAATATAACTTTTCGACAAAATTTAGTATTTAAGTAGCATGCTTGTAAATAATATCATCTCTCGTAGATTTCTTTTGAGCAAACTTATTAAATACGCCTTGTGATAAATAACACGAAAATGAATAAGTGTACTTCTATATAGAATAAATCAATTTGATTTGTTTTCAGGGCCGGATTCTACCTTATGGCTTTTTGGGCTTCAGCCCAGGGCCCCGTGGATTCGAGGGGACCCCAGCTAAGTGAAGTCAAAGTAAAAAATAGACGATAACGCGAAAGAATCCATAACTTTATTAAATTAAACAGATCGTATGGTTTGCAGCGCTACGAGTCCTGCAATTAATCAAACTCATTCAATTAATTTAATTCAAGTCTACGTTCAGATATGTCTTAGGTGGGCCCCTATGTAGTGTTAGCCCAGGGCTCCTTAAACTTACGGTCCGGCCCTGTTCGTTTTGCATGATGCTTGAAAGAGCATGATTCTATAAGAACGTCCTAAACAAGCATGCTTTTTTCGTATATATATGATAATTGCATGCTACTAAGTTTGCCCAAGTGACTTATTCATTGCACGTCACAGGTGACAGGAGTCAAAACGTCTCTAATCGAATACGTTACAAATAATACGTTGCGTTCATTTCTGTCCTTGAAATTGACAGTTTCACAGAAGTTTTATTTCGAATATTCGTTTGATGTGAAACTTCATGGAACGTTTTGTTATCCTATTTCGACGTTGCGAATCGGTTGCCCTACACAAGAGCGTAAGTGCAAAGGCAATAGCATGGTATGAACCGGCCCATTAGTGAGATTAACAAACAGATAGATCTATGCGTTTGTACTTAAGTTTCAATATATAAACAAATCTATATTTTTGTCAATCATTTAGCCAGCGTAACGTTTCTTTGTGGAGTTAAGATGTTTGTAAATTATGGGTATTCCCCGACCAAAAAATAGTTTTAACTTAAAAGACTATTTAAGCATTTATCAGTGAATCCATTCTTTAATAAATAATAATAATAAATATTCGACAACATCACATACATCACTCTGATCCCAATGTAAGTAGCTAAAGCACTCGTGTTATAGAAAATCAGAAGTAACGACGGTACCACAAACACCCAGACCCAAGACAACATAGAAAACTAATTAACTTTTGCTACATCGACTCGGCCGGGAATCGAACCCGGGACCTCGAAGTGGCGTACCCATGAAAACCGGTGTACACGCTACTCGACCGCGGAGGTCTTTGTTTATAAAAACGGACAGGAGGCTCACCTGATGGTAAGTGACCGTCGATGGACTCCAGTAACACACGAAGGCTGAAGTTTTGGAAACCTTGAAACCTGGAAACCTGGCGTATTGCCAGGTTCTTTTCTTGGAGGTTCCTAAAAACAATTGGGAAAACTACCCATTTACCTGAGAGACAATGTTACTATATCAAGATACGTTCGTGATTCTATTTCGAATAACTTAGACTGAAAATTGGATTTTTGTCTTAAAGTTAGCTCAATAGGAAAACGACTGCACAGCAAAGATTTTCACGATTGCGATAACGTGACAATTTCTAAGTAGAATTGGTCTGTTCTAATCAAACAGCACCCCTCGCGTATTTATTTAAATAACTCGTAATATTTCGAAAACAACCGGTTTGAATTGTAGTGTAATTAGAATGGGTTACGATTTTTATCTATTAATTTTGTGTATCTGTTACAATTATGGCAGCGGTCGCTTCGAAAGCGTCCAGTCTGACAACTTCAAATCAAATCATATTATACTATATTTCAGAAAATATGCAACATATAACTATTGCTATATATCATATATATGATATAACTTCAAAAATTCATATAGTAGTGTTTTGATTTAGTTCGAAATCTATTTTCTCCTTAAATAAAAGCTTTTTTTTTAAACGTAAGCGCGCGTTCAAGTATGTTCTCTCTAGCATAAGCTGATGCACAGCTTAAAGCAATATCGTCTTTACCATAAGGGCACACGGGGCACGGGCCCAGGGCCCCCATTTTGAGGGGGCCCCGAGGAACCAACAATTTCTCATTTGTTAAATATTTTGCTAGATATATAATTTTAGTAAATATCTAGCAAAGGGGCCCCCGATTCATGTGGGCCCAAGGGCCCCAAAATTGCTTGAGATGGCTCTGGCTTAAAGTCAAGGGTTGTATTCTTTGCCGTTCAATATTTCCAGCGCGCAAGTTGAAAATGAATTACATAGTTGTAAGCTTTCTTGGCGTTCAAACTTGCTTCGTAACAAATTTCATCAAGAATTTTCAGTATTTTATAATATTAGTATACGTATAAGATTTAATAATATTGAGGCTTTAATTATATACAAACAATAATTAATAACAGTTACATTACAAATCGTGACCGCGTGATGTTGGCAAGAATGCTAACAGCGTTTCCCCATTGAATCGAAATTCCGATCATCCGGGCAAAAACTGAACCAGCTCTCCTGTCACCAGTGGAGGCAATAAGGCGAGGTGTTATGCTTTTACTAAGGCTTTTTGCACTATTACTCCAAAGTTTTTACTTCAAAGATATTTTAAATACGTAGGTATATATTGTTTTTAAATTAAAAATTTAACTTGTTTAATTTTGTCATAAAAACAAATGTGTAAAAAAAAAATTTGTAGATTTGACTGCCTGGCGCAGAACACAAGCTACAACACGGAAAAAAAAAAGAAAAAACAGAAATAAAAAAATGATGTATGTATTCGGCATAAAATATTTAAAAAAAAATCAATTCCTACCAACTTAAAATCAATACAGTATAAAATAAGAACTATGATGAATGTGAAATGTCCTAAGCTGACTGATATACAGCCACGCACGGATCAGGTGTGAGGCTCCACCTAGGCAACAACAATGATACTCATGTGTAGTATTCGGGCTGTATAATGTATAGTAATGCGCTTTCAACACAGCTCTACAAACAGATTTGAAATTTAGACGAAATATTCACTTCCTACACATTAAACGATAAGCAAGGATTTTAATTTACGTTTGGAGCACCTCTTCGGCTATTTTAACCAATTAAGACAAATTAATATACCTTTTTGGTATTTGATAAGATAAAACGTATTTTGCGTAACGTATTATTATACTTAATTTTTTTTTTACGACCGGAAACCTTGGCCATGTTCGCTAGAGCCTAGAGTTGTTTTATAATCTGAGGTATATAAAATTATATATGTAAGCATATAAAATATTGTAAAGTATTGTGTCGTTTTAATTAACAAAGTATTAGTATTCCAAACGAAAACATTAGGTATACATTCGGCTATCGGAGACAAATTTATGACGAATAAATATGACAGGTATTTTGTCACTTTGACAAAAGATTTGGCGGGAAAACTGTTTGTCATTATTTTTTTAATATCGGCGTACACTTTGCATGGCTTGTTGATCAAAGGTTGGATGTCTTTGATTTATTGTAAATTACAAAAAAAAAAAATCATAATTCGATTTCATTAAAAAAATAATATGAAATATTGATCTTTGTATAGTTATAAAACTTTTGTTACTCATAAAAATTATCGTAGTTAATATCTGTGTGCGTCGTCTGTTACACGTATAGCACACATTGTGATTTGTTGATCTAAAAGTTAGGGTTGTCACTTATAACAACACACTTATATAATTTTTATTTGTATGTTTTTTTATTTTTTTATTTACGTTATGTATAATAGACATAAGCAATTACTTATAACGACTTTAAGTTACTTTCTACATTACTTATTTCAAGATAACATAATTATTTTACAAATAAGATATAAAGATAAGCTAGTTCATTCTATAGAAACGCAGTGCATGTCTATGTGATTAAATAATTGTTATGTTTAATTGGCACAAATTATGAATTTATTAAATAAATTTCCATTTCAAATTAATAGCTTGATCTGAAAGAAACTTTTTATTTTTTATCATTATTTAATTTTTTATATAAAATATTTTAAAACGGTGAGAAATGTCAATAATATTTATAAAAAAGAAGGTAATGAAACGCCTTACAGTACTTTCACATGACGTTTGACATTAGACGTTGGTAATAAGCAACATTATCATTGAACCCTCTCGAAATATAGATCGGTACCATCAGACGACCAAACCTATCCCCGCGCACTCATTGGTCAATTCGTTTACAGCAGAAAACGGATTTTCACGAAATCACTCTCACAGATAACGAGAAACAGAGAGGAAAGATATTAGATATGTAATATCAAAAATAAGTGAGTTGTAATAAACAAAATAATTTCTTACAAAACAAAAAGTCGAACTTGGTTATTTTTCATAATAAATGAGATTAGAAATATTAATTTATATTTTACACAGCCCTGACACACACAAGCGCAAACTCAAACACAGGCAAACAACGGATATATGAAACCGAATGCTTGTCAAACTAAATGGATACGGTTACGAGGGATGCGACGCAACGGACACGACATCGATGTATCGATATTTATTGTTATTTAGAAATCGTGTAATCTACGTGATTAAACAAAGAAAATTTTACAATCAAAGTTTTTAAAAATTTATGGAATCATACTTTTAAAGTAATCTATGATAGTTTAAACGCATGTTTAATTTTATTTAACGGACCTAGATTTAACTCTATGTTAGCATTTATTACCAACCTGGGTGGTTTTCTGATGCTATCTGTAAGTATTTTGGTTTGTAGACTTTTATGTATAAATAAATAAATCAATAAAATATACAAGTTATAATAAAAAATACAATTTGGACATTGATATATTTCAAAGTACGTTGGACTTTTTAAATTTTTAGAATTTTCAAAAAAAAAACTTTTAATAATAAAAAGTAAATATTTTTTTGGTTCCACATTTTTTTCTAATATATATATTTAAGTTAATAAATAATAATTATTAGTTACACTACTTTATATATAAGTAGTTTCGTTGGATATTAAACATACATTTATTTAAAAATGTAATACAGTATATTACGTTATATCGATCGTATCTATCGACACACGTCAATCCCTGCGTGTTAGCGGGGAGAGTCGCGCGAGGTATGCTCGTATTATTATTAGCAGAGTTAAGGTTCGGACAGAACGCTACCATTTTTAAGACACAAATACTTTAAATCTTTTTTTAAATTTCGTTCGAAAATATGAAAAAAAAAAATATTTTATGAGAGAAAACTAATTTTAATGCATTTATTACGAGAGTTTAAGATTAATATTAAAATATATTTATCTATTTATGGTTAGTGAATAGGAGCAAATTAATTAATATAATTTGATCAAAATTATATTAATTAATTTGTATTAAAATTTGTTTCTCTGTATCTAATTTTAATCGCCTCACACACACTAAGATATATTATTAGTACGAAAACCACTCATACTAATGCACGCATCGCCGTAATATCATCATGTATTTTAAATGTTGAAAAAGAGTAACTACTGAGTTTCTTACCGGTTCTTTTCGGTAATCTACATTCCGAACCGGTGGTAGCTTCACTTAGTTCTGAACAATGACGATTCAAAAGTGCTTGTTAAACCTTACTTGAATAAAGTATATTTTGATTGAACATCTTAACATAACGACTAACTTAACAATGTTAATTTAAAAATATTTATTAATATTTAAATTAAACAATAAATATTTTGATCACGAAGCCGTTATGTGAACAAGCCCTAACGTTTTCAAGGACCGGACGTAGAGTAGCTATTGTACAGAGAGTGATTATTATTATTATTATTAATTTATTTTATTATTTAAACGTGTTTTTTGTTGCGGAATAAATATATTATATGTATATATGTTGCTAGTATATATGTGACAGTTGGAGTTTACTTCGCTACGTGTTTTATTTATAGTGTAACAAGTACTTATACTTGTTACTAGATTTATAAGCAACCGATAATAAAACCCAAGTTAAAACACATGCACAACTTTATCAATAACAAAAACATCCAAAAAATATATACTTTAGACGAATTAACATAATTTATTAACAAAGTATGTAATATAGATTTTTTTTCAGTTAGAATTAAATATTACAATAAACGACAATAAATATGTACATAAATCACATTATATGTTTAAGGAAAATAAGATATTATTGTATTACACGTATTCTCTGATGCTTGGTTATTCTATATCATACAAACGTTAGAAGAGTAAGCCAATTTGCTGTACGGAATCATTTCCAGGGTCCCCGAGTTGTATTAAGACTTAATAGACATTTGTGTGATCTTACGACTGGTAACTTTAGAAAAAAAAAACAAAAGGCCCCCGAAAGTTGAGGGCCTTGAATTTTTATTAAACAAACTCAAAAATTGTCTCAAAAAATTTTAAGGCCCCCCAATGACGGGGGCCTTAATATGTTTAATAAAAACTATTTAATTTTGATATTTATTATTAAGAAATACGAACCCCCTACTTTTTATCATTTATATAATCGTCTGTTGAGTAATATGCCTTATTTATTAATTATATATATATATATATAATGATACACGCGTTTGTCTGTCAAGGTCGTCCGCGCATGCGCTTCGTTATATTCAATTACGAGAACATAAATAATATCTAATAACACAATATATTTGTCTGTTTGTCACAGATTTGTTTTTATTTAATGTAGAGTGACTACTGAGTTACTGCAGCTATTTAAGGTAGAATCTACATTTATAATTTAACCCTGTACATGAATATTCAACGGTCTACTAGAATAGAGCATATTTAAATATATATATGTATAATTTATTTTACTTTATATGTATATACTAGCCGGTCGTTCGTAGAGCTAAAATTCACACATAGCAACCCTCCCATTTCTCCCCCTTTGAATTTAACTGTACTTTCTTAGCGGCTGCGTGCGTCACAAAACAAACTTCTACGCTCGAAATTTCATCTTTTTAAACTCAATAGTTTTACTAAACGTTGATAGTCAGTCAAGACAAATAATTTCAATTACATCGGCCAGAATCTATTAATATTAATTAATCTTTATGTATTAATCTTATATACTATCTTATATATTAATAGTGTAAGCCGATTTTTGTCCCAGGGATTATGGGAAATGTGTCAAATGCTGTTTATTTGGCATTTTTCCTCTTGTAGTTGGAATAGAGTATTGAATACGGCAGAAGTAACGGCAGAACGGCAACTATAATATTTCGATTCGATTGCGAAGCGATTATTAGTGACTAGAATTTGCGCCCTTGTTTCCTCACGATGTCAGCCTGCAGTTGTTTATATTAACGTGCAAGAACTCGAACTCGTTTAGTTCTAAGCAGTGATTTTATTCCGTATTGAAGAAGACATAGTATGTTTTTTTTATGATGAAGTTAAACGGAGTAAAATTAATTTTTAATATTACATTATTAATTATAGTACAACCGTTTCGGTAATATTGGGACTAAACTTTAAACGTCTTCAATTTTAATGAAGTGTAACTTCTATAGAATCGTTGTGATCAAATGCGAACAAATGAAATTACGAGTCACGAAAAAACAAAATAGGTTTCTCTTTAACCGTGCGCGAACTTGTTTTCGAATTCATTAATAACTAATTACCTAATTAATGTTAAAAGACAAACAATCAATATTTTTGTATAGATTAAATATTTATTTAATTATAATGGATCAAGTGATCATAGTTGAAGTTTTTTTGTAGTTTAACTACGAAGCTCTGAATTTTATAGAGTTAGTTAAATGCAGACATGGCGAATTTTATTTTAAATTATTTATTTAAGCATAAAATCAAATTTTCATTTTTTGTATAGACTGTCGACGAATTAGTCATTAAGTATTAATGGCTATACAACTTTTAAGAATTTTGTGTTATATAAATGAATGAATAAATTGTAAAAATATTTTTTTTTATTTTTGTGTTAAAATATTTGAGTGCATTTTATGTTTTATCAATCGGTGGAAACTTCGCTGGATAATGTGATATTTAAATTGTATTATGTTATCAGATTATATTTTATATCTGTTTGTTTCCCAAATATTAAATAAATAAATAATTTCGATGTTGGTTTACGTTTCAGAATATTATTTTAATGACAGTAAATATAAAAGCAATTTCATAAATAAAATCATTAAAGCATCGAAGGAATCTAAATTTATTTAAAAATATCATATTTAAAATTCAATTTAAATTTACCATATAAACGCATACAACAAAGATGCATAAATATGTTGCATAATTATTGTATAATTAACATTTAATAATGATAATAATAAAAAATAATTGCATATATTTAAATTTATTGTAATTTTAATAGTCATGTCTAATATATTTGTTTATCTGCATTCATATACGCGAGTGTTTACGAACGAAGGCTTATCTAGGTCTGTGTGTGTTACGTTGGATAGTATGGATAAGGCTTGAATATTATTATTATTATTTTTGAATAAATATTTTATTTTTTTCATGTGGAATTTCATATGAATATTATCGTTGAATATTCAATATTAAATTATTTTTTAAATATTAATAAACTATGCTAAAAAAAAGAATATTCTAGATATTCTTATTTTAAATCGTGTGATGATTTTAAATATACTGACAAAAGTCCTAATTTAACATTCCATATCTGCAATAAACAGAGTGCTAAGAGTTTTGAAATAATAATGTGAAAAAAAAGCGACAATTTTATCACACTACTTGGATCATTTCTTTACCATAAACTAATATTATATATATTTATAATTCATAAAAATTAAAATCAAATCCATTTATACAATTTTTTTACAATTACTTAAATTAAATAAGCAATTAAAATAAATTAAATCTTATCTCTCTAATCTAGCACTAAAGAGGAAAGACATTCCGGTTTCATATGACTACAAGTGACGCACACTTACATAAAATTTATAGCTATAACGCACACATTCTAAAATTTTGAACGTGGAACTTGAAACATCACTATTTAAACAATCGTTGTATACAAAATTGAATCTTATAATCTTGTAAATAAAATCTAAAATCTACTTTAAGGAATGGAGAAGTAACTTTGTATACAGTCGAAGCGTTTTTAAATTACAACTCTGTGTCGAAATTTAACATACAAAAATGAACACAGTGCGACACAGTGACAATCGAGTCGCCGAATGGAATTCAACGTCACGTTCTTTCGTATTCCAACTGACGTGGCTGTGTGTAAAATTTGAGGGAGCTTTGGGCACTGTGTAAGCTTTAGTGTCTTCGTTAGTTAGTTGGAACGGTAACGTATATGTATAGATAGGAGTTACGACATGCAGCGTTGGCACACACAATATTGACCTGCTAGTTGAAGAGGTTGATGTGTTTTGATACTTGCTGTATTGAAATTTAAAATAATGGACAATAAATATGCTCTATTTTACATTATAAATATATTTCACCGAGACATTTTTTTTTAATTGTATAGTTACGATAAGTATTAAGTACATAAAAATTTGATTTTATATACGATTTTTCATAATTCCACAGACTATATTATATTTTATATATTCAAGGTTGTTTTAAGTTTAATTATTTGGATTTCGATTGTTATATAATTAAAATACTATTAATTACAAATAATTATACAATTATAAACAATCTCTTAATATTTTATAAAATATTATTGTTTTGTTAAATGTTAAAAAATAAAAATATTATATTACTAAGTATCACGGACTCACGTTCCCGCTACACTCAATTTTCCGATTTAGCGCTAAACGTGGCCGCCATGAATTATATATTTTTTGTTTCATAAACTCGTGGGCTAGTTCGATGCTACGGTTTCACTTCGATATTCGAATATTTTGAAAATGGAACTTTTTAAATATTCGAATATATTTTTATAAAATCCAATTACATTACATAAATATTTTTTTTAATAATATTAATTGACTAAAATAAATAGCGTAGATTCAAAATATATGTAAGTTATATTCGAAATTTAAAAAACCAGTCTTAATTTTTTTCTGTTTTTAGTAATTCGTGAAAGAATTATTTATATTCGGCTCAACTTTTTTTTTTAATTGATTGATTCGAAGCACAGATTCAAATTTATACGGCAATTCGAATTTATTTCACATACAAATCAAATAATATCTTATAACTAACTATTAAGTATTTAAATAGCACGCAAAGGCCGGTGTTGTCGTGAAGTAGCGATCTCGTATAGACTGTCATACGGAGCAAGTTATATGTGTATGTTATCTGTGCCATCTAATGGAACATTTTTGTAATGCTTAACTAAAATAACGACTAAACCAATATACATAAAACTAATACCAGTAATTTTTGTGCGTTTCGGAGAAGGTTTGTTGTATGTGTGTAAAGTGACTTGAACGAGGGTTTTCCTAGCTATGATTTGAAGATCATCAGCTCTTTCTAGGTGTTTTAAAGATGTAAATTTCTACTGAGTTGATCGATTTAAAACTTGATTTCGTGTGACTTCAATGACCGAATGACGAATTACCCTGATCTGATGCTGCGGGATCATTTAGAATCGGTAGGAGGCCCAGTTCCTCATCAACTTAAAGCAGATATATCGTCTGTGTCTCATTAAAATGGTCTAAGATTATAAATATACATATTTAGGGGGATTATTTAGTTGTAATTTATGTTTTTATATATGTACATTTATACATAAAAAAAAATGGAATATCTGTTTGTAATATTAAATTAAACGCGTTTTTTTAAATGCATTAAATGTACGTATACACGGTACATATACCAAAATAACATTTTTTACAATTTTTGTCTGTCTGTCTCTCTGTTTGTTCCGGCTAATCGCTGGAACGGCTGGACCGATTTTGACGGGACTTTCACTGGCAGATAGCTGATGTAATAAGGAGTAACTTACTTTTATTTTAGAATTATATGTAAAATAATAATAAGTCACGCTTTTTTATTAAATTCAAACGCGCACGAAATCGCGGGCACAGCTAGTTGATAAATAAATAACATGGTCGTTGTTTTTCTAATTCTTGCAAAATCTGAATCGATTAATTTGGAACTTTAGTATTATATAGTGACTAGTTTCAGGATAAATTATGTAAGGCTGTATAGGAATGAAGTTAGAGACAAAATGGCGTTTCGCGCGCTCTTAAAACGAACGCAGCCAAAATACAACAGATAACTCATAACTTTGTAAATATGATTTGTAGATATACAAATTGTTCACAGATAATCTTTGTATATTTTTTTAATCAAATCAAACACGTTAACCATATTTTTTTAAGAAATGGGATAACAACAATGATAAAAATTTTGTTAAAATAATTTTTCGGTATTATTAGTCAATGTCAAAGTTATAAAATCTTTGAACACGGAACATAGGGTATGTCCAGGGCTGGACCGTAAGTTTAGGGGCCCTGGGCTAACACTACTCAGGGACCCAGCTAAGACATATCTGAACGTAGAATTGAATGGATTTGATTTGCAGGACTCGTAGGGCCGCAAACCATACGATCTGTTTAATTTAATAACTTTAATAATCCGATTTTTCATTTTATGTTTTGTTCAATCTAAGATTTGTATTGAGATCCTTATTGTACTCATGTGAATCCAGGACGAGAGTTAGTATAATATTAAATATTAATTATGGACCAGACTTAAATAACGACGGAAACAATGACGTCATAAAAATAAATAAATAAATATCTATTATCAAAAATGTATGTAGTTCTACGGATAGCTTTATTAAAGTCAGGTCGAAGTGATGTGCGAGCGAGACGGGTGTACCCCGAGCGAGTGAGACAGACATAGAGTTAAATATGATACGTTAGAAAAAGACAGGGATATAATTAAAACTTTCGTCGCGTAGGATTTCTGAGGGAAAGGATGGGTGGGAGCAGGGGGTTGCGTGGAAACGAATGTTTTGATTTTTATTGAAGATATATTTTATTTAAAATTTGTCTTCATTTGTATAGAAGACGTTAAAAAGTATGTTTACAAATAAATATTTTAAAACAAGATACGTGTGTCATTACGCGCGTGAGTTTTTTAAAAAATAGTTTTTAATAGCAAGCAATTAATAAATTACAATAAAATAATAAATTGAATTCATAATTTCTTTATGAATTCAATTTTGAGCCGTTTGCCAGCTTTTACGTAAAAAAAAGATTATTTAATTCATTATTAACTTCGTTTGTCTATTATCAATTTAATGAATATTACTTTATGAGTACGTAAAATTATTGTTTTTAATGGTCTATTAAAAACCGTCGTCGACTCCGCGCCTCGCTCCGTTCCAAACGAATGTATTTCAATGAATTCTCTCTACCCTCTTTTAACCGATTACGTCGCAAAAGGGATTGTATTCGTGTTTGCGTGTGATTTCTGTTATTTTTTTGTAATAACAGATTTTCGGACATTATTTATTTTAATTTTATTTTCGGGAAACATAATCACACATCTGATACCAAAATATGTCTCACGTAAGCCAACAATTTTTTCCACTGTTACATTAAAACATGGAGTGAATCTTAATTAGATAATTAATAATAGATAATCAAAGTATATAAAATTGTTTTATTTTTAATTTTTTTTTTTTTTTAAACTGAAATAAAAAATATCCAAAGAATATTCAAGACAAATTGAGTATTTTAAGGCTGTAACGTTTGTTATGTATAATTACCACATGCTCTTACCAAAAAGCGATTTTTAGGCAATAAACATCTCTACATCATATTTAAACTAGATAAATTCTTTGTGTTCACCCATCTGGGTACGACCGTCCACTCATCAGATATCTCTACCGCCAAACAGCAGTACTTAGTATTGTTGTGTTCCGGTTTGAAGAGTGAGTGAGCCAGTGTAACTACAGGCACAAGGGACATAACATCTTAGTTCCCAAGGTCGGTGGCGCATTGGTGATGTAAGGAATGGTTAATATTTCTTACAGCGCTGTCTATGGGCGGTGGTGACCACTTACCATCAGGTGGCCTATTAGCCCATCCGCTCTTAATTAAAAAATATGTTTAATTAGAATATAAAATTTGAGTAACAAAATGATCAGTCGTTTTCATACCTTCCCACTGTTGGCCTTAAGAATTCCATTATTTTAGAGGTATTAACGCTGCTCCAATATTGGCGCACGTGCACAGATCTTCAACCGACACGGACAGTTTGCCTTACGATGTTTTCCGTCAATGTCCAAATATATACTAATATTAAAGTTAAAGTTCATACATACATAAGTAAATTAATTAAGAACAACGTAACCGACTTACACGTGATCATAAAATTATTTTATTTAATTCAATTCACGGATATTGAAAACTTGAATTACTAAAAATTTGTGCAAGAATAAATTTAAACAGAAGCATAATTTATACACGCGCGTAATAAGTTCTGCTTCGTTATTAAAAATAGTTTTCAATTGCATGCAAATCATGCAAATAAATTAATAATTATTATTATGATAAATGTAATTTCTTCTTTTTTATACACTAATATAACAATTTAAACATTAACCATATAAATTCGTAATAAAATAGCCATTGAAAATAAGATGAGGCGTGAAGTTGTCTATTTCGAACGACTGGACATTCAACGGTCGGTATAGCGAGCGACTTCAATGCACGTGGCAGATTAAGTAAGAAATTATTAAATAATAATATGATTACAAAAACGCTTACATTATTTATTGAATGTTTTTAATAAATTCTCTAATAATAATTATAAGATTTAAATAATTTTTGAATTGTATTGATAACGTTGATATTAAATAAGAGGGTCATTTGACTTTTCTGTTCGATTGTGAATCATGTGATTTGTAGTGAGGCTTATATAGGTGATTGAAGCTCCGTACAGAACGACTTTACTATTCCTTAAGCAGCAAGGTTTTAACATTTAAGGTATGATATAAATCCTTGATAAAGTATAACTGTTATTGCTTGTTAAACTATTGATGAATATATGAATTGTGTTTTTTGCAATTATCAAATTTAGATATACAAAATTAGTATTAATTGAATTGGTGTTAATATAAATATTAATTAAACAAATATTACGATTACGACAGCTATTATAATGGTTAAATAAATATTTGTGTTTCATATATAATATTTTATTGTCTTATAACCTTAAAATATAATAAAGAAATAGAAATTATTCTTAAAATATCCAGACATTAAAGTCTTTATAAAAAAAAATCAGCCACGCGCGCTCAAAAATACATTCATTTCGTATCGCGCCAAAATAAGTATTTACACCTTCAAGAAGCGATAATGTTATAATACTTCAGTGCTGCCAATTAATAGAATTACGTTAAAACATTAATAAATGACATTAACTTGATAAAAGATTGTACATATGATTAAAAGATTAGTTGTATTTTAATTTTTATTCACTATTTATAATAATATAAGTATTAATTTAACATAATTACGTTTTTATTGATTATGGAACGAAATTATGGTGTTTTGAAGGTTGTTCTTGGAAGAAATTAACTGTATACCTACTCGTTATATAAATAACTACTATACAATACTAACATTAATAAAATGATAAATTGTTTGTTTGTCTGTGATTCGGATGTTGTTTTGTGACTAATGATCCAATACTAAAAATGTTTTTATTGGTATATAGCTACATTGTTCCTGAGTTATATAGGGTCTGATATACATATATAACATATGATTTTCTGAATTCAAGGTCATCGGTTCGTGTACATTTTAATTTTGATCTGTAGATGTTTTTTTGTGGATAATTTGTTTTATTAAATAACCTCAGATTCAGTGACGGAAAACTCTGTGCGTAAAACTTGAATGTGTTGCACAGAACGCCTCATCTGTGTTCATCATCAGCAGAGTGTAACAGTGTGGTGAAAACTCCATAACTCAAATAAACTCGAAACTCACCGCTGGACACGAACGAGTAATATCAGAATGTGATATTTGATATTGACTATTATGATGATTAAATTACACGAATCAAAATGGCGTATCACTGTACACTCTAGTCCAACCATAACAGGAGAAAAGCGAAATAAACAACATTTAACGGCGAATTGACGCGATATCATTGGCCGAGAGCTTGATTAGTCTATGATATTCACTATGTTGATATGTGTGACGAAACTGTACTCGGAATTTTGGAAGTAAAATTACAGTGGAAATAAGTAGTTACGTGTAATAGTGTTGTATTATAAACACAGATATATTAATGATAAACTCTTTGTAGAGCACAATAAAGCTAAGTTATTAGCGAATCGCATGAAATACGTAAATCTAAGATTTGTTAATGTTTATTATGGTTTTTTCCTACTTCAATTGGAATACGATGTGAAATCTTACAGAAAAGCGCCGCTGACCTTAGGTGAATATTATTGATTTTATGGAAATACGCAAAATATGGAATATTTAAAAAAAAAAAATGTTTAAATATGTGGTAATATTACTTATCGACCTGTGTGTCTGTTCGCCGTATTCATTTGAAAGAAGCAAGTCGTGTTTCAGTCTGTGCGAACACACGGGGGAACTTTTGTCTGTTCAATACTTTACTTAAAAAAAACTCCACGATTTTGTTTGTGTCTTGTAACTGTTATTTCTTGTAAATTTTTATCGTATTTTGATAGTGGAAGGACTTTACCCCCACTTACTTAAGTTATTCTATAATTAAAATGATGGAAAAGAGTAACTACTGAGTTTGTTGCCGGTTCTACTCGCTAGAATCTACTTTCCGAACCGGTGGTAGATTTACATTGAATTCAACACTGTTAAGACGATTCAAAAGTGCTTTTATGAGCCTACTTGAATGAAGAATATTTTGAATTATTTATTTTATAATTTAGAAATAGCTGTGCTTTGTGTTTCTTGTGGTTTAAATGGTATTGAACCAGTATTTGTTTCTGTCGCTACCCTTTTTTGTATTATGTAGGCGAACGGGCAAATTGGCCGTGATGTTAAGTGGTCACCACCGTCCATAAACATTGACGCTGTGAGAAGTTATTTATATATCATCACATTATCACAATCGATAACGTATTATCATGTTTTCGTGATTAACATTAACGTAAACATGTAAATGATAAATAGTAAATACTTTATTAATATTATTTTTTTATTTCAAAGTATTTTCAAGTAGTATGCAAGACAGATATCCTAAGTTAGATTTGTCTGTTTTATAAAGAAATGTCGGTTAAATTACTACTAGACAGTGATCGTTATCTGCAAGCCCCCCGGTGTTGCAGATGTCCATGTTCAGATGTCGGTGGTAGTCACTTTCCATCAGGTGAGCCTCCTGCTCGTTTGCCACCTATGACATAAAAAAAAACAAACAAAAAAGCTGTTCAAATATTTAATTACGTCATTTGTCAATAGATAACGTTACCATCAGGGCCGGATCGTAAGGGGCCCTTGGCTAACACTACTTAGGGGCCCACCTGAGACATATCTGGACGTAGACTTGAATTAAATTAATTGAATGGGTTTGATTAATTGAAGGACCCGCAGGGCTGCAAACCATACGATCTGTTTAGTTTAATAAAGTTATGGATTCTTTCGCATTATCATCCATTTTCGACTTTCACTTGACTTAGCTGGGGCCCCCTTGAATTCGAGGCCCTGGGTTGAAAATAAAAAAACCATATGGTAGATCCGGCCCTGGTTAACATTATAACGCAATGTAGGAAGACTGAGCTCTGAGGATAAAACCATTTCTGTATATTCTCATGTGAATATTTACCAGGTCCCTTGATACTCTTTAGACTTGAAGACATCATATCTCTATAAAAATATTCTATATACAAGTAGGCGCATAATTAAATTATGTATTTTAAGATTAATAGTCTTACGAGACAACACAGCTCTATGGTATAGACAGAAATAATGTACCTGTATTATTTTATTTATTTATTTACTCTTTATTGCACCAATAGTCGAAAATAAATTAAACATATGGATTAAATAAAATTTGCATGAATGCAACAGATAATTATCGCTAAAACAGCGATCTCTTCCAGGCAAGCTTTGGGCAGAGGATTGATTGTAAAACTAATTTGGAAAGGGGTACAATTACTTTGATAAAACATTACTGCATACTAAACTACTGCTAGGTCTAATATATAAACTTATTTAAATACAATACACACATATGTATATGCCTGTATGTCCTGTTCGTAACATATTTTTTTATCTCGCTGGAATAATGCATTAACTGTTTTCCCCATTAGAAAACTAAGGTTATGTGTGAAGGCGGGCCTCCAAACTGGAGAGGTTCCCGATCCATCCCACCCTCCTCCGTTACACACGGGTGAAACCGTTGAGGAAACTAGTGTTATATATATGCCTAATACTGAACATAAAACGGATTTTCAATGAAAACAAGTTTGCTATAATAAAAAAAATAAGATGTCGTGTAAAAAACGTGAAGTGTGAATCGACCGCATCGCATTCATTTTGTCGAAATTGCTGTTAAGGACGAGCACACATCGGTACGTTTGTTTGTTCTGTATTTATTGTTCGACTAAACAAATTTTAGTTACTCATAGTTTTTTTGAAACTTTTAGTTTTATGTTAAATTGTTGTACGATCCACGTATAATGTATAATTATGTATAATTATTATTTAATGTTGTTAATTTTTTATGTACATATTTGTAATCAATTTCGATGTAATAAAAAAAAAACAAAATCAAAATATTCTATTCAATAACTTTTGAATCGTCATTTTACAGAATTGCAATAAACTACTATTTTTCAACATTAAATACATACGTATATGAAAAATAAACGCTTCATCACAACGCATATCTATATTATGGAAATCCCTTAAAGCTTTGTAAAGGTAAATGTTCACGAGTATAGGTATATCAATTCATAAAGAAAATAATCCTAATGTAATAGAATTCAATTTTTATTTTTTAAATTCATACCTTTGCCTATTGTCTTTCAAACATAGAAGGTTCTGGAAATCATTCGATCTTTCATTATAACGCTATCTGTGCACAAACACTATAAACATTGGCGTTCTTTATTTGAAAAAAAAAAAGAACAAATTCCCAACATTAGTCAAAACCTTATCGCTTAAAATTCAAACATCGAATCTGACGTCACGGCTTTTTTTAATTTTTTTATGGTTTTTTTTCACAAATGTACCCTAGTTTTGATGCAGACCCATTCTATACATTCGTGTAAGTGATAATAAGAATAATACTACAATTAAATTTGAACTTTATATTCTTAAGAATAAAGTAGATTTTCATTCAAATTTTATCCATAGATTATTTGAAAACGAATACATTGTCAATGTGTGCGTAATACCGGAACACATTAGGTGATTTCGTTATTGAATATATTTACACAATTAGTAGATATTCGGAAAATTATTCCGTCTCTTTTTAACACAATGTCTTAGAAAGAGATAATATTTGTGAGATATTTTTAATGATGAACAATTTAAAAATAGAATTACTGTAAACGAAACAATGTGATATATTCATCAATTATATTGTCACGATGTCTTTTTAGTAAACAATTTCGTCGTCACGAATACCTAAGGCAAAAAACAAAAGAAATTTAAAAGTAGTTGTCAGGCAAAATAACTCTTAATTTGGATATCTTTATTAACAACAATGAAGTCTTGGAGTCGTTCTCACGTGGACGTTTTTTCTCGGAATTAATCGAGGCTAATAGTGAAAACAATTAAAATGTTTTATATACATTGAATCGAACGAACCGTTTAAGTATATTATGTTTAAATAGTTGTCTTATTTTATATATAATATTACACTTGTACGGGTTTTCTATAGATGCCGTTTAGTTGGGAGGGCGTTTAGTTGATGTTGTCGTCTTCCTTCGAATTTCAAATCAATGGTGACGGATAGAGGCATGTGTTTATAACTAAATAACGTTATATGTAACGCTAAATGATTAAAATTTATTTAAAAAATAACGAATATCTCGCTTAAAAATAATGTCTTTTAAGCTATGATATATTTTAATAAAAAAAAAAACGAGCTAGTTTTTCTGTTGTATCTGGTGTACCATTTAACATTACCAAGGAAAGATGTCATCTTGCCTTGGTAATGGTAAATGTTTTTGTACCATTTGACGGTCAACTCTCGCACCTCGCGCTCATCATCATCATCATTGGTCGAATCAATTTAATTCAATGAAATTACTAATTACATAAAATATAATAATAATAAAAAATAAACAAGTCGAGTCGCGGCAGTAATGTTGTATAATTTCAAGAATTTTAAATTCAACAAATACCTAAGTAGAATTGACATACTGTGTATATAAATATATGTAGGTATGAGTTAGGGTTGTAAGGGCGCGTTCATAATTAAAATTATTATTATTATTAGTCTGTAATATTTATTCATTTTATTAATAATATCTTATTTATTAAATTATGTTTTAAGTTTGAGAGTATTATTTATTTGTAGTATTTTTTATTATATTTAGTAAATATATGTTAATATCAATAGAACGTGTTCGAAATTAAATAGTTTTTTTTGTTAAGTTGGTACTAATTCTGTTTTTTTTAACAATTCGTCTATCGTACAAAGAACTAGTAATAAACGACTTTTTTAGTTGCAGAATTATCTGTGACTAGAATCGATATTGTTTTTTATGACATTCGATAAAAAATTAAAAATAATTAATCTATTAAAATACGGTTTATTGTACTCTCGACTTTATGTTGTTGAGATGTTAGGGTTGTCACTTCACGTCTTGAAAATAATATTTTATTTTTTTTGTAATTGTTATATAAGCAATTTTATAAAAATGAGAAATCATTTTTAATCTTCACTTTGTTGATGGTCTTTGTACAAGGCCGTGTGAGTACCGTCAGAAATTCTATTGCCAAACAGTAACTTGGTGTTGTATTCTGGTTAGAAGGGTGTGTGAATTAGTATCACTAAGCACAAGGGACATAACAAATTAGCTCCCAAGACAGCCAGGTAAGCTATTTGCATGTCTACCTATTCCAAATGATCTTGCTTTTTTTGTTGACAATATCGCTTGTCATATGATAATAAATTAAAGAATAATTGGAAATGTTTCCCTAATTAAATATATTTTTTATTAACATTATCTAATGATGTTATGACGCATTGCCTCCAAAGTAGTACAGTTATTGAATGTTTTACATTATATTTAGTATCTACATTAATATTAAACACTAAAGTTGTTTTATAAAGAAATATATAAAATAATAATATAATTAATTGTTAATAAATTAATAAAACAAATTATCCCGCAGCCCTAACGCGCGCGTGTGAGAGGGTAAGAAGTATAACACAGATACGGCCCGACCGTCGAACGGAACGGTCGTGTGACGTCATTATTCCCGCGTTTTTTTTTTCTTTCAAAAAAATGTTCACGAGCGCCATGTTGTCACGTTTTTATTGACATTAATTTAAATGTTTTAACAATAATTTTTATGTTGTTATTGTTGACGCGTCGTGTTTAATTGTTGTGATTGTGTTTTATAATTATAATTGTTTGTGTTATAATATAGTTTTAATTTAGTTATGTATGATATTAGTGAAATGTTTAGTGCATTGAAATCATACGAACCAACTCAATGAAATGTGGATATCGAGTTTTGTGTGATCATTGGATTTGTATATTATGGAGAAGCCGTCTTATAAGGTAACTTAAATATCATAAATTTTTAATTAGTATCTGACCGATGTGATTTTATTATTGATATAATTTCAATATGGCCATGACTTTTTTGTTATGGTAATATTAAAGAGTTCTTAATTCGAATTATAATATAAGTAGAATCGTGCGTTAACGTGATGATGTCAGACATTGTTCTCGGTATGTTAAATTGTTAGAAAATCTAATCGCAGATAATATTTTTTTTAATTAGAATTGGATCGAAGCAAATGTTATTAAGTCCAACCCTGCCTCTGTGCGCCATATCAGCGAATGCTAGTGTTGTACTTGTCCTTATTCGGAAATGTCGATATCGATTTTTTTCACATGCATTAAATTAATACTAGTGATGTGCTTAATTGCATTTTTTTATCGAATTTAAAAATAACTGAAGTACTTATAAATTATTAATTATGATACATTGTTGTGTTAAATGTTTCTCATTAATTAAGGCTCGTTTCAAACGTGGCATTTTAATGTTACAGTATAAATATACCCTTACATAGTACATTAAACTGAATCAGAACGTCTATTTATAAATAGCACCTCACGGCTCGTACCAGAAGTATATGATCGCTTAACGAAATTTATGACTGAATTGTTTTGATATAAAAAAAAAAAAACTGACAATTAAGATGTTTCAAGATTATAATTTTATTGAAAGGAGGAAAGTTTTATCGGAATCGTTATAGGTGTGGCACGTGGAGATTATGTAGTGGTTTTTTTTAAAGATACTGATTATACAGTATAGTCTAGGATATTACAAATATTATTACTCTATCAATAGTTAAGATCATTTAATTGAAGCCACGTACACTGATCATTGATTAAACCGAGTTTTAGATATTTAACCGATTTTTATGAAGCCAGTGTAGTGTTTTGTACACGACCTATATATATATATATATATATGCATACTAAATATTAATTGTCAATATGTATTATATTAATTTAAAATATATTTTTATTAATATATATATATGTGTGTAGGGTTATACAATGTACCTATGTTTATATAGATGTATTGTATCTGTTGCTAGCCAAAGTCGCATCATACGATTTGTGTTACACGTTTTTTTAATATATCATTAATACATCTTAGCAAATAATACTATGAGTATGTTTGTATAGAGGAATTTAGGTGAGAATTTTCATGAATATACGTATATTTAAAATTAAATATTCAAGCCAGTCAAACAAATATATCTGTTTTGTGTAAAAATAAAACACAATATATGTAGATATCTGGTAACAGTTTAAATAAAACTTACGTAAATAAATCGTGACGTCACGGACACTCGTGCCGTCTCTTTCTAAATTTATGATGAGTTTCTTTGTAATGTAATGGTAATGAGTTAAATTTAACCGTTACTGTTAATACCTGACGAGTTTATCTGTTTCGAAATAACTATTACATATAATCGTTATAGTAATTATTTTGTATATTTAATTATGATTAATTAAATGTCTTTGAAGTACCTATGACAGCGATATCGTTTCATCTCTTTCTATTAATAACGATTTCATGTTTGAAAGAAGGAGATAAGACCTATTCTAATTAATTTTTACTATTTTTACACGATATTTATATTAGTCTAGTACCTTACTATCTATCGTTTCGTTGAATTAGTTCCACAGATATGATATTAAACAATGGTATTTGTATGGCTGTACGTAAGTGCTTAGTGGGCTTAGGAACCAAACCTCCAGTCCAGTTGCAGGTTGTTACTTAATGACAGTATTTATGAACCACGTGGCTATCAAAAGCTATGCAATGCCTTCTACTATCGAATGGGACTCGGGTTCCTCCACATAAGGTCCGGAAGAGTATTTGAGAGGGACTACTTACTTCTACTACAGCTGTTGTATATCTACATATCATTGTAATTGTCAGGGTTTGACTTTGACCCAGCCTTGACCTAAGTATATCTTTTTACCTAGTCGTAGTTGATCATGATATTTCATCAAGTGTAACTTTTTTTATTATTAAGATGATTCGTTTTTATTGTCTGAGTCCGAGCCGTTTTGATTTTCCTTCTTTTTAGATTTCTTGATAATTTTAACGTTTGTGTGATATTTTAATTAATACTCCTATAAGTAATTCAATGAGTTCTTGGTATTTCATTACATTACTCGAGTTTAAAATAAAGCTCTGTTAGTCTACGCATTTAAATAAATATTGTAATTTTATTATAATTATATGCAAAAAACTAAATAGCATAATATGTGTAAAAGTTACTCTAAATCATAAATTAATTAAACTTATCTGTTAATAAAACGGTATTGTCTTCGGCTTACGTATTTAATTACATGTTGTATGCATTTTTATGATTATAATTTGAACCCTATGTCTGTATGATAAAGTTTAAAATGATCTACATACAAATTATAATCAAATAATACCAAACATCGACTCGTCAGTGTTAATTAGGTCAAACAAACCCGAAATGGAAACGAAATTTCGTCTAAATATAAAGACGAGGTTTAAGTCCGTTTAATAAGAAAAAGTACTTGTAAACAATGATTGCACAAGCTTTTATTGTGTAGCTTGTTCGCTTGTGTTGTGTGGGTTTAATCTTGATATTAAATTTTAAACCAAATCCATACAAGCGATCGACCTGATATTTTAGTACTGGTGGCAATAAATAGACTCATGCATCAGTTATGAATTAAATAAAAGCATTTATATATATATACATTTTATTAATAATATAAATTAATGTTTTTTTATAAGTTTGTTTACTATTTGAAATGTTTTCAGATAACACATAAGATTTTATAACTCATAATAAAGATAGTTTGACATATATTGCATCGTTCATTATTAATATTACAATAACATATACATAGTTATTTAATTATTTTTTCAATGCCATTATAAAAATAAGTTTATCGATAGAATTAATATTATTTTATCGACACGTCCTCCGCCCTACGGAAGCCATTCTTTGGCATTATGGCGTTTCATTTTTTTGTCGAGTCCTGTGTATTTATACTTAAGAACGTTAAGTGTGTTGGAAGTGACATCGCGCTAAGCGCGCCATGCGGGTACGAGTTACTAGACTTGCGCTTAGTGTTATTACTAGTGTTAGCTGTTCGATCCCAATATTACCACGATCGTTAATGAAATATTAAGAAAAACCATTTATATATAATATATATTAATTTGAATATTTCAACTATTTTTCGACTTTTAATTTTTTTTTTTTTATTGATTTAACTCTACGTCAATGTCACGCGAAAAACGTTTGACAAACAGATGAGTAAAAGGTATAAAAGACCCGTTGAGTTTCTTTCGCCGGTTCTTCTCACGTCAGGATGTTTCCTTTTCCGAACCGGTGGTAGTGTTTAATTTGACAATCAATAAGTAAGCTACTATATTAAATAAAGGAATTTGATTTGATTTGTAATGAACAGTTTGGTATTGTGTATTTATGTATAGATAAAGTGTTATTAGCTTTACTAGTGTTCTCCCATACCATGGTCACTTTGGCGAAAATCGGTCAGATAAACATCATTCTTAAACACTGCCTCACTAAGTATTGCTGTTCGTGATGTACCTGTGATGATTCCTCGTAAAAAACGAATTGTCAAACGCGGTTTTGCGTTTTAGGATTTGGTCAAAAAAAAAAAATAGCCTATGTTAATTTCATCAAAATCGGTTCAGTGGTTTCGGTTTGAAAGAGCAGCAGACAGACCGACAGAGTTACTTTCGTATTTATAACATTAGTATAGATTACACATATATATATGTATATGTATACGTATATACATTACATTTTGGCGACCTCCGTCGTCGAGTAGTGTGTACACCGGTTTTCATGGGTACGCCACTCTGAGGTCCCGGGTTCGATTCCCGGCCGAGTCAATGTAGAAAAAGTTCATTAGTTTTCTATAGGTGTATGCGGTACCGTCGTTACTTCTGATTTTCGATAACACAAGTGCTTTAGCTACTTACATTGGGATCAGAGTAATTTATGTGATGTTGTCCAATATTTATTTATTTATTTACTATATATATTTATTTTCAAGGGAAATAAATAATTATATTACTTTACGAATGTTGTTAAATAATTCCTTATATAGTATTGTAATTAAAAACGAAGGTGAGTATTGTGTATATTTTGTGTCGCTTTTATTTATCTTAAAATTATTAAAATTACATTATTATCAAGGTATTATATGGCAACACAGATACGTCGTAAACGTTTCAAGTTGAAACGTTGTATTAAATGTGAACTTCAAATTATAAAGTTTAAAATTGCTATTTTTATTTATTCTTGACTGGTTAGGTTAACAGAATTGTTGCCGACGAGGCGTAGTTCGGCAATTGTCTTGCTAAGGATCAGAAGGGTACAAATAACAGATACTGTTTAGTGTTACAATTTAATTGTTTAAATTCATCATCTATATTAATATTGTATTGTATGTTCTTTCAAGGCCAAACTATTGAACCGAGATGATTGAAATTGGGTGTGAAGCAAATTTAAACCCCAAGGGAGGACAAAGGCATTATAGCCTATTCCAATGGCAGTAGAAAAAAATTAAACATACCTTAGATTTACGTATTTCACATGATTTGCTAATAACTCAGCTATATTGTGCACTACTAAGAGTTTACGATTAATATATCTTTATTTATAATACAATACTCTTACACTTAACTACTTATTTCCACTTTAATTTTACTTCCAACATTCCGATAACAATTTCTTCGACGTTCAAAATGCTATTTTTTCGCAAATCCACAGTGAATATCATAGATTAATCAAGCTCTCGACCAATGATATCGCGTCAATATGCTGTCAAATGTTGTTTATTTGTCTTGTCTCCTCTTACGGTTGGAATAATAAATAAAATAAATAAATATAAATAAATATAGGACAACATCACATACATTACTCTGATCCCAATGTAAGTAGCTAAAGCACTCGTGTTATGGACATCAGAAGTAACGACGGTACCACAAATACCCAGACCCAAGACAACATAGAAAACTAATGAAGTTTTTCTACATCGACTCGGCCGGGAATCGAACCCGGGACCTCGGAGTGGCGTACCCATGAAAACCGGTGTACACACTACTCGACCACGGAGGTCGTCAAATAATAAAGGAATATAGTATATTTTATTCTTGTTATTATAACCATATCAATAGGTATTAAGTTTGTTATCGATATAGTTTAAGTCGGGGCTTCCCCATCATCACAGATTAATAAAATGATATAAAAGTAACTTTATACCATTTCCGCGCACGTCTCTGGTCTCTGTACGCTTGTAATAATGTTTAAACTCTACATTTTTAACTATAAATGTCGTTTAGGGGGGGTTGACTTAAATTTACCGTGTTCTTTGTTCATATGTCAATTCATTGATGTTAGAAAGAGACAACAGTGTTTAACTAAACGAACGGTAGTTTTAAAGTAGGTAACGCCGATAGCATGCAATCAGGGATAGATTAACCAAGTCGGGGCGCCTGCACACATTTAAGCTCAATTTTTAACTTACTAAAATATTTTTTTTCTTTGCCAAAATGCTATTTTACACATAATTTAATTTTTTTACTATATTAAGTAGGTATGTATTCACCATATTTTAATGACAATGATTTTCCACCAACCCGCATTGGAGCAGCGTGGTGGAATATGCTCCATACCTTCTCCTCAACGGGAGAGGAGGCCTTAGCCCAGCAGTGGGAAATTTACAGGCTGATTATGTTATGTATGTTATGATTTTTTAAGCCCTATTTTCTGATTCTTGTCAGCCACATGGCCCCAGCTTTTGCTATATATGAACAATCCGGCCTTGCATGCTATCGATGTTGTGTAAGGACTTAGTAAATGTGTTAAATGAGGGTATACCCACCCTATTTCTATTCAGTATTTCATCAAACATTAAAACACAAACTTTAAAATTTACAATATTAGTAGTGTCTAAAGTGTTTATTTTAATTTATGTCAGTTTATGTTTTATAAAATTGTCTATATTCTATTCCAACCATAAGAGGAGAAAAGCCAAGTAAACTAATATTTGACAGCATATTGACGCGATATCATTGGTCGAGAGCTTGATCAGTCTATGATATTCACTATGGATTTGCGAAAAAATTGAATTTTGATATCGACCAAGCTATCATCGGAACTTTGGAAGTTAAATTAAAGTAGATATAAGTTGTTAAGTGTAATAGTGTTGTATTATAAATAAAGATATATTAATCATAAACTCTTAGTAGTGCAAGATATAGCTGAGTTATTAGAAAATCGCATGAAATACGTAAATTTAAGGTTTGTTTATCTTTTTTCCCAATTCCATTGGAGTAGACTATAGATGGCATTACTAGTCTTTTAAATCGTAATGTTTTGTACAAATGATTTACAATAGTAATATAAGTTCATGTCAATCAAATGAGTTGTTCAAGATCATGAAAGTTTTGTTAATAGAGTGGATCAGTACAATAGTTCAGTGTTTATAAGTATGGTTGGTTCATTTTTCGTCCAGAGCATTCTTGCCACCATTCCAAGCGGTCGTGATTTGTACAGTATTTTTAATTATTATTTGTATATAATTAAGGCCATGTTCATTGTTATTCTTGTGTTAGTTTAAAAGATTAATTAAATGAATTGTGTCATTAGAAGAGCCGAGATGGCCCAGTGGTTAGAACGCGTTCATCTTAACCGATGATTTCGGGTTCAAAGCCAGGTAGGCACCACTGAATTTTCACGTGCTTAATTTGTGTCTATAATTCATGTCGTGCTCGGCGGTGAAGGAAAACATCGTGAGGAGACCTGCATGTGTCTAATTTCAACGAAATTCTGCCACACGTGTATTCCACCAACCCGCATTGGAGCAGCGTGGTGGAATATGCTGCAAACCTATTCCTCAAAGGGAGAGGAGGCCTTTAGCCCAGCAGTGGGAAATTTACAGACTGCTAATGTATGTATGTGTGTAATGTAATGTCATTAGAATACATTGTTATTAATCGAGAATCGAACCCAGCGTCAACATGCTCAGCGGCGAATGGCGCCCATAAAATAATCTCAGTCGTAACATTGCGGTTCCGTAGCCTGTGTTTGTGTGTGTTTGTCAAACTTACATCAAGATTATTACAACAGTAGTGTTTGGTTTTGATTTTGTTATGTAGTATATTTTTATTGGTATATTCATTATGCTACCTTTATTGTAATTAAATAAATATATTCTTAATCGGATTAGCTTTAGAATTACCCCCTTTTTTTTAATAAATGCTGATAATTAACTCTGTATTCAATGATCTATTTGATGAAAACAGACGAACGAACAAGTTTTTTTTTTTATATAGGTAGCTGGACTGTCAAATAACGATCATGATACAGTGTTGGATTGACAGCAAAGCTACCACCGGAAGTTGATACGATTCGGAAAGTACTTT
The DNA here is from genome assembly GCF_037043105.1 of Vanessa tameamea. Lineage (NCBI taxonomy): Eukaryota > Metazoa > Arthropoda > Insecta > Lepidoptera > Nymphalidae > Vanessa > Vanessa tameamea. Next base: position 5,533,235 of record NC_087337.1, read on the forward strand.
CCACTGAGAACCGACAAAGAACTCAGTAGGTACTCAAAATAGTACATATTTAGATATTTTGACGTATTGATGTTGACTTGCAAGTGAAGTATTCCACGCTAAAGAAAGGTTTCCACGTGTTCATAATATGTTTTTGATTGTTAGTATGTGCTATATATATATATATGTGTATATCAATGAAATAGACAATAAAGATACTATTAGTATAAATAACGTGTAAACACAGTGAATCTTAACTAGCGAGCAGTATACTTCAGTCTGTCGTTATTGTATTAGTTTCTGGCACGACTTCTCAAACTGTTCCTCCCCTTTTTTAGTGATTTGTTAGTTTTATTACGTTTTTTTTTTCTCTGTTTGTTTAACGTTATTTATTTATGTGATATGGATTATGAGTCTTCAAAAGTACTTTAGATGTATTCCTATATACGTAAATGTAGATTTTTTTACCTTTTCCGAAATAAAACAAAAATTCAAAACCTGAAAATCTATATATATTTAGGCTTTTTTATTTGTGCGTCAATCACGTAATAACTTCTTAAGAGTATAAGGGTAATAAGGTGAATTGATGATTATCATCTCTTGTTATTCGGTTTTGAAATCCTTTGATCCTAACCCCCCTTTTATTCAATGCTTAGTAAAGAGGAATATCAAGTATATAATATCAAACATTTTGTTGTTTTTTTTTTAAATATCAATAATTTGCACTCTCTACTAGTTTGAAAATTAAGTAGGTATATGCCTTTTTGTTTTTAGTAATTATGGCCTATATAGATCAAAATATAATTTACTTTTAAAAGCACTTTTGACTCGTCGTTTTAAATAACCGTATTAACTAAAGCTCCCATCGCATCGGTTCGTAATGTAGATTCTATAGAGAAGAACCGGCAAGTTACAAAAGTTACGTTAAGTTTTTTCCAACATATATCCTGCTTGGATGTCAACAAGTTGAACGTATAGATCCACGCTTTTTATAATCTGTGTAATGTTGTGTTGAATAATATGTTTTAATTTTGATTGTACTTGTAACAAATGATTTGAATTTATCAATCGGCAGAGTTTTAGAATCAATTCTATGCACTATAATTATATGTCTTTATCTATACGTGTTATAAAATCGGAGTGTCTGTTTGTAATATTAAAATAACCGTGTTTTACTAAATGCTTATGTATGTATACGCGGTATTATTCATTTTTTGTTTGTTTGTCTGTCCGTTTGTTCCGGCTAATCTCTGGAACGGCTTGACCGATTTTGACGGGACTTTCACTGGCATATAGCTGATGTAATAAGGAGTAACTTAGGCTACAACGATAACTTTTTTTTGTTAAATACAAACGCGCAGGAACTCGCGGGCACAGCTAGTAATATATACAATTACGAAATCCTTTTGTAAATATATCTACGTAAGAAGTGAAAAAATTCGTCGGCGTTCGAAGCGTTTACGACATCCCCCATCAGAAATCACAATAGTTCGACAATGTTTGACGTTTTGCTGTCATGTTCAATTGGATCCAATTAACAATGTTGTAAGTGTGGTTGAGTTGAATGTATTTATATATGATACTAGTTGTACAATATTAGTAATCATTTTACGAGTAATCACGAAATTACGAATTCAACATATTACTCGACTAGCGACTCGCCCCGGCTTCGCACGCAATTCTGATACTAAATATACTACAGAATGTATAATGTATGTATATATACTATGTTCACAGCTTTTTGAGTCTGTTAAGGGCCATATTGAACTATATTAAATGCACAATGTATTTAAGGTACTTAATTGGATAATGATTAATGCTGCATTGCTTAAAATCGCTTCGTAAATAAGCCATTATTTTTCGTAAAAGTGAAGTATGTAAAATGGTTATTGTGAGAAAATATACCATAGCGGACTATTTTGTGGACCTATTTTAATTTCGTAGGGTTCAGACAGCGTCTGCAATGTAAACGCAATGAATGTGTTTGTTTACGACATAATAAGAAACATCTCAAATTTATTATTTATTTATTATATTGAAGATAATAAGGTGTAGACTTGGTATTTATTGATTTCTAATTATCCTCGCAAAAACTACCCTCAGCTTGATAACAGGATCAAATTATGTATTTGTATTGTTTACGATACTATTAAGATTATATTCCGATCTTTGACCGAATCGAAACGGATGATCGGGAATTGTATTTTTCGTTTCGATTGCGATGAACTGACTATTTGTTAGTAGAATTTGAAACCAGGTCTCCTACTACGGATACATTTCTGACACAAGTTTCATTATAATCTTAGATACTAGCTGTGACCGCGACTTTGTGCGCGTTTGGTTTTACAAGAAGTTATTGTTGTAGCCAATTCACTTATTACATCAGCTCTCTGCCGGTGAAAGTCCCGTTAAAATCGGTCTAGCCTTTGCAGAGATTAGCCGGAACAAACAGATAAATAGACTTATTTAGGTACCGTCTTTACATACATATGCATTTAGTAAAAAGCGTTATTTTAATATTACAAACAGACACTCCAATTATATTGTATGTATGATGACTGGATGAATACCACGCTAGTCCAATGGCTAGATCATATGGCTACACACTAGAACTCAGGTACAATTCTGGTGTTCTGGTTTTTTTTATGTTGGTAGCCGTGTATGAACAAAATATTCCCCCCTTTTCAAATGCCAATTTCAATGGCAATATGTCGAATGCTGAATTAAAACGTCGTGTAAAAAAAATATTGTAAAAATTTTCAGTTAAAATTTCATCGTTACGCCGTATTTGGAATGCGTTATCTCAATTTTATCACGAGATAAGTGAGCTCAACAAATCAATGATAACAATATATTAATGTAATAATAATAAAACAAGGGATCCGCGGGGAAACATAAATATATAATTTGTTTATTGTATAATATCAGGTTTGCTAGTATGACGCCTACGGGCGGGACCAAGTGGCCGTTAGTTACAATCAGTTCTCTCTTCTTCCCCCCCCATGTCCTCCTTCTTCGCGTCCTATAGATGACGTGACTTTAATGTGTTGAAGGATCGCAGTGTTCTTTATGAAAGTATATATGTTACGATTGCAGAGCTATTGAGACGCGTCGAGGCGTTGCTCAGCGGTCATTATCTTTTAATAAAATAATCTTAACATGTTTAATCTAATTTGATTTTTTCACTAAGATATCCTGGTACACGTCATTTACCGATTACATACATACATTAAGAGCCTGTTAATTTCCCACTGTTGCGCTAAGGCCTCCTCTTCCTTTGAGGAGAAGGTTTGGATCATATTCCATCATGCTGTACCAATGGGGGTTGGTGGAATACACATGTGGCAGAATTTCGTTGAAATTAGACGCATGCAGGCTTCCTCACGATGTTTTCCTTCACCGCCGAGCACAAGATGAATTATAAACACGAATTACACCCATTATGGGTGAATTATTGTTTAATTATTCGCGTCATAATCCAGGGTGCCAAAAAACCCGGGCTTTGCGCATTGGTGATGAAGTTGAAGAGTCCGTGAGGCGCCCCTAAAGGTTTTTACCCCCTAAACTCTTAAAAACGTATTTTTGACGGAAGGGATGATCACCAGTACACTGCTTTACACTAGCGTTTGTTGTACTCAAAACAATAACTAAGGGTAGTATAATTTAGTTTCTTTTGTTTGTAATAGGATCCGTGTTAATTTACTGTAATCCAAAGTACATGTAACAGTATCTGTTTGCTGTTATGCTGTGTACATGAACTAAGACTAGTGTTCGCTCATTGGTCTAAATTCAACCGTCACTCGTTGCTAAAAAATATATGAATTACATTGATTGAGGAGGTATAATGAGACTCGGCTGAAATCAAATCAAAATATACTCAAGTAGGCTTTTACAAGCACTTTTGAAACGTCATTTAACGAACTATTTAAAGTAAAGCTACCATCGGTTCGGAATGTAGACTCTACCGAGAGGAACCGACAAGAAATTCGGTAGTTACTCTTCTTCAACATATAAAAATACAGTCGTGTTAGTTAAATACAATTATATATGTATGTCATGTCTCCTGCCTGGAAGTCAACAAGCATTAACTCCACGCTTTTTTGTCATCTATGTAATCTTGTATCGAATAATACGCCTTCTTTACCGATGTCTTTTTTGAAAATGACTTGAATCTATGAAACGGCAAAGTTTAAAGTGTCTGAACGATATAAAAATAAATGTCATTAAGAGCATCACTGATTTTTAATTTTCACCTGACGTTTGATGTCGTGGACTGTAAACTGTTTGTTTCTATGATTTTGTTTTTTATTAGTTTAATGTTTCTAATCTTTATTACATAGACATACATATTAGCTTTCAGCACTCCTCCATGTAAACTTTAACTGCGCTAAGTTTCGTAATCCACCGTCTGCGTAATTCTCGATTTATATTGATTTTTTTTTATTTATTCGTCGTAACTTTCACGGCATATAATATAACATTTTAATAAACAAATTATTTATACGACTAAAGTTTGAGAACCACGTCTCGCTATCCCTTATAACAGGTCTTATTTTGTAGGGTTGCGTTAGGGTTGTCGCATGAAACTAAATATTTATGAAAATATATATATATATATAAAAAAACTTTTGACTACATACTTGGATTTGTGCGAGCCCGTGCGTAAAACTAAATACTCAGTATTGTTGTGTTCCGGTTTGAAGGCTGAGTGCGCCATTGTTGCACGCACAAGGGACGTAACATCTTAATTCCTATCGACGCGTCCGCCTGGTTTTATAAAATAAATTAATAATATTTATTATACTTAATTTAAAAAAATGTTGTTTTTTTTTTTTAATAAAGGTCGCTAAATAACCCTCGGCTTCGCCTGGGTTACGTAACGCTAATGTTATAAATGTGAAAGCTTGTCGCCGTCGCGCTCGAATGGCTGGACGGTTTTCGATGAATTTTTGAATAAAAATAGATTACATAACTGATTGTTGTGTAATCTTTATAATTGTAAGATTCGTTAAAATTGACATTTTTGTTTATGAGTTCATTGTATACGTACTTACAGGTTAATTCGTTTTGAGTATATTTTTATTTATTTTAAATATCATTTGAAACAGAAATGACAAGATGAGATTTGGTATGGAGATAGTTGGTGCCCGGAAAGGGATAGAGGCTAAAGTGGGGGGTGACGCTTTGTGTTTTATTTTCGCGCGGATAAAGCCGCAGGTTCAACTTATATACATATATATACGTATTATATATTATTATTATAATATATATATTAGTATTATAAGCCTAAGTATTTTGTCATAAATTGTTAAAATTTTGTTTAGACTTATGAATTGTCGTTTGAAATTTTATGAAAACCTACAATTGTTTCACCCCCCACCCCCCTTTTAAACCGGTAAACTATAAATTACATTAACAAATGAATACATTAAATGCTTATGTTTAAAATAGCTATATGTCCGTTCTGACTTAATACACGTTAAATTCATATACAGTTACATATCCCATTCAAACCTCTTTAGCCTACTCCAATGGAAGTAGGAAAAAAGATAAACAAACCTTAGATTTACGTATTCCATGCGATTCGCTAATAACTCAGCTATGTTGTGCACTACTAAGGGTTTATGATTAATATATCTTTATTTATAATACAACACTATTACACTTAACTACTTATTTACACTTTAATTTTACTTCCGAAATTCCGATAACAGTTTCGTCGACGTTCAAAACTGCATTTTTTCGCAAATCCATAGTGAATATCATAGACTAATCGAGCTCTCGACCAATGATATCGCGTCAATTTGCTGTCAAATGTTGTTTATATGACATTTCTCCTCTTATGGTTGGAATTGAGTAAAATTGAAATTACATTTTTAGCGGATGTCGTAAAATAAACTTTTCGTCTATATTCCAGCTTTCTAGACTCCTCGGTAGTTCTAGCGCGGTGGAAGCCATACATGATAAACAATATTATATGTATAGATTTTGCAGAGAAATCCGTATTTATTTCATATTCAAATGAAACGATATTCATATACACACGAAGAGTAATAAAGTTGACTAAAAAAAATTAAATAAAAACTTCAACAACCCTTAAGACTCTATCCTCCCTCAACACAGGACCGAGACAGCGATACGGGCAGCGCGCGTGCGAGCGAGACGGGTGTATGTCTTACGTATTTGACTTGAACGAATTGTGTTCCAACTTAAGATTCGACCTTACGTTTAAAGTAATAAAGACTAGATACGCTTAAAGGGAAATATTGTCGAGAAATTTTAATATTTGAAATCAAGTTCGTGTCGACGTAAAAAGGGTTCATTTGTGTAATTGGTTTTAAATTTGCGGGTTCGCTATATTATTGTTAATATTTATTAAATAAACATTATTTTGGGGTCGCGGTTCAGTCAATTGGTTTGACTGTTATTATTTATGCGGACTGATGTTCGGACATTTCTATGGTTTATTTCGATCGCAGAAAGACTGCTTATCTTAGATTTGAATATCACGTACAATGTGATTAACTTGGGAGGGTTTGTAATAGTCGCTGCTGTGTTTTTGTTTGCTATTTTTTTGAAGGCAGTTTTTGTTTTTCGAATTTTATTTTATATATTATAAAAAGCGAAAGTAACTGTCTATCTGTCACTCTTTTACGGCCAAAATACTGAACCGATTTAGATGAAATTTCGCATAAAGCATGCTTGAAGTATAAGGATGGATATAGGGTACTTTTTTTATGCATAGCACCTGGCGAACAACACCTAAAACGCGGGCGAAACCGCGGTCGAAAACTAGTAGTGTGTGTGTAGTGAAAATGTATAAATACATCAATAATTAATAATTAAAACGGCAGTACCTTTTTATTATGATATCGGTAGGCGGGCGAGCAAATGGCGACCTGATGGTAAGTAGTCTCCACCGTCCATAGACAATGGCGCAAATATGTTTGAATAACAATTTGTTAACAAACAAATTAAGAACATGGCATCTTTGACGTATTCGTACTTGTATGGTCTTTCGAATTTCGTTGTTATCTGTGCCCTCTCGGCAAATAAATGCCAAAATAAAAAAATAAAAAAACATTAAAGCAGCCAAATGCCTTGTTGACGTACGATTTATCCGTAGAATCGTAAATGTTTTCTGTTCAAGTTGGCTCGTAATAGCGCTTTTGAATCGTCATGACAACTACATACGCGTGCTCTAATCTAATTCAAGAAACTATACACTTGACGACATACGTTTAGGTATAATGCAATGCAAAACTATACACAAATAGCTTACGCGATATCGAGAACTCGCGGTGTTTTCCTCCGAGGACGAGGCGAGTAGAAATTTGGGAGTATTCAACTTCGTGCGCGTTTGAATTTAATAAAGAAGCGTGACTTTATTATTATTTTACATACGATTCTAAAATAAAAGTAGCCTAAGTTACTCCTTATTACATCAGCTATCCGCCAGTGAAAGTCCCGTCAAAATCTGTCCAGCCGTTCGAGAGATTAGCCGGAACAAACAGACAGACAAAAATTGTACAAAATGTTATTTAGATATATGTACGGTGTATACATACATATGCATTTAGTAAAACGCGGTTATTTTAATATTACGAACAGACACTCCAATTATATTATATGTATAGGTAAAAATTCGTGGAGCTAATACTCGTTGAGTTTCAGGCCGGATATACTTGGTAAAAAACAAAAGTCGCCTTCCGCTGTCGCTCTGTTCCTATGTACGCTTAGACCTTTAAAACTACGCAACAGATTTGGAAGCGGTTCCTTTTAATAGATAGAGTGATCCAAGATGAAGATTTATTTGTATAATACATCCATAATATAGTATAGAATACTGATCGTTTTAGAGGTTTCTAATGTGATATCGTATATAATTTTTAACATACATTGCAAACTCTGGTTTAACTCAACGAGTTGGATCGAAATATTGTACTGCAGTATTGAACAACTTAAAAAGGTCGGCGTTGGTATGTGTCTATCTCTTAGGGATAACCCACAATAACCATTTTTTATCCTTCACTTTTACGAGAAATAATGTCTTGTTTACGAAGCGATTTCAAGCAATACAGCATTCATCCTTATCCAATTAAGTACCTTAAATACATCGTGCATGTGCAAATGAATGACGTTAGGGTTTGTATTGTCTAATGACAAATAAAAGCTGTGATCGTTGTATATGAAGACATTCTGTAGGATATTTGGTATCAGCATTGCACACGAGTGAAGCTGGGGCGGAACGCTAGTATTATATATATAATTGTAGAATACAATAACTGACATAACTTTGTATTTCAAATGTTTTAACTATAGATTTTATTGCCGGTTCTTCAGTAGAATCTACATTTGCGAACCGGTGGTAGCTTCACTTAAAATAGGTTGTTAAATGACGATTCAAAAGTGCTTGTAAAAGCCTACTTGGATAAAGTATACTTTGATTTGATTTGTGGGAAAATAATACTATACAGTTTCTAACCGGTTCTTCAGTAGAATCTACATGGTAGGTATTATACGGTGGTAGCTTTAATTTTAATATAGTTTTGTAAAATTACGATTCACATGTGCTTTTAGGGGTCTACTTGAATAAGGTATATTTTGATTTTGTTTGTAACCACTGGGTCACCTTCGTTCGGTCAACACTGAGTGGTAGTATATAATAGTAATGTTTAAACTCGTATAAAAATCCATGGCGAATAATTATTTATAGTATTATCTACTTGTTTTATAAATAGTTTCCGCGGCACGTTTCTTTGTGTGCTATTTTTGTAATTAGCCGGTAATTACACAAGTCGGACGACGTGGCTTTACTTATAGGAGTAACGTATCGAAACGCAACTAGAATTATGTTTTTGGGATAATTAAATATAAATAAATAAATATTGGACAACATCACATACATCACTCTGATCCCAATGTAAGTAGCTAAAGCACTCGTGTTAAGGAAAATCAGAAGTAACGACGGCACCGCAAACATCCAGACCCAAGACAACATAGAACACTAATTAACTTTTTCTACATCGACTCGGTCGGGAATCGAACACGGAAACTCGGAATGGCGTACCCATGACGACCGGTGTACACACTACTCGACCACGGAGGTGGTCAATAATAAAAATATGTACTATAATTTTGTGTTACATTCTTTTTTGTGACCTTAGATTATTTACTTGTTATATTTAGACTAGATATTTATAAGGTAGATAGACTGGCTAAGCTGAGTACCCGTCGCAATATTGTGGCCAACGGTTGGTTGCTAAGTACACGCACACTAGTCAAGTATGACGTTCGGCGTGTGTCAAACGTAGCCGTCACACGAAGATAATGAAGTTGGCTCTTTTTTTTTGTATCTGTGGTTGTGTATTGCTGTTGGCCCTACTGGCCTTTACAGCGTCACCGAACGTTGGGGCGAGTGCTAAGACTCTGCCTTGAGGTGAACCGTTTTGGGCTCGAAAGTGACGTTCGTCCTGAGGGTGTCTCCTATGAGATCGCACCTCGGCTCAGAACGTAGTCGGTGGGGAAGTTGGCTCGTCTGTTTTAGTTCTTTTGTAGCGCGATACTCTCTCATGTAAGTAAATAATATAATTTAGTGTCATTATTAAATTAATTAATTAATTTATTAATTATTTAGTTATATAAACGTATTAGTTATTAGTTGTAGAGTTAATGTTAACTAATAGTTATGTTAGTAACTGTAACAAATACGTAACTGCAGTGCGATTCTTTAAGAATTGACTTCGTGTCTAACCCGTGAAATATTGACAGTCGACTTCCAGTGATACGCTATTTTGATACGTTTGACTTATAAGTTTTATAATTATTATGGTCGGTGTCGTATTTGCAACGTGACGTTTCATGTTCGTGTTTTTACGGTGAGTTTCGAGTTAATTGTTACAGAATGGGCCTGCTGGTGAAGATGATCGTGAAACATTTTTACATTTTTTTACATTAGCAGCCTGTAAATATCACACTGCTGGGCTAAGGCCTCCTCTCCCTCTGAGGAGAAGTGGAATACACATGTGGCAAAATTTCTTTGAAATTAGCCACATGCAGGTTTCCTCGCGATGTTTTCCTTCACCGCCGAGCACGAGATGTGTTATAAACACAAATTAAGCACATGAAATTCAGTGGTGCCTGGGTTTGAACCCGAAATCATCGGTTTAAATGCACGCGTTCTAACCACTGGGCCATCTCGGCTCGTGGATCGTGTAACGTCTGAGTTATATGTCACATTGACTATTCAATAATAACTAGATGAAAACTCCATTCGGGTAAAATAAATAAAACGAAACAAATACGGTTTAATCTTTACTTTTGTAGTTTTTTTTGGCCCGGGAAAGTATATAGATCCAGTCCATTGCTTTTCTTTCTTTTTGTTTTTTTTTCTTAACGATTGGATACCATCGGTAAGGTACCTGGTTCCCTTTAACTGGGGTATATCTATACGGGATTCCTATCCACTAAAACCACTGCGAAGCCTTCGCGGAATGGCATGCAGCAGCACGGAATCGGGTAGCAAATCACATGGAATATGTAATTCTATGGTTGGTTTATTCGTACTTCTATGGTTGGCACCGAAAACAAATTGGAAGACACTGTGTAAATAGACTGCTCATGTTTAACTTGTAGGTCAGAGCTTGTTTCAGACCAAATAAAACTTTACTACAAAAAAAAAAAAAAACAAATATATAAATCCATGTACTCGAGAAGGTACGCTCCTCCGCGTTAAAGTATCTTATTTTTTTTATAGTATAAGGTGGCGGAGCAGCAAATGAGTCGCTTGATGGTAAGTGGTGGTCGCCGCCCGTAGACATTAGCGCTGTAAGTAATATTAAACATTCCCTACATCGTCAATGCGTATCTGACCTTGAAAACTAAGATATTACGTCCCTTGTGACGCTGGCTCGACCCTTAAAACCACAACACAATTGTTAACACTTGTGGGTTTTTTATGAAAATAAAAAACAGTCCAATAATTGGTACACTTCAATTTATAATACTCGGACAGCGTAACGTTGTGCCGGGACTTATTAAAACAATCGAATGTCTTCCTTTGGCGCGTACTACCCTTTTTATATCAAATAATCGGAAGTCAGTTTACGAACTAGTAAGGTTTAATTATTGTTCACAGCGTAACGAAATGATTGATATTAATGAATTATAGAAATAAGTTATTGGTAAATAAATCACTAAAATATAATTGAGAATAGTTATTATATGCCACAATAGCCGGGCGCCTATGTGGTACTTGTTAACACAATACAAAATGTTGTTGTTGGTAAAATAAACAGTATTTAAGACGGGATATTTACCATGTTTTTTGTTTTTATTTGGTGGAGCTCGATATTTCGACATCTACGAATGTCTTGTTCACGAGACTGACGTTTGCGGGTAGACGTTGACGGCATTAGAAGTGTCCATATCGGACTACAGTAGTCAAAAATAAAAAAACATGGTACATATCCCGTTTTAAATACGGTTAGTAATAAAAGTATTCGATCAAAATTTATCGTAAAGTTGACGAAAATCAGTAAGTAAGCAATGTGCTTTAATTATTTATTCAAGTAGGCTCCTTACGTCGTCACGTTAAAAGGTTAATATTAATGTCAAGTTACCACTGGACCGGTTCGGGATGTTGATACTACTAATACTATTCAGTAGTTAATCTTTTTCAATCAAAAACAATTTATTGGTGACCACTGACCATCAGTCGGCCATTCGCACACACATTAATAATGCATACAATACCAAAAAAATAATAAGTAAGTAACTTTACAATTACGACTAATACTGGATAATAAAACAATATGATTAATAGGATTAAACCGGTTTAAACCGGTTCCGTTTGTTTAGAGGCTAAACTGCTACATTCGGACATATAAAAGTGTTAAATAAATGAGAGAAATTTTAATTACTTATTTAAAATGGCCCATGTAATAATACGATTTTTAATATTTATTTAGTTATATAAACTGGGTCATTACCCTAATAATGTAGCTGTCTCGCTCGCACGTGTGCCGAGGCTATTTCAATTTTATACTTATTGATTCCGAGCTCGTCCCGTTTGTAGCGATAGATGAAAAAATATTACATGTATTTTTTTATTTTTATTAATTGTAATTAAATATTATTATAATATATTATTATTATTATTTATATATAGAGGATATAAATATGTACCTGCTGTACTATGACTGCGTTGATGTCAAAATTGCCAGTAAAATGTTTTAGGGCTCCTGTCACTAGTGGGGGCAATACAAATGAATTAAATCAAATTTTATTTGGATTTATCGTTTTGGAAAGCAGCCTCCAGTGAACAGAGACGGCAAGATACTCGCATATTCATTCAACGCAATGTAAAGCATCTGGGTAGGTACCGGGTGGTAGCGGTCAGATACTCTGCCGCCAAACGCCAGTACTCAGCATTGTTGTGTTCCGGTTTGAAGGGTGAGTGAGCTAGTGTAATAACAAGTACGAGGTACTTAATTCCCAGGGTTTTTGTTGATGTAAGGAATTATTAATATTTCTAACCATCAGGTTACCCAATCGCTCGTCCGTATATTTTATATATATATTAAATTAGTTGATTATTTAAAAGTATTTCGACTGTTTAAGATGAATATTCGCGTCGTTTGTATGCCAAGGTATTTACCATTGTTTACTAAGAGACGGAACAAATATGTCGGCGCGCGTACGTCACCACAATGGGACCCGTCTCCGTCACAGGGAAAGCAGTGTCCGTTTATCGGTCTTTTGACATCGTCACGACTAATAGGGGGTGCGATAAGAATGTCATCGGTGGAAACAGTTCGTTATGTAATTATGAAATGATTATTTTATGCATCTTACTAATATTATAGATGCAAGGCCATGAAAATCGTTATGGCCCTGCATGAACAGTAACTTAAAGCCTGTTCCAATGGACGTAGGAAAAAAGATAAACAAACCTTAGATTTACGTACTTCATGCGATTTGTTAATATATCCTATAATGTGGACTGCAGGTAGTTCTCGATTAATATATCTTTATTTATAATACAACACTTAACTAGTTATTTCCACTTTAATTTAACTTCCGAACTTCCGATAACAGTTTCGTCGACGTTCTAAACGCTAGTTTTTCGCAAATCCACAGTGAATATAGATTAATCGAGCTCTCGACCAATGATATCGCGTCAATTTGATGTCAAATGTTGTTTATTTGGCTTTCCTCCTCTTATGATTGGAATAGAGTTTAGGTGGTTTTCAAGTCTATAATCTATCCCTGTGCCAAAATTTATTCAGTTCAGTTCAGTCGTTCTGTACAAATATGTATCCATCAAATCATTCGCATTTATCATATAAAAGATTGATAAGATGTATATGTATATAGGTATATTATATGTTGCTATGCCGGTGGTAGCTTCACTTAATATAGTTTGTTAAATGACGATTCAAAAATGCTTGTAAAAGCCTACTCGAATAAATTATATTTTGATTTTTTTGATATTCAAGTGTAGGTACTTTTTTTGGTTGAGTTTTGTGAACGTGCCTCAAATGAAGTTTTGGTATTATTGTATCAAGGCGGTTACATGCCTGTTGATGTTGTTGATTTATCATGTACAATAACATTATTGTGTTTGTAAGAAGCGTTTAGTGTAAATGTTTTGATAAACGTCAGTACCTATGTGAGTAAAACAGGGTTCAATTCAGTAAGTTATTAAGTTGATAGTTTTTCGCTTTCGAATCGAATCGTACCCGGTGCTGTTTAGCTGTCCACCTAATCTACAAATGAAACGATCCAGTTGCGATTCGGTTAAAGTTGTATCGTATCGTAAATAATAGAACTAAGTAAGTTGACATTATTTTTTGGGAGGAATAGTCTAAGTTAGATCAGAATAATAGTTAGTAGATTTAGCCCACACTACAAGAAATCAATCAATATAATGATAGATTTTAAATTCAATTATCAAATTATTTAATTGTTCAAATCAGAAAATTAGGTCGAAAACGTAAGATAAACGGCATCCAAATGTTCTGTATGGTGAAGATTTGCTGGTCAACTATGTCTCGAATCAGTGGCGGTTTCTTGTTTTATCATTCGGAATAAAAATTAATGAGAATCTGAAAAAGGATAGAAAGGGAAATATTGCTAGCGTTATTGCCATCATTCCACGAGGTCACGATTTGTACGAAAACGATTTAAAAAAAAAAAAATTGTGTTAATATTAAAATTAATAATTAAATAAAAATAATAATTATATCATACTTTAAAAAATTTATAAAAGTATATGTAATTATTTTTCCGAATCTCTGTATCTCGTTAAAATTAAAATATTTTTATGCTATCCGTACCAGACAAAATGGCTACATCCGGCGTCAGAATTGTTAGTTCGTTCAGTAAATTGTAACTAAACTTTGTTATTATTATTGTAAATACGATATTATCTTCGGCTTTAATTTAAATTAATATGCTGTCTCTTTCTCACAAATGTCAAATTAATGATGAATGATACTTTTGAATAAATCTTCGCTAAAACATATTTATAAGGCCGTAAGATTTCAATCGTTGCTCGGACAATTACGATCTTAGAACATTTATTAGACTGGCTCGATGAGCTGATTAAAAATAAGTGCAGTTTTTCCAAGTTCCTTGTTTCCTTTCAAGTTGGAAAAATCTCTTTTCTCTCGAACCAGTGTTACTATAAATATGTCCAGGGCCGGATCTAAGGGTCTCGAGGCTCTGGGGCTACGAAGAAGAGGAGGCCCTATAGCAACAGGGCAGTGGAGGCTCCTGATTATTATTTTACAAATTAATTTCTGACAGTAAGGTTTGTCAATATGTTTATTTACACTTTGTAACAGTAAACTTTAAAACAGTAATAAATAATGAATAAATATAATCCGACTATTTAGATATAGTCTATATGTACATTACATTAAATTTGTTAACTCTTCGGAATTTCTCTATTTGGGCCCCTCTCCTGTTGAGGCCTCCGGTCAGTTGCCCCGACCCTCCCCGAAATCCAGTACCGAATATGTCTTATATTTAAATAGTGCTTAACGCGTTTTTACACAATAAGCTCTAAAACATCTCCGCGAAAGCCTTAACTGTGTCACCGGTTCGTATTTAACGGTGTTTAGTTACACTGGCTTACTCTCCCTTCAAAGCAAAGAATTCAATAATACTAAGTATTGGTTGGCGGTAGAATGTATGATGATGGGGTGGTGTCTATGCAGACGGGTTTGCACAATACCTTGCCACAAAGTGACCATACTAGCTAACTCCTCATCCCTTGTCTAACCTTATCGTATTATATTCGGTGACATTCTGTTGTTCTGACTGTTCCAGATGTCAACGGGTTATATTTATCAGGTCATTGTTTATGAAGGACGTCTGAGTTGAGATAGGTCTTCGGAAATAGCGGGAATTAAGTTCTGGTCACGTGATCTTTTCTTGTGCTTTTCTTCGATTAATAGCTCCTTTCTAGTAGTAAAGTAAAGCTACCACCGGTTCGGAATGTAGACTCTACCGAGAAGAACCGGCAAGAAACTCTGTAGTTACTCTTTTTCAACATCTAAAAATACAGTCATGTTAGTTAAATACAATTATATATGTATGTTATGTCTCCTGCCTGGAAGTCAACAAGCGTTAACTCCACGCTTTTTTATCATCTATATATTCTTGAATCGAATAATATGCCTTCTTTACCGATATATTTCTATGGACATATACGTCTTAAGTCATTTGGGTCTTTTCAAAGAGTAATTGTCTAAACTGCAGCTCATAATACGGCATAAGTGAGCACTGTCCAATCTGACACTTGGGTTATACTAACTTCAGAATTCAGTATCCTCTGTTACGTGCTAGCCACTAAACCAAAGAAGTATATTAGTGAAACAGTAACGCCGTGGTCCTCTATTTATCCAAAGGGAAAAATGTTGCCAGTATTTCGGGCACTTTGCCAATTTTAACCCAATGCACGAACGAGTGCTGTATAGTGATGCTTTTTTTTTTGTAAAAATATTTTACTTAACGAACAGGCTGTTTGCTATCGGTATTATAATGACCTCCTGGCCGATTTCGGTTACAGTGGATATCAAGGGGACTAGTCAAATCAGGACATATTATAATGTACTAGTATGTGTCCTAGCACAGGTACACTCTGTATTCCCTCACTCTCTGATGAGACGACATGATATGCCAATACATCCGGTTAGATTTTTTTTTATGGCATATTTTGGCGGTTTAGCGTATGAGCCACCTGATGGAAGTGGACACCACCGCCCATAGACATTGGCATTGTAAGAAATATTAACCATTTCTCACATCGCCAATGCGCCACCAACCTTGGGAACTAAGATGTTACGTCCCTTGTGCCTGTAGTTACACTGGCTTGCTCAGCCTTCAAATCGGAACACAACAATACTGAGTACTGTTGTTTGGCGGTAGAATATCTGATGAGTGGTTGGTACCTACCCAGACGGGCTTGCACAAAGCCCGACCACTAAGAATCAAGCTTTCCGAGGCTTGGGAGTAGATTGCTGCTTTTTGTGTCTCAATTCAAATTATGTTTTTGTCCTATGATACACTTGTACCTTTGAGTGGTAGTGCAAAAGGCTACATTAAAAGTAAAACACCTCGCCGTATTGCCTCCACTGGTGACAGGAGGGCTGGTTCGTGTTTTTTTGTCCAGAGGACCGAAAATGCGATTCAACGGGAAAATGCTGATAGCATTCTTGCCACCATTCCACCCGGTCGTGATTGACAGTAACAATTTTTTAATTTTTATTTTGTTAATAATTAAGGACTTCATTTTAATTATTATCATCTGTAATCCGTATCTACCTAGATATGGAAAGTTAAATCTAATTTCTTGAATATGTTTTGTAATTCTGTTTTCTGATGAGGATGACAATGACATCATCACTGAGTGATGAAATCGTCTCTAAAATTAAGAAAAAAAAACCACAAACAAACATTTTCGCAACTCTACCATTAGTTGGTTAAATAGGTAATGTAGTTTATAAAATTGTCAACGGACGGTAAATCGTAATTCAATTTACAATATCACGGACAAATTTTAGTTAAATTATATTTCAACTACCCACCCCCCCAACATAACCCCGCCTAACTTAAAAGACTATAAACCATTTAAATTCCGGGATTTAGATTAAAATATTCCCTAATGTTTGAAGTCGTTATTTTCATGGACGTTAACGGAAGATTGTCTGTTTCGGATCCACAGAGTCTTCTAGTCTAAGTACATTTCCTAAGTTTCGGAATGTTCGGCGGCGTCATCGGGTAGGAGATTCAAATCATACAGATATTGGTAGTCCACTCAGAAGGCGTGACATCCTATAGGTGCCATTTCGAAGCTGTCTATGGTCGTCGTCGTCCCCATCACCACTGGTTTCAGTAACAAGTTATTGAGATTCCATTATAGGACGTAGAATATGTCCTACGGTTCAACACACAGCACATTTTTTTTTTTTATCTATATTTGTGTATTGCTGTTGGCCCTACTGGCCTTTACAGCGTCACCGAACGTTGGGGCGAGTGCTAAGACTCTGCCTTAAGGTTAACCCTTTTGGGTTCGAGAGTGACGTTCGTCCTGAGGGTGTCTCCTATGAGATCGCACCTCGACTCAGAACGTAGTCGGTGGGGTCACAGCACATTGAAATAGTTGATATATATAGCAAGGGGCACAGAAAATATTAATAGCGTGATTCAGGTTTTTCACTATGCTTGCTTATGTAATCTGTTTACAAACTTTACTCTAATATTATAATTTCGGCTAAAGCATTGAACCTATATTCATAAAGCGAGCTTGAACCCCAAGGAACGACAACCAATAATCGATAAAGTTATCTAAAGTAATATTAAAGTTAAAGGGGAATATTAAACAACCAAAAAATCTAAATATACTTAATTCAAGTAGGCGTTTACAAGCACTTTTGAATCGTCATTTTACAAACTATATTAAGCGGTACTACCACCGGTTCGGATTGCAGATTCCACCAAAAAAACCAGCAAGAAACTCATTAGTTTCAACATTTAAAAATATCAGAAGCATCCTCGTGTATATCGGCCCTATTAAGAGCAAACGTGGGAGTCGATACAAAAATAGCTCTGAGAGTCGGATAATAACAAATTCATTTAAATGTTTACTCTCAAGTAAATGTTAGAACAAGCTGAAGTGGCAGTGGGCTGGTCACAGCTGTCGGAGAACTGATAGCCGTCGCGGCAAGAAGGTACTAGAGTGGGGACCGTGGATCGTCAAGCGTAGTGTAGGAAGCCCTGTGGCGCGGTGGAGCGATGACGTACGGAAGGTGGTTGGGAGAAGATAGATGAGAAGGGCCGAAGATCGCGCTCAGAGGGAGGCCTATGTCCAGCAGTGGACTAATACAGGCTGATCATGATGATGATGATGAAATGTTAGGATTAAAGTTACATTTAAATGTCCAGCTGCTGGAATTCGTAGCTTCCATGCTGGTCCAATGGGTTGGGGGATACATGTCGTTGACTTTGGCGATAAACCTTTCCCACGATGGTTAAGTTCATCACAAATTAAGGCGATTAAGACTGTTGGCCCGGGTTTGAACCCCATATATACACGTCGCTAATTTTATATTTTTGATGCTTGTCTATGGAACCGGTCGTATTCTTATCCGCCCCCTCCCATTAGTGACGTCACTCTATTTTCTAGCTGAATTATCTATATATTCATAATTATTCCGTACGTCTGTATGTCTACTCACTTGGTGGTAGGACTTTGCAAATCCGTCTGGGTAGGTACCAGCCAATCGACAAGTATTCTACCACCAAACAGTATAATATAATATTGTTGTGTTCCGGTTTGAAGGCTGAGCAAGCCAGTGTAACTACAGGCACAAGGGACGTGACATCTCAGCTCACAAGCTTGGGTGCGCATTGGCGTGTCTTCAATGTCTATGGGCGGTAGTGACCACTTACCATCAGGTGGCCCATTTGACCTTCTGCCTGCCTGTTACGTAAAAAAATTTGGTTGTCGGGACGCATTTTTGTGTGTTCCTGATTAGTCAATTGAATCCGGTAGGAAATCATAAATAAATAAATATTGGACAACATCACATACATCACTCTGATCCCAATGTAAGTAGCTAAAGCACCTTTGGAAAATCTGAAGTAACAACGGTACCGCAAACACCCAGACCCAAGACAACATAGAAAACTAATGAACTTTTTCTAAATCGACCGGTGTACACGCTACTCGACCACGGAGGTCGTCGGTGGGTAGTGTAAGCTACAATCAGGTTAAAGACTATTTTTTCTAAATAACCATAGTTATTTTTTCACTCGAACGAAGTCGTTGGGAGCTGATAGTTAATTATAAATTATTCTTATTAAATTAAATGTGAATGTTCATAATGTAAATGACGTCACTAATTATAATAACTCTCAGAGGGGTTGCGAACAGCGTGACGGATTGCGAATTGCGACAGAGGGTTGCCAGTATAGACGGAATGGCCCAGTGGTTAGAACGCGTGCATCTTAACCGATGATTTCGGGTTCAAGCCAGGCAGGCACCACTGAATTTTCATGTGCTTAATTTGTGTTTATAATTCATCTCGTGCTCGGCGGTGAAGGAAAACATCGTGAGGAAACCTGCATGTGTCTAATTTCAAAGAAATTCTGCCAATGTGTATTCCCTCAACCCGCATTGGAGCAGCGCGGTGGAATATGCTCCAAACCTTCTCCTCAAAGGGAGAGAAGGCCTTAGCCCAGCAGTGGGAAATTTACAGGCAATAAAATAATGTAATGTTAATGTTAAAGTACATATATATTAAATACTTCTGATACGAATGTATTTAATCGTAAGAGGCGATATCAACTGATTATCATAATTTATTGAGGACTAGCTGTGCGCGCGACTTCGTGCGCGTTTGAATTTAACAAAAAAAGTTATTGTTGTAGCTCAAGTTACTCCTTATTACATCAGCTATCTGCCAGTGAAAGTCCCCTCAAAATCGGTCCAGCCGTTCCAGAGATTAGCCGGAACAAACAGACAGACAGACATAAATTGTAAAGAATGTTACTTTGGTATATATGTACTGTGTATACATACATATGCATTTAGTAAAAAGCGGTTATTTTAATATTACAAACAGACACTCCAATTTTATTGTATGTATAGATTTCTCAATATAAGATATTCAAATTAAGTTTTCAAATTAAATTAATTTGTTCAAAGAAGAATCGGTGATACTGAGGGCGATCCTTGTAACGTCCCGCCTTGGGGGTAACATAGACTCGTACTTCGTGACGTTACGTCAGGCCCTGCACGCCGTCTACTTCCTTACGTGTGTGAAATAAATTTCGATGACATTGCTATGGTTAGATAATATATTTATTTTATTAACGGTTTTTGTTTTTGTGTTTATTGGTTTTCTTTAATTATAAATGATTTAATTGAACATAATTACCACGGGTTACTTATATTCTATAATAAAATTCTGCAGACATTTTTAACTTTGCCGTTTCATAGATTCAAGTCATTCGTAAAAAATACATCGGTAAAGAAGGCGTATTATTCGATACAAGATTATATTGATGATAAAAAAAGCGTTAAGTTAATGCTTGTCGACTTCCAGGCAGGAGACATAACATACATACATAATTGTATTTAACTAACATGACTGTATTTTTATATGTTGAAAAAGAGTAACCACCGAGTTTCTTGCCGGTTCTTCTCGGTAGAATCTACATTCCGGACCGGTGGTAGCTTTACTCCAAACAGTTTGTTAAATGACGGTTCAAAAGTGCTTGTAAAAGCCTACTCGAATAAAGCATATTTTGATTTTGATTTTACTGCGTGGGGCAAGTGATGTAAACATTAAAACATTCAAGTAATTTTATGTCGGAGACTTAATTTTGCTTATTTGTTAATATGTCGATATAACTAACACAAGATTCAAATAACTTGAATTGTGTTCCGGTCCGAAGGATGCGTGAGCCAGTTTAACCACAAGCACCATCTGAGTTTCCAAAGTTGGGGGGGGATGTGTGTAAAAGTAAATTTTTTTTTTACAGAGCCGTTGTCCCTGGTGGACCATTCGCCCATAATCTCATAAATAAATAATAACGCATTTTTATAGTACGACACGATCGGTTTCAGATGAATTATACGATACGATCTTTTCGAGTTAGATATAATATCATAGATACATTACAATTAATACAAACAAACTAATCAGTAGCTGTCGAAAGCATAGACTAACAGGCGAATAACGGTCCTGGGCGTCTCAATTAAAGTTTGAATTAGGAAACATAGCAAGAACCCCCCCCCCCCCTCAAAGTTACTTTCTTGGAAGACAAACGATGCAATTACTATAAAAGTGTAATAAATTTAAATGTAATACTAGTTCTTACTATCTTGGAAACAATGCAAAAGGAATTCGGTCCATGTCACGGGGCATATCGTAATTAAGTCCAAGTTTGTTTTGTTTGTGTGTGCCTGTGCCTCAGGGAGGTACAGTCGATATGTAAAGTGCGGCTCCTGAAGGTAGCATCTGTCAGCCTTGCCCCTCCAGTCATAAACCTTTATAGATATATTTGTTTACATGTTTGATGATTTATCTTGTTTCAGCTGGTCGGGGCGCCCTGTGGTCACCATGGTCAGTACACGTTCTACAAAGCGATTAGACTGACAGGACCCAAGGAGAGGATCGTGGCCATCGGAGACTTTTTCTTCGTGAGGATATGGCAGGATTCAGAGCTGGTGTCCATAGGTAAGTTCTTCAATATATCACTGAATTATCTGGTATTATACTGTGACTGGTTTACCAAAAGACCAAACGACAAAATAGAGGGTGATAGCGAATTTATTTTATCTTCGTGCAGGTCACCTGGGCACTCACGGAGGTACTCCTCCTCATATTAAGTTGACGTTCTTTTAATAAACATAAACTTATATGCGTTTTTGCAACCACTCACTCATCAGATATTGTATCGCTAAGCAACTCAGTATTTTTGTTTTGTTTAAAGGGTGAATGAGCCAGTGTAACTACAGGCACAAGGGACAACGTCTTAGCTCCCGAGGTTGGTGGTGCATTGGTGTGATGTAGGGAATGGTTAAATATTTCTTACAGCGCCAATGTCTATCTGCGGTGGTGACCACATACCATAAGGTGGCTCATTTGCCCGTCCTAACTATTATATATATAAAAATAGTCCTCTCACGCACACTGAGACATATTCTAGACAAGCGTCACTAACTCACGCGAATTATGATTTAACGTGGATAGACCCAAAGTGACCTGCACAAGGATCTATCACTACAACCTCCCGCCACACAGAAAGACTTTCAATTTCCCTCAGGACATTTTGTCTGTCTCGGATCCTGGAGGCACCCGCCTTCTTCGGTTAAGCTCGGTTTTGTTTTGTACGTTACTTGTTTTTTTTACTAGCAAGGTGAGTTAATTATATACTTCATTCTTCAGGCGAACTGCAACTGCTATGGACGGACAGGGTCTCAGACCAGACCCTGGTTTCGCTAAGGCTGTACTTCCTGCCAGAAAACACGCCAGATGGCAGAGGCCTTCATGGGGAGGTGAGTCATTTATAATCTGTTCGACGTTGTGCTGGGGTGGGGTGGGGTTGTGATTCTGATTGATGTTCATTTCTCAAGATAATAATGATCTCATACTTAAGATGTGCCCTCAGGGGTGTCATATTGATGTAAAAGTTGCAGATACGAACCGAACCTTGAGTTATTGTGGTCTTCAACGACTAACACAGACATTACTGAAAACTGAAAGCTGAAAACTTTATCTAAGTGCTATGTATATTTTCGTGTGTGTGGCTATGTTCACATTAAGGGTTGTAATATATACGTAAGTTACAACAGGGGATCTCAGTGGATACCCTCCCATTTTTTTGTTATCAAGGAATGCCTACATATGACGACCTCCGTGGTCGAGTTGTGTGTACACCGGTTTTCATGGGTACGCCACTCTGAGGTCCCGGGTTCGATTCCCGGCCGAGTCGATGTAGAAAAAGTTCATTAGTTGTCTATGTTGTCTTGGGTCTGGGTGCTTGCGGTACCGTCGTTACGTCTGATTTTCCATAACACGAGTGCTTTAGCTACTTACATTGGGATCAGAGTAATGTATGTGATGTTGTCCAATATTTATTTATTTCGGGAAGACCACGATTTCCGTCTCCACGTCCTATATATTAGGCTGTACACCTAATGCCTTTGTCTATGAAAAGATAAACCTTTTCTTTACGTGATGGCAGCTCTATCATCAGCTTTATCAGCTTCATAATATATTTAAAACTTGCGTGTTGCTTGATATGGTGAATATATTAAATTATATTTAAAAAATTATGTTATTCGTGTAACTTGTAGTGTATGAATATGTTAACATAAGGGGTTGAAATCAGACCAGCGAATTTCATCGTAAACTGTTGTTGTTAAATAACGATTAAACTAAAATTAAAAGTTAAACTTAAATGAGATCATAACATAACATAAACAGCCTGTAAATTTCCCACTGCTGGGCTAAGGCCTCCTCTCCCTTTGAGGAGAAGGTATGGAGCATATTCCACCACGCTGCTCCAATGCGGGTTGGTGGAATACACATGTGGCAGAATTTCGTTGAAATTAGACACATGCAGGTTTCCTCACGATGTTTTCCTTCACCGCCGAGCACGAGATGAATTATAAACACAAATTAAGCACATGAAAATTCAGTGGTGCCTGCCTGGGTTTGAACCCGAAATCATCGGTTAAGATGCACGCGTTCTAACCACTGGGCCATCTCGGCTCTTAAAATAAAAATGAGATCGTTGATCAATATCTAAAAACCGATGACTTAAATTCGCTGGTTCTCGTCTGGTCTTTGTAGTTCCTTAAACGAATGGCAGCTTTGATTTTTCCTTACAATAAATGGATAGTTGCAATGCACCAAAATAATTAAGGAATTAATAATATACCTATTTGCCTCTCCTTTTAAGGTTATCATTTGTGTTAGGGGGACGACAATGGCCCCAGAATCGATACTGCGACTTTTTAACCGTTGCGTTATTGACGCTTAAATATCTTTGACTATATATACCTACACACACATATATATATTAATCGAGTATCGGTTATATATTTAATGTAAACATTTTAATTAGTAGACTTAAACGAGTTAAGTTTACTAGCAAATGGGGCAACCTGATGCGAAGGGATTGTCACCATAAATATTGGCGCTGTAAGAAATATTAACCAA
Organism: Vanessa tameamea; assembly: GCF_037043105.1. Taxonomy (NCBI): domain Eukaryota; kingdom Metazoa; phylum Arthropoda; class Insecta; order Lepidoptera; family Nymphalidae; genus Vanessa; species Vanessa tameamea. The sequence goes on from NC_087337.1 coordinate 5,557,459, forward strand.
CCCTAGCGTCGCCAATGCGCTTCCAACATTGGAAACGAAGACGTCACGTCCCTTGTGCCCGTAGGTACACTCGCCCGCCCTCCAAACGGGAACACAACTAAACTAAGTATTTCTGTTTGAAAAAATTATATAAAATTAATTATTTCATAATTGTTAATCGAGAGCTTGGTTAATCTGTGATATTCACTGTGAATTTGCGAAAAAATGGCGTTTGAACGTCGATGAAACTGTTATCGGAATATCGGAAGTAAAAGTTAAGTGGAAATAAGTAGTTAAGTGTAACAGTGTCGTATTATAAATAGAGATATATTAATCATAAACTCTTAGTGGTGCACAACATAGCTGAGTTATTAAATCGCAAGAAATACGTAACTCTAAGGTTTGTTTATCTTTTTTCCTACTTCCATTGGAATAGGCTACATGTCCTTCCTTGGGTTTCAAACTTGCTTGATACCAAATGTAAAAACGTTACAGACAGACAGTTACCTACTTTTGTATTTATAATATTAGTATAGACAATAGTAGAAAAACACGAACTGTTTAAAATAAAGATTAAAAAAAAAAATTATATGCAAACAAAGACACGGGCGCGAATGTTACAAAAAAAAAACCTTCTAAAACCTCAAAAATCCCTGAGTTTCTACGAATAGCGCCGTCTCGCTTGCGCTCGCTGCGCCGTCCCGCTCTAAGCCCTATTTGGTAACGCCAACTATTTCATGGATGAAATTACTGAGTGTGCGGTGCGAGTCATAAGATACAAGCGATTTTATTAATTTTAATACTAAAATATATTTTAAAAGTTTTAATGAGCACCACTGAATTTTCATGTGTTTAATTTGTGTTTATAATGCGTCTCGTGCTCGGCGGTGAAGGAAAACATCGTGAGGAAACCTGCATGTGTCTAATTTCAACGAAATTCTGCCACATGTGTATTCCACAAACCCCCATTGGAGCAGCGTGATGGAATATGCTCCAAACCTTCTCCTCAGATGTAGAGGAGGCCTTAGCCCAGCAGTGGGAAATTTACAGGCTGCTTATGCTTGTATGCTAAAGTTTTTTTTAGATATTAATAATTTGAACTCACTACTTGCGTCATGTTACTCAAATGATTTAATCTTGCAACGGCGGAAAATGTGAATTTAAATATTCATTATGTACCAGGGAAGTTCTAATTTCTCGGCGTAATTAAAAATATAGATTAATTGAATGAAAATCATTAGTAACAATAAAATAATAAGTATTATTATGATAAATAATCTTTAATTACTTTTTTTTTCACCACTTATATTAAAAATTTAAACTATCACAATTTAAATGTTTAATAAAATAAACATTGTAAAATAAGTTAAGGCGTGAAGTTGTCTATTTCGAGCGACTCGACAGTTCATTGACTTGCGAGCAACTTCACCGTGTAGTTTTCAATGGGCGCGCATCATAAAAACTATTAGCAATTTTAAATATTTCATTGAAGTTAAGTTATGGTGACACGTTAGGTTTCAAAGTAATTCGTTAAGTAAGTAAACTATTATGATATTTTGATCGTAAATTCTCCGATACTTAAAATTAACATCGTGTATTCGATCACGGAACTATCTCGACAGTGTTGTCTAACCGGCCCGATAATAGATTCAAGGTAATCTGTTATTGGAATTCAGCAGTACGTAACCAATCGAAGTTTTATTAAAACGCTTTAATTTTAATTTTCGAAATTCAAAAAAATATACAAAATACAAATATTTATTCTGAACTCGTACCACGCCACAACACAATCGCTACATGTTGAACTGAAATCGTATCTTATCACTTAGGACACAAAGTTGAATATTAAATGTATGTCTTTTCAAGTAATTGTGTAGTACGTTATGGGACTATACGGTGAATAACTCGTCTTGGTACTTATCCATTTTTGGGTTTTTTAATTTATTTTCTGGCATTTAAATTTCAATTAACAATTTATACGTTTTTGTGTTATTATAAAACCTTAGAAGATTTTAAGCGGACATTTTGATTTTATTTTAGTTTATTAATATCACGGCCAAAGAAATAATCCAATTAATGTATTCTGTTATTCGCCAAAATAGCAAAATTTGGCATCGGTTTATGCTTTGTTGAGATACACGTTTGCAGTTATTATTTTTGTTTCGTCGCTTCAAAGTATTATTATACATAATTGGTTTTTAAAAACAGACAATTATTTACTGTACTGAGTAATATTAAAGATTAATTTATTGGATATACAGTAGAGGAACGTCTATTTTATAATATCCTTTGATGCTAAAGGAAAATATAAAACTAATGGCGTTTTAGATTATAATACAGCTTGTCTATGAAATGGTCGCCTTCAAGCTGTTTCAAATACAAAAATGAACAAAAAAGTAATAATCTAACTGAGTTTTTTTCGTCGTTTCTTTTCAGGTCTTAGTTTTCTTCCAGAATTGGAATATTACTGTTGATAAATAAGTATGTGTACAATAACTGTTTCTTGAATAAAGACTATGACTTTGACAATAATAAAATAGCAAAACATTTACATCAGGCTTCTCAGTCAGTGAAGTGTGACAAATTGTTAACTAAAACTCAAGTTCATTTATTCAATATAGAAGCATTACACTCGAAAGTTAAGTACTAACGTCGAGGACTTGATATCTTTACCATTGTTACTAGGTCGTCCGGTCGTCTGTTCGTGATAAATTAATTTGACGAATTTTCAAATTTGATATATACCTGTAATTTTGTTTGATAATTGAGAGTAATATGTCATAGAAGCGGTTCGCCCTTGGCTGTGGATACACATCTTGACAAGTGCTCCGTATAAAACTGGTAGCTTGCCAAATATATAATCGACAGCAGATTAATGACTATAACCTATTAACATACCGCGAGTGTCACATAAGATGAAGCAAGTTTCTTTAATTCGTTACTCTGTGCGCTTTACGCTTCTATTTGTTCTGTAATATAACAAATATTTATGTTTTAATTCCGTTTATGTCGTGTAAATTTGATTGATTTGAACAAATGTACAGTTTTAGTTGGCATTTGCGTAAACTTTTCTTGCAGAATACCATCGATGTACTATATGGCGTGTCTATATTTTATTTACAAATAAAGAGGAGGCTTGATGTGTAAATTATTTGATATTTTCGAATCACTTAACCTATGAAACGTTGAAATATCACACTACGAACATGCAGATATTATTTCTTATTATATGTATTATGTACTTATGAAATCAATTGTAATTGTCAAGTCTTTGCTGTTACTAAAGATACGCTGACCTATCATATGTTTATCACCGTAATTTTTTGTATAAAGCTTTTCACGTGATATAAAAGGAAATATCAATTTTGGTACATTTTCCAAATGTTAGTTTAGTTTCGACCTTGAATCACATAAAACGCGTTTGTCGTCTTTAACTTTAGAGGTTAACTGTTAGTTATATAATTTATCATATATGTACATATTAATAAATATAAATGCTTGTTATTCCGTACATCTGAGCAATGTACCGTACGCCTTAACCAAAAAATGTCATCATTACATTTTAAGTAATTGATAAAAATCATCAATTTAATATACGAACGAAGTCGCGGTCTACATCCAGTGTGCTGTTGGATTCGTTACATCATGATAGGACACGCAGCTATTATTGACCTCTGTGATTGATTGAGATGTTACAGATGACACTCCGATAAAATTGTATTATTTTTAGTTATCTATTTTACAACCGCGACGGGAATTCACAGAAGTATATTTAAACTTTTGTAAATAATGATGTTAGTAAACGTGGATATATATATATATATATATATATATATATGTATATATATATATCAAAATCTATGCATGATAAGTATTTTTGGTATATGTTAATTGGTCTACTCATAAAAACATGTATGTAATGTTTTTATTGTAATATATAGTTTCCGCCCGCGCCTTCGCTTGCTTGTGTGGGATTTTTGGGTTACTAGCGTGACAAACAGACTTACTTTCCCATTTATAATATTAGTGAGATTATTTAAGTTCCATATTACGTAGTAATTTTATTTCAAATCTTAAAGAACTATAGTAATGATACAACTAAGTATAAGATGAAGATTATCTCTGCGACCGAAACCGCAGTATTTTTCATCTATATTCTTACGAGCACGATTGTACCTGAAGTTTAGATAACTTATCGCATTATGTGAATAACATTGTTTAATATGATATATGTGTTAACATGAACAGTTTATATTATGTTCTTAAAAAAATATATAACGTGACCATTCTTAAGACGTTATTAAAACTTTCTATACAATTATACATTTTGTAGTGGATTCAATCAGGTAATCTATTTCTTTAGCAATAGTTTCACCCAGGTTAAAGTTTACCGAGTTGAACATCACTCGTTCCCAAGACAATGACAGTTTATTAATTTGTATTATTAGTATAATACTATTTCCTTTGACAAAAATATGCGTGATTTGAAACGAATAAAGTGAACCACGACATCTTTTGATACATTTAAGAACTAAATAAATATTTAAAAATATACTCTTAGTTAAATAATAACGCTATATATAAATTACATATATTTTACTTTGAGATATATGTGTACTATGTTCATATTTCTAGTTACTTAGTGCAATATGATTTTAATTCTAATAAAACGTATATTGCGATAAGCAAACAAAATGTCGTAACTGAAATTCAATAAACGTTGCTTAGAACGTTGTCGAAACAATTTTCTTTTAAGGAAGTATGAAAAATAAAAATAATAAAAGATCAAGATTGTTCAACTGGGTATACAATACATTTGCTGCGATGCGCTCAAACCTTATGAACAAGAATGCATGGAGTCGTGTAATGAGTTATTTTAATCTTTTTTTTTTATTATTTACGAATAATGTACCATAAAAAAATATATTTATTTAAAAAAAAAATCTTCTTTTTTATAATGAAATGTTTTTAATTAGCTTTTTGTTGACATGTTCAATAGTTAATATCAAAGATAATGTTATATCAAAAGCGATTTAATATTTATAATTAACAAACCTTGCCGCATAGTGTTTGAATAGGACAACGTTATTATACGTTTAAATATGTATTCTTATTCTTTGACAAACGGTCTTATTATGTAAACCGTATTAGAACACGTTCCGTATTTGTCAATATTATGTCGATAATAACAGACGCGTTCTATAAACGTTGATGCTTAAAACATAAAAATATACTTTATCCAAGTGGGCTTATCCATTATTTTTTTATTATTAATTTACAGTATTAATTAAACGAAGTTACAACCGATTCGGAATGTAGATTGTACCGAGAACGTGGTAAAAAAGTATCTAGTGACTCTTATGAGCTGATAACACATCAATTGTGATGTATTTAATTACACATTCAATTGTAATAAATAAAACTGATAATATTTATAAATTTTAATGGTAAGGAATGATAAAGACACGGTTAACTTGCAAGGAAACATTACGTTAATGGGTGTTTTTAGTAATTATCATATTTTTAAATTACTTGATTGATGCGTTTGTACTAATGGAAGGAATGTGTATATCAGTGTTCATATATATGTTTCGAAAGAATGGACTCTGATTATAATTTGTTTATTTTATTATTAAATATATAAATATTGCGGTAACATAATCAATAAATATTTAGACATTTTTTGTGCTGACTTAATGATTAGTATTGTTTGTATATAATTATGTTGTAAAAATATAAAATTCGATATATAATAGAAGCGAAACCAAATCGTCCTTATTGACGAGTTGTCGTATATGTATATCTTATCGTGGGTTCGCTCTGTGTAAATAACTGATAACGAAACGAGCGGTACAGACGAAATGAAATGTTAAATAGTTTAGTTTCTATCGATTATATTCTTTTAAATAATAGTATATATTATGTATTCATGTACTATGTTACGCGAGATATACGAGTCGTTACGCATCACGATGAAAGTGTGTAGCATTCTGACGTGAGTGTGTAGATACCGTCTTATTTCTTGCCTTCTTCTAGGTTTAAATATGTATATAATGACAAAATAGCATACTATCTTTATTATTGTATACGTAGCATATTTATTTGAATTTATTAAGTGTGTATAAAATATGACCCCCATAGCCTATACATCGTAATGCATTAAATTTCAATAACATTCCTAACGATTTTCGACACATATTTGCAATATAGTTAATACTAGTTTTTACCTGTGACGTCGCTCTCGTTTTAGTGGTTGGTGGTCAGTATTATGTACACAGTATATACAGGGTTATTGATAATTCGACGTATTCCCGTTAGGAGGTGATAGGGGTGATTATTTGCAATAATTTTAACCCCCATATGCATAATGCAAAAGTGAACCATTTTTGAGTTATCACGTTTTTTAGATTTTTTCAAAATAAGTCAAAAATTTATTTTAAAAAAAGCATCAATTAAAATCTATTTTTTTTCTTCTGATTTATAAAAACGAAAAACGAACACTGGTTATTTGTCAATATTAAAACAATAATTATCGTTCCAAATTTAAAAATGCGAGACGGAAAAAGATATTATTTCAATTTTTTTTCCACAAAAATGCCCTAAAAACAAAAAAAATCGTTATGAAACTTGTCCTGCAGATTATTTTAAAAACATAACCGTTTTATCAGCTCTCCAAAAATGTATAACAACTAGGAACTTATTTTAAAACAACCGAAATAAGATGACCACAAAGGACGCTGGTGGAAATTCGTATTCGAACAAAACTTAAATTCGCTCTTTGAATAAGTTTATAATAAATAAGTTTAATACATACTTAACCAATGCAAGTTTATTCGCGTCGGTTTCCTCTTCACCGGCTACCGGATGTATCAGTTTATAATAAGCGAATCCGGGAAACTGGTAGTGTTCAGAGACGGCAAATTGTGTCGAAAGACTCCCAGTCCATGTTGTTAATTACTTAGAGGATAAGAATTTATCGATGAAACACTCTAACCATTTCGACAAACACTTTCGCCGCACGACTCTCTGTAACAAAGCACAGCACACACAACATGGTCTACAGTGCATAATGCAGGATTCCATCACCACCATTTACCATTATCCATACTCCTGCGCAAATTATTCACGATGAGGTCCCTGAAAGGAGAGTTATTTTTTGTAGATTCATGCCTACCGAACACGTTGAATTACCAATAACCCTGTATATAAATCCTGATGTATGAACTATATTATTGTAAAGTTTCATCACAATCAATTAAGTAGTTTTTACGATAAAGAGTAAAACAGATCTATACATAAAAACTTCCGCCTTTATAATATTAGTAAGGAAGTACAGGTAATGAATTAAAACTGAAAAATAACGAATGTATGATGTATTATATCTAACATACAACTAAGTACTAATCAAATTCAAGTCCTTTATACATAAGTGTCTCCGCATTAATTTTAAAATATTCAACTTTTGTTCGCGACCGTCCAACAAAGTAATAATAATGATATTTTGTAAGTCGAACGATGTGAATACCTTTTTTAATGTCCGCAGCGATAAGCTGCGTCGAGCAGCGCTCCTCAAACTAATGTATTAACTTTTATTTATATTTGTATTAAACACGCACTGATTTACTGTATTTATTTATTTGTATCTTAACTTATGGGTGTTATTTTAATTAATTTTATTATTAATGTACTTTTACTTCATGAAACGCGGAAAATAATTAATATATATTTTTTTATAATTTAAATGTCAAATTAATGCTGTTAAATGAACTGTAATTATATTACTCATTAAACTTAATCATGTCACGTTTCAAGTGTCACTATATCAGTAGCGTAGACGTAAAGATGACGAGTATAAACGGTCAGACACGACAATAGATTTATTCATTTGTTAATTGACATAGAAAAACTATTAAAGCACTACAAATCAATACTCATCGGTATTTTTTTTTTAAATTAATCTTTTTTAAAGTAACAATGATCGATATTGGATGGTATTAAATACAGAAGAAAAACAATTACGACGTCTCTTATCGTTTGTCAATAAGCCTAATTAATATTTCGTTTTATCAACAAAAGTATTATTAATTTGATTTTTTTTTTTTTTTAATATTTAATCGTTATCTCGAACGAAATCGGGATGAGAGTACTAGTGTCGAAATTACTGTTGTATCATAAAATAAGAAATGAAATATTCACCGATAACTTTACGAGGTCAATGACACGATTGCGTGGTAGATATAAGAACGCCGGTGAAATTTACAATATTTCATCCATTTATAGTCTTATAAAAAAAGTTTATAATTTAAAAAAAAAAATAACAGTGTCCAAATCCTATTGTTGTAGTGTCCATGTTCGTATCCTTTGTTATATTAAGTACATTTAGAAATCGGTTAATACAGATTAAAACGACTTAATATATAATTATTTAAAGAATCAATTAAGAAAACAAAATCAAATTTAAAAAAAGAACAAAAAAATATATTCAATTTAAAATTTTGAAATACTTCGATTACGATTCGACTCCACGTCGCCCGAATTCAGCAATTATTTGACAGCGACACAGAACAGGGCTGCCAACGTTCACGGATTACACTTTTAAAGATAGAACCGATTTATCGTTCGAAATTTGAATTTGAATTTTTTAATTAGTTCGATTGCCTATCGTTTTAACCGATTGCGACGTTAATGAAAGTAATGCTGTGACGTTGTCTATCAGTTTGGTAATTATGTGTATATATCTAAGAATCATAATTAGTTTATTATTGTTGTGAAACTTCTATCGGCGCGCCTCGGGGGTAAAATAGACTCGTATAGCGTTACGGCAAAATGCAAGACGCTCTGTTATGACGTCGTGCCCCCCCCCCTCCGTACCGCCCTTTACTCGCATCGTATCTTAGATCTTATATACGTGTGTCTGTATCTGAACTCTTTCCAAACGGTCGGACCGATTTCGATGTTGTTTTTATGTTTTTGAATGGACGAGGAGTTCAGTTAAATACATACGTATTGAATTTGCATTTTTATATTGTATTATTGTTGTTAGTAATTTTTTTTCCCCCTTTTTTGTATAACATAGTAGAAAAAAAAGTTGTGTTAGGTGATTAGATAAAACTGTCCTTCACCAAGCCGTGATAACTTTTAATTGAAACAACACTCAGCTAAACATGTAATTACCTTTATTTTAAAACCTATAAATGGTGTATGTTTTGTAAGTTGTCCTTAATAAAATAAAAAAAAAAATACTTGTTTATACATATAAAGACTAAGAGGGCTAAGGACTTCGCCCGCAGGGAACTCAGTTTGTTACTGATAAAAGGACTAGTTGTTGCCCGTGGTTTTATTCGCGTTTTAGGGTTTTTCAAAACCCTATGTCTATATGAAGCTTGCTTCATAACAAATTTCATCAAATTCGGTTCAATAGTTTGGCCTTGAAAGAGCAACAGACAGACAGAAGTTACTTTCGCATTTACAATATTAGTATAGAAGATAATACAGCTCGGTAGTGCTTGTTACTATAATATTGTATATTCTGACTAGTGTATAAATACCATTATTTCAGTTTGAAATTGAATTGTTATCAAGTCAATTAATACAAGAAATAAGAATAAACTTGTAACCCCTACTTTCCGTTCGCATACGGTACAGAGAACGTTTTCGGGCAACGGTATACGCATATACAATAAGATACCGGGAAATGTAACCAATTTACCATTTACGAAATTTAAAAAGTGTATTAAGACTAAATTAATAAATAAGTCTTATTATTCATTAAAAGAGTACTTTTTAGAAAAAAAAACGCCTGCATTTAGGCTCGGGTTCCATCACAGGACAGTAATTATTGTAAAAAAAACAGCATTGTGAATCTGTTTATTTGAAAAGAGCAACTATGCGAGTTTCTTGCCGTTTCTTCTCGCTGGAGGCTGCTTTCCGAAACGGTGGTAGTATTTAAATATCGACGATTCAAAAACGTTTCATTGTGAAGTTTACTTGAATAAAATTGATTTGAATTCTAACCTAGGTTACGTTTGGGTAGAGTATCTATCTAATGGCGAAGAGTATTACTAAAATCGGTTCAGTAGTTTCAGAGTTTATCGATTACGAACAAACAGATGTTTCCTCTTTAAAATATTACTATAAATAATAACACTTTACAACTGATCTCGGTCAAAAAGTTTAAATTAATTCATACGAATGTCAGCCCCGAGTGTGGTGACGTAATTAGAAATAAATATGGCGGACGGCGTCACGCCGGTATGGCTGTATTTATAGTCGTTCGTAAGTTCATTAAATTTTGCTCAAGTAATTTACGTGGTCGAGAATATTTTTTTTTCTAATTCATCGAATAATATTACGGTTAGAGAAATTTATTTACTCAAAAGATTTACATTTAAATCACTTACAGAGAATATTACAAAACAATTAGTATGAAAAATGAAGTCGAATTTGCGTACGTAATACGATTAATATTACAACTGCATTTTACATTAGCAGCCTGTAATTTTCCCACTGCTGGTCTAAGGCCTCCTCTCTCTTTGGAGAAGGTTTGCAGAAGCATATTCCACTACGCTGCTCCAATGCGGGTTGGTGGATACGCATGTGGCAGAATTTAGTCGAAATTAGACACATGCAGGTTTCCTCACGATGTTTTCCTTCACCGCCGAGCATGAGATGAATTATAAACACAAATTAAGCACATGAAAATTCAGTGGTGCCTACCTGGATTTGAACCCGAAATCATCCGTTAAGATGCACGCTTTCTAACCACTGTTAATAACATTAAGTTAACAATGTTTTTAATAGACTTCAAAGTAAAGTTGGTTCCCAAAACGGTTTTTTTTTTAATGTTTCTAACATCAGAACTTTGGGAAAATGTTTTATTGTTTGGAAGGGTGTACTTCCCGTTTGGTCCCATTTAAAAATACCACCCAGACAAACTCAGGTGAAAAAATACCGGTAATTGTTTTTTTTATCTTTTTTTTTTATGATTTAAATATGTTTTTTATGTTACGTTTCTAACTCAAAAAGTATATGGTTTTTTTTAACTATTTTTATTTATATATATCCGCAATAGCAACGTTTTATTTTATTCAAATATCCAAATTAAAATCTACTTAATGCAAATGAGCTCTTTCGTGAGCACTTTTTTATTGATGCGACATTTTTTAATCACAGTTACAAGTGTTTGGATAAACCTCGCAAAATAAAAGGAGAAAAGCCAAATAAACAACATTGGTCGAGATTTCTTGATTAGTCTATGATATTCACTATGGATTTGCGAAAAAATGGCGTTTTGAACGTCGACGAAACTGTTATCGGAATTTCGGAAGTAAAATTAAAGTGGATATAAGTAGTTAAGTGTAACAGTGTCGTATTATAAATAAATATATATTAATGATAAACTCTTAGTAGTGCACAACATAGCTGAGTTATTACCGAATCGCATGAAATACGTAAATCTAAGGTTTGATTGTTTTTAATCCTACTTCCATTGGAATAGGAACTATATAGAGGCTAGAGGTCTAAACCCAGCAGTGGCATGTTTCTAAGGTGCTCACACACACACGACGCTTCTCACGACGTCATGTCGTACGATATAAACACCCCCATGGCGCCATCTATATAATCGATCCGTAGCAACTGTTTGTGATACGAAACTTAATTTGATGGTATTAACCGATTTCACAGAACGTGTATACGACTGTTTATTGAATAATATATATTATTTAGTATAGATAATATATATATATATATATATATATATATATATATATATATATATATATACTAAAATGAGGTAAATATAACTCTTGTAACGTTAATAGTCTAGAATGCTTATCACCTCCCATTTTACTCCCTAAAGGGGTGAATTAAAAAAGTATGCCCATGTCCTTTCAAGGCACACAAACTATCTCCGTAACAAATTTCGTCTAAATAGGTTCAACGGTTTAAGTGTGCAGAGGCGACAGACAGAAATACTTTCGTATTTATAATACGTATATTAGTATAAGTATTATATACTAAAACTTTAGGCGAGTCAAACCGCACAAAGTCATAAAACCAATCAGGGCCGGACCGTAAGTTTAGGGGGCCCTGGGCTAACACTACTTAGGTGCCCACCTGAGACATATCTGAACGTAGACTTGAATTCAATTAATTGAATGGGTTTGATTAATAGCAGGACTCGCAGCGCTGCAAACCGTACGATCTGTTTAGTTTAATAAAGTTATGGATTCTTTCGCATTATCGTCTATTTTCGACTTTGACTTGACTTAGCTGGGGCCCCTTGAATCCAAGGGGCCCGGGCGGAAGTCCAAAAAGCCATATGGTGGATCCGGCCCTGAAACCAATGACAAAAGTGCAATTGAATATTTAACCGTGTATTACCGTTTGAGAATAATTAAATGGCAAAGAAATAAAATTGTTATTAAAAATGACATGAATTGAAATGAAAGAGACATTCATAGAGAGAAAGAGAGGGAAAGACGCTTGGGGGTGCATAACGGTTTTTTCCTTACGTGACGATGTCTGACAGTTCACTCTGCTGTTGAGCCGAGGTGGAGCATAGGTGAGTTTTCATGTGCTTGATCTGTGTTTATAATTCATCTCGTGCTCGGTTATGGAAAACATCGTGAGGAAACCTGCATGTGTTTCATTTCAATGAAATTCTGCCACATGTGTATCCACCAACCCGCATTGGAGCAGCGTGGTTGAGTAGGCTAACAAACTTCTCCTTAAAAGGGAGATGACGCCTCAGGCCAGTAGTGAGACTTTGACAGACTGGTATTTTTGAAGTGATAACTTCTTATGGGAGGGTCAACTGCTTCGTTACGTAACGCGTTACGGGCGCCAGCCTGTCTGGCTTGCGTTTCTCTTACCCATACGGCAGCGATAGGCAAACTCCTCTCTTACTCCAACCCACAGCGCTATTTCGCACAGACTTTTTTTTTTTAAGTTATCACATCTGTCGGCCGTCCAGAGACGCACACGTATTTTTATTTTTACTCTACTGTTAGCAGCGTAAAATATTTTTCAAAATCCAAGTCCAAAAATTAATTTGTCAATTTTCTTATAATCTTTGCAAGAAATCACCTCGTTGCACAGTTACAGAGCGAAAGGACAAACTGACAAAACAAACGAACGCGCTTTCGCCTCAACAGCGCCGTGCGTAGACACCATAGTAACAATACACGCAAAGTCGGGCGCGACTGATTACGCTATTAAGCAGACAAGTAATACTTTCTAAAGTAAACTCACTTCGTGATAAGATACGAAATGTTTATATTTAATAAGGTACCGTCGATGTGTTTGTTTGTAGAGTTTAACATGGATAGTTCTCTTTCTGTGTGTGTTTGAGGCTTTCGGTTCAACCCCCTTGATGATGGTGTACCTTCATTTCTGCAAAATTACGATTCAAAAGTACTTATGAAAGCCTACTTGGATGAAGTATATTTTGTTTGTTTTTTTTTTTTGACTGTACACGAAATTATCAATACAGATTTTTGATACAAATCTGTACAGACGATGTGAACGCTTTACGTACCTTCTCGCCGTAGTCGTTTAAGAGCTCAAGTTTTTCTCTCGACGCGAGTGAGCCCGTCCTTGGCCGCTTTGCATCGTATTACTAATAATAATTCGTTTTGTTTTTGTAAATAATTTTGTATTTTTTTTATTTTTTTTAATTGGTTAACGTTGTTTCGTCCTATTTTTGTATTCGAAATTATAAAATCTATATAAAATAGTTTATAATTATAATAATTTATTCATTATAATTCTGTGGTAATATTAGTTCAAGATTTGGGCGATATAATCGTAACGTGTGCCACGTTGGTCCTCTGCGAGCCGGATACGTGGCTTACAAACAGACGTGGCTTACAAACAGACATCCTTGTCATTTTTCCTCAACCAATAGATGTTTTCTTTAAAATTCGATATTGTCAAATGGATTTGAATCTGCGACTTTAAATAGCTTTATAATGTCCTGACCTCATTTTCAAATGAGACTTGTCATGTCTGCGGGATGTTATAGGCTCCTCTCATAATCCGATTGGACTTGGAATTCAGTCTAGGATCAACGCCTTCGCGTGCTATCTGGGGCAAGGGAAAGGCTATTAGACACTAGGCCGCCGCGGCAAATTTCTATAGGTCCGACCCGGGAATTGAATAGACAGCCGATGCAGTCAAGTAACATAGTTTATATATCCATAAAACTTCCTAGCATCAATAATAAATAAATATAATGTTTCATGACTTTAATTACGTATTATATACAAAGTAAGATATATTATAATACGTAGCACGTCGATATTACATTGTCAGGGCAACATAGAATGTCCGTTAATTACACTGGCTCACTCACCGTTCGACGGTACGGCCACCGTTTAACTTACAATACGTAACATCTAAACAAAATGTACTAATGCAAAAAAAAAAAAATCCTATATTTTCTCATTCCAGACCTAGGCTCAGATATCAAAGAAATAAACTTAAAAAATTAATTGATTATTACATCACCGTACAGACAAAGGAAATTAAACCTTATGTACTTGGTAATAGAGTTCAAATATTCATATAAATGCATAAAGAAAAATAATTTAAACCTTAATAACTTAAAGTTAGAGTTGTAAATACAATGACAATATTCGTAAATTCGACTCACGTCCGTTTATCAAACGACAGAAGGTAATAAGTCCATTGATGTTTATACGATTTCGAGCTCTATTACAATGGGATACGGTTGATGTTTGAATATTTCGAAGTCGTCGTTGTGCTATCAATGTGCTTGTGACCATAAAATTAGATGTTCCTGTGTGCGTATATTAAAGGTTGTTCGGTTGAACGGTATTATATTGTAACTCGAATCGTTATTAGTTTAGAATTTTGTTTGTGATTTTTCTTTTTTTTTTTTTTGGCGTATATTTAAGTCTAATTTATAGTGAGTTTTAATATGAAACGTTGCTGAAATAATAGCACAGTTAAATCGCTTTAGTAATATAAAGATTAAATTAGTTTTGACAATTAAAATTGGAAAAGAGGTTAGTCATAATTGTTTCGGAGAATAGATTTTAGAATTTGACTCATTTAAGCTATGAAGCACCGGCAAGAAACTCAGTAGTTACTCTTTCCACAAATGTATGGTCAACTTATAATAATAATTATTATGGTTTTTTAAATTACGGTTTTCATCAATAAACAGAGCTATTCAAGAAGAAGTTTTATATGTATAATATTAAAATAGAGAAAAGCCAATACTTTCAACTTTGCTAGTCGGAGAAAAACAATGATTTTTCTTTATATGTCTGTTCTTCAATCTAAAATTTGTACATAGTCACTTGTTGTACCCGTGTGAAGCTGGAACGGGTGGTAAAAACATCTCAAAGCGACTCTCGGGCGAGTTTTCATGTTATATGCAAAGTCTGAACAACTGTTTACGAACACTTTATATTTAAACATACATTAGTTTAATTTAATGTTCTACTAGTTTTTTGGTACAAGTCTCTTGAAAAATTATTTGAACAAAATTCTACCTTTAAAAAAGTTAAATATAAAATATAATCTATTCGAGTTACAAGTTGCAACAGTGTCGCCGTGAGCCGCATAAATATCAATGTACAATCGAGGTAATTTCACTCGGCGCTATAGTCCGCTGCGCGGGGATTTGCTCGTATTTAATTCTTTATTTATTTCTAAAGTGAAACTTCGTAGATCGATCGATGTAAGAGATTCGAGAGTAATCATTTTTGAGGTAGCGACTCGGATTAGGTTTATATGTAGAGAACGCCATGGGTTTTTTTTTTTTAATATTTTGGCGGTTTTTTTTATGGAATGAGCTGATGGTAAGTTATCACCACCGCTCATAGATATTGGCGTTGTAATGCACCACCAACCTTGGGTACTAAGATGTTATGTCCCTCGTGCTGAAGTCACACTGTCTGATTCACACTTCAAATCGGAACAATAATACCGTGTACTGCCGTGTGGCGGTAGATTATATGATCAGTGGATGATATCTACACGGGTTTTGACTACCTCAAGTCGGGCAAATGAGCCACATGGTAAGCGGTCACCGCCGCCTATGGCAATGGCACTTTAAGAAATTTAACATCACCGTGTGAACTGAGATGTTATCTCCCTTGTAAACTCATCAAATCAAATCAAAATACACTTTATTCGAGTAGGCTTTTACAAGGTCTTTTGAATTTAACAAACTATTTAAAGTGAAGCTACCACCGGTTCGGAATGTGTGTAGATTCTACCGAGAAGAACCGGCAAGAAACTCAGTAGTTACTCTTGGTAACGTTGGTTTAATAACGCACTGTTTTTTGTGTTGAATTTGTTATTGATCGAAATATATTTGTCTCGTTCGTAAATAATGTAAATACGTTTTTCGGAGTTTTATCATTAGTTCCGAATATTAACCCCCACAAATAAACACAGTGTACCTCTTTATGTATACTTATATCTAGTATATAATGCAAATTATAATTAATTAATGATCTCCGAATATTATTTCGTATATAATTACGAATTGACGACTTGTAAATGTTTCATTTGCACGTGATTTTAAAATCTTTAATATACGCCTAAAATATTACTGATTCTAAGTCAGTCCATCAGTTTTAAGTTAATATTTAGTATTTATTAAACAAATACAATAATCATTTTATATTAACGTGACTATGTCGTTAACCGACGAAAATGTCTTTAAGGTTATATACTCATAAACCAATTATTATTTTTTATTCAAGTATACTCATAAAAGCTCTTTTGTTATAAATATGTTAGAGTGTGATGAGATGTAAAGCTACTACCGGTTTCGAAAGTAGAAGAACCGACGAGAACATATATATATGTAAAGAAAAAAATGTATTTTTCTTTAATTTGAATTCCGCGCATCAACCGCCATCGAACGCGCAGTGACATGACAACTAAATTTTGTTAGCCATGAAAAATATTATCAATCTCGTAATTGTAAAAAGTAAAGTATAAAGTATCTTGTGATTTAGGAACAGACATTGTTAATAAATAAACATTAAATGTCGTTTTATAAGATTCTTTCTAGTACTCTTTTTACAGAGAAACTCAATTGTGTTTCATTAACTGTGTCGTCCTTATAAAAAGCATACTAGAAAGAATCTATATATATATATATATATATATATATATATATATATGTATCAAATAATCAATATTCTACCGCCAAACAGCAATATTTCGTATTTTTGTGTTTTGGTTTGAAGGGAAGGTGGAATAGGCACAAGAGATTTCACATGTTAGCTTCCAAGGTTGGGGCATTGGTTTCGAAGGAATGGTTATGGGCAGTTACGCTTAATCACCGTGTCTGTGTCTACGTATCTTATAAAAGCCCAAGATAAAACAACGCAGTACTTGTTTTCTTCTCCAACTTACTGGGTCCCTGAATGGTTCAAAGGTAAAAGTACCTTACTCTCTAATGTATGTCTAAAGTGTCTAGTTTAATTTGTGTCAGTTAGTTTTAGTTTCGTAAAAATTGTCTAGATGGCATTACTAGTCTTTTAAATCGCGCTGACGTTTCGTACAAATGATTTAGTTAGTAATATAAGTTCGTGTCAATAAAATGATTCAGTTGGTGCTACGAATAGACAGAAGTGTTCCCTAAACCACCGACAACCTTTTTTTTTTTTATAAAATAGGTGGCAAACGAGCAGGAGGCTCACCTGATGGAAAGTGACTACCACCGCCCATGGACATCTGCAACACCGGGGGGCTTGCAGGTGCGTTGCCGGCCTTTCAGGAAAGAGTACGCTCTTTTCTTGAAGGAAGGAAGTCGTATCGGTTCGGAAAAACCGCCGGCGAAAGCTGGTTCCACAGAGTGGTTGTGCGAGACAGAAAGAATCGACCTTCTGAGCCGAAGTGCGATCTCATAGGAGACACCCTCAGGACGAACGACACTCTCGAGCCTGAAAGGGCTCAAACTGCAAGGCTGAGTTCAGTACTCGCCCCAACTCCCGGTGACGCTGTGAAGCCCAGTAGGGTCAACAGCACGAATACACACAGACAAAAAAAGCAATTTTTATTATTAAAAAACAAAATCCAGTGAGAAGTGCGATCAGTACAATAGTGCAGTGTCCAAATAATAAGTACAAAGTTGAAACCATCTTCCGTTCAATGTCGGTTACAATTTAGCCTAATCCGACACAGTTTCACACAATTTGTAACTGACGTGACGACTTTGATTGCATAACTGGTCTGCCGTCTCGCTCTAACACGACGTTAGAGAGAGACGTCACGATCGAAAAGATAACTTTATTGTTACTTTATAAACATAGTTATTGTATTGTATTTTGTTGCATTATGAAGTAAATATTATTCTGTACGAATGGACTCGAAAGTGAAAACTCATCGAGTCTCATAAAGTGATTTCATAGATTATTATTATAACTAGCTAACGATCCCGACTTCCTACGGGTAAAATACGTACTCAATTCCTCTCACAACATTTACATAACATGTGCATTGTGCAGCCTATACATTTCCCACTGCTGGGCTAAGGCCTCCTCTGCCTTTGAGCAGAAGGTTAGGAGCATATTCCATCACGCTGCTCCAATGCGCGTTGGTGGATTCACATGTGGCATTGGCAACTTTATTAAGCCTAACACCTGAAAACCAACCCCTAAACGCGAGCTAAATCGCGGGCGACGACTAAATATAAATATTGACCACGTGGAATGGCGGCAAGAATGCTAGCAGCCTTTCCCCGTTGTATTGCAATTCCGATCCTCCGGGCTAAAAACGAACCAGCCCTCCTGTCACCATTGGAGGCAATAAGGTGTTATAATTTTAATAAAGGTGTTTGCACTAATAATCCAATTTGTTATTATTTATGTTAATAAGTACATAAATGTAATCAAAACTTTGAATATAAGTTATTAATCAATTACTTGGTAGTTGGGCTTTGTGCAACAATACAGAAATGTTTAACTTTGCCGTTTCGTAAATTGAAATCATTTGTAAAAAATACATTGGTAGAGAAGCATATTATTCGATACAAGATTACATAGATGATAAAAAAGCGTGGAGTTAATGCTTGTTGACTTCCAGGCGGGAGACATAACATACATATATAATTGTATTTAACTAACACGACTGTATTTTTAGATGTTGAAAAAGAGTAACTACCGAGTTTCTTGGCGGTTCTTCTCGGTAGAATCTACATCCTTTAGCTGGTTATCCTTTAGGTTGTAGCTTCGCTTAATATAAATAGTTTGTTAAATGACGATTCAAAAGTGCTTAAAATAAAAAAATCCTTTAAAATAAAATGTTATGTTAGCCAAATAAAATTATCTATACAGGCATACAATAAAATTGGAACGTCTGTTTGTATTACTAAAATAACCGCTTTTTATTAAATGCATATATATGTACATACACGGTACATTTAACAAAATAACATTTTTTTTTTATTTTTGTGCGTCTGTCTGTTTGTTCCGGCTAATCTCTGGAACGGCTGGACCGATTTTGACGGAACTTTCACCGATAGATAGCTGATTTGATAAGTAGTAACTTAGGCTACAACAGGAACTTTTTTGTTAAATTCAAATGCGCACGATATCGCAGGTAAAGCTAGTATATGTATATAGTATATCCATCCATCCATCTGTACTTCCAGCTCTAGGTGGAGGCGGCTCTAGGTGTCGGTAAGTATTTCTTCGAATATTTTGTTTTCCATCGACAAAAAAGAACTAAAGTAATCTTTGTATTCCTATATGATGTTAATTGCATCGACTTTTATACTGTTACTAAAAACTTTAATACCTCTAAATAGTATAAAACAAAGTCGCTTCCCACCTGCACGCTTGGATCTTTTAAACTACGCAACGGATTTCAATGCGTCAATAAACAGAGTGATTTGTGAAGATGAAGGTTTATACGTATAATATCACAGGACAATAATTATTGTGGAAAACAGCATTGTGAATCTTTTTATTTGAAAAGAGCGACTATGCGATGTCCTTGCCGTTTCTTCTCGCTGGAGGCTGCTTTCCGAAACGGTGGTAGTGTTTCGATATATCGACGATACAAAAACGCTTCGTTGTGAAGTTTACTTGAAAATACATTTGATTTGATTTGAAATACACGCATGTTATAGTACAGAAACGTCGAGAATTTGAATAATTTCTAATTTTAAAAAAAACCGGCAATTTTTTTTTATACATAAAATATATTGTATAAAAAATAAAATAAAAATCCAAACAAACAAACGGAACACTTAATGTCTGTTTAATATTAATATATATTTATATAATAATAATAATAAACTGTACGTCACACAGTCACATGGCTCCGGTGCGGCGTCTGTTGCGCTCGGGTATGTAGCTATCTGACATACGTATTAACAATGCTATTGACGTTAAGATTCTTTTGGCGCGTTCTGTATAAATTTCTACTATGAGTGGATCTTTACATTGACTAGAAAACTACACGATGAAGTTGCTCGTTAAGTTGAGTTAAGTGTCAAGTCGCTCGAAATAGATAACTTCACGACTTATTTTAATTTCCAATGTTTATTTTATTTCATTAGAAATTTCCCTCTTGGCACATATAAAGCCAGAATAAAAAAATAAAAAAATATCATTACAAATTTATGTTTACATTCGCAAGTGATTTTTATGTTAGCGTTGAAAAAATAAGAAATTACATTTGTTATAATTATTGTTTTATTATTAATGAGTAGATTATTATTAATTTAGTGTGATTTATTATTTGCATGCAATTCAAAATTTAATAACGCATCTATGTTTTTTAACTTTGTTGCTGTTGTTGCTGTTGTTGCTGTTTACCGACAATCAAGTTACATATAATTCAATTATTTATCATGTGGGAATCAATTAATACTAATTACACACTAACAAATACATATATATTCATCATGCTGATGCATTTATCTGATATAGTCACAATTTGAATGTCATATAACAAAATTTACCGACTCATGAGCAACAGCTGTTATAACAATAATAAAATCAAATGTTAGCAGATACATACAATAACGCGTCCCACCCCCCGCACCGGGGAGGGGGACGGAATTAACGTGCGAGCGAGACGGACGATTGTTGTCCGATTACATATGCCGTGGAGTCGTTTCGTGATTATAATTTTTTCGGTCGAATAATTTAATTATATTTTTTTTGTCTTAATTAATTAAATTATAATGTTTTGTAAAGTTTTGAGTTGCATTATGTTTATATATTTATAAAACAAGTTTCAGATACACTAGTTACATATAGCCTATTCCAATGGAAGTAGGAAAAAAGATAAACAAACCTTAGATTTACGTATTTCTTTCGATTAGCTAATAACTCAGCTATATTGTGCACTACTATGAGTTTATGATTAATGTATCTCTATTTATAATACGACACTGTTACACTTAACTACTTATTTCCACTTTACTTTTACTTCCGATATTCCGATAACAGTTTCGTCGACGTTCAAAACGGCATTTTTTCGCAAACCCATAGTGAATATCATAGATTAATCAATCTCTCGACCAAAAATATCGCGTCAATTTGCTGTCAAATGTTGTTTATTTGGCTTTTCTCCTCTTATGGTTGGAAAAGAGTATATACATAGTTTATTTATGGTATTTTTTGTTCTTTGAGTTTGTATTCTGGAACACTTAAAGTTAAAGGGAGCGATAATTGAAGTTTAATTCGCGATTTCATATACAAGTAGATTTGAATATTGTTATTAAAATTTTGCCGGGTTATCTGTGTGTTTGCTAAATTAGAACAAGAATGTATGAAACTGTTCGTGGTTGCGCCCGCAACTTTAAGGGGGGAGGTGTTAGGTATATAGATATAGATGTATTCATAAAAGGTTGCTTTTCACATATACAATAATTATATATTTGTAATACTTAATGCCAGATAAATATACTAAGCGGCATCAGTCTTGAGCACAACCTTCACTCTTTGGAGGAATAAAAAGGTCAGGGTCGCCGAGACTGCACGCGATTGGTCCGTCAGTTGTTGCCCGTCGCCTATTGGACACTCACTTGTCATTAGCCTGTAATTTGACCGAAAGTAATGCGCGAACTTGCAGTACAACAGTAGTACTACTGTCCATCTGTGCTCACGAGTCGTCCCGGCTACTATACTAAGCTTTACAAAACAGTATTAATGTAAATAATTTAAACTTGGATTCAGAATTAAATACAATTAAACTACATAATATTTCATCCAGTAATATTACAAAACTAGGAACGAAGTGTACTTTTTTTTAATAATTGAATCGTTTTATTATTTAAATAGCTGTTCGCGCGACTTCGTACGCTTTTGAATTTGATATAAAAAGTTAAAGAAAATGACAATACTTTCATACAACATTTCATCTCCCTTTTCAATCCTTTTTTTTTAAATAAAAAGTAGCCTATGTCCTTTCTCAGGCTCCAGATTATCTGTGTACCAAATTTCATTTAAATCGGTCCAGTAGTTTTGACGTGAAAGCGAGACAGACAGACAGAGTTCCTTTTGCATTTATAATATTAATAGTATGGAAGTATGGATTAATAAAGCGTAGTATTTAAATATTAAAGAACTGCGACGAAAATATTATAAATAAAAAATATATTACTAATTCGACTCGATCGTTTCCTGTTCTGCAGTGAAAAAATATCGGCCGGGCGCATACTTGCCGAGCGAACAGGGCTGCCACTCGTCCTATTATACTGTCGTTAAATAAAATATATATTTATTATATCTTTAAAAATAATATACCTTTATTGTTATTTTGATGACGAAGCTTAATAATAATTTAATTAGTATTTAAGTATTTATTTTTTACTGATTTAAATTTACATCAGGCCCATTAGATGCGATTATTTTTTTTTTAAAAAATCAGACAGTAATTACTGCCATAGCTTGAATAAGTTATCTTAACGTAGTTTAGTGATGAATTTTATTCAAACAACATCATCACAAAAACATTTGTTTAAATTTGCTCCCGCGCGGCCCAAACAATCCGAGATAAATTCAAATATATCACTAAATAAAACCTAATGATCGGTATACGTTACAATGTCTCTTTAATTTTTCTGGTTTTTCTGCGCAATTTTGAATTTTGTTGGCGACAACAACTATACGAAGTTTCAAAACAATCGGATGGACGATCCGACGAACCGTTGATAGCAGGTGATCTCCCATAAACATTGGGCCTATAATAATATTAACCGCTACACACACAGTCAATAATACGCTCACCACGATATTTGACACATCATAACATTCAATGTTAATACCCAGGCTCACTCTTCATTTCAAAATTATTTCGGAGATGGAATAACTGGTTTGTATGCCAGTGGTAAAATTCTTCCTTGAATTAATATACCGTTATTACTTGTATTCAAACCGTGTCTTTAATAACATAACTAATTACGTTCAAATTATAAATAATGCAATAATTCTTCATATTATTTAAACTGAAAGTCGTATATTAATATAATTATTTAATAGAAAACAATAGTTTTACATCTAAGGACGTTATGTCGCTCCATTAAAAATCACCATTATGGGTGGAAGCAATGACAATAACGTCTTAAGGTGTTTTTGCTATACGTTGAAAATATATTTGTCTCATCTTTTGTCTCTTTCTCTTTAATAAGATTTTATATTTATATTAGAACAGAACTAGTGAACTAAATTAAAAGAGGATTTCTGAACAGTAATGAACTTATATATTTTTAAACAATATTTCACTTCGTCACTAATTGCAATGTAGTTAATTAATCGTGTTTAGAATTATTATGGAAAAGAAGGAATATATTTATAGTAGTTTGCATAAAAAATTATATTCTGCTCAGCCGGTAGCAGCTTTAACTTCTTTAATATAGTAGAATTGTTGTACGATATAACTCAAATTATATATGTAGACATGTTATCAAAACAAACCATTTATCAAATACCATTATTGAGACGCGGAGAAATACTTTATTTAAACACGAATATAAGACGTCACTACTAATATTAATTTCATAGTTGTTTTTTAATATAATATTATTTCTGACATGTTCTGATGTTAAAGGTGAAATTTCGTTGTATCTTTTTATTATTATCAATAACTACGGTTAACAATGTCAAAATCATGAATTAACTGTAATTATTTTTTTTGTTTATATGTAGGGGATAAGCTACGGAAATATCGATTCAATTAAAAAAAAATCACTTTTAGAAAGCTTCATTATTTTCGCAATTTCGGGTATAAATTATATTTATCCTTTAAATTTATTAATAATAAATTCCACCCATGCGAAGCCGGACCGTTATGCTAGTATGTTATAAAATAAAACATTCTTCTTATATTTAAATAATATTTAATTTATTATATAGGACGCGTGACAGCCCTGTGCCCCCGGGTTTGCCTCGTTTGCTTGCTTTACTTAGCACGGCTCGGCTGCAGAAGGACGACACTGAAAGTTGCTACTTAGTTTATTTATAATTATTATTATTTCTTTAAATATATTTCTTGTTTGCAGATAAATGATAATCTTAATATTTTATTTTTTAATATTTTTTTAGCTTTTTATTAAGGCGAAAAGGCAAAAGCAGAAATAGGAACTACCGGTCGAAGTAAAAATTTGTAAATTATGTCATAGATCTTTTTTAATTGTAGTTTCATTTGTAATACAAATTGTTAACAAAATTGTCTGTACATGTATCGGCACTTCGAGCAACATTATATGTCATATGTGAACCCGTAACAATACCGGCCACCAAAAATCGCTCACGAACTAAATTAAACAAGTTTTAAATTAAATTACTTTATAGACTAAAGAATAATTAAAAATAATAAACATATTTCAGTGTTTTTAATAAATATAAAACAAACAGTCAATAAACCAAAAAATATTACACATTAAAACTTCATAATTACCTACAGACCAATTAATTGTTCTTTTTTATAATACATAATTAATAACAAAAAGTTCACATACAACCTTAACAATTTAAACCCTTGTAACATTTCGTAAGCGACGCGCGACGTTGGATTCCGTCCTGTACCGCGACCGAGAGGTATTGATACTTTTATAATATATTTGTTTTAATATTTTATAAATGTATATAATTATGTAAAAATTTTTTTTGTATAAAGAAAATATCCTTGTTTACATAAGAGTTATTAACATTAAGTCCTTAAATATATACAAAAATGAATTACTGTATAAATCATGACCGCGTTGTATAATTCGTACACATATTATATCAATACTGATAGGTTATATACGTACGACCTTTGGTCACGAATTGTACTATAACCTAAATATAAATTGTTATATGTTATACTAGTTTTCGCCAGCGACTCCGTCTTTCACGATGATGGTTAAAGCGTTATAAATAAACAAACTTAGGATGTATAATGTGTAATGGCCAGGATTGTAATTTAACCGAATGTCGCACAGATCTCGTGGTCGGTAAAGGAATACACTGATTAAACCGACGTGTTTCGGGAGACAAGTGCAGCTCCCTGACCGCAGTGAAGTAGCGTGGTGAAGCCAGGCTTCCATAGAGCCGTTGGTTTTAAATTCTCTAACCAGTGAATCAATTTTATCGTAGTAAGATCTTATACTATGATTTATATTTTTGTAAATGAAAGATAACTTATAAACCAATATATATAAAACTTATATAAGGTGCGGCGCGTTTCGGGGAAGATTTTTGTTTATAATATACATAGTATCATATATAAGTAGGTGAGGTTCGCCTCTTCACCCTCTTTAAATTTAGACTATTGACATGATAGCGTTAATTTAAATTTAAATGTTCTCGTTAAGAGCCGAGATGGCCCAGTGGTTGGAACGCGTGCATCTTAAACGATGATTGCGGGTTCAAACCCAGGCGAGCACGACTGAATTTTCATGTGCTTAATTTGTGTTTATAATTCATCTCGTGCTCGGTGAAGGAACCACATGTGTATCCACCAACCCGCATTGGAGCAGCGTCGTGGAATAAGCTCCAAAACCTTCTCCTCAAAGGGAGAGGAGGCCATAACCCAGCAGTGGGAAATTTACAAGCTGTTATAGTACTGTTCTCGTTATAATTATTATAAGCTTTTATGTCACTTGTATGTGTTCGGTGTAATGTTTTGTTCATCTTTCATTGATCTCTATCTCTAGTTTTATATGTTGTATCATTATTTTAGTATAAAAAGGTAAAGTTACCACCAGCTCGCAATGTGGATTAAAATGGTTTCTTTTTGTCGATAATCAACACGCAGACTATTGACTATTTTTACGGTTATTCTGTATAGTTGCATTTGCTTAAATATATTTTAACTTTTATATTGTAAATAAGGAAGCAAGTGCTTCTTATTATTTTTCTTTTTTTAAAAATGGGTTGAAAGATAAAAGTATACGCATAGCAATGTCAAGTCAGTCGTGTACTAGAAATAAAATATATTATGTTTATATTGGTACCGATTTATATAGATAAGTCTTCTGACAGGCAGATAAATCTGTAATGCTGATGGTAAGTGGTCACCTCGGTCATTAGACATTGACACGGTCAATATTAATAATCCTTTACATAACCAATGGACAGCAACCTTAGAAACTAAGATGGTATGTCCTTTGTTACTGTTACACTGGCTCACTCACCATTCAAAAACACAGCAACGCTAAAGTATATCTGTTTGACTTATACGATCAGGATGTGATATAATTTTCTTGGAAGATTTAATGACGTTAACGGATATAACGAGCCTTAATCACACAAAGCTAATTATAGATTAAAAATACATTAATCTACGGAATTTAGTGTCCCAAATTAATTTGACCCCTAAACCTTACAATCTCGTATCGTTCGGTTCGCTTATTGACGTAAAAAAATCACATATTTGAATACAAAATATATATTCGTATTTATGTTTGCGTGTGTATATTTATCACTTATAGCTTTGAGAGTTCAATCCCAAAGCGAAGTTAGAAGCCATAGGCTAAAATTATGTTATATTTTATCTGATAACGTAATGTACAATTGGTTTTTTTATTTGTAATTTTTATCTTCGAAATTCGTATCGAGAATCAAATGAATTTACAATATATAAAGTAATACTATATGATATTAGACAACTGTCCAATTGTAACCCATGTTTACCAAATATTCGTAAATCTAAAATCAACTGGGAACCGCCTTAATCCAGTTCATTCCGCTTGTAGGTGGTTTAAACCGGCCGATTGATAAGCGGATGCGATTAAAATTATTTTTTAATCGATTTATTAAGCCTTTTTGTAATGTAATGATATAACTCATATGTTATGTTAGCAGTTATCGTGAGTCGAGGTGGTTCTGTGGGTGGATTTCTTGAATCTTTACAAAACATTAGTGGTGGTTTTCATAACTTTCACATAAGAGAAATAGAGGCTCTTGCACAGTTGTGGACCGTTTGGAGCAAACCTTCGAACCCTCCATATAGCAATTCGATAAAAACATACAAGGCACTCGTCACTTTTAACAATCAATGACTGAACTTGACAAATAAATATATTTGCTAGCTCAGGTGTTTTAAAGGGAGACAGCCACCTCATAAATTGAGTGCAGCCGCGAGCGACAGCTGGTATATAATAAATCTTCGGTAATCTTCGGTAGTAACAAAAAAAAAACGTACCCACAAATAGATCCGTAAAGATAATTATTTTTATAAAATATTATAGTACACGTCAATACATCGAAGCTCAACATTATAATAAAGGTTTAAGTAGATATATAAAATCTGATGTATTTACCATCTGTATCGTTATGTAATATATAATTGAACGCTCGTAACTTGCGCCACGCGCCGTCCGTGCTATTATTAGTTAGGACCAATCGATAAACCCGACTAAATGTGACAT
Organism: Vanessa tameamea; assembly: GCF_037043105.1. Classification (NCBI taxonomy): domain Eukaryota; kingdom Metazoa; phylum Arthropoda; class Insecta; order Lepidoptera; family Nymphalidae; genus Vanessa; species Vanessa tameamea. The sequence continues at coordinate 5,585,300 of NC_087337.1, forward strand.
TATGTATTTCATACGCAAGTTTGTTTGTTCAAATTAATAATATATACATACATATATAAAAGTAAAGGAATATATATATATAGATATAGATACCTTGGAATGTATAGAGGTTATTTAGTTATAAGATAAATAATTAAATACATATGTATGTTAGTTATAGTAAGATTTTGCTGAGCCGTTTTTGATGCGGTTGAAATCGTTAGTTTTGAGGCTGGCTTCAGTGCGATTTGTTGATACACACGTTAACTTTTATCCGATATATGTTAATTATTAATACAAATTAGGTACCTGAATATTCAGTGGCGTTTTTCTGGATTCGAACTCGCGACCGATTAAGATTCACGCAGTCCAACCACTGAGCCAGCTCAGCGTCGTGTAATGGGTATTATAATAAAATATAACAGTATTCCAATAAACGGAGCTGTCTCGATAATTAATAAATCACGTCGCCATGGCAACCAGTCGTAACGCCAGCTCCGTCGTGTCAGGGGTGTGGATTCGATTCCTATTATTATCTAATTTATTTTAATTTTCAACAGTACGACCTTTGTGTAAGAGTGGTAGTCGCCCATTTTTCTTTCAACTGACTTCGATAATTTGTATTTTGTTCCGGTTTGGAGGGAGAGTGGCCCAGTGTATTTACCGAGGTTGGTATATAGGCCGTGGTAGCCACTTGCCATCTGATGACCTATTTGCCTGCCTAATAAATAAATAAAAAAAACATTGATTTAATTTTAAATCAAAGGCTAAACGTCGCATTAACGTGCCACATATTTATTATAATATTATACGAACAAATAACATAACACGTATATACATACGGACAATTTATTAATCTATTATTCTATGTAGAGATAGTTCGAGTAACATCGCGTTGCACTACAAGTGTAAATACACGGAATAAAAAAAAAGGCAAAAAATACGATTTCCTAATCTTCAAATTCTATATAAGCCGGTATTAATAAGTTAGGCAAATAGTATAATTAATTTCAACTCTATGTGTTAAAAATTAAAGTTTAATTTCGCTTGTATAATTTAAAATGAATTCGTAGTTACACCCTTTTGTTCATTAAACGTTCAAAACTTCGTGAACAGTTAACTGTGGATGGGTAGTCTTGATACTTTAGCTATTATTATTATTTGTTGTATCTTTTTTATTTTATTTTCATTTTTGTTAGTGATATTTGAAATTAGTGTTTCAAAGAAGACTGTGTACAGATGTAATAGAAAATAATGTACGCATTCAGTTATTATCAGCGTTCATTTATGGAAGCGAGTGACGCTAAATATATTTGTGTGCGTGAGTTGACAAAAATATAGAAATTAGATTATATTTATTTAGTTTATTTTATTAAAAATTAATTAATTTAACACGTAGGGGCGCCTTAGAGTGAAAAGATCTTTTGAATATATCTTCCAAGTCTGTAATGTTAAAGGTCAAATTGAACGCATGAGTTAAACTTCTACAAACAAAATTATAATAAATAATTTAGTTGACCTTCTTAAAACTGTTATCGGTTGTAAATTAATTTGTTTTATTATTTATTATAGTATATATTATATGTTTGTTTCGTGATATTTGCGTGGTATACAAATTACATACTTAATAACATATCGTGCGTTATAAGAATGCTAATAATGTTTGTTTTCGAGTAATTATAATGATATTACTCCTTAAGCTCGTTTATGTGTGGGATGATGATAGAATTGAACTTACGACTGTCACACCTCTAGGATCGTATACATTTGAGTTATTGGGAGTTATTTCCATCCACATATATGTATGTTAACGTGTCGCAACGAATATCACAATAAACTTTATAGAAGATTTTTTTTTTTGTACACTTTTGAATGAGATTACTTACGAAAAGAGGATTTCGTTGATAAAAACTCACACAATGAAACGTAGTTATTACTCTTTTTCTCGATTGGAATATATAACCAATGAAACCACCTATATACAATTAGAGTTATATATCCTGTATGGCAATCACCGAATACTACATCCATGCTTTTTGCATTATATTATGTAATAAGCATTAACAATTTAAGTTTAAGTTTTTTAAGATTTAAAAGTAAGCTAAAGTTATAACTTATTTAACTTAAGTTAATAATACAATGTATTAGTTATATGGTTTTTGGTATAGACCAGATATGCGGGGCAAACCGTTTAATAGTTTTACACCCAAGTAAAAACAAAAATGCTTTATCGAGCAATTATAACATTTACTTATTTGTTAAGTTTAAAATTATTCACTTATTTAAATGCGTGATATTATAAGTAGAAACAAGTACATCGAAAACAGGTTTTCAAGTTACACGTTTGAAGAAAAACGAACAACTTGTATGAAGTTAAAAAAATATGTCTAAACATAAAATCGTTATAATTTTTTTAAACTTTTTTGTTATGTCTAAGATTAAGGTTATTCTGATGGAGAAAAACGATGTAGAAACTGTATTCTATATTCTGAGACTTTATCCCCGCCTAGATAGGTATTTTTAATGCAAATATATGTAGGTATGAAACATGAATGGGTTTGATTATTGATCGCTTTGTGAATGAAGCGTATGAGATCAGTATATAATGACCACTAAGGATATTAAGTTAAGGTAAATAGAGATATTGTATTTTGAGGAAAATAAAAATTAAAAATAGGGTTAAGGTAAATAGAGATATTTTATTTTCATGAAAATACATTAAGTACTGTATTTGTTGACGTGGCTACCAAAAAATTTAAAACTAAAAAGGAATGTCTTGAACAATTTAATTTTTGTTTAGTTTTGTATTACTTTTGTATAAATACAGAATCTAGTAGTCATGTGGGCTAAGAAAGATTCGTATTTTTCCTTATATTATCAAAGATAAGTATTTTAATTGCAATTTAATTTAGTATTAAGTAAATTACTTTCCACTTACATCTTACTGTAATGTTTATGAAAATATCTAGTAATATTACAAAAAATAATGACCTACATATGTGTGTTATATATAGAAGACCACATGGGGACTACTTCAATAGTAATTTACATCACACGAATTACTAAGTCGATAAACATACATACATTTTCAAAAAACAAATGTGTCAAGCACGCAACCTCCTTTTCGTAAATCGGTTAAAAATGAATATACATGTATTGATGTTATGCAGGTGTGTGTACGCAAACACAGGTGTACTATCCTTGCACTCATATACCGATGGGGCCGGAGAGAGATCAGGCGCAGGACCCATCGCTTTACATGCTTAAAAACATGCAACATAGCAACTATACGAATGTTGTAATGTTTGAAATATATATGCGATGGTGACATTTAAGTCGCATAAAACAATAACACACGTACACTTTGTTATGGGTTTTGAAATTGTTCGTTTGTGTATAAATTATCGAGAACGGCTTAGTCATTACAAAATTATTTAATAAATAATGTAATGATTGCTGTTTTCATTTATATAAGACATAGATTATAATTAAACAAGGAGCAACTATGTGTACGTCACCGAAGCGAACTTTGCGACGGAAATATTTTACGTTTAATGTATGAATAAATAAATAAGAATAACTATATCGGAACATCAGCTTGTCATTAATATCGATATACGAAATTTTATACAGATACGAGAGAGACAGAAATCATTCAGTCCCGATTTCGTAAGGTTAACGTAACTTACGGTACGTCACGAAAGGAGTAAAGTATGCTAAATTTAAAGTCAATCGAACCGATAGTTTAGGAGATATCTTGATGAGTCAGTGGCTTTAAGTATATAGAAGATGCGTATAACAATAATTTGCTGAGTTGATATTTATCCAATTAACAAGATTTCTTGTTTATTTTTCTAACGTGTTATAGTGCTATGTTTTTATGAGTCATTGTTTAATTGTCTTGTGAAACTTTATAATTTAATTTGCTATATTATATTTATATCTATTTTACTTAGTGGTTGGGTTTTATGCAACCCGTCTGGGTAGCTACCACGCACTCACTACCGCGTAGTACATAGTATTCTGGTATTCCGATTCAAAGGTCGAGTGAGCCAGTGTAACTACAGTTATAAGGGATATAACATCTTAGTTTCCAAGATTGATTGTGCATTATTAATATGAGGAATCCTTAAGATTTCTGACTGTACCAGTGTCTGTGGTGACCGCTTACCATCAGGTGGCCCATATAGCGCCATTAAATATGACATGAAATAAATGATCTATCTGTTTGTATACTTTATCTTTAATTTATCAATATCAAAAATATATCAATCAATTATTATAATTACCTTCTGGATAGTATTAAATGTTTAATCGTTTCTTGGTTGTGTTTATCGGACTTACTTGGAGTAATTTGTCGACGTAATTTTTGCAGAGATATAGCTTAAGGGTGGGAGATTAAAGCGGCTTTAAAACAACCCCAAAAATGTAACTACAGATAAAATAACTCCTTTTTGAATTATTGGCAAACGAAATTTCTAGTGATATCTAATATGTAATTATATATATCTATGAAATATCATTATCGTATTAACATATAGATACACATAGCTTTTAAATGATAACAAATAACTTAACATTATCGTTATTAATAACAATCTCGTCTCTTAGTTGATAGCGTATTAATAATAAGATATTGAAATACTATAAATACTACTTGTACTATACGTGAACAATATTTTCATCGATTAGATTTATATGTGAAAAATAAATAATCTTGTCACAAAATATAATAATAAATTTAATCAAATGTAAAAGTATCAAAATTGTCCCGTCACTGTTTTGACCCGCTCTCATCTTTCACTGCTTTCGCCAGGGCCGAACTTTAATAGATGTTTTTTTTGTGTTTTCTTTTTTTGGTATTAGTATTTTAAATTTTTAAATTACTCGTGACTATTTCTAGTTTCGTTTGTATTTTCGATTAAGCGATCAATGAATACCCTTTGAAGTTTTAAATTGTAATATTGTTATTTAAAAATGTATCGTGTAGTGTCACTACAGGCACAGGGACTTAACATCTTAGTTGCTGAGATTGGTGGTGGTGGGATAAGGGGTGGATAATACTTCTTACAGCGCCAATGTTTATGGGAGGTGATGGTGGTATTTCCCAGTCTAACCTGTCTCTTTTTTTTAAATAATTATCTTGGTTTTTATTTAAAACTAGTTAATATTTAAATATAGTAGTTGTAACTACTAACAGATGATCACCGCTGGATTTGCTTCGTATGCATCATGTGCTCAATTTGTGTTTATAATTCATCTCGTGCTCGTCATTTAAGGAAAACATCGTAAGGTAACTTGCATGTGTCTTTTCAATAAAATTATGCCACATGTGTGCAACAAGCTGCGTGGTGAAATTAGCTCCAAGACCTTCCCCTTCAAAACGTAGCTCGGCCTTAGTCCAGGTCATGACATACTATTACTTTACTACAGCAAATTTAATTATAAAATAACTTTACCAGTACCTGTTCGTGTATTTAAATATAATTAATAAATTAAAATAAGAATAATGAAACAATTGGTCATTGGTGTAACGGTAAACTAACCGCTGCGGTCAAAAGCTTCCGGTCCGTTTTAAAGTTCCCAAATTAAGATTACATGATATTATATGTGAGTAAATATTTATGTATATGTATATATTGTTGAGCGCACTAATCTTAGGAACTAATTGGTAGGATGGGCAAATGAGCAACCCGATAGGGCCAAAGTGCGTTTTTAGAGGTAGAGATTACTAGGCAATAGGATTACGTACAAATTATAATTTTTTTAGATACTACTTAGCAACAAATAAAGAAAGCTCTTGAAAAAAAAATACTCAGCAGCTTTTGGTTTAAAAGTAAGTTCATTTAGATTCTCCTAACTCAAAAAGCGAGTTTATAGTTTATATATGAAGTACAGAAATATACATGTATAACTTTACTTTATATAAATAAAACTCAAAGCAAGTCTTAGGTATCTCTTATCTCTATTCTAAATTTAATCTTAATAAGTCCAGCCATTATTTCGAAGTCGAATAAAAAACGTCAAACTTTTACGTACATAATAACAACAGGTTTGATAAATATCTTATAATTAAAATACTTTAACGTGTAAAACCGAGCGATACGATTGTATAAATAAATGCAGTTAGATTAATTATTCCTCAGTTTTGAAACTTAATTGATTTCCCGGTGGTGTTACGAATGCACGTTACATTGTTACGAAGCCGTTTGTAACACAAGACGGAGCGCTTGGATTTACTCGACCTTGGATATTATTAAGTATAAATCGTATTGATGATAAAACTCGTACCATGTTATAGTTTTATGTTTGTATGTATATTATATTCCATAAATGGGAGGGGGCGCTATGGCAGATGACTATGCATATTATATGACTCATTTTTACGACTATGATGTGGTGAGCTTATGTTCGTCACGTCTCATTGTATTTTCAACTGTTCTATCGATGTTGTTTTATTATAGTCACTAATTTTATCGATGTTATATAAACTAATTATTATTATTTAAATAATGTGAAAGAAACTCTTTCTGCTTCTCTGACTGTTGCCCTTTGACGGCCAATCCACTGAACCGACTTTGATGAAATTTAGTATAAAGTAAACTTGAACTCCAAGAAAGGATATAGGCTACTTTTTGTACCTGACACCATACGATGGACGAGCAAAGCCGCGATCGACACCTAGTTATTGATAAATCTAAATGTTTTCGATTTGTTTTTGGAATAATTAGTTACATATTATTCATAAACTGTAATAGTTTATAGATCTTTGATTAGGCTGATTTATAAAATATACATATTGTTTATTATGTTGAATATTAATAAAATTATAAACTCATATATAGTTTTGTGTAATTCTGTATGAATATTCTTAAACGTTCTTAATGAGAATCTTCATCAGTCGTGATACAATAAATCCAAAGTCGAATTTTAGTGCAACGTTTCGGTGTAATGTTCATGTAAAACTTAAAAGATTTGTCACGTAAGTTGCACGCATTTTTATGATAATGGTTATATTATAAGTGATTTCAAATACATTATGATTATTTAACGCGTCTCCTCAATGACGATGTGAATTTATTTGTTTATTATTTAAATAGCTAGGCAGATGGCGTAATGGTTCACCTGGTGGCAAGTAGTCACTACCACCAAAGGCCCTATTGGTAATATTAACCTTCACTTACATCGCTAATGCGCTACAAACCTTGGGAATTAAAATGTTGTCCCTTGTACCTTTAGGAATAACAATTTTGAATATTACTGTCAAGCGGAAGAATATATGCTAAAAAGGGTGGTGACCGTTAAAAAACTATAGTCTTCCCTAAATCAGACTATGCTGTATTCAAGTAGGCTTTCACAAGCACTTTTGAATCGTCATTTTGCAAAACCATATTAAGTGAAGCTTCCACCGGTTCGGAATGTAGATTCTAACGAAAAGAACCGACACAAAATAATAATTGAAGTGAATTAACTTTAAACGTACTACAATTAATACGGATTATTTAGTACGTAATATGAGAATAATTTATTGAAATAGTAATTAAAATATAGCAATAAAAAACAAACATAATATATTATAATAAAAATTAAAATATATTTATTTTAATGAATACACAACGATAATAAGAATAACTAAACCGAGTACGTCCCTGCCTCCCCCCTCGCGCTCACCCGCGCCGCCATTTTGCGTTATTGAGAATTTATGTCGCTAAGGCGACGTACACACGGTTTGAATAGGGTATTATTATAAGTACATATTATAATTATATATGGAAATTGATTTTTATAATTGTTTACGATCTATTAACGGCTTGAGTTGGTTTTTGTTGTGGTGAATGAGAGAGTCGCTCCGGATGTTTGTTAGTCGATCGGAAAGGCGTGGGCAGCTTGTGATGAAATTTGTCATAGAAGTCGTGTAAATAATTGATTATGTGCTCTATATCCAGCAGTGGACTACGATATCGCTGTATCTTGACTAATATTAAAAACATCGATACATACATTTAAATATATTATAACACGTATGATCAACCTATCAATCTAAGCTAGCTGATCAATATCAATCTAATCTGAACAGCGTTGTCAAAAATTCCAAATAGTTCGAAATAAATATCAAAATTTTATTAGTATTTACTTAAAATCTGCAAAATTAGCTACTCGTTTGCTACGTCACAACTAGAGAACAATTTGACGCGAACAGAGTCGTCTGTAATACATGTATATATCTATGTATTTAAATAAAAATGAAACATAAAAAAAAAAATGAAAGTCGTTAATTTAGTTAAAGTGAAACTTTTGTATATCGAAAATATTCACACGATACGTAGAAAATATATTATAATTGTCACGACCTAGATTTGATAAATTAAACATTACGACTTTAATATATTGTTACGAGTTGACGGTCGTTAAGAAACGAGTTATTTACCTTAGAGATGTAACTATCAGACCGTTCGAATCAGAATTAACGGATATAAATCTAAAATTTGATAAAACATAATTAATATTAATCGATTTCGAATGAACTGACAGACTATTAGCTCTAATTATTTTGTTATATTAAATACATAGGTAAATAGAGCCGAGATGGCCCAGTGGTTAGAACGCGTGCATCTTAACCGATGATTTCGGGTTCAAACCCAGGCAGGCACCACTGAATTTACATGTGCTTAATTTGTTTATAATTCATCTCGTGCTCGGCGGTGAAGGAAAACATCGTGAGGAAAGGTTTCCTCACGATGTTTTCCTGGGTTTGAACCCGAAATCATCGGTTAAGATGCACGCGAATCGAATCGAAATTAGACACATGCAGGTGCATGTGTCTAATTTCAACGAAATTCTGCCACATGTGTATTCCACCAACCCGCATTGGAGCAGCGTGGTGGAATATGCTCCATACCTTCTCCTCAACGGGAGAGGAGGCCTTAGCCCAGCAGTGGGAAATTTACAGGCTGATTATGTTTATGTTTATGTAGGTAAATAGTAAGAGCGATATTTTATTCGCGTCTGTCACGTCAATAGTCTAAACTATACACTAAAACCATGTCTGAATCACGCTGCGTTTTCTGGTATAGTTTAATGTATATTGGCTTAATATACATAAAACGTATCATGTGTACATCTCTCCGTACATGAGAATGGTAAAATTACAGCCCTATTGGCTTAATTAAACTGTATTTTTTCAGTTTCAAAATTTGACCCAGACATACTAACAGGTGAATTTAATTTAAATACGTAAATATGTCTTAAAACTGCAAACAACGTAATCAAAACGCCAGCGACGCTGTTTTTAAATTAAAATTTAAACAATATTTAGTCTGACTAATACGTACTTATACATACATATTGAAATGTTTGAATCATGATTCAATAATTGTTATTGTCATTTAACATTGACTAGGTTTACACGTCTACCGGCTTGGACTATATTGGTCTTAATGCTGCAGACACCTCCCGGGTTCAAAGACGAAGATGGATTGCTTAAAAATGTTTTTTTATTGTTAAATATTCTCAGACATTGTTAAAGAACGGAAGTTCATTGGTTCTGTGCATAAACTCTCTCCTGATTGAAGTTCTATCTGATATAGAAAGTAAAAGAATTGAGGAATCATCTATTTATGCGCTCTCAAGTTCATTAAATATATTCTGTATCATTCGATTCATTTCGTACTCCGCCATTATGTTTTAAATTAGAATTAAATCAGCTATATAATCTATATTTCCGAGTGAAGCTTCACGTTTGATTATATTCGTAAAATAAATATGATTACAAATCGTTTCAATTTCGATGATTATATATAACTATAATGTACTTTATGTATTTACTTTGAAGTGACCATATAATACACAACAAGAGTAAAATTATCTTTGCCACAATTAATGATTGTTTTGTTCTTTGAACGTGTATGAGGTTAAGATCTTTATTTCCCGTAAGAATTTTATTGTTCACTGAGATTAAAAGTACAAAATAAAAAAAAAGTACTCGCATGTCGGCGATATGCGTCTCAAGTTACAATACATTAAATAGTTATAATATTAATTAAAAAATTTTTTTTTTATATATATATTTAATATAACGATTAGACTCGATTTTTCAGCGAAGTTATCGAATAATTATAATATAATCATTTGTACCCCTATTTTAAACTCCGCAGTGAAATGTTTTATTAAAATCGGATAACACTCGACGCATACCCTAGACGTACTGAAAGTATGTACAAAAAAAAAAAACAAAAGAATAATAACATCAAATTGATAGCCTTTTTTTTTAAATTGGATCAAAATTAGTTCCAACTTATCACGTATTTATGTTATTAAAATAAACCTTTTTAGTATCGTAGCTGTAGTTTGAAAAATAAACGCTCCTCCTGAATTATATTAAAACAACAAAATATATTTAATAAGAAAATATTGTTTTATTTTAAATATTTTAATATGATTCGCTCGTCTGTGCGCGCCCTATCCCAGGGTTGTTGCACCGAATAGATCGCTCGCTATCAATTCCGTCTGTGTGTGCGGGTATATGTGTGTCGTGTACATGGTGATGAGAATTTAGTACTATTTGCGATACGAGACGAATCTACCGGGTTTGTCTATTTATTTAAAAATATTTTAAAAATTGTATGGAATTTTTTTTTGTTGTTTATTGTAATGGAATGTTTCTAACTTTATTAATTACTAGCGATGCGCCACGGCTTTGCACGGGTGCAAATTATTTGTTAGGTTAATATTATGGTATAATTATAATTTGTACTTAGGAATACTGTCGCTTTCTACACATGATTTATTTTCGGAATTGGATCGTCAGTACTGAATATTACCACCAACATACAAACAAACAAATTTAACTCTTTTGTAATATTCATTATATACAATAATACGAATTTCAAGCTTTTCTCGTTAATAGTCTAAATTGAAATCGGATGAAACAGCGAATCATAGCTACTTATATTATATACTAAATCCTTCTCCGAAACTCACCACAGCTTCTGATATAAGTTTTATGTATACTAGTTTAGTAATTATTTCAGTTATATGTTTAAAAATTAACGTCTCCCGATTCACTAGTGCAGATGTTGATGTTATTTGTATTTTAGTGGTAAGTTTACACGAGATTGCATTGATGTGTAACAAATTGATATTAATGTGGTTTTGTTTTTTTAGTTATTTATTTTCGTGTTAAAGTTAAGTATAATTCAGCAGTGATAATCGAGTTTCTTTTAAATAATATAAGGTATTATCTAGTACTTGTAATATGAGTTTATATAAAAAACAAAGTCCCGCCGGTGTCTGTCTGTCTGAAGACAATGAACTCAAAAAATATCGAACAGTTTCACCAATGCTTCGAGTGATTTATGAGAAGAAGGTATATGATTTTATATAAGGTTTACTTAAATCTGATCTGATTCGGTGAAAGGTCTGATCGCCAGCAGTCTGCTTGCACGCGAGTGTTTCTTGTGATCTACTTTTTATAATTTCTTATACGCATTTCGGTAGTCTCCCATAAGAATGACCGCCCCTTTGGAAATTATTTAATAGAATATCACAATCGCAAGTCATTGTTAAAAATAACTGACTTTGAATAATAATACTCTGAAAAAATAAATTATAAACAAAATGCGAGTCATTAAAAAAATATACCGTATTTTTTCGACCTTAGGATATTTTTCCTTAAAATTAAAATGGGACCAAACGGGAAGTATACCCTCCCAAACAGAAAAGGATTTTTCAAATCGGTAACTGACATAAAAAATACAACCGATTTGAGAACTTCAAAAGTAATAAAGAAAAGTAGCTAAGATGTCCTGTGTTTGCGGAGTAGGTTGGAGCTTATTCCAACACGCCCCTGCATTGCGAGGTGGTTGATAAAATAATAATAATAGTTACTTGAATACAGACAGACAAGCTAACTCTACAAACTAGCGATTCCGTAATTCGCGTTAAAATAAATTTCTTAAGAGGTCACATATATTAATTACATATAAAATATTAAAACAACAATTTGAATATAAAGATAATCTGAAACGACCTTGAATGTTAAAAATAAAATAATTATTATTACGTATGAACTCGAACACGCTGTATAGCGTCACCTTGTTTGAGGCAAACACAACTACAAAGACGACGTTCGTATATGTACATATATTGTGTATGTGTTAATAGCGTCTATATCCGTCATACAAAAAAAAAATATAACATGTGTGTATTTATTATAAAATAATAAATGTTAATGTGTGCGTTTCCGAATTATTTCGTAAAAAGAAACTTGAGACGGTTAGTCGTGGCGTCCGTCTGTGTGTACGTACGGATTGATTTTGAACTGTTGTTGTTTTTTTTTAATTGATTTAAATTTCGATTCGAATTCGAATATTTGTTCTGTTACTCGAAGTTTGTTAAGTACTTGTATTATATTATTGCTTTTTTTTTTTTTTTTTACTTGTAGCAAAGATGTTAATCTTAACTATATCAAATGTTTATTGTTAGACTTTTTTATTTAATTAACATATATATGTGTATTGGTGGAAAATAGTAGCCACTGAGCATATTGTCACTGGAATCAAAGTCAAAGTCAAAAATCTTTAATCAATATGGAAGTGTTTACATTTGCTTATTGATAGTCAAAAATCTACCGACGGTTCGGAAATTAACACCTCGGACCTGAGAAGAACCGGCGAAAGAAACTCAGCGGGATATCTTTTTGTTTATTTATTTATTTATTTATTTTTTACATGTCAATGAATGAATATACATTTCAAACCGATGGTAGTTTTAAATTTATTGTAATATCACGATTTAAAAGCGCTTCAATGAGCAGACGCTTTTTAAGCACAAGAAGCGAAAAAAAGATTCCAGTGGTCCAATTCCGATGGTCCGAAATTCTACCATAGTCATACGTCCCCAAAGCACGCCCGCGTCGCCCGGGCTTAACGCAGCCCTTGCACTCTGCATTAGGACGGGCGTGTTTATGAGGCTACTTGAATAAAGAACATTTTGATTTGGACTAGCTTATGGATTGTCAGAAATACTTCAAACGAACCGGCGAACTAAAATCGAACGGCTTAGACAATATTTGTCATCGTTAATTCGGTTTCTAATGAAATTAACTAGTAGTCGATGAATCGTCGAAATAGGACATTCCTTTATTGCTAACAAAAATATAACACATCGATTCGATAGACGGAAAAAAAAATTAGGCTCGATCGGACGATATCTTGTCGTCATTACAAAAAAAAAAAAACGAAATGTCAAAAACGCGTTATTGATTTTTAACTTTGACATGACGTGTATTGTCATTATTGTTTCTGTCAAACACATGTTAGTGCGTGTAATGTTTTAATTTCAAATTTATGTATATAGCTGGAACCGCGGGTTTACCCACGTAACATTTATAAAACTGACCAACTCTAGCACCCAAATCGTTACCCATTTTACCCCCTCGAGGGGGTTGGGGGGGTGTTAATTAATAAAACCAACTATGTCCCTACCCAAACTACTTCCATAATAAATTTCATCAAAATCAGTTTATCGGTTTAAGCAGGTACTTTGCACTTATAATATTCAACTTTGTGAACTCAAGCTGTTCATACCGTTCTGTCCTCTTAAAAAGTTTTTAGTTCTGCGCGGTCGCTAACAGACGCTAAAGTTTATTTTTGTTGATATTTATATATCTGAACTCATAATGTAATTAATTTAAAGAGTTATATTTTCTCGTAGGAATTGCTACGAATAAGGTTTCAGAATATAGCATCACGTTACGGTTTATAGTAAAAATGTATTCGCATCGACTAAAATATATCTTTTTTGTTTTCCAGGACGAAGTTCTTGCCATCAACGACAAGGTCGTGCTCCGTGCCGAGGACTTGCTCAGTTGGGTATGCAACGGGGCCGAATGGAGATGGGGGCTCCGAGCGGTCTGGAGAGGCGCCTGCGCCCCCCCTAGCGCTCCTTGCGTCACGTCACCGCTACATCACACGAAGCTCGACTTCAGTGACGTAGAGAAAGAAAAGTGCTCTATAAGTGAGTATCTCTCACAAATATGTTGGTTTTTTTAAAATTTATAATACATAAGTAGGTAGTCTGAAGAGCCGAGATGACCGAGTGGTTAGATCGCGTGCAAATTAACCGATGATTGCGGGTTCAACTAAGGCAAGCACCACTGAATTTTCATGTGCTTAATTTGTGTTTATAATTCATCTCGTGCTCAGCGGTGAAGGAAAACAATGTGTCTAATTTCAACGAAATTCTGCCACATGCGTATCCACCAACCCGCATTGGAGCAGCGTGGTGGAATATGCTTCTGCAAACCTTCTCCTCAAAGAGCGAGGAGGCCTTAGCCCAGCAGTGGGAAATTTACAGGCTGCTAATGTAGGTAGTCTGAGAAATATAATTCCTGATGAAAGAACATTGGCGCTGCAAAAAATATTTATCATTCTCTACATCACCAATGCACGACCAACCTTGGGAACTAAGATGTTGTGTCTAATGTCTGTCACTGGCTTACTCACCCTTCAAACTTGAACACAAAAATATTAAGTATTGCCTTTTCGTAGTAAAATGTGTGATTAGTAGGCTGTACCTACCCAGACCGGCATGTACAGAGCCCTACCACCAAGTAACTCCTTCACTTGTTCCTGATCACAACTGCTGTTGGTGTTTAGTACCACATAGGGTTTCCTTCTTTCCAATTAAAGATCTCCATAACTTAAACATATGGTCCCAGCTCTCATTTAAATGGGAATTTTGTAAATATTTTCCAGCAGTAGAAGTAGAAGATCCAGGTGTCGTCGTGTTCTCGTACCCTCGCTACTGCCGCTACCGCGCACTGCTCGCCCGCCTCGATGGTATCCAGGCGGACTGGCTTCGGGACTCGCTGGTGGCTGCCCTCGGCGGTTACGCCGCTCCCACCAAGAATACTAGAATATTGTATTGCAAGGTGAGTGGATTTCATTTTTTAACTTTGCCGATTCATGAATTCAAATCATTTGTATAAAATACATCGGTAAAGAAGGCATATTATTCGATACAAGATTATATTGATGATAAAAAAGCGTGGAGTTAACGCTCGTTGACTTCCAGGCAGGAGACATAACATACATATATAATTGTATTTAACTAACATGACTGTATTTTTAGATGTTGAAAAAGAGTAACTACTGAGTTTCTTGCCGGTTCTTCTCGGTAGAGTCCGCATTCCGAACCGGCGGTAGCTCCACTTAATATAGTTTGTCAAATGACGATTCAAAAGTGCTTGCCTACTTGGATAAAGTATATTTTGATTTTGTGTAATTATTTACATCGTAATGACAAAAGCGTTTTGCCTATAGTATTAATGTTCAAGTTTGTCTCAATCACGTAAAACGGCTGAACGGAAATGGATGTTATTTGGAATAGTTATAGTTTATACTCTGTGTTAACGTATGGGCTACCTAACACCTGCCTCACACGCGGTAGAAGCCGCGAGAGGAAGCTATGTAATCCACTCACTCGTCCACATCTCACATTGTTCCATGTTTGAGTAGAGTTGGAATAAGAGGATTTTAAACCAAGATTGCTGGTTCAAAGTCAAAGAACCACCGAATTTTCAAATGCTTGATTGCTGTTTATATATCTCTTGCAATCGATGAAGGAAATCCTGAGGAATCCCGCTAATGTCTTATTTAGCTTTCAATATTAACTTTAACAGGAACAGAGATCCTCTCCGAGCACGTTTTATGATCGAGCATTGTATTTAGTCTAAAATGAAGTCCGATTTTCAGGATACTTTCGAATACCCTGAACTCGAAGGCCACGAGTTCGTCTGTAATCACCTCGCGCCGAAACTGAAGGGCAGGCCGCGCGGGCGGCGGCGGCGCGCGGCGCGGTCACGCGACCGGTCGCCCGACAGGTCGCCCGACCGGTCGCCCGACTCGCGCTCCAGTGATAGTGACAGGAATACGCCCGACACGAGAGTGAGTGAAAGCCAGAGATCTCAGGGTTCTGTGTTCTAATCTCAGGTTGGTCAAATGAAAAGTTATTGGGGTTTTCTGACGGCCAATTCTCGGTAGCAGCGTGGAGTCTGTATGACGTCAGTGTTTCCGTGACCTAAAGTGTTGGATTGGTAGACTCTTTTGCAGAAGAAACTTGTGTACAGATGTGCACTTTAATAGTCCTTTGTCGTCGGTACCATGGAAACGATAGTTAAGAAGGCGAATTAAATATTTTATAAAAGTTCCAAAAATTGCGAAAATACCGAAATCTTACTACTCGAATATAATTATGATATTATAATACGTGTCCAAACTTTCAGACGCCAAGAAGACTATCACTCCGCAACGGAGCGGAGAAGCAGAGCGAGGAGGAAGAGGAGGTCGA
The DNA here is from genome assembly GCF_037043105.1 of Vanessa tameamea. Lineage (NCBI taxonomy): Eukaryota > Metazoa > Arthropoda > Insecta > Lepidoptera > Nymphalidae > Vanessa > Vanessa tameamea. The sequence goes on from NC_087337.1 coordinate 5,601,629, forward strand.
GAGGAAACCAGAAGAGATAGCCAAAGACGAAGCTTTCCTGCAACAGCTCAGGGAGTTTCTCAAAAGTCAAAACGATTCGCTTAAGATATCGCACTCGTTGAAAAACGGTGAGTACGGAACCGCCGCCCGCGGTGTAGGCGCCGCCAAGAGGCCGCCAAGAGGCCGCCATAACCCGCGCTGTGGTTGCAGTGTCGCTGCGCGGCGTGTACCTGTGGGTGTCGCGGCGCGGCGGGCTGTCCGCGTGCCGCGCGGCGCTGTGGCGGCGCCGCTTCGGGCCGCGCGCCGCCGCCCTGCGCGCGCTCTACCAGCGGTCAGTCCCCGCACTCCGGAACTGCTACGCGCAGAGGCTAACCTAACCTCAACCCCCCCCCCCCTTAGGGTCGGGGTAGTATCCGTTCGTAGTCTGTGTCGTCTGCGGAAAATTTTCGTAATTTTATTCACTCGAGTTAACTAAGACGAACCTGCGTATTTCCCGCTGGACTTAAAAATCGCTATGATTGTTCCCGCTGACCAATCTGTGAAGAATACTTTCTGGTACGGTCGAAAAAAAACATTGAAAATATCTCGCTGTAGATAGAAATACTTATTAATCTTCCCCTCTATAGTTGGCTATTTCTAATAATATATTACGTTATAGTTTTGAAACGGAGTATCTCGCAGTAGTTGAACATTTATCCGCAATGATGAAAATCTCTGACTATTTCCCGCTGTAGTTGAATATTTCTATAAAGATTTCCCGTTATAGTTGAAAGTCCCTAGGAATATTGCCCAAACAGTATTTACGACGGATTTTCTGCAAATCTTCGATAAATTGCGATTCGGCGATTTGAGAATTTAATTAGTGAATTGTATTTCGCTTTTAAATATATATATATATATATATATATATATAAATAGATAATTAATTAATGGAATATTAACTGTTCCAGGTATCTCCTCCAGTACGAACATTACCAAAGATGGAACGGCCTGATGCACCCCAAGCCCAACGGGAAGGTCGACGAACCGAATACCATAGACACGATAGACGTCACGGACTCGCCGATCCGCGACGTCGACGTGAAAAAGGACCTCCCCGAGAAGAGGCTCCGGACCCCCTCCCCTAAGAAACTCAAACCGGAGAAATTAGTTTTGGACAACGAAACGGGCGAGCTGACGAAGGAGGAGATGAACATAACCTCGAAACCCGCCGAGGAGTTGAACAGGGAGTTCCTGGACTCGCTCCCTAACCCGAAAGAGGAGGAGAAGGGGAAGATCTTCGTGAAACCGGTCGAGAAGCTGATAGAGCCGAGCCTGAAGATGTTGCAAGACACGGCCCCGTCTGATCCGACGAAGCCGACGGCGATGGACTCCAGCAAGCTGACGGACGTCGGGAGCAAGCCAGGCGACGGGTCCGTGTTCTTGAACGAATTAGCACAAAAACTGAACTTAGGTGAGTCACGTTAGTTAGTTTTTTACTCGGTGGTAGGGCTTTGTGCGAGCCCGTCTGGGTAGGTACCACCCACTCATCAGATATTATACCGCCAAACAGCGCCGTTGTCTATGGGCGATAGCGACCACTTACCATCAGGTGACCTATTTGCTTGTCCGCCTACCGATATCATAAAAAAAAACACGTCAATCACTACATTTAACTAAATATTAAACAGATCTTGGAAATTTTCATAAGGGAGAATGGATCCTTATGAGATCAGTTCGTCGTTCATCTGTCTGTCTGTCTGTCGACTCTTGAAAGTTATAAAAAGGCGGATTAGGGAGGTGGACGCCAAATGGGACTCCTGGTGGTAACACTCGGTACTACCACCCATATACATTGGCGCCATCTCTCGTGCCTATAGTTCACACACACTGGCTCACTCACCTTTCGAACTGAACCAAACAATACTAAGTACTGATTGGCGGAAGAATGTATGACGTGGTCGGCGGTATCACTCTACCACGAAGTAGCCGAGTAAAGCCATATTATAATATATATCAGGGCCGGATCTAACATATGGCTTTTCGGGTTTCAGCCCGGGCCCCGTGTATTCAAGGGGCCCCAGCTAAGTTAAGTCAAAGTCAAAAATAGACGACAATGCGAAAGAATCCATAACTTTATTAAACTAAACAGATCGTATGGTTTGCGGCGCTGCGAGTCCTGCAATTAACCAAACCCGTTAAATTAATTTGATTCAAGTCTACGTTCAGATGTCTGAGGTGGGCTTCTAAGTAGTGTTAGCCCAAGGCCCCCTAAACTTACGGTCCGGCGCTGATTATTATAGTTTAATAAATTTCTGTATACAGATGCTGATGTCGCTACAATTATAATTCACTCGTCTAACTATATGTGTTTAATTTATAGGTAACACGGACACGAGGTTCCTGCACCAGCTGTCGCAGACTCCCCCCACCGACAGCCTCTCGAGCCTCTCGACCCTCGGCGACAAATACACGAACGGACACACCAACCTCGCCAGTAACCCCGACATGGTAAGATTTAATAGAAAGTTTATGTTTTTTTTTTTGCACCCTCGTCACTGATTGCCCCGTCGCTCTAGGGGGTGGATATAAAACCGCAGATCTCGAGTACCTGGGTCAATATAGTTCTGTAAAATTACGATTCAAAAGTGCTTGAAAAAGCCTACTTGGATGTAGTACCAAACCCCAAGTCGGGCTGATAAAAGTTTTTTTCTGTTATTTTTCTGTCGGTACATTCTCAGTACCGGCCCGGAGTCTGTGAGTTAGGAGTGTGTTTGACACTTCCGTGCTTTGGAAAGCAGGAAAAAAGGTGGATCGCGTCTGAACTCTTTCTACTCGTATTGGGTTTGGATTTGTCGTCTCATCGGGTTATGCGAGGAGGGAATAGGGAGTGCCTGTGTGTTTGGACAGACACGTGTACTATAATATGGCCTGCGTTGTAAGTTGTCCTCCGTTAAGATGAGCCGTGGCCCAAGTCGGTCAGGAGGATTTCATCGCCATCATTATTAATTTGTAAAGTGTTAGGCGCCGTTTAAAAGTGAGCTGTGGTACGTGTATGTCTAACGAGTGCGCCTTCCCCAGCAGCGCTCCCGCCCCGCGGGCCGCAGCTCCCTGCGCGCCGTGCGAGTCAAGCCCGCGCGACCCCCCGCCGCCACGCGTGAGTACACCCCCCCCCCCACACACACACACACACGACATACGTAACACTTGATACACGAACAAAAATAAAGTCATCTATATTTAAATAAACACTCGTTAAACAACGAACACACAATTAATCTGTTGAAATTAAATATGGCTGAAATACTTAACAAAATTAATATAATTCATTTTTTTTTCTACCAACAGCCCCGATACCTCCTCTCCGCGCGGACTCCGCGTCGTCCTCTCCCCCACTGGGCATCGTGCCCCCCACAGTCACGACCACCGCTACCACCACCATCAACAACTTCGGCATTCACCACCCCCCGCCGCCCGCCAGTCACAGCGATGATGAAATTGTGGAGGTAAACCTTATAACAATATTTAAAACAAGTTACTGAATGATATACGATTGACTATTACAGGGAATAACTATTGAGTTTCTTGCCGGTTCTCGGTAGAATCTAAATCCAATTTAAGACTTATTAAATGTCTAATCAAATAAAATATTTTGTAGATTTAATTTATTTATACAATAGTAACACAGTATGATTTTTTTTTTTGCGGTCAATTCAATTCTCTGATTAGAAGTTATTTAAGTACAGAGAACTATTAACTTATTAAGATATCGTTCAAAAATAAATCTTACGGAGATTTTCGCATAAATGGTATTCTAATTATTGTCTAACTAATATTATCTCAATTTCCAGGTGCCCTACAAGCCGAAAAGTCCTGAAATTATTGACTTAGACGAGTACCCAGAGAGCCCTCAAGGTATTAAGAAGAAAAAACTAGAAATCTTAAAAGAGAGGGGGCTAGAAGTTACCGCAGTTCCGCCGGGGCCCGTCTGGGCGGCTCCCATTCCCAACCCCATCACTCCCCTAATTAACCCCAGTCCTATAATCCTCAACCCGGCGGTTCAGCACCAGATTATGACTCAAGCTCAAATATTCCAAATGTACAATATTATCCCACCGACTTATCCGAATGGTATTCAGGTGCCCAAAGTCATCCAAGCGTCCAGTGCCTTCGGGACGGCTGGACCAGAAAAAACGGTGTACGGCAACCCTAAAGACCCATTCATGCCCCCGCCACACGTGCTGCAGGGCACCCCTATCAAACCACAACGAAGTATCCAAACCCCGACAGCAACCCCCCAGGACATCTTAGACTTAACTTGCAAAACTCAAACGAGTCCATCTCAGAAACCTGCCGTGGAAATAGTCAGGATACCCTCGGCCCCGTCCCCTTCGAAAACCCCCAACGCCCCCCAAAATTTGAGCAAAAACTACACCCTCCTGGACGGGAAAGCAGTCGTCGGCTCGAATTTAGAAATAACGCTAGTTAATTCGAAATCCCAAACTCCACCGAAGCGACCGCCGCAAAAGCGCTCCTCGAATGGGAAATTCGTGTCCGCAAAAACCCCCACTCCTCCCAAAGACTACCCAAAGCCTTACCCGTCCCCGTCCCCTAAGAAGCCCCCAATAGTGGTCCCCAATTACCAAATACCGAGCAGAGAAGACATATCCCCGACAAGTTCGACCACGGCGAAGGAAACGCAGAACAACATGCTCCAGAACGCTTTCAAGGGTCAAAACTTGGCGCAGATCATGGAAATGCAGAAAACTGTGCCCAACCTCAACCCGTTCATGGACCCGATGTACATGAACGCGTTCTACAACAGCCTGGGGCCGATGGACCAGCGCCAGCTGGCCATGTACCGGGACCTGATGACCAGTCAGTTCCGAGGGTACAGCGGCCTGCTGAACATCGGCACGCCGACAACGAAGAATTAATTAATCTAGTCGGTAGATTGAAATTAACGTTTTATTGGACACGACGTCATCGCCCATGACTCGACGAAGCTGTTCCACGTTATTGACTATTGTCGTATCAGCTAGCACAACCCCCTTGGGTGGGGGGGTTACTTTAAGTATAGCAATGTAAATTGGAACGTGTTCAATAAAAGCTTAATGTTTTATTTGATTGTGATATGGAAGTAGTTCTAAGTCGATCTCTAGTTATTTTAAAGGGATTTTTGTGAGCGACGCGTCTCGCTCTGCGCCCGTATGTGCGACAGAGACGGCACCAGCTGGTCGTCTCTCTCTGACATACAGGCTGCCGGGAATGATTCCCTTTTCTGTAAATAAATTGTAAATAAAGCGGTTCTTTTTCCTTTACGACCGATGACTACGTGACGATTATTTTAGGCTGGCAACATTGGAAATTAAAGTATCCGGGTTCCGTATGAAGATAAATGCATTTTTTTTTAAGGGTTGTATAAGCTCTTCTGTCTGTTGATGTTTTGAACGGAGTTTAGTTGTTTTGTCACGTAGCTGTTAATGTCGGTTAGTTAAATTGTAGTTTAAATTTAACGATGGATGTTGTTCTTAGGGTAATGTTTTTTAAATTCGGATGTAATTACGCCGTTACCTGTTTGGACCAACGTTGGACCAAACGTGGCCGAGACGGTGTCTCTATCGCTGTACAAAATAAACAATTGAAAAATTCATTGTATTTTCTTTGAACCCATGAATTTTACCATATTTATTTATTTAAATACTTTATTGTACAACACACGAGTACATAAGAGAAACCAAAAATATTTGACAAATGATGCGCCAAAATATTTGACAATTGATGAAACCGATCAAATCAAATCAAAATATACTTTATTCAAGTAGGCTTTTACAAGCACTTTTAAATCGTCATTTAACAAACTTTTTAAAGTAAAGTTACCACCGGTTCGGAATGTAGATTCTACCGAGAGGAACCGGCAAGAAACTCAGTAGTTACTCTTTTTCAACATCTAAAAATACAGTCATGTTAGTTAAATACAATTATATACGTATGTCATGTCTCCTGCCTGGAAGTCAACGAGCATTAACTCCACGCTTTTTTATCATCTATGTACTCTTGTATCGAATAATACGCCTTCTTTACCGATGTATTTTTTACAATTGACTTGAATCTATGAAACGGCAAAGTTAAAAATGTCTGCGACATTTTTTATAGAAACGGACACCTTGCCCCATGAATGATTTGCATGAGGAAACTTGGCACATCTCTTATAGCGATCTCTCACAGACAACCTTTGGTGATAAAAGCTTAGAACGGAAACAGGTAAGTGCAGATATACAGAGTGAGGAGATATATAGCATATTTCCGTAACATATATTTATTGGAAAAGTAATAACGGGAGGAATCAGGAATATTGAATCACAAATTTATGTTGGTTTGTATAGCATTTATCAAAGTCAAAGTCAAAATCAAAAATCTTTATTCAATATAGAAGTGTTTACACTTGGTTATTGATTGTCAAAAATCAACTACCGGTTCGGAATTTAGCACCTCGGACCTGAAGAGAACCGGCGAAAGAAACTCAGCGGGATATTTTTTTTTTTTCCATTTTGCTATTTGAAACAGCCTGGAGGCGATCATTTCATTCCCAAGGTGTGCAGTCAACTAAAAAGTCATTAGCGTTGTAATATCCTTTAGCGCACAAACGCTCTTTAACGATTCTTTTTAATTTTATAATTGAATAATTTTGAACCTTTTTCTGGGATCCTGTTGTAAAAACGTATACATTGCCCAAAAAAAGAGTTACTAACCCTGTGTAATCGGGTAATTGGAGTAACAAGTTTATTCTTGTTCCTAGTGTTTTTTAGTAGTTTTTGCGTACATACATAACATTATCAAAAACAAATTGAGAAGCGACAGTCATTATTTTAATTTCTTTAAATTTACCTCTCAACGAATCTTTTGGGCCCAGGTTATAATCAACAGAAACCATATTATCAAATAACTGTAAAAGTTACCACACTCAAATATATATAATAATTCAATATATATAGCCTATTCAAATGGAAGTAGAAAAAAAAGTTAAACATAAACAAACCTTAGATTTTACATTGTGCACTACAACGAGTTTATGATTAATATATCTTTATATATAAAACAACACTATTACAATTAACTACTTCCAAATTAACGATGAAAATTTCGTCGACGTTTAAAACCCCATTTTTTTCGCAAATCCATAATGAAGATTAAACAAGCTCTCGACCAAAGATATCACGTCAACTTGCTGTCAAATGTTGTTCATTTGACATTTCACTTCTTATAGTTGCAATAGAGTTCTCACTAGATGGCGCTGTACGTAGTTAGATCGCGCTAACGTTGTGCTTTCTTGAAATACTAAAACGCTGCGACGACTTCGTATCGTTGTCTATGTGGCTTGGTGACCACTTTTCATCAGAAATTTTTGTGGCGCGTTACTTGTAACAGGCGCCGTATTAAGAGAATTATATTTAAGTTTGGGTAACATAATATCTGTTATCGCCTAATGCTTCAATACCTTTGGCGAAATATATTTAAAAAAAAGTTTGGATGCTTCCGCCATATTTCGGAGTCATTGAATACATGCCGTTATTTTATTGTTAACTAGCGACCCGCACCGGCTTCGCACGGGTACAATGCTGATAAAAATTAAAAAATAAAGGAAAAAGGTTATTGTGGGTTATCCCTAAGAGATAGACATAAACCATCGCGGACTTTATTGTAGACCTTTTTAAGGTGTACAATACTGTAGTACATTATTTTGATCTCGTAGGGTTCAGCCAGCGTTTGCAATGTAAGCGCGAAAAATGTCTTTATTTACGACATCACTTCAGAAACCTCTAAAATAATAATAAATAATAAATATTGGACAACATCACATACATTACTCTGATCCCAATGTAAGTAGCTAAAGCACTTGTGTTATGGAAAATCAGAAGTAACGACGGTACCACAAACACCCAGACCCAAGACAACATAGAAAACTAATGAACTTTTTCTACATCGACTCGGCCGGGAATCGAACCCGAGACCTCGGAGTGGCGTACCCATGAAAACCGGTGTACACACTACTCGACATCATTATCAGTGTTTCTCTACTTTACTGAGCATGAATTATACATATAAACCTTACTCTTGAATTAATCTATCTATTAAAAAAAACCGCATCAAAATCCGTTGCGTAATTTTAACGATCTAAGCATACACAGGGACAGACAGCGGTAAGCGACTTTGTTTTATACTATGTAATGTTCACTATTAATTGAAAGTAATTAATGTTATAGTTGACTGTTATTTGTTATGAAGTCGGAGGATTAGACTGTTCTTTTTAAAATGACATTCCTTTCATCTTTCATTTCTCGTTAAGAATATAATATGTACACATTTGACACGTGTTTTTTTTTTTAAATACTTTTTGGATATTGACCCTTGGATTTCGGCTCAAGTTCCAACACTGGACTGATTAAACAATAACTTTGAATACTAACATAATTACATTTAGATTGCAGATCTGTTTATTTAAAAGAACTAAGCGAGATTTTTTCTTCCCGTTTCTTTGGCTGGAGGGCTGCTTACCGAAACGGTAGTAGACTTGAAATATTGCTTTATTTATAGTTTACTTGAATAAAATACATTTGATTTGATTTGATACCAAGATTTGCTTGTATATCTAAAGAAAGTATTTCGAAATACTTTGTTTCATTACAAAATGTACTAAATTAAAATGATAAAATACAGCCTCTGCAGATAAAGGGCGGAAGCTCGTTCGCTCATGAACGTGAATGAAAAAAACATTTCAGGCTGTTGATTAAATGTGTTATTGCTTAGAGTAACAACAATTTATTTATAACAATACAAATCTGAACAAGAAATAATAATATCACATATATTGTATGAAATGTGAACATGTCTTTCTTTGATCACAGCTAGGAACACCCTCGACCAAGTCACCTTTCTACCAAAAAAAAAAACTAAATCAAAATAAATTTAAAAACTACAACGCCACATAAAAACACGTTACACTTATAAGACCCCTCCTTTTGATGGTGGAGGGTTTTAAAAAATAACTAGTCGATTAAATAAAACAATTTGAAGACATTTCATGTATTTATTTATAATCTTTTACACATCTTGATTAAAACTGCATGTTAGTATCTCGAGTCTTCCACTGGGGCTCCCGTGTCTAGGGCTCCTCTGCGCCAGCGCCGAGCACGGCTCCGCTGTAGGCGAGGTCCCAGTAGTGCTCCACGCCGTGCTTATGAAATAGTTCTCTCGCTTGCTTCTCCGTCGGCATCACCTGGTATATTGAAAACTATCAAAATCCAGAACTAAGGAAAGGAAAGCATTGTCAGGGGTACAGAAAATAAACTGTTCTGAAACGTACACCCCCCCCCCCTGACACGTATAAAAAAGATTAGTATTTTTACTTTGACCATCAATAAGTAAGTGTAATGCTCCTTATATTTAACAATCAACCCGCCCCGGCGTATCTCAGGTGCGATATCTTAATAGAGACCACTCAGGGACAACACACCCTCTAAACAAACAAACAAACATATTTCACCCCTATAATAATTATCAAACAAAAATATCGAAGGGTTTCAGAAGATGTCTGTTCCCAAGTTCCCAAGTCTCACCTTGAACTTGATGTCTCCGAAGGCCCTCTTGGAGGTGGATCCCTCCCACACGAGGTGGCAGCTGTTCCCGGTCTGCTGACCGTCCGCATCTTTGACCATCTCTTCCTCCCATTTGATGCGATGCAACATTAACCTGTCGAAAATTACATAGTACTGAGTGTATTATATAAAACGAGAGCAAGACGTCACGACACTTTTATATAACGACACGTTGTGTGTGCGTGTGTGTGCGTGCGTGCGTGCGTGTGTGTGTTTGTGTGTGTGTGTGTGTTGTTTCAGTATTTATTAATAATAATAATCAAAGATTTATGACCAGGAAAAAATAATTCAAATTTTATTTCTACGTATATTAATTATTCAATTTATTTTATTTCCTTATTTACTTCTCTGTTTCATTTTATCTATATTAAAATAAATGTTAAAGTAAACTCTGTCTATCTGTTTGTTCGTTTGAGTTTTTTCTTCTGTCCGTACCGCAGCAACATATGAACAGAATAATTTGGATATACATATATATTATTGAACAAGAATAATTCCGGAAAAAACCGGTACAGGGTCACTGACCGCTTGTACTTGGCGTGCTGCTTGGGCCCGCCCTCCACCACGATGACGCAGCAGCCGCGGTGCAGCACCACGCAGCCCGTCATGTGCAGCTGCTGCGCGTTCACTTCCACCTTGAACTTGGCGGACGCGCACTCGAACAGGTCCTTCACCCTGGGGGGGGAGGAGGATAAATTCAAGTCATTTGTATAAAATACTTTGGCATATTATTCGATACAAGATTACATTGATGATAAAAAAGCGTGGAGTTAATGCTTGTCGACTTCCAGGCAGGAGACATAACATACATATATAATTATATTTAACTAACATGACTGTATTTTTAGATGTTGAAAAAGAGTAACCACCGAGTTTCTTGCCGGTTCTTCTCGGTAGAATCTACATTCCGAACCGGTGGTAGCTTTACTTAAAATAGTTTGTTAAATGACGATTCAAAAGTGCTTGTAAAAGCCTACTGGAATGTTACTGGTGTATTTTATTCAGATTTTTTGATTTAATAAATGCGAAATTTTGGATTGATACTTGTTCCGCGAACACACCAGAACGGCTGAGCAGATTTGAATGAAATTTGACACAGAGATAGATTTTAGATCTGGAATGGCACGTAGGGTACTTTTAATACAGCTGCACCACCCTCACAAACAAACGCCGTTAGGAATCTGGTATCTCATATATTATTAAGAAGAATTCTTTTAGTTATCTGTATTTATCGTGTAATCTACTAATAAGTTTCTTATCGGTTCTAGAAAGAATCTATATTCTTGTGTTGAAGCTTTTCATTCAATCAAAATCAATCCACGGGAATTCAAGTGCTCATTCAAGAATAATTTGATCTGGATTATTAATCATTTTTTTTATGTTATAGTTAGGCGGCCGGGCAAATGAACCACCTGATGGTAAGTGGTCACCGCCTATAAGGAACCTGGTCCCTACCCAGACGGGCTTGCACGAAGCCGTACCATTAAGAAGACTTTAAATCTTGTCAGAAATTGCTGAATATTTATATATTTGTATACAGATACTTGATGGTAGACCATTCTACAAGCCCGTCCGTGTAGGTACCACCCACTCATCAGTTATTCTAACAGCGATACATATTGTCCTATTCCTTGATGGGTGAGTGAGCCAGTGTAACAACACAAAGGACATAACATATTCAACACCGACGCACATTTTAAAGGACGGTCATATTGACTATTTACCATCAAGTGGCATATTTACCTTTATATAAAAATATATATTATTTGAATACTAAATATATATACGTCGCAGCGTCAGATAATTAAATACTTTGATTGTAATCTCTAAGTTTTGAGATTTGATTCTGGATGACCGGTGAGGTCAATAACTCTTTGTAACGTTAGAAAAACAAAATGTCAGCTGTCAAGAAGGATAAGGCAGATGTGGTCGCGGTCAATGAAATATTGTAAAAAATCAATATACGATAATCCAGCTGTCGATTTGTTGTATTATTTGTGAATATGTACGAGCCGAGATGGCCCAGTGGTTAGAACGCGTGCATCTTAACCGATGATTTCGGGTTCAAACCCAGGCAGGCACCACTGAATTTTCATGCGCTTAATTTGTGTTTATAATTCATCTCGTGCTCGGCGGTGAAGGAAAACATCGTGAGGAAACCTGCATGTGTCTAATTTTATTTCACATTTGTATTCCACCAAACCGCATTGGAGCAGCGTGGAGGAATATGCTCCATACCTTCTCCTCAACGGGAGAGGAGGCCTTAGCCCAGCAGTGGGAAATTTACAGGCTGATTATGTTATTTTATTATGTACGACGAAGATGGCGACCGCGAACCAAACAATACTGCCGGCTCGCCGTTATATATATATATATATATTCAAGCTATTAAATAATAATAATACAGTCCGGTGTACCTGTAGACGGCCACGTGGACGCTCATTGACGTGTCCTCCCGTATCTTCCTGTCTATCTGAAATAGATAATCAAAAAAAAAAGTGTTTTATAACAATCTATGTATCTCAAACTCACACGCAGGCCGTATCAAAATATACACGAAGCAGGCGGGGCGATGACTGCGGGTTCAAACCCAAGCAAGCAGTTCGTGTTATGAACACGAACTGCCATCCAAATCCATCTCGTGCTCGACGAAGGACATCGTGAGGAAACTTCTGCCACATTTATAATTACCGCGTTCGAGCAGCGCGGTCGGATATGCTCCATGCCTTCTCGAAGGGAGACGAGACCTTAGCCCAGCAGTGGGAAATATACAGGCTGTTACTGTTGTAACTGTTGTTGCGTGTGCAAATGAGCGCGTCTGAGCGCGTAGACGAATATCCATGGAAATGTATGTGGTTACGTGACTGGGGGGGGGGGGGGGACTCGTGATATTTAAGTCTGTCTGTGTGCGTATGTCTATTTTCACAACAACGAAGCGTGCTATGGCATCCAAGCAAAACTAAAACTTTATATAAATACAAAGTTACTATAAATAATCTTTTATTGAAGATCACGTGATCGGATGTTCACCTTCTCCCGTTTCTGGTCCTTCGTGAGCGCCCTCGCCTTGTTCGCTTCCAGGTGTGTCTTCTGTCGCTTCGCTATCTGCTCCCTGACCTTCGCCTCGATGGCGGTGGGGTCCTGGACGGCCTCCGTGCCCAACGCCCTCATCAGGTTCGATATCCTGTATAATGTACATCAATCCGACGAAACGTGCGATTAAAATTCCAAATTGAGAAATCAGTAATCAGTTTTGGAGAAAGCAGTAGCGTGTAACTGCAGGGAGATGACATGTTAGTTCTCAAGGTCGGTGGTGTATTGGTCTGACGTAAGGAATGGTTACCAGTCCTCACAGCGCTAAAATCCGTCTGCCTAATTTGACATTAATATCTACAGCCTACTCCAATGGAAGTAGGAATAAAGATAAACAAATCTTAGATTAACGTTTTCCACGCAATTCGCTAATAACTCAGCTATATTGTGCACTACTGAGAGTTTATGATTAATATATCTCTATTTATAATACAACACTGTTACACTTAACTACTTATTTCCACTTTAATTTTACTTCCGAAATTCCGATAACAGTTTCGTCGACGTTCAAAACACCATTATTTCGCAAATCCATAGTGAATTTCGTTGATTAATCAAGCTCTCGGCCAATAATATCGCTTCAATTCGCCGTTAAATGTTGTTTATTTGACTCTTTTCCTGTTATGGTTGGACTAGGGTATAGAAATATACGTATAATTTACCTCAACTTCGGTTCAGGCGGCGCTTCGAGTCCGAGTCGCACCTTCTCCTGTTCCTCCTTCCAAGCTTCCCTCCTGCTCTGTCGTCTCAATTTCTTCCTCTCCTTCTTCGTGAGGAAGACTGGCATGTATGTCGGTTTTAATGGTTCCGCTGTGGATGACATCAAAAGATTATTTATTGACAATCTATTCCCAGAAACACATATTATAATTAGATTTAACATAAAAATATCTAAATACATATTCACAACTCATAACGAATTACTTTTGAAGTGAGATTTTAAATTTGTCACTAGTATAACTGAAAAAGATCGTAGGTCCAAGAATTGATACCCGAGGAACACCCATACTGATTAAAACGAAACATTTGCATTATATACACCTAAACGACATAATCTATACTAATATTATATTAATCCGTTATATATAGTGTTATACGTTTTGTTTAAAAAAAGTTGATTCTAATAATTTATCCGCACTGATTTCATTATTAAACTGTACTGATACTTTAAACGCATTTATGTATTTGACCCTCGTAATGTCTTCAATATTTACTGATTTCAAAATTTTAGCCAATTTAAACTGATTAGGTAATTTTTCTACTGACGTAATACTAATTTCAAAGTTGTAATTCGAAATTCTATTCGAATTTGTTTTTGATAATGTTATGTATGTACGCAAAAACATAAACGATTTTCCCAGAAATTGTGACGTACATTCTATTAACACTAGGAACAAGAATAAACTTGTTACTCCAAGTACCCGATTACACAGGGTTAGTAACTCTTTTTTGGGGCAATGTATACGTTTTTACAACAGGATCCCAGAAAACGTTCAAAATTATTCAATTATAAAATCCAAAAGAATCGTTAAAGAGCGTTTGTGTGCTAAAGGATATTACAACACTAATGACTTTTTAGTCGACTGCACACCTTGGGAATGAAATGATCGCCTCCAGGCTGTTTCAAATAACTAAAATATAATAATTATTGTACATGCGAAATGGAAAAAAAAAATATCCCGCTGAGTTTCTTCCGCCGGTTCTTCTCAGGTCCGAGGTGCTAAACTCCGAACCGGTGGTAGATTTTTGACAATCAATAAGCAAGTGTAAACACTTCTATATTGAATAAAGATTTTTGACTTTGACTTTGAACCATTCGTACGAGCCACTTTTCGACGTCTTTTAACAGTTAACCACAACTCATCCTGATCTGTACGTCTATCTCTTTTATTGGGTCTTATTATGTTATTCGAATTTTCACTTTCCGATATCGTATCTCCTAATTCGTCCATATTCTCAAATTTTCACTATCCCTCAATATCTCACTATAATCTCTCGAACTCCAAAATTTCGTTTTCACTCAATGGCTCATCTTCATCCGCGATGCTAGCCATTTATAAACAACATAACATAAAACCGGTTTCCAATTAAAAATTTGCCTCTTAATGGTAAACGTATTTTAAACTTTGTATATAATCAAATTTTGACGTATAACCATATTCCAGATCAATGGCGTTATATACTATACACCCGATTGCGAAACCTGGTCGTGATTCTTCATGTTCATCTTCACTCAGACCGATTGCATTAATATCATGCTCGTGCATAAAATATCTCACATGATTATTAATAAGCGTTTAGAGTGTGATCTAAAATTATGTTTTCACCGTTCATGATTGGCTTTAGAAACTATCGATCTTGCACAGACAGTTTAAGCTACTTGGTTTCAAAAAATCAAATAGGTTTTACCAAAGGTCAAGTTACATTAGGGTGTTTTATTGATATAAATAATGCTTATAATCATTTGGTGAGAGGGAGTCTCGACAGTTCTTACGTAAGATCAAAAAAATGCACAAAGTTAATTAATTTCAAAAAATTGATTCTTTGAAACATAAACATTAAAATAAACCAAACGTGTATTCATTTTATCCTATAGATTCTGACGTAATAAATATTAAAAAGAGGGAGAGGGTGTCGGTCTATTCTTATTTTTTGTTATAATAGGGGGGGGAGGTCAAAAACAAACGAAAATAGTCTCACTTAATAAACGAATGACCCCTAAGGCTACAAATTCAGCGAGTTACATATAAATGTTATAAATTGAAATAAATTCAAAAATGATTTCGAACTGTACAAAGTTTCACCTGAATGGTTTCGCTCAGGGGTTAGTTATAATCCAAATATCATCGAATTCGGGTGGTTAGCCCGAGAAAGAGCAACAGTCAGACAGAGTTACTTTCGTATTTATAATATTAGTATGTTTAATTTACAAAATGTTTAACGATTAACCATTTACGACCACCGGCCCCACCGAACAGTGACCCTCATACCTCTGCGCGTAAAATATATATAAAGTTGTTTCTATTTATCGTAATCCATATTTATTTAAAGCTATTCTTCTGTTAGCGTATTAACCGATGACCACAGGCTCAAACCCAGGCAAGCACCACACGATTGTGTTTACAAATCTCGTGCTCGTTGAAGAAAAACATCGCGAGGAAACCTACATTTGTAAAATTTCCACCCAAATTCAACCCAAAGTTAGCCCAGCAGTGGAAAAGTTAATTCAATAAATATCCTAATTACAAATATTTGTCATTTAAATAAGCTCATACGCATATTTCGTCGGAAACATCCTTGACTTTGATAAATAAACATACAAATATATAACTCATAGAAAACAACATATTAATAACACACAAAACATATCATTTACGAATTTAATTACGGCGTACTATCGCGACCAACTTCCTCTATACATTACTTTAACTATATATATATCAAATATACGACACGTAATCTGTTCATAAAACATATATTACTTTATATAAATAACATATATAGAATCTATTACTATATACTACCCCCACTTCCCCCTCGCAAACGGTACGGAGAACGTTTTCGGGAAATGTAACCTATTTACCATTTACGAAATTTAAAAAGTTCATTAAGACTAAATTAATAAATAAGTCTTATTATTCATTAAAAGAGTACTTTTTAGAAAAAAACGCCTGGATTTAGGCTCGGGTTCCATCACAGGACAGTAATTATTGTAAAAAAACCGGCATTGTGAATCTGTTTATTTGAAAAGAGCAACTAAGCGAGTTTCTTGCCGTTTCTTCTCGCTGGAGGCTGCTTTCCGAAGCGGTGGTAGTGTTTAAATATCGACGATTCAAAAACGCTTCGTTGTGAAGTTTACTTGAATAAAATTGATTTGATTATTATACATAAATATTTTACGATCTGTTTATGTGAGAATCAAAAATCAAAATATACTTTATTGAAGTAGACTTTTACAAGCACTTTTGAATCGTCATTTAACAAACTATATTAAGTGGAGCTACCGCCGGTTCGGAATGTAGATTCTACCGAGAAGAACCGGCAAGTAACTCAGCAGTTACTTTATATTTGAGATACATTATAAAAGTTGTTTGTGCCTAAAATATTTTTTATCATCTATATAATCTTGTGTTGAACAATATGCCGAATTCATTAACATTTTTTACCAAACAATTTGATTTTACGAATCGGAAAAGTACAAAATCATCTCAGAACCGTAATTTATAAAACGAATTTTAAACCGTAATTTTACACAGCTAAAGTAAAACCACTACCAATTCAGAATCGAAAATCCACCGAGAAAAACCGCCAAGAAAATCAGTAGTTACACTTTTCCAACATTTGTAATACAATTTTATTAAAACAAAACCTACATACTCAATTTTAAACCGATTACTAAACAAAGTAACTAAACTAAACCAAATAAGATAATTTCGAGTTAAACTTAACGATGTTCGACTGGACGCGCATAAACACAAACCGCCGCGCAAAGTTGAACGATAAATATTTATTTGAACATATTTGAAGATAAGCAAACGACGAAATATTACTAAAAGGATAAAACGGTTACTAATGCATGCGGGATCACATCGCGCGGTTTGAAACAAACAAAATGTTAATACCCGTAGTTATTATTGTTAGTTTGATTCAAATTATAGCGAAGAATCACAATTACAACATCAAAATACGTAAAAATCCCGATTTCGAAATACGCGTGCGGAGAGACGCCGCCGTTACTGATACGAAACGTTTCAAAGACAAACTCATCAGTGATATACTTCAAGACATCGACGAAGATCAAACGATACGAATTTTAGATGAATTAGAACACATTTTAAAAGATGAAATCGTGATCAGTGAATCTAGACATACGCCTGAAGACGTAGAATTAATCAAAGGAAATATAGACAAGCAGACAGATACGCGTTTAAATGATGACAATATTAAAGCGGGTGATACAAAAGGAAAAATTCGAACCGTAAGTACCGATTTAGATAAAACTACAACAGAATCGATAGACGACGACCTTGATACGACTGATTTTATACGTAAACTTATCGACACAATAGTTCAAGATAGAGAAGCCGTTCAAACGATTCAAATAGATGAATCGGAAAATATTATAAAAGATAAAATCGTAAAGAGTGAATCAAAAGATACTTCAACTCTTGATTCAGGTGTAACGCTTGATAAATTAGACACATATTATGTAAAAACAGACAAAATCACACAATTCATTGAAAATATATTAAAAACAGATGAAGACACTCGAACAGATAAATCAAATCAAGACAATATTGAAATAAATCAAGATGCAACCGACAAAGATGAACCAGTGAGATCCGTTTTTGATGAAACTACAACAAAATCAATAGACAAAGATTTAGAAACTACAGACGTCATACGCGAACTTAACGACATAATCAACGATCTCAAATCAATCGTAACATCGAAAGATAACGATAAAAAATCAAAAACGAATATATCTATTATCGATATGATCGCAAAAGATAGATTTAAGAGGGGAGCATCACAAGGCAGCGCGATTACAAACTTTTTCAATAATATGTATTATAAAGTATACAATATAACCCACCGAGGTAACCAGAACATTGAAAACAATAACATACCCAATAACTTAAGTGTTAACTCCAACTATAACCAATATAACGACATGTATAACCAACAGAACATCAATAATAATAACGCCTTCATAAATAACCAGAACAACCAATACTATAACAAATATAACCAGAACAGATATAACGATTTAAGATATCCATTATACACATCTACGAACAATACATTTAACAACATATACAATACGCCGTATAATAAAGCGTATCGTACGTATCCCTATAACTATGGATCCAATTATAATCCATATAACTATAATAACCAATATAACATAAATAACTCATCAATTAACAATAACCATTCGATTAATAACTCGACGGACGTTAACGTTTTCGACGATAGTGTCGATGTGAATCCAACGACCGAATCGACGATTATACAGGGCTGTATATTGTGCAGTTATATAGGGTGTCCGGTGAATTATAAGCGGGTCGGTCATATGTGCGTCAAGATGAGGGGGTGATGTATGTGTTTGTTCGTTTAAATAAAATTTTGTAACAAAAACAATCGAAATCTGTCGTTTTAATTTTGGCCTTATTCAATTTTATTTACATCATTCATACATACATAACATAACATAATCAGCCTGTAAATTTCCCACTGCTGGGCTAAGGCCTCCTCTCCCGTTGAGGAGAAGGTATGGAGCATATTCCACCACGCTGCTCCAATGCGAGTTGGTGGAATACACATGTGGCAGAATTTCGTTGAAAATTAGACACATGCATGTTTCCTCACGATGTTTCCCTTCACCGCCGAGCACGAGATGAATTATAAACACAAATTAAGCACATGAAAATTCAGTGGTGCCTGCCTGGGTTTGAACCCGACATCATAAATGCGAAATTAACTTCTACTAACTGACACCATGTCCTGTTTTCACGTACTTCCGACAAAACCGTTCCGATTCGGTCATCATAGCTGACTGTATAATATAAAACTTCATTTACCGTGTCTATTATATTTGAGACGCAAAACAAGATCTGTACGAGGAAAGTATTGGACACATCCCATCGTGGAAGCTAGATAGAGGAGCATCTCATACTCTTGTTAGCAAGCTACGAAACGCACCTAAAACAAAAACGCAAAATGGCGCGCACAGAGACAGTTTAAATGCACGTCCAGCGCACTCGCGGACAACGGCGTCCGACGGCATCCGATATCGGATCGGACTATGTGAAAACGCTCTGACGACCAACCCCTAAACGAAAGCAAAGCCGCGAGCGACAACTAGTTTGTCATAGATACGTATCTAGAACCTTCGTTCGATGATTGCAAGTGTGGAAAACGGTCAGTGATTGCTCTGAACATCGCATGTTTCGATGGTACCACCGAGAAATATATGGTGGCGCTGTACTCACTGGGCGGCCTCAGCTGCTGCGGGTGCTCCACGAGGTTGGTGATTGCGTCCTCGTTGACGTTTTCCACGATGTCGTCGGCGCCCAGGTTGCAGGCCTCCACCCGCTGCGTGTCGGAGCGCCCGTCGGCCGAACTGCCCACCGAGCGCTGGCGCTTCGCCTCGCGCTCCTCAGGCGTCATCAGGATCACGCTGTCCCACCTTTGGGCAATAGGTTTGAAGGGTGAGTGGGCCAGTCTAATCCCAACGAGGGTCATAACATTTTCGTTCCCGAAGATGAAGGCATATTGATGATGTAAGGTACGGTTTTCTAAACGTAAATGTCTATGGGCGGAGTTGACCACTTGCCATCAGGTGGTACTTTCATAAGTAATTATACTACTGATACTAATTTCATAAAAAAAAATATACATAACCATAAACACTTAATTAAATATAAATGTAAAAACTAAAGCAACAGCATAGGATCCCACCACGCCCTCCCCCCCACAATTCATAAAAGCAAACGCAAACTATTTAAAAAGAGTTTTGAACTATAAGTATATCTGCAGTTAATAAATATTATTAACTGATATACGCATACAGAATATTTGTATGCGTAACAACACAACCCCCCCCCCTCACCACTCGATGTCGGGCACGCGGTCGGAGTCGGGCACGTCGGCGGCCAGCAGCGCCAGCTTGGTGGCGGACGAGATGCCCGTCTTGCGAGCTATCTGGGATATCTCGTTCTGCAACTTCTCCAGTTGCGCCTGCCGGTAACGAGTTACCGATTTAAATAATCTTTTGGATATGTCTATACCAAAAACTTTAGACCCTCCCGGACCTCACGGGTCATTATCAACACGAGGTCAGAAAAGCTCGCCCAGCGTCCTCACCTTCATGCGCAGGCGCTCGGCCAGCTGCGTGAACTTCCCGGGCTCGTGGAAGCGCAGCGCGCGGCGCGTGCGCGCGGGCGCGCGGGTGCGCACGCGCGCGTCGTGCCAGCGCGCGCCGCCCTCCGCTTCGCCGCCCGGCGCGCTCAGCTGCGCGCGGAACTCCTCGCGCCGCTTGGCGCGGATGTTGGCCTGCGGGGCGTGAGCGTTAGGCGCGGCGGTACTTGTGCGGGGGGCGAGCGGAAACCTCATTGACCTTGAGCGTGGGCGCCACGTGCGTCAGCTGAACCCTCTTCCCGCTGGTGTCGATCGTGCGCCCCTCGCGGTCCAGGATGAGCGGCGCCGGGCCGGACGCGCCGGCCGCCGCCAGGGCTCCACCTGAACCGTATTGAGATGCTATGTGAAGGTGCTGCCGCATAAACTCATAATAACCCAGTATATTGGCTTACATTTGAACTCGGTAAATTAACAACTGATTGGTCTGAAATAACCGAAAACATACAAAATAATTATAAATTAACCAAATTTACAAATGGCATTTTCTAAAATTGATATAATAATCTCATTCAGGAGGTCTCGAGTGTTTATATTCTGACTTAAAAAAGAACCTATAGATCATACCCGCTAACTTCCTCTGTATCCTGGCCTGCAGTTCCGCTATCTTTCTCTGCTTCTCCAACTCCTCAGCAGTTATGGGTTGAACGGCTGAAATAAAATTTTGTATAATTAACATGCTCTCCAAACATTATCATCATTGACTCAGTGGGACTTTGTGCAAGCCCTGTGCAAGCCCTGTGCAAGCCCTGTGCAAGCCCGTCTGGGTAGGTACCATCCACTCATCAGGTATTCTACGTTCAAACAGGAATACTTAGTATTGTAGTATTCCAGTTTGAAGGGTTACTGAATTAGTTTAACTACAGCAAAAAGGACATAACGTCTTAGTTCTTAGGGTAGGTGGTCATTGGCGATGTAAAAATGGCTAGTATTTTTTACAGTGCTTATGTTTATGGGTTGTGGTGACCACTCACCACGAGATGGCCCTTTTGCTCATTCACTTAAACATATTATACATTAAAACATTGGATTATTAAAAATAAATATTTGAGATTTGATTTTGTTTGACAGAACATTGAACTCACCAGGTTTAGAATACAGAACCGGTTTGATGACGCTCGGGGGTGGAATGGCATTGTTCTGCTGCATCTGCACCTTGATCTGCTGCGCTGCAGCCGCTGCAGTGGTCACATTCCGAGGCTCCCCCTTGAGGGCCAGTAACGCGCGTTTGCGTTCTTCGATCTCCTTTTGAGCGTTCGCCATCATCACCTTGAAGGGGTATTAATTTTATTGTTAAAATTTATTCAACTATGTAAAATTTATAATAACAATGATCGCGTTAATAAATAGCGAAAAATCAAAGTATACTTTATTCAAGTAGACTTTTATGCGCACTTTTGAATCGTCATTTTACAAACTATAATAAGTGAAGCCACCACCGGTTCGGAATGTAGATTCTACCGAGAAGAACCGACAACAAACTTAGTAGGTACTCTTTTTCAACATTTAAAATACAAAGGTTATGTTAGTTATATACAATTATATATGTATACGTCACCGTTAGATTACAAACATCGTTAGATTACAATCTATCTCGTTAGATTACAATCTATCTCGTCAGATTGTAAACTGTCGAAATATTGTGAACCGTGAAATATGCATTTTAACGCATTATTTTTCGCTATATTGTAATCTATCGAAGTTAAACTGTTAGATTACAATCTGTCCGCGCGTCAAATTGTCAACTGTCGATGCAAGGTATCATATGCTAGTAGGTACTCATATATTTATTCATAGTCTTGATTTAATATATAAATAGAAGCAAGGGCTTTACCTTAATTTTATCAGCACTCAGACCGGCCATCTTGGAGCCGATGGTCTCCCCGTCGGGGAGTATGGAAGGCAGCTCCATACCGTTATCTGCTTTTTTCTCCTTATCCTCCCTATCTTTGTCTCGATCCCTGTCACGTTTCTCATCCCGGGATTCATGTCTATCGTCATGACGGGATCTGAAATATATTAAAAAGTTTATAGGATGTGAATCCACCAAACCCAATGTACTAGGGTGGCCTTTGAAGATTTTGCCAAGTCTCAGTAAACAACTTCCCCAATTTAAAGGCCTTTAAACTGAAGGGGTTGTGGGCGGAAAGAGAATATATTGCTGATGGAGGAGAGAACTTTTTTTTTAGTACTTTACTGAGTACTGAATAATGGGCCAACTGATGGTAAGTTCTCTCCATAGCCCATTAGACTAGACATTAGAGCTTTAAGATGTATATATCACCAACCTTAGGAACTAAGATATCATGTCCCTTGTGCTTGTAGTTACACTGGCTAACTCAAACTTCAAAATGAAACACAACTAAACAAAGTATTGCTGATTGGTGGTAGACTATCAGATGATGAGTTGTACATACCCAGACAGGTTTGCCCAAAATCCTACCACCAAGTAAGTTAATAAATAAATGTGTATAAAAATAAAACAATAGTATTATATTACCTCTTTGAATCTTTCTCCTTATCTTTGTCATCATATTTCCGTTTCTGTGTCTTCGACGTGGAGACCAGCTCTTGTGCGAGAGCGATTACTTTGTCAGCAAGCTTGCTCGCTTTCTTTGAGTCAATGTGTGATGAAATCTTGTCTATTATTTTGCGACGCTCATACCTAGTATAGTAAAGAGACTTTAGAAGTCATACTTCTTTTGGTGCATTACGAAAAAATCTGACTAGTGATTTTATATTAAATATTTTATGACATGAAAATAAAACAATGAATTTGCCCACCAAGCTGCCAATTAAGTGTTAAGGCAGTCGAAAAAGACAACTTCAAACTTTATCTTATTTTATAACAAATTTAAATTGTGTATCTTTAAATTTGTTAGTGTGACAATGGTGGTGAAAAATATAGATATAATAATGGCATTTTTAATTATGCCCAAAACGTAGAGCTCCTTACACATATACCTAAGAACACACAACTTTTTTTAATTAAATATAGACGTCTTGTACTGTGTAAGGTTTGAAGTGAGTCAAGATATTGTTGCGACATTACAGCAGCAAATTAAAAATAACAAACGAACATATATTGCTTCATATTCTACATGTGAAATATTAACAAGCGACTTACAGTGATAGGCATTTCGATATGTTTCATAGATACATTAACAGTCTGTAAAATTCACACTGCTGGGCTAAGGCCTCCTCTCCCTTTGAGGAGAAGGTTTGGAGCATATTCCACCGCGCCGCTCCAATGCGGTTTGGTGGAATACATATGTGGCAGAATTTCGGTCAAATTAGACACATGCAGGTTTTCCTTCACCGCCGAGCACGAGATGAATTTTAAACACAAATTAAGCACATGAAAATTCAGTGGTGCCTGCCTGGGTTTGAACCAGAAAGCATCGGTTAAGATGCATGCATTCTAACCACTGGGCCATCTCGGCTCTATTCCATGTGTGTATCCTATAAATTCTATAATTATTATAATGTTGCATGTTAAAATCTGACATTTCAAGCTTGTGTTCTATGGTGAGTTTGAGTTTCTTGTTACAGAACAGCCAAACTGTACTGTATTATGTTTATATAGTTAACTATTGGTCCAGCCTAGGTCACTATAAATCTTGTTTAACTAAACTGTAATACTGACTA
Organism: Vanessa tameamea; assembly: GCF_037043105.1. Classification (NCBI taxonomy): domain Eukaryota; kingdom Metazoa; phylum Arthropoda; class Insecta; order Lepidoptera; family Nymphalidae; genus Vanessa; species Vanessa tameamea. Next base: position 5,625,904 of record NC_087337.1, read on the forward strand.
TGGGAATATATACGTTTGATTTAAGTTGACAGTATATTGGAATTGTAAGGGATTTTACAACTAGTACGAGCCTGAGGCTTTAGATGTTAGGTGCCCTATTGTATTGACAATGTATATGCTTAATTTCATGATGAATAGTTAAGACGGGAACGAATAACAGATGAAAAAATAAACAAACTCGCGTTAGTATTTATATTACTAAGAAATTGTTAGGATGACCATGTATAGAGTTTATTAACTGATAGTTATAGTTAATCTACAATTAATAAACTAATAAATTGGATTGTTTCCCTACCAGAGGGCGCGAGTTAGGATGTATTTTCTGTTTAAATGTAAACTTACCCATTTGTGAGGCAAGAAGACACAGTAGAAAGTAAGGAGCTATCGGATTTCCCTATAGTCCTGTAAATAGCTCGGTCGAGGGAAGAGCGTAAATCTTCCACCTCCCTCCTTGATAATTGGTAAGCCATAGTTGAAACTCGTATATAACGAATAAAATAGCGAAGTGTCTAACACCTTCTAGGTTATGTGTCTGGTTATATACATTAATCTATTTTCTCGTAAAATGTACACATTTTTAAAGTATTTAACAGATTAATTAAATGTTTTGGTTGTGATAACGCATTATTTAAGAAAAAAATGCAATATTTATGCGTAGTATTTGCATTTAGTTTGGGAATTCTGACGTAAACAATAATCATAGACCAATACCAAATGACAATAGTCATTGAATTATAGAGATCGACACTCCACAGATCAGAATAAAGTCAATTATACTTACGCCGGAAAAAATGGCATACCAAAGCAAGTAAACTGGGAATGCTAATTTTTAAATATGAAGTAGAAAGCAAAATTGTCCGCCTGTTAGTTAATATTCTTAGTTAAGTAATAATATTCTTAAATGGTAAGTGGAAACTGACAAGAATAATGACAAATTGTCATAAGAAATTGACAATGGTAACATTATTGTTTTGCTTTAATGTTCTATGTTTATGAGCCGCCTTGTGAATAAAACAAACAATTATTATTAAAACCTTTGAATCCAATTAGCATCAATATAAAAAATTAAACATATCTAAGGCATACCAGAATAATAATACCACTTTATACAGTGTTTATATTCAATTTAAAATTCTAACCTAAAAATGTCTGACGATGAAGATGTAATCGTTGTAAAAAAGCCCAGACAAGTTCATTATGGCTCGCTGGAGGAACAAGAAAAGGCACGGCTGGCGGCTCTGGCCGCAGCCGCCAGAGAAGGAGTTGAGGAAAGTGGAAAGGAGCTTGGAGACATACAGATTTCTAATGGTAAGTTTAGTAGTTATATCGACAGTATATTTTTAGTTTTTTAAGTTAAATTACTAATGTAAATAGACAAGGCTTTCTGCTTAAATAAAATGCATATTGTAATAAACTTTCAGATTACCAATTCAAGTGGTTTGTCTTAAACAAATACACATACAAATACTTACATTTCGTCAACAGTTAGCCTAAAGTAGCCACCAGTATCAACAACACTGAAAATATTACTAAATTAACATTAAAATCACTAAGCAGTGTGATGCTTTTTAAAGTAACCGCAACATTCACATTTAGAGAGTAAAAAGTGAGACCAAGATTAAGTTAACATGCAATAGACATAATCTATATTCAATATGATTATTATAAATATTAGAGTAACTCTGTCTGTTGCTCTTGTACTGCACTGAATTTGATGAATTTCATTTTAACCCCTAGAACATTGTTTACAGAATACATGGAACTGGAGGAAGAAATTTCAAGGGATAAAAAAGCTTTGCTTGAAGAGTTTGAAAGGAGAAGAAAAGCTCGGCAATTGAATGTATCCACAGATGACGATGAGGTATGAATTAATAATTATTGTTATTATCATAGAAGATTCAAAGATGTGTTTTATCACAATACAGCTGAACTAAGGTGAACTAATCAAATTAAATAGTTGAGTGAGAATAGTACCAATTTTAAATTCAGTTTGGCACGTAAATCTTTAAAAAAAACACTTTTTTATATTAAGCCTAAACAAATATATATATAAAGTTGATATAACTTTCGATAGACTCAAATGATTTCGATTACAAAAAAAATAAAAGGTACCTTAAAATAATTGTTATAATAATTCAGGTTTCATATGTTTACCTGTTTGATGATTAAACAAATAGCCATATTAACAATTGCACAAACAGTGCACTGTTACTTCATTTATTTGTTAAGATAATAAATAGTTTAAAAATATTCTAGAACCTTTTCTCCATTAAACAAGAAGAAGCCTTGTTAAGGAGATGTTTTCGACTTAATTCCAGCATGCAACTGATGGATATATTCACCATGTTTTAGAATTCTATTAGGCACATGCAATTTTTTATTTATTCCTGTAGGTACTTGAAATTTTGTGACGTTCATTCAAATTTATCGTTACAGTCTATGACTATCCATATATGTTCTGCATGTCTGAATGTAAATTTACAATTTATGATTAATTAATTCAGGTTAGAAGAAGTTTAAGACAGCTGGGGGAGCCTGTGTGTTTGTTCGGAGAAGGTCCAGCAGAACGAAGAGTAAGACTGAGGGATTTGCTCAGCTAGTGAGTATAAAAACCGGTGACTATTAGCGTACATGAACAAGAATAATAATAATTAATATACTTCACCTGATACCACCGTATGATTAGGCGCCGTGGGAGCCCTGTAGTCCTATGTCATCAATATTCCGCCCACACACACTGATATACTCTAGTGATGTTTAATGGTTGTGTGAAAGGTCGTTTATTCTGATTCTAATAAATCTTTGTTATTATTTGATTTCAAATATCATGTAAATGTTAGATCCTGTGTAAAAGAACAATGTATTTTGCGTTTCTTTCTACTTTGCTTCATTGTATTTTTTAATAAACTGTGTTATGTATTCCAAAAAAATATTCCTAATCAACAATTTTCCCCAGCCTTGGTGAAGATGCAATACACAAGAAGTTAGAAGAGGAAGAGGCTCGAATAGAGAGAGATAGAGGTCGTGAGGGCACATGGTACCACGAAGGTCCTCCCGAGCTCCGAGACGCGAGGTTGTGGATAGCTAGATACTCTCTACCCAGAGCGAAACATAGGTGAGTTAGTATTCTTTGTTATTTTTACCGATTTCAGTTCATTGACGCACCCACTCGGTCTCTACATTTTAATATTATTTTATAAACTAACATGATTTGAATAGAAAACTGATAATCGTAGTGACAAGATTATATGTCGAAAGATAGTCCGGCTCGAAGGACCATGTACTCCCACGATCCAAAATAGCACTTGATACTTTTGACAAACGTTTTGACACAAACAAAAGATCCTAAAATAGCATACCCATACTTTAAAATTCGAGACCCTATAAGACATATTGCGGTGATCCAAACGTTAGCGCGATTCAGACAAATGTTTTTAATCATTTTAGTATATATATTTTTTATTATGATTGATTAATTTTGCTCTCTTTATTACCAACTCAACCTACCTGTCCTGGCTTGGTAGGGGTGGAATGAGGGTCTACATAAAATGTTTGTATCGTAATACATATAACTCGATTTGTCAATCAGTTTACACAACATTTTAATGAATAATATCACTTATTGGTGAAAGCCATTTGAACAACCATTCGATTGTTTTTGAGTTTATGACGCTCAGACAGACAAACGCGGTACTTTGTTTTATAATATAGAATTATTTTGATTAAGATGATTATCTTTATTGATTTCATAATGAATTATTTAATCAATTTATATCAAAATATACTTTATTCAAGTAGGCTTTTACAAGCAATTTTGAATCTTCATTATACAAAACTGTATTAAAAGTAAAGCATGTAGATTCTAGAAGAACAGACAAGAAATTCACTAATTACTCTTTACCAACATTTGAAATACATTATATATATTTATATACAATGATATATCAATCAATATTAATTATTTAGTCTTATGTAATATTCATAATCAAACATAATATATATTTACCCCGTTAAGTCAGAACCCGATTTAATAAATTTTGATTACAATCTTTAATTCCTGTTAAAAATCAATTAAACTGTTTCGAAGTAGTGTGTTTTTACCCTGGCTCACTCACCCTTCAAACCTTACCACAATAATCCTAAGTATTACTGTTGGGCGGTATGACTATGATGTTAATAGGTAACCGGACAGACTTGAACAAAAGTCTACTACCAAGTTAAGACGTGGTATAAACTCCGAACCTTCTCAAAGTCTTCTTTGGCATTTACATTTTGGTACATTTCCAAGTTGTAGCAAAACTGCTTTAGTTTAAATTTGATTTTTCAGTGTTATGTTTTAATATATTCCAGATTAAACAAAGCTCGTGAGGAGTTGCAGCTGGCGGGTAGCGTGCGAGCCGCGGCCAAGCAGGAGTCACAGAGGAGGGCCTCCGCCGTCTCCATATACTGCAGTCAGGTATACCGTCCTCGTCTGATAACTTAGTCAAATAATCAGAGGGTTCCCATGCTGTTACTACTAGTGGATAGTTTCAGGGTTATTCATTGTATTTAGTGGAATGGAACGAGCCCAAACAGTGATTAAATGGCTAAACTGATTTTGATGTAACTTTGCTATGGATTTATTGTCTTTTTTTTAATGCAATCAAATACTTATGAAATGATGAGGAAAAATAGTATGGATTCAAGAGTGTATCATATTTAAAATATTTTGGGAATGAAATACTATGGGGGTAAAATGCGGTTTACAATGTGATTTTTCATGTTTTTTCTTATATATATTTTTTTTTCAGATCGGCGACACGAGGCCGATAAGCTTCTGTAGATTCAGCAGCGACAGTCAGATGCTGATAACGTCCAGCTGGTGAGTCGAATAAACGCCCTTTGGTCGTACGTTTCTGAATAAATGGGCTATTTATCTATATTGGAAGGATTAATCCTGCGGTTTAAACAAATCAACTCTTCATATTAGTATAGATATTATTGGTTTTTATAGAGCAATTAAAAATACGAGTAGATTGATTAAGAATTTTAGTTAATTTTATTTTTAAAGAAACTAGCGTGCACTTTATATTTGAAATCACTTATAGTGTATATAAAAATGTTGCCACTTACAAAGAAAAATATTAAAATTAATGTTTACCTTTAATATTTATAATTTAATAAATATAATGTAAAAATATTTTTATAACATTAGTAGGCGAGCAGGGCGTGGTCACCACATGATAGGTGGTCTGTTCCGCTGATAGATATCGGCTCTGTGAGAAGTATTCCTTACATCACCAATGCGCCGCCGACCTTGGGAATTAAGATGTCATCTCCCTTGTACTGAGTTAAACTCACTCCTTCAAACCGGAACGTGATAATACGTATTGCTGACGGGCTTGCTCGAGCCCTACCACCGTGATAAAAGCCAACTTCCTACTGAGATGTTTCGCCACCAGGTCTGGCCTGGTGAAGGTGTGGTCGGTGCCGGACTGCGAGCTGCTGCAGACGCTGGCGGGACACACGTGCAACGTGAGCGCCGCCGCCTTCCACCCGCACGCGCAGCTGCCGCCCCACTTCCGGGACAAGGTCACACACGCATTCCTAAGTATACAGTACTAGCGGCCCCGGCTTCGCACGGGCGGAATATATTTACTAAGTCAATTTTAAATGACACATGTACTTCCACAAAAATGAAATTTAATCACACATTACGTGTGTGTGTGTGCTTTTTAACAGAACCCTTTTTGTGTCAAAAATGCTTTTTTGACATGACCTTCAAATTATTTAATAGGCCATGTTAAAAATAACTATGGAATCTTATTACAGAAACGAATACTGTGCGCAAGGACGGACGTATTGACTTTGCGAAGTTGGAAACTGGCTGTTATTAATTTTAGAAACGTTTCAAAGGAACTTTAAAGAGGTTTCACTCGAAGCCATTTTCTTTTTTCAGATAGAAAAAAAGGACGAGGAAATGAAGGTGTCCGTGGAGATGGATACGGACGAGTCGTCCAAAACGGTGGCGATGGCGTCTTGCGCGTACGACGGTTCCGTGCACCTGTGGAACTTTGTCAGGTATTTAAAGCAAAATTATACTTATATTAATAGGTATAAGGTTCATTTTAGCTTGTTCTAGTCCATTTTAGTTATGGTTGATTAATCTGTGATGGTTAAAACCGTATATAAACCTGACTACCCCTACCCCCCCTACACAATAGGCTATTTGATTGGTTTTCAAAATTCATTTTATATTATTTAGTAGAGGTTAAGGAACCCAGTAAAAGTTGTGTTTTTTAGTTCTAGTACACGTTTGCTGAAAAATATCAAATTAAAAATTGAATATTTAAATAGCGCGCGAAAACGCTACTTTGACAATTTAGCGCTCCAATGGGGTCAGTAACGTCACTTGCCTGTATTGTAATCTGTGGCACATATAATCCACATACAGTAGGCAAACGAGGTTAACGAGCAAGTGACGTCATCATAAACTAACCAGGAGCGTTTTTATTTATGGATTTTTGATTAAATTAATTATTATTTTCAACTTTCGTCAATAAATAACCATTTTTAAACTCATAAAATACTCTGTATAAAATACTCTATTATAAAATAGCCTATTTTATAATAGAAAAAAATACTTTAAAGCATGTATTGACTTTAGGGTATCGAAAATTTGATCCACTACTAGTCAGATATAAACAAAACCCTTTATGTAATCCAAAAAAATAGACTTGCAAATTCGAATTTCATATATGAGTTGCTGTGAAGAATCCTAAATTGAATAGTAAATATTTTTTCACAATTATAACCCACGAGGGTTAAAAAATTTAATAATTTATAGAAATCTTTCTGAGTGTTGCTAGAAAGATAATCTTTAATCAAAGTCGTAAAACTTTAAATTATAAACAAAAATAATCCTCTGATTTTATTTGATATTATTAAAATATAGTAAGGCTTGGGGGGGGGTAGCTACGGGACGATAGCTACAGCTTCAATTGACTATATATGGGTGACTGTGTAATAATATTAATATAATCCCCAGTGACTCCCCCCTCGCGTCGCTGGAGGGCCACGGCCCGTCCCGCGTGTCCCGCGTGGAGTTCCACCCGTCGGGCCGGTTCCTCGCCACCACCGTCTTCGACCACTCGTGGCGGCTCTGGGATCTAGAGACGCGTAAGTTGTCTACCTATTACAAGTTAAAAAAAAAAATATATATTAAGATTTCAATTGTGAAAATAAATGTTACCTCTACACGCTTAAACTGCTGAACCGATATAGATGAAATTTCGTATGGGGATAGTTTGAGTCGGAACGGAAATTGTCCCTCAAGGGTATGAAATTTGGTGGGGTGGTGATTTGTATAGGAAATATATAATTTATTAATTAAGGAATTATAAAACTCGTTACAATTTAAATTTTCGCTAGCCTAAATAATTTTTATGTTATTATTATATAAATAAATCCCCATTTAACATCATAGTCTCCACTTATAGTAAGCTTCTTTTCCGGAACTTTCACGTAATTCTTCAGCTTTAACTTCAAGATGTATTTAACTGCAACTTCAGGTCGGAAAAGTGAAAATATTTGTGATATTTTAATGTCCGATTTTGTTTTTTTTTCCAGAAAAAGAGGTTCTGCACCAGGAGGGACACGCGAAGCCTGTCTACAGCGTCGCGTTTCAGTGTGATGGGTCCCTCATTGTAACTGGGTGAGCCATTACAATATAATTTCATATGGAAGTCACTTTGGGCAACATCAATATAACGGCACTCGTCAATACACAGCTATCGTCTGTAGTCTCTAATTGTAACGAAATAAAAGTAAATTAACAGCCCGTGAACATCCCATTGCTGGGCTAAGCACTCATCTCCCATCGAGGAGATTGGAGCATGTTCCACTAACATCGATCGTATATGTTATTACGTCGCGTCGTAAAACGTAAACTGTTCGGCGTGCGTTGCAGCGGCATGGACGCGTTCGGGCGCGTGTGGGACGCGCGCACGGGGCGCTGCGTCATGTTCCTGGAGGGGCACCTCGGGCCCGTGCTGGGGGCCGACTGCGCGCCCGCCGGGCACCACGTCGCCACCGCCGCCGCCGACCACCAGGTCTGCGCCGCCCCCTCCCTCGCGACACTCTCTAGGCCAATACTCGCTCGAGACACTCTAAACCATGACACTCACTCGCGACACTTAACCAACACACTCGCTCGAGACACTCTAAACCATGACACTCACTCGCGACATTTAACCAACTAACTCGCTCGAGACACTCTAAACCGTGACACTCACTCGCGACACTTAACCAACACACTCGCTCGAGACACTCTAAACCATGACACTCACTCGCGACATTTAACCAACACACTCGCTCGAGACACTCTAAACCGTGACACTTACTCGCGACACTTAACCAACACACTCGCTCGAGACACTCTAAACCGTGACACTCACTCGCGACACTTAACCAACACACTCGCTCGAGACACTCTAAACCGTGACACTCACTCGCGACACTTAACCAACACACTCGCTCGAGACACTCTAAACCGTGACACTCACTCGCGACACTTAACCAACACACTCGCTCGAGACACTCTAAACCGTGACACTCACTCTCGTCTGTTCATATTTTGGAAAGAAGCATTAAACGACATTAAACTCTCAATTTCAGGTGAAAATTTGGGACCTGCGTCGACGAGCTGCGATATACACGATACCAGCGCACACGCATCTATTAAGCGGTATAATTATATAGCACTGGCTGAACCAGCGGCTTCGCTCGCTTGCAATTTAACTTGTAAAGTCGAAAATGCTTAACATTAAACTCAAAGGTTGAAAAATGACCTGGGGTTCAAGCTTTGTTATGGTAGCGAGCGAAAGCGACCCCGTGGCGCCCGCCGAAGGGACGGAGTGTGCCGCTGATGTTTTAGTGGGTAATCCTGTGTACTAGGGCGCACTAGGCGTCTTGGGCACATCCCCCCCCCCCCTTCACGAGGAGGAAACGCGTTATTCATTTTTCCAGCTAAAAAAGGGGGTACAATCAGATTTCATAAAAAAGGCTTCAGCGTTTGAATAATAAATATTTTATATCTTTCCTGGATGTTAGTCGATTTGCATCCGAGCCGTGTAGGTTTCCTCACGATGTGAATTCATCAAAAATTTGGCACGAGAGAGTTCAGTAGTTCATGGCCCGGACTGAGTTCAGCCATCCTCAGTCCAGATGTTATTTTAAGGAGTGGTATTCTTAAGTCATGTTATAATTTATGTTACAGATGTAAGATATCAAAAGAGCCACGGCCACTTCCTCCTGACGTCATCGTATGACAAGAGCGCCAAGCTCTGGTCGAACCCCGCTTGGCATCCGTTGAGGACGTTGTCCGGTCATGACAATAAGGTAACCGTCTGTCTGTCTAAATAAATAAAAGTTTTGAACTAATCTGGTTGAGATGAGTATTTTTTGTTTATCATTTATTAGACGACCTCCGTGGCCGAGTAGTGTGTACACCGGTTTTCATGGGTACGCCACTCCGAGTACAAGAGTACAAGAAAGCTTGATCTTTTTGACAGAATTTTTCTGATCGACATAACTTTGCAATGACGAACATATTATTTTCTTATTTTAATAATTTTAAAAATTGTAAAAATATTTAAAAAAATACATATAATACAAAAGTTTCTAAAGATTCAAGCGTTATCCGAAAATTTTAAGACTTTTTCTGTTATATATTATTGCTTCAAAGTAAAATTTAAATAGAAACACTGAAAATAATAGACGCTTGTACAATGTTACATCGGTCGGACGGTAGGGACGCGAATAACCCTAATAAAGATCATTGTTAAGTTACTGTTACGAACGGGGGTCCTTTTGGTTGGGGTCTTTATAGCTGGTATAACTCTTTTTAGAAAAATAAGTTTAAAAAACAATTGAATTCTAATTTGAATTACGCATTCCATCGTTCCATCGACTGTTATATATGTTATATTTCCTGTTTCCCATCACTAGTCCGTCTGTCAAAAAGATCAAGCTAACTTGAACAGGTTATAGTATACAAATATGTATGTTGCAGGTAATGAGTGCTGATATATCAATGGACAGCAAATATATAGTGACGTGCTCCTATGATAGAACCTTCAAATTGTGGACCCCGGACTTAGCTTAGTATAAGTTTTAAAAATGTTAATAAACTATTTGATATAATGAGTTATTTTATTTCATAAATTGGTATTTAACTCGGTGGTAGGGCCTTGTGCAAGTCTGGGTATGTACGAGCCTGGTATTGAATCAGGTATTGAACTGCCAAACGGCTGTGCTTAGTTATTGTGTTCTGGTTTGAAGGGTCCAGTGACCACTTATCAAGGTGGCCCTTGTGTAACTCCGCCTATATACATACGCGAAGCTTAAAACATTGTTAAATAATTTATATGATGTAATATTTAATTTTTTTCTAATATTTAATTCTTAATATCTTAAAATTTGTAAATATTATTTTCTTTTTTAATAATAAGTATCTATATATTAAAAATTACAATTTTGAATGTGTTGGTTATTTTTTTTTTTATTCATAATAGGGCCAATGACCAAATAATTACTAATTTGCGTAGAATATATTTTTATACTGATTACTGTATAAATCAGTTTGACAGAGTAGCATCGACTTTAATCAAAATTTAAAAATAACTTAAAATTTAATTGTTAAGACACTAAACTTAACCAAATTCACTGTAGACACGAGGTGAGTGCACACTGCACGTCTGAGACAATTTCAGAGTCAAGAAACTGGATATTCTGAACAGCTTATCAAGAAGACAAGTTAATCCTATCATATCATAATGGAACAAAGTTTTGGTTGCCGAATATGTTTTAAATGTCTAAGTTGACACAGTTTTGCGCACACTCTGGAACACTACACCTGTGACTAGGTGGCTGAGAAGCCGCCTTTTTTTTTTTTTTTTTATGTTAGAGATGGCAATCGAGCAGGAGGCTCACCTGATGGAAAGTGACTACCACCGCCCATGGACATCTGCAACACCGGGGGGCTTGCAGGTGCGTTGCCGGCCTTTCAGGAAAGAGTACGCTCTTTTCTTGAAGGTTAAAAAAGCCATGACCGGAATTGTTCAGGACAGCAACCACCATCGTTGTTATCACCATGACGACCTCCGTGGTCGAGTAGTGTGTACACCGGTTTTCATGGGTACGCCACTCCGAGGTCTCGGGTTCGATTCCCGGCCGAGTCGATGTAGAAAAAGTCTTGGGTCTGGGTGTTTGTGGTACCGTCGTTACTTCTGATTTTCCATAACACAAGTGCTTTAGCTACTTACATTGGGGTCAGAGTAATGTATGTGATGTTGTTCAATATTTATATAACATAATTAACCATGCTCCCCATTCTGCACAACAAGATTGGTTAATTATATGAAATATTTCCTAGTAATAATTTTGTAATTTCATATTCAACAATGTTTAAAAAAAAACATTAAATTAAAAGCACAGGAAACCAGATACTAAAAAGACTGACCTTTAACCTTGATGTCAAGATCGCTCACGAACTCACATACACGAATTTCTGTGATTTAGACAAAATACAATACATTAAAAAAAATTATTACCTTGTAGCTTATCTTTAATTTCTAGATTTTACTTGCACTTGGGCTTAATCCAAGTCCGTCTGGATGGTTACCCACCCAGCAATATTAAAGTTTTTTTTTTTGACTGCCAGTTTAGGGTACGAGTGAGCTACTGTACGCGAATACACAAGAGCCATGAAATCTTCAAATTGAATAGTTCTAAGATTGGTAACACATGTATGGATGGATGGCATAGTTAATAACAATATTTATCTCAAACCGACGAGCCTGTGTAGGCTATTCTTTGAGTTTCACAAGACGTATCGGTTCGGAAAACCCGCCGACGAAAGATGGTCCTACGAAATAGTTGTACGAGGCAGAGTGTGCCTTAAAAATCGCGCTGTTGCGGATTTTCGGACATCTAGGTAATACGAATTGAAAAATTGGAATTCTGACGCGATGTCCGACGGCGAAACTAAGTCTAACTAATTCGTGAATATGAACACGAGATAGTTTTTATTTGTTAAATATTTTGCCTGATATTTAATTTTAGTAAATATCTAGCAAAGGGGCCCCAAAATCATGTGTGCCCAAGGGCCCCAGAATAGCTTAAGATGGCTCTGTCAGAACGGGTCTATATATATTTGTTATTCTTCAATATATATTTTTAATGCGTATGTTGGCGCATGAGCATATGGGCCACCTGATATTAAGTCACCACCGCTCATAGACAATAGCGCTGTAAGAAATATTAACCATTCCTTACATCACCGATGCACCACGAACCTTGGGAACTAAAATGTTACGTCCCTTGTGCCTGTAATTACACTGGCTCACTCACCCTTCAAACCGGAACTCAACAATACTGATTACTGATGTTTGGCGGTAGAATATCTGATGGGTGGGTGGTACCTACCCAGAGGGGCTTGCACAAAGCCCTACCACCAATTATAATACAAGATTATATTTAAGATAACAAAGCGTGGACTTAGTATTTGTTGATTTCTAGGCAGGATATATTTAAATTTATGTGTACTTTACCTACATACTCTGTCCAATGACCAATCTGGAGCGTTTTGTGTCACATGACAAACGTTTAAAAGATTGGATTTTTGAATAAATTAATTATTATTTCCAACTTTCGTTGATAAATAACCATTTTTAAACTCATAATTTATACTGATTACAATAATTGACACTTTATTTTTCGCATTGTCAAATAGCCTATTGACTAAACGTTAACACTACAAGTAATCATTATATAAAATATGTAAAAAATGTTTTTTATTAAACCTGTACTTGTATGGCTTACGTTAATCGATGTAACGAAAATTGTAAATCGTGTTACGGTTAGCGTAACGTTTTTTGACTTTATAATTTGTAGAAGCATTAGCAATGGTAAAACTATTGATAGAGATGTACCGTACATGTCAATACTTAACCCAGTCGATTATCGATGAAAATCGTACATTAAAATTAATTATAAGAAATAACCACATCGTGTTTCAAAATCAAAGTATGTTTATTACGTATTACAGTGCGTATAACAAACTATTTGAATTTTTATTAAATATGAAATTAACTGTAAAATTTGTCACAAACGTGAAAATTAATTAATAAAAATCAAAATCAAAATACTTTATTCGAGCAGACTTTTACAAGCACTTTTGAGAAAATACTTATACAAACATCTTCGACATTTAACATGCTATATTATGTGAAGCTACCAATAATATTACTTGTATGTATTTAATGTAATATTTAACAACTCTTTGCCAGAATTACATTACATACAGTTTACTATTATACAATCAATTTAATATATTGTATGTGAAAGTCACTGATTACTAAAATAAACTTTAGATAGTTTCCTTCGAAAATGTTAAAGTATCTGTGAAAGTCAATAAATCCTATTTACTTTTTGTAGTCATTACGTGTTATAATTAATATATATAAATAATTATCACTATTCACCAGGATATTATATCATTCGTCAAATTTTGCCGCCATTCTAAATCATAAATTGAACCAATGCTGCCAATAGACATGAAACGAAATTGGAACAATACGTATAGTGTGTTTTGTACAGTTGAAAAGATAAAACGAAATTATTACAAACATTAAATTTCACTTTATGTTTATCAATTAGCATTATAAAACATTTCACAATAACATTCACTGCAATAATTCAAAGATTAATTCACTGAATTAAATATGAATCACAATTGAATAGCACATCACTAGGTTCAATAGTATCGTGCAACGTACTACACTAAACTACAGTCCAAATGTCATTGACATCAGAGAGAATGTGGCTTGTTGCATACGAAGAAGTTCTGGTTTTCAACTTCACAATAAAATGATTGCATAGCCGTTTTGCCCGTTATTAGCCTCGAGGCTCCGGCAGAGTGAATAGCGTGTCAATAAGTACAGCTCGAATTACAAAATCACAGCTCTGTTCGTTTAAATCAATTAAGGACGTTTTAGATAAAAATTTAAAAATGGTTATACAAAAAATTTGCTGTCTCGGTGCTGGCTACGTCGGCGGTCCTACGTGCAGTGTGATTGCGTTAAAATGCCCTAATATTAAAGTGACTGTTTGCGACAAAAGCGTAGAGAGAATAAATCAGTGGAACTCCGATAAATTGCCGATCTACGAGCCCGGTTTAGATGATGTTGTCAAGCAATGTCGAGGTAGGAATCTATTTTTCTCAACCGACATTGAAACTAGTATCGTGGAGGCCGATTTAATTTTCATCTCAGTGAATACGCCGACTAAAACGATCGGCAATGGCAAAGGCAGAGCTGCTGATCTTAAATATATCGAGGGCGCTGCCCGTATGATCGCAGACATCGCTACGAGTAACAAAATCGTTGTAGAAAAAAGTACCGTACCAGTGAAAGCGGCTGAAATTATCATGAAAATATTACGCGCTAACACGAAGCCCGGTGTCGAGTATCAGATATTGTCAAATCCTGAATTTTTGGCTGAGGGTACAGCTATTGTGGATCTCGTTGAAGCTGAGAGGGTGCTTATTGGCGGTGAAGACACACCTGAGGGCCAAAAAGCTGTACAGGCTCTCTGCTGGGTATATGAACACTGGATTCCAGCAAAAAACATCCTAACAACCAATACCTGGAGTTCAGAGTTGTCTAAGCTGGCTGCTAACGCCTTTTTAGCTCAAAGAATCTCCAGTATTAATTCATTATCTGCTGTCTGTGAGGCTACAGGTGCTGATGTGTCTGAAGTAGCTAGAGCTGTAGGTAGAGATTCTCGTATTGGCCCTAAATTCCTTGAAGCATCCATCGGTTTTGGAGGCAGCTGCTTCCAGAAGGATATTCTTAATCTCATCTACTTATCAGAATGTCTTAATTTACCAGAAGTAGCTGCATATTGGCAGCAAGTCGTCAACTTAAATGATTATCAGAAAACAAGATTCACTCGTAAAGTTATCGAGTCATTATTTAACACAGTAGCTGACAAAAAAATTGCAGTACTTGGATTTTCGTTCAAAAAAAATACTGGAGACACACGAGAATCCCCAGCCATTTATGTATCAACAACTTTACTAGACGAAGGGGCGAAATTACATATCTACGACCCAAAAGTAGAACATGATCAAATATACTACGAGTTACTCCATCCACAAGTCACAAATGAACCAGAATTAGTTCGTAAGAATATTGAAATTCATGATTCGGCATATTCAGCTGTATCAGGGGCCCATGCGATCGTATTATGCACAGAATGGGATGAATTTAAATCTCTAGACTATAAGAAAATATATGAAGTTATGATGAAGCCCGCTTACATATTCGATGGTCGTAAAATTTTGGATCACGAAGCATTGTTGAATATTGGTTTCCATGTGCAGACAATTGGGAAGAGATTGTCGAGGACGAGTAGCATAAGAGCACAAGGCAGCCAAACGATGCCCTAGGTGTTAAACTCACTGTAAGTAAACTTTACTTTAATATTTATTTTAAAATATCCAGCTAATATGTTCGTTATATTTCCTTAAAATTGGTCGCCTTGATTGTTCTTAACTATCATTGAAAATTGTGTTAAGAACACCTTGATTAATTTTTAATATTTTGATCTTTCATGGGAAAACTATATAATCATTCACAGGCTTAAAAAACTTAGAGAAAAATCTTTACTTAACCCTTATAAAGTTTGTATTGAATACTAGTATAATATATATAGTTTATCTCATAAATATTCTAGATTTGTATTGGGTTTAGAGCGTTCTAGGCATGTACAATTTATCCATCAGTCATTTTACAGTTAAACAACGTAACTCAGCTGTATTTAGAAAGATGATTCATTTAGTATAATTACAAGCATCAAGGCAACATTGTAGTTTCCATAATATGATAGAAATTTAACTATGTAAGGTGTAATCAATGTTTCTTACCAAATTGTCTTTAATTTAAGTTATGACCATAACGTAGCTACTCAACGTAATATAGCCGTTTTGTATGTCACTCGTATACAAGACAAAACTTTCCCTTAAATTGTTCCTTGTAAAGAATTTTCACTGAAAATTAGTCATTCAAAAACTGTATTATATATTTTTTGTTACAATCTATAATTATTTGATTAAAATGTTATTCATTCATTTACATTTTACTAGCAAATATTTACATCATTTATTCAATCAAAACAATTTAATACGAGTATTTAAAATCAATTAATTTTAATATTAAAGGTCAAATTTAATGACTACAATTTATTAAATATGTTATATACTCTGAAATTCATGATAAGTTAATATGATTACTACAATGTTATATTAAATAGACTTTATTAACAGAAAAGAACTTAGTGGAGTGATAAGATATCTGTGTTAGTGTGTACCTCTTTGCAAAGGCCTCGTCCAACTGACACTACTGGACGTGAACTGTTGCCACTGGTCCAGAAAGGTCAATATTATATAAACCATATGAGCCTGTTTTTTGTATTATATATTAAGTTATATGCAAAAGATTTTTTTTCTATGTTAAATCAATGACTTGAAACTTGATAGATGCCTTTTAGAAAATCCTTAAAACTTATGTAGTATTATTCAAGAGCTACGAAGTTATTTATGTTAAGAAAATTTAATTGAATATATTATATATATAGGAGACATAGTACGAAAATATATATACATATATATATATATATAAATTAGCTTAAAATAATTAGTGCTTTGGAATGTGATATACCTAAGTAATGTTTCATACTCTTTATTCACTCTGTATGTACTATATCACTAAATAGTATAAAACAAAGTCGCTACCGCTGTCTGTCCCTGTGTATGCTTAGATCTTTAAAATTATACAACGGATTTTGATGCGGTTTTTTTTATAGATATATTAATTCAAGAGACATGATTATTATTATAATACATGCACAATATAGTAGAGAAACACTGATAATTTTAGAGGTTTCTAAAGTGATTTCGTTAATAAACACATTTTTTTTTGTGCTTACATTGCAATCACTAGCTGAACACTACGAGATAGATCAAAATAATGTACTACAGTATTGTACACCTTTTAAAGGTTTTCACAAAAGTCCGCATTGGTATATGTCTTTTTCATAGGGATAACCCGCGATAACCATTTTTTATCCTTTACTTTGTACGTGAAATAATGAAGCTTATTTTCGAAGCGATTTTAAGGAATACAGCATTAATACTTATCCAATTAAGTACCTTAAATACGTTGTGTATTTAACAAAGATCAATATTACCCTTTAAAGCATGTAATTTATTTGAATATTTTCGAAGATATTACAGATTTAAAACGCAGCGACATAGCGGTTTGTTTGTCTAATGACTGAAAAACTGTGAACGTTGTATATTTTGTATCAGCAAAGATATTCTGTAGTATATTTTGTTTCAGCATTGTAGCCGTGCGAAGCCGGGGCGGGTCGCTAGTAGTATATAAATGTATTATGATTTCATTGTTTACACTTTTATCCGTTAAACATAATATCGGTGAACTATTTATAGCAAAAGACATGCATAGTAAAAAATACAAAAACAATACACCTCGTTAAGTTTCAAAAATTTTTTAATTTACTTGGATTATTATAAAAATATAAAGTCCTTGGCATTTTAAAAGTAATTTTCACTTAAAGATTTAAATATATATGTTATACAAGTTTCGTATGAATGTTTAACAGTATGGAAAATTATAATCTAAATATACTTTATTCATATTAGTGCTTTAAATAATTTTTAATCTGCATTTAACAAGGTTAAAAGTTAATATACCATCAGATTGGAATGTAGATAATTTTGCATACAGCCAGCTAAAAAAAAACATTATTTAAGTATATATGTAAACTGTATAAATATGAGCGTCTGCCGTGTGGTCGGAAATTAAGCCGAAATTAATTTCAACATTTTATTTTTCTAAAGCTCGTCTACAGCTACACAACCAAATATAAAAACTAAAATCATTTGATAAATTGTACTGAACTGAATCGTAGGTCCAGTAGCCACAGATCCTGATAAAAAACATGTTGTTTTTTTATCTGTCCAATAATTCTCATTAAAGCCTGTGCCTGGGAGAGCACGTAAAACCGTTGGACCTGCGTCTGAATTCTTTCCGGTCGCGTCGGATTTGTCGTTCCATCGGTTTATGAGCTAGGGAATAGAGAGTGCACCTGTGTTTGTCAGGTTGTTTATTTTAGGTCAGGACGACGTCATCACTGAATTGTGTTTTTTATTTTCTTCACCTGTTATATTGTACAAGATATCTTAAATCAAAATCAACGAATCGTCCTCACTTCTTTATCATACACATTTTTTTAAAATTTGTGTCGCGATTATCGTAGCACAGATTATCATATAATTTTGAATTAATGTCATATAAAGTTTGATTTGATTTTTTGTTGTGTAACATCTTTTTTCTCACTTCGTGGGAGTGATTGAAAAGGGACGGATATATGTACAGGATGACAGGGAAGCGCGCGCTATTTGATTAGACCAATGAGCGCTCTGTGCTAAAGTTGGCTGTCAGATGTACTGATCCATTTTCTAAAAGGGTTTAATGTTAATGTTGCTTATTACCAACGTGAGATGTCAAATGCGACTAGTGTAAGACTCGTTCGTTTGGTTTTTTTTTAAATGTTGTTTGAGCGCTAAATATTCTGCCATACTATTTCATCTGCATAATTATTTTTTTTTGTTTAATATGCACGAATAATTCCAGTTACAACATATTATATTGTTCCCTGCTAAACATAAAAATCTTATCAAATATTACTATGTATGATTTGTATGACCTATTAATTTGACTTCCTCTGTTATATTTTTTTTGTCGTTATCATACTGTGCTATGGCGCAATTGTCACTGAACACAGAGTAAATATTTTTAATTTTATATTTGGAAGGCAGACGAGGAAATTGGGCACGTGTTGACATCTCATACTGTTTGGCTTTATCAACAGGTGCATTTCACACTAGCAATTTGTCAGCCATCTCATCGTAAGATATTTTGTGATGTTCTTAATTAATCTGGCCTCGTATAATTGGCATAAAAGCCGAGACAGCCCAGTGACTACACTAGACAATAAATTTTAACGAAGATTGCGTGTTTAAACTGAACGTGTATTCGTGTGCTGAATTTGTGTTAATGGAAGACACCATGTATCATATGAAAATCTACCAGCATTGGAGTGGGTCCAAACTTACAATTTAAAATGAGATTTTTACAATTTGCTTAATTTAAGCGTAATCTATCGTTAAGGAATAATGAATTCCAATCGACATGGCTGTATGTATGTAATACTTTTTTTAGTGGTAAAAATGAAATAAAAAAAATGTACACAGTATGATGTCATTATTGACATTAAAATTAAATCAACATTTAAGTAAATATTATTTTATTTTTTAAACGTTTAAATAATAAAATTGACACGTTTTAAATCGTATAAGTTTTTTAAAGTTTCTGTAGCGAAATCCGATAGGATTGTTTAGTTGGCGACTCCCTTAGAGAATAGCACTGAGAACAGCTCTGAGAACAGCTCTGAGAAGCTAAAACGAATATAGAATACCAAGGATATTAGTCTCAACGCTGATTGCCTAGTAGTAGTAGTTATGTGTCTATACTAATATTATTAACTAGCGACCCGCCCCAGCTTCACTCGTGTGCAATGCTGATACCAAATATCCTACAGAATGTCTTTATATACAACGGTCACAGCTTTTTTCTGTCATTAGACAATACAAACCCTAACGTCATTCATTTGCACATGCACGATGTGTTTAAGGTACTTAATTGGATAAGGGTTAATGCTGTATTGCTTGAAATCGCTTCGTAAACAAGACATTATTTCTCGTAAAAGTGAAGGATAAAAAATGGTTATTGTGGGTTATCCCTTTGAGATAGACATATACCATTGCGGACTTTTTTGTAGACCTTTTTAAGGTGTACAATATTGTAGAACATCATTTTGATCTATCTCGTAGGGTTCAGCCAGCGTTTGCAACGGAAAAAAGGTATTTATTTACGACATCACATTAGAAACCTGTAAATTATCAGTGTTTCTCTACTATATTGTGCGTGTATTATACGTATAAACCTTCCACTTGAATCACTCTATCTATAAATAAAACCGCATCAAAATCCGTTGCGTAATTTTAAAGCTCTAAGCATACACGGGGACAGACAGACAGCGGGAAGCGACTTTGTTTTATTTTATGTATTGATGTTGCGAAAGTCTGTTATAGTCGGCGAAATTCTTAAAACCGATCACATCCGAATTAAGTGACTTCAAAATCATTAATATTTATTTGTTTCTTATGCGATAATGATCTTTACGCAAAGGTATTAATTCGTAATGCCAAATCGACGATTGATTTTTTTTTTCTTTTTTATCTGTCGATGTTACATTTAAATTGTGTCGTACTACTTCACGCTTAAGCTGCTTAACCGATTTAGATGAAATTTCTTATATCGGATAGTTTGAGTGCCGGGAAGGATATAATTTTTAATTCACCCCCTGAGAGGGCAAAATGGGTCGGTTTGTGTGTTGTAGGTAGTTTTATAAATTCGCCCGGACAAAGCCGCATGTTCAGCTGGTATTGTATATTTTTACGTTAATTGCTATAATAAAATTTAAACTCAATAAAGTTCGGTTTTACTGTGATTGTAAAAATATATGATTACACTAATATAAAATTAAATTCTATCGCGGGAAATCAAAGCGTCTAACTGATTATGTTGCTTGAGTCACAACAGGAAACGGTCTCAGGGTCAGGAGGGGGAGGGGGGTTGTATTCTGAGTATTAAGAAGCAGAAGGATAACGTTACGATAAAATATGTTTTTAGCTTTCTGTTACGAATTCTCGTTGTTTTTTAATGGCAAATTATATTTAGTGATTCAATGATATCTAAGAAACGATACGTTTTGCTTACGGATAGTAAAATTTACATAAAGAGATGTTATGAGTTTAACGTATGTGGCATCACTGGCTACTTTTTGTCTCGCCAATAATGTACCAAACTCATAACGCACAAGCCCCCACCCCTCCTCAGGCGCGGGGCAACCGCGAGCGTTTAATAGTATTATAAAATACAAGCGACCCGTCCATGTCATCCTCCGTTAATGTAGCTTTCTATCAGGGTTCTTTTTTAATTAGATCTTTATTATCGTATAGTAACCCCCCCCCCCCCCAACAAACAGACAAATTACTAAATGTCATCAGTGTAAGTAAACACGTGATAATAATCTCATCATCGGTTTATTCACTGGAGATCACGATTATTTAATTTTATAACGCATCTCGATTTAATTAACTACTCGCTTAATGATTAATAATCTAGTTCCGCATTGAGATCGAGAGCTTCTCAAAGGGGGAGACTTTAGCTCAACAGCGAGTCATTTATCTAATACATAAAATAAATGGAGTGTCTGTTTGTAGTATTAAAATAACCGCTTTTTTATCCTCATCATCATCATCAGCCCATATTCGTCCACTGCTGGTCATAGGCTTCTCCACTTGCATGCCACTGTTGTCTTTCTTACTTTTCTTCTGCGAGAAGCTGCGTCCTGCGATCGTCAGCCCGCCTGCCCAGCGTGGCGATTATGGGCAATACCTCCAAATGCTGAACACACGTAAACCGTTATTTGCTAAAGACATATGTATGTATATACGGTACATATACCAAAATAACATATTTTTCAATATTTGTCTGTCTGTTTGTTCCGGCTAATCTCTGGAACGGCTGGACCGATTCTGACGCGACTTTCACTGACAGATAGCTGATGTAATAAGGAGTAACTTAGGCCACAATAACTTTTTTTGTTAAATTCAATAGCGCACATAGTCGCGGGCACAGCTAGTAGGTAATATTTTTTATGTTATTTTTAGTGGAAACCCTAAAAAAAGAAAACCCGGTTCCCTGGAAGAGAAGTAGGTTATGTGAGATTGTTATCTATTTAAACCCTGTGAGTGTCTTGGAACGCAAATCGGAAGTGTCGATGTAATTAGTCCACTGCTGGACTGACAAGCAAGGGTACAGTTCCATCCTTTCTGCGGTTGTTATTTAAGGATAAACTTCCAAGCCCCGTTTTACCCCCCTTAGGGGTCGAGTTTCGTAAAATCCGTTCTTAGTACTACACACTATAAGGAACCTACTTGCCAAATTTCAAGGTTGTAGGTGTTTTTATTCGGAGATTTCTTGATTAATCAGTGAGTAGTAATTCGGTTTAATATATATTTATATCTATTTAATTATTAAATAATCGGAATTTTCTATTTAAAAAAATACATAAAAAATTAATCGATAAGCGGTTTCAGCGCTTGCATAATTTAATACTATTTATAAAAGCGCCAGAAAATTCGTTGAATGTAAATTTAAATTAATTTGCGCAAAATTATCGATCTTATAATGTTGTGTGAGAAAAAATTAAACAGTTCGGCGGGAAAATAAAAGGCGCGTTTTTTTTTGTTTTTTTTTTTAATACAGATGTAATATCCGCTTCGTTTAATGTGTTCCAACGTCGTCTGTGCAACACGTGTGGGTCGCATGTGGTCGTAAAACTTTTGAAGACGTTTCTTGTTCAAATTTCCAAAGTTACTTAAAATAAATATAAGTTAGATTTTTTTTAAACGAACTTTGGTATTATTGATTAACTAACGACACGCCCTGGCTTCGCATACGGGTAGAATAAGGGTCTTTTTACAACTTAAGAACAAACTTAAATCGAGTAGGAAAGATGAAATTCTCTATGAAATGATTTTTTTTGAAAAAAATAAAAATCTTTATTGGGCAGTAATGCCAATATCGCTCCCAAGGTTGGTGGCGCGTTGGCGCTGTAAGGAATGATTATTATTTCTTTTACATTACATTTTTTACATTAACAGCCTGTAAATTTCCCACTGCTGCTAAAGGCCTCCTCTCCCTTTGAGGAGAAGGTTTTGGGGCATATTCCACCACGCTGCTCCAATGCGGGTTGGTGGAATACACATGTGGCAGAATTTCGTTGAAATTAGACACATGCAGGTTTCCTCACGATGTTTTCCTTCACCGCCGAGCACGAGATGAATTATAAACACAAATTAAGCACATGAAAATTCAGTGGTGCCTGCCTGGGTTTGAACCCGAAATCATCGGTTAAGATGCACGCGTTCTAACCACTGGGCCATCTCGATTATTATTTCTTAACAGCGTCAATGTTTATGGGCGGTGGTGAATACTATGTATGATGTTCACACGTATGAAATCAGAGAGGGGAACTAGTATGTTGAATTTCGTTGTAGGTTCGTGTCAATAATCCGTGACTTTCGAAACGAAGGCCGGTTTAATAAAATAATAATTATTACGATCAATTAATTAATCAAACATCATAAATGCATCAGACGATCACGACAAGGTGAACCGTCGGCCTTGGTGTTATTGTTTCCTGCGCGCGCGCAGGTATACGTGATGTTAGGGTGTGTCCAGACGTGCGTTATTAAATTAATTATTATCGATTTTTTTTTAACTTTAATTATATATATAAAAGGACGATCAATTATTCGAAATATACTTTATTCTATTTTTTACAAACAATTTTGAATCATCATTGTACAGAACTGTATTAAAAGTAAAGCTTACCACCTGTTCGGTGTAGATTCTATACGGGCTAGAACCGGCTATAAAAATACTTATAAGAAAGAGGGGTGATTTAGGGAGACTATCTTTACTGCGGATAATTTAGATGCCCGACAGTGTTTAGTCTTTTCACGAACACGATATTAAAGTTTGTCATCATATTTAAATATTAAAGCGAGTGAATCTGAAGCGCAATTACTTCTATAATAATACTAGCTTCTAGGTAGGTATATATATATATATATATATATATATATATTTATATATATATATATATATATATATATTTATATTTGATTATGATGTCGGTAGGCGGACGAGCAAATGGGCCACCTGATGCTAATTGGTAACCACCGCCCATAGACAATGGCGCTGTAAGTAATATTAACCATTCCCTACGTCACCAATGCACCACCAACCTTGGGAACTAAGATGTTGCGTCCCTTGTGTATCTACACTGGCTCACTCATTCTTCAAACCGGAATACAGCAATACTGAGTACTGTTGTTTGGCGGTAGAATATCTGATGAGTGGGTGGTACCTACCCAGACGGGCTTGCACAAAGCCCTACCACCAAGTTAAGATCAAAGAGTCTAAGTCTTTCAGATTAAAGATCAAACTTAAAAATAAATATTATTGGTTTCTTCCGGTTAAGGAGAGTAGAAATTCTCGGCTATTCTCTGCTATAATATGTCTATGAACCTTTCTGAATGACTCTGTTTATTGATGGGAACCGTATCCAATACGTTGCGTGGTTTAAGAGATCTACGTACAGACAGGAAGCGACTACTGTGTAGATATTATATACTAAAACCTTTGAAACACGGTGTAGCTTCCTGTATGAGTTTTTTTTTTTAGTTAGACAAAAATAATCTCTAATTATTTGTTCGTACAGATAATAAATATCTAAGCTTATATTCACGCGAATACATTTGATGAACTCGAATTTGGTACCGTTAGGTATGCGTGACGTAAGCGCTACATAACGCTGAATTAATTCGATCGTTGCCTCAGTATTGATATCTAAATAAAAAAAAAACTTTAAATTTAAATTAAAGCGTGGGAATTTGAAGATTAATACCAAGAAGCTTGGTTGGATTTTATATTGTAGATCTTTTGAAATGATTATAAAAACGATATTAAGGAACGGGTACATTTTTGTGACTCCTCGCCCCATCTTATCATAATTCTCGTATCACGACGCACAGCTGAGTTATCGCAAAGAAACTAAATTAAATTATTTTTAATTATATAATTGTAAAATTTCAAGTTGCTTTTCTGAGCATCTCCTACAACATATTCAAAGCCTTCTCGGTTTATCTGCATTTCGAAATGAATATAATGACGGCTACAATTAGATACCAAACTTGTCGCGTTTGTCGTTTGAGAAACGGTGAATATTTCTTACAGTGTCTGTCTGTATTGTCTATTGGCAGCTTCAGGTGCAAGTAATTTTTTTTTTCACGAGATTAATTTTGATAAAATCCTCTCTTAGTGCTTACCTACATTCCATAAAGATTTTTTCTGTAAAATTTAATCCTGTTCGTCCCAGCGGTTTTGTCTGTACATTAAAAATTTATTAAAAATATATTTGAAGTCACAAAGTCTAACATATTCATTGTGGACACAAGGTGTAATTAAATATGATTAGCATTTCAGATCGCTAGTAATCTGCCTTACAGATACGTACTATATTCAAATATACAAAAAGAGATCATCTATTGGGATGATTAAATCAGACCACTATCCACTATCACCTTAAAGAGAAATAGAAAAAAAAATATTATCAATTTAGGATTGTCATTATGAAACCGGCTTTATGTCAATATCAAATTTGACAGCTGACGTCATAATGTCAAGGTCAGAAATACATGCGTAACGTCAGAAAAACATGGATCCTAAGAGGGGATACTACGTGTCTAGGTTTTTAATGTTTAGTTCTCAAAATTCGACAAGTATCAGACAATTCGCTTTATTTCAGGGATCACTCCGTTCATTAGTGGAAACCATATCATAAATCCGTTCGATAGATTTGAGTATATCTCGTTTAAGCAGACGTTTTGTGATATGAATTCATATTTATTTAATTATAGCTCTTATTAGCTATCCACCCCAGTGTCTAGCTTTTAAGCTCGACTTTGAGACCAAGTAAAAAAAAATACTTGAGGTACTATCAAGGATTTCTCAGTAACATACTGGAACTTCTATAGGGCCTAGGTTAGATGGCCAAGTTATTAGGTTTTACTTGAATTATAGGTAACACTCCAATAGGCACTAATGTTGGGAACGAAGTAGTTACGCTGGCTCACTCAGCCTTCAAATCGAACACTACAATACTAAATGTTGCTGTTGGGCCGATTTAAAGTCGTCTTACAACTGTCTCTTGGTGTCGGCTTTCCATCCAGTCAGTGAGGCTGTGTGATCAGAGAGTGCCTCAGTGTGTGGGCAGTCACAGCCGTATATTGTGTTATTTCAGTCGACCAGGATGTCAAATTAAATTGAAGCTTGATAATAATTCTCCAACAAATATATTTTTCAATCCCTCGAGAAACGTGATTATCTCTCGTGACAGATCAATCCTTTTTTTTTTTTAAATAAACGTATTAATGCCCTAAATATTATGCCACATAAAATAATATTAATAAAATTTTAAGAAATTATTAGACAATTAATTGCAATAATAAATGTATATATAATAATGTAAAATAAATTTATGTGTTATATTAATGTGATATAATTAAATTGATATCCTATAACATAACACCGCGCTGGAGGCTGGGGTTGCTACCTAACATATTATCGCCTGCACTTTTGTCAGCCCATCGAATAACCGTTCAAAAAAGTCTGCCAGGTTTTGCTAGCAACGTATATAAATATATTTACTATGAAATATACAATTCGAAATTGCGGCCAACATATTTTCAATTGTCGTGTATGTATATATATTGAAATGAGGTTGGTTTATTGACAAAAGAGCCAACTAATAATTGGTTATCCGTACACCGCCACGCGTCACCAAATTTGGGAACTAAGATGTTCTATGCCTGTAGTTACACTGATGCCTTCATTTACCGAAACACGCTAAGTGTTGCCATTTGGCGGTAGATTCAAATTAATTTTATGACGTTATCCACACTATTTATTACTCCAGATATTTTTTGGACAGTATATTATGATCGAAATTTTGCTTTTGATTGTAAAAAAGTCTATCGTACAATTAGTTCTGGGGTGTGTGGAGGGATTCCAGGTGTTAGGTCACTTTACGCCGTTTTCTGTAATCTTGACGACGAGCTTGCAAGGTTTCATGGTGCGATTAAGTTGTTAAGACGTTAAAGCGGACAAACAGACTCATATAATATTAATTATTTCATCAATTGGTGGTCTGGTTGGGTACCACTCATCAGATATTCTACCGCCAAACAGCAACACTTAGTACTGTTGTGTTTCGGTTTGAATGGTGAATTAATGTAACTACAGACACAAGGGACATAACATCTTATACTCTTTTCCAACCATAAGAGGAGACAAGCCAAATAAACAACATTTGACAGCAAATTGACGCGATATCATTGGTCGAGAGCTCGATTAATCTATGATATTCACTGTGGGTTTGCGAAAAAATGCACGTCGACGAAACTGTCATCGGAATTTTGGAAGTAAAATTAAAGTGGATATAAGTAGTTAAGTGTAATAGTGTCGTATTATAAATAGAGATATATTAATCATAAACTCTTTGTAGTGCACAATATAGCTGAGTTATTATCGAATCGCATGGAATACGTAAATCTAAGGTTTGTTTATCTTTATTCCTACATCGATTGGAATATACTATAGTTCCGAATATTGGTGGGCAATGATCAATATTTCTTACAGTTCCAAAGTCTATGTGTAGTGGTCACTTTACATGAAACGACTAATTTCCATTGGCATTCAAATATCTCATATATAAATATGTTCGATATTCATAAATGAGTTATTAGTGTAGCGACTTGAAACGTTTCCGTCGGACCATCCTAGAGCACAGCCTTAAGATATCTATACATAAACGCGACATCAGAGTCGCCGAGGCTGTGCTCTCTGTGATCGAGCACGGAGCAAGGCCCGCTGGATTGCAGTAATTAGGATGAAAAAAAAAATCACCATATACAGTATTTTTATATATTATATATTATTTATTATGGACTATTTATATATTATTTTAAACTGAAAAAAAAAAAATGTCAGTGTGGGCCACGTCTTCCAAGAAGACGACAAATTCGAAGTCCGGCGAAGATCTGCTGATGTTCAGTAAAAATATAAAATAACGCCACAATTTATAAAAATTAAATGTAAAAAAAGGCACAAGCGACTGTGCCCGTGGAAGTTGTAAAGTAAATAGAAAAAAAAAAAAACGTTTCCGTCGATAACGATTCGTCGACGATAATAACATTAGTTAACAGATGTATTTTTCATGTTTAATTCAATATTTTTATGTTCTCGACGTCATAACGTAGATTTAGATTAGATATAACTTCGTCTGTTTGTAAAATTTTAATATTATGTTAAAATAAGGATTATTATATAGCGTAAAACGAAGTCGTTTCCCGTCTGTGCGTTTCGATCTTTTTGATTGAACGGATTTTGATGCGGTTTTCGTCAATAAACAGCGAATCAATCAATAAGCAGTCAGGCTGTTACGCTTTCACGGACAAACAACTAAGCCAAAATTGATGAAATTAATTACGAAATAGACTCGAACCTCTAGGAAGGAGATAGGTTGCTCTTTATACGTAACACAATCAATCCTTAAAACGAGAGCAAAGCAGGACGACTAGTTAAAATAAATCTTTTATGTAGATCCTTTTCTACCCGTGCGAAGTTGGGTCAGTTAGCTAGTGAAGTTTATTTCGATTGGATAGAACAGCAATGTCGAGAACAATCCTATGTTGTCAACAATTGTTTTATACAATAATTGCAATCATTGCAATCATTCCATTGACAACGTGTGTGTGTTTTTTATGGCATTGGATGGCGGACGAGCATATGGGCCATCTGATGGTAAGTGGTCACCACCGCCCATAGACAGCGCTGTAAGAAATATTAACCACTCCTTACATCACCGATGCGCCACCAATCTTGGGAACTAAGATTTTATGTCCCTTGTGCCTGTGATTACACTGGCTCACTCACCCTTCAAACCGGAACACAACAATACTGAGTACTGCTGTTTGGCGGTAGAATATATGATAAGCTGAATCCTGCCTGGAAGTCTTGAGTTTTATGTGAACTTTTGACAGATCGTTTAGTCACGAACACCATTGTATTTGTCGGAGAGATCTGTTTATTTAAATATTCTAATCATCAGGGCCGGACCGTAAGTTTAGGGGGTCTTGGGCTAACACTACTTAGGGGTGGGCCCCTAAGACATC
This sequence comes from Vanessa tameamea, assembly GCF_037043105.1. NCBI lineage: Eukaryota > Metazoa > Arthropoda > Insecta > Lepidoptera > Nymphalidae > Vanessa > Vanessa tameamea. The sequence continues at coordinate 5,654,960 of NC_087337.1, forward strand.
TGAACGGAGACTTGAATCAAATTAATTTAACGGGTTTGGTTAATTGCAGGACTCGCAGCGCTGCAAACCATACGATCTGTTTAGTTTAATAAAGTTATGGAATATTTCGTATTATCGTCTATTTTCGACTTTGACTTGACTTAGCTGGGGCCCCCTTGAATCCACGGGGCCCGGGCTGAAGCCCAAAAAGCCATATGGTAGATCCGGCCCTGATAATCGTATATTATATGACCTCCGTGGTCGAGGAGTGTGTACACCGGTTTTCATGGGTACGCCACTCCGAGGTCCGAGTCGATGTAGAAAAAGTTAATTAGTTTTCTATGTTGTCTTGGGTCTGGGTGTTTGCGGTGCCGTAGTTACTTCTGATATTCCAAAACACGAGTGCTTTAGCTACTTACATTGGCATCAGAGTAATGTATGTGATGTTGTCCAATATATTAAAAAAAAAAAAAGGAAATACGACAATGACTGAATACGAACACACAAGTTTCCGTATTCAGTCATTCTCGTATTCCGATCACGGATGATTGCTCTTATTTTACGGAGCGGAGTCGGGTTTTAATCCAGTGTTTAATAAAGTAGATCTATTATCGAATCGCATGGAACACGTTAATCTAGGCGATGTTTATCTTTAATCTAATAATTTAAGTTTAAATTCGGCGTAAAATGTAAATCTGTGTTATTACAAATGTAATTGTTATCTATGGCTGATAAACTGATTGCGGCAATCTCTCGAGGTATTAGAACTACAAAGGTATGCGACGGGATCCAATTTAGCAATAATTGTATTTTTTTTTTTTATTGTGTAGGGAGCCTTCTTTTTACCACTACAAGTGAACTCTGTTTTGCTCAACACGCCAAATCTCTGAGTATCGTGGATTATTCAACCTCGAACTAATGAAGACGTAAATTCAAAATCAAATCAAAATCAAAGAAATCTTTATTTGGACATACACATTTTACAGATCATAGAAATATATACATACAAAATAACAAAAGACACAAAATGTGATGCCCAAATTGGTAAACCACTCGACTTATGTTGTAATCATTGTAAAATTAGTTTCAACGCTGGCGTTCTGTGGTCGCCAGTCAATACGTACGTCACGTCGCAGGTAGTGAATTAAATACAAGGTAAATGAAAAAAGAAAAAATATAAAGATTTTTGTGATTATATATAAATACCAATGAAGTGAACGCCTTAGTTAAAGTCCGGACGCTCGCTTGATCGAACGTTAACGAACGTCACGGGATTTATGGAGATACTCGTATAAAATGAATAAATTCGATGTCAAATGTTGTTTATTTGGGTTTTGTGGTCACAACAGTGATCTTTGTGTGCTCGGCGGTCTAGGAAAACATCGTGAGGAAAGTCACCTGTCTTGATTGGTAGTACATATTCACCAGCGTTAAGCTTAATTTAAGCTCCAAATCTTTTATAGAAGAGTATCATTTGCCCAGCGATGGGATATTAATAGTAAGCAAGGCAGGTTTTTTTTCCTTTTTGTTTGTACACAGACCTAAAAAAGTACATTAAGATATACAAGTAAAATTTTTATGCTTTTTTTTTTTTGTTTCAGATACGAAAACTCAGTATACAATCAACTATATTAACTATGGACTTCGATATATAAGGTAAAAAAAAAATAGCTCAACCAATTCTTTTTATTCTGTGACGTTAACGAAACGACGGATAATATTGATGTGGTTTTTATTTTGGCATAATTCTTTGTGCCTTTGCTAGAGATGTTTATTTTTTTTTATTTCTTGGATTTATAGAACGTTTGAGCTATTTTTAAATTGTCAAAATCGTTTAATATTTTTATCGGACAAATATAGTAATAATTGTATCGCTAGCCTAAACATTTTAAGAAATTTTATTTTTTATAGTTTATTTTAATGATAGCTAATATTATCTGTATGATATATAGTTTAACTACTCTGTATTTAAATACTCTTGACCGGTTTTTAATGGAAACGTATTTTTGAATTTAGAACACGCACAATTTCGTTTTCAAATAACCAATGCTTTAAAACGTATATGTTATCTGTGACTCAACGGTATACAGTATCTAATCCTACCTCGTTGAACTGTTGAAGAGTTTCATCCACACCTAGAACAAAATTGACAAACATGTAACTTGTTATGGGAGATAGGGTGAGTCCCTGACACAGGGTAGGATGATGTTGGTTTTGAATTGATGAATTTATGTTAATGTATATCATACATTTTTATACGTATATTTTATGAGCCAGCCTTCCTATTTCTCGTCCATCAAAAGAATAACTTTGATATCAATTAGAAGTCATTATTAAAATTGTCATTTTTTTAATTGACCTTTGTTTAATTGTATCAATATTTATTTATTTTTTATTTATATCGTAAAAGGTTAATATATTCATTAATAAAAGATAACCCGTATAAGAATTTCAACTGGAGCAATTAATAAAAAAACGAATATGTTAATTTAACTTGTCACTGTGTGCCCCATTCTCTGTTCCTTGTGCCTGTTGGTGTACACTGGCTCACTCACACTTCGAATCGGAACACAACAGTTCTGCTGTATGACCAGGGGAGTTAACTCCAAGATGGTTTTTCCAAAAAATTTTTGGTATTTCTAACTAAATACTAATGTTCTTAATTTCAAGTTTTTAGGTTGAATAGATTTCGCTTTAGCGTTGACAGTCAGACAATCGATTTTATGTATATTTAATATTCGTACGAGGTTGTTTGTTCGGTTTTATATCAGTTTTCATTAAATACTGGTCGATTTGTATAAATGCGTTTGTAATGTCTCAAATAAAAAATTGAATCTATGCATTACGTATAATTCATTAAGTATTCTTTTATTCGAATGAAAAACACAAACACGTCGGATATGGCAACATTTAGTACTGTCTAATTATTTATTTATGAGTATTAATTATATTTTGACGTAAATGATTCTGTGCGTTTAATAATTATGTTTACATGTATGTCTCGAAAATATTACATTTGTATAAGGTGACGTGTTAACAGATAACTAATTCGATATATTTTTTGTTGTTTTGTCGAAGGATGCTATGATTTTTAAAGATTATTTTTGTTACAATTCAACCTTCTGGATCTCTGCTGCCATGCGAACAAAACGTCTTAGTGTGTAAAAATACAATTTGCAATCTTTAAGTATGCAAAAATAAAATATTATAAATTATTTTTGTAGCTTACGTTTACAGGTAACATATTACTACGAGTACTAGTATATATCACCGTAAAATTCTAAATACCGTTAGATTATAATCTATCTCGCTCAAATATAAACTGTCGAAAGATTGTGAACGGTTATTCAACTTACAATAAAACATATAATTTCGATAATTAATAATATTTGGGTTAGGTTAGAGTTTATATAATTGAACTGAAATTTATTCGGATAGATTATAAACTACCAAAAAATAATTTACTAAATTATGTTACAATATTTCGATAGTTAACAATCTCTATCTAACAGTAATTACTATTTCGCGGTATATACCGAAAAATAATTAGTTAAATTGCAAGCCGTATGTTACGATTCACAACACTTTGACAGTTCGCAATCTCGCGCAACAGATTATAAACTAACTGTGTTAACAATTTTACGGTGATTTAAATGCCTTTTGTAATGGCGATCGGTTGAACGGTACAGAAATTGGTGTTTAGCGTCGTATTGTGGCGTGTTAGAAAAAAAAATTGGATTTTATTAATCCGTGAAAAAATACCCGTGTATACTTTAATCGTGTTCAATTAAACGGTTTCGAAGACAAATAATCTCTCGGAATAGATTATAAATCTATTAGTTAAAGAAGATGACAAAGCCCCTCCCTCTACGTGAAATTTTTGGTTTATTTCATTATGAATAAATTTTGTAAACGGGAAAAGTCAAACAATACGAGATCTGGTCAGCGCGATGTCGGGACAAGAAAGGTGTCCGATCGTCTTTTGTTTGTGTCTGTTTGAAATCTGTTGGCCCTACTGAGCTTTACAGCGACACCAGTTACAGTTGAGAACTAGACTAAGCTTTTAACTTTGAGCCCTCTCGAGCCCCGAGTGATGTTCACCGTGAGGGTGTCTCCTATGAGATCACACCTCGACGTACGTAGTCGATGAGCTGGGGAGTGCTTTTGCTCATATCATTGTTTAATCGACGTCACGATCGTTTTTCGTGACGTCATTAATCGGGGCCCACCCGTACAATGCTAGCCATCCAATCACCATCTTTTTTTTGTTTACTTGACATAGCGTGTTAACATATAGGGTACATCAAATAGTATATGTATGTATTCTGTTTAAGTAATGTATAGATTCTAATATATCTTAATTAAATGCCTATTATTTTAGTAATATAAAATGAATTTATGATTGAATTTCTTAAAGAGATTATAAGTATTCCTTTGTCACACTTAGTTTGTAAGAAAAAAAAAAATATATTCCTCTTAAAGTATTATTTTTTATTTTTAAATTTTTTGCATTTAGTGAAATTGATTATTTTATTTCGTGAATGTTTTTTTCTCTGAATCGGCGACGTTTGGTAAATGTTATATTTTATTTTTTCGTAAATGTATATTTTTTATATTTCAATAAATCGTTGTAATGTTATTTTTATCATTGTATATTGCCAGTGTAAAATAATTATTGTAATTAAATGAGTAATAAAATATTTTTTGTTTTATTTCACTTGAATACCTGCTATTTATTATTTTAATCCGGAATATCTGCTAAAAACTAGTGATACCCAGTCTGTTAAAATCGCAGAATGCTATTGGAGTATTCTGTGATTTGTCTAAAGCATTTGATTGTGTAGAACACAAAACGCTTCTTTGTAAGCTCAAATACTACGGTGTTAAAGACAAATCTCTTGATCTCATTGCTTTATACTAAAGTCAGAGTCGAACGAGTTTTCATTGATGTAATAGTGTTCCACTTCTCGATAGAATCTACTTTCAGAACCGGCATAATAACTTACTAACAAAGACCCTGTATGTGTACATATACCAATTGATGAGCTGCAGCGCCACCTGAGGTTTAGTTACCGGGGTTTACTTCTCAAAAAGCCATCCCTCCGATCCTCTAGTTCTTATTTTCGTGTAGACATGAATTTCAAATCACTTAACTTTAAAGGTCAAATCAAGAAGAAAATTGTTTCACAATATTGATTTTAGTGGTAAATGTTACCAAATGGAGTTTTAGGCTATGAGAAGCGGCATTTTTTGTTCAATACAAGTTCCAGGTAATGTCTTTTCATGTCATTTCTGAGAAAAATTCAATTAGTTTGTTACAGATGAGACGGTCTTGTTTGCGCAACATAGTATTTTAGATAACAAAAATCGTGTTATATAAAGCGGGTTGAAATGTATCAATAAAACAACATATTAAATTACAAATTGCTATTTGTTTATTCAAAATTACACGTCATAAACATCGCCCATCGAAATTATCTCAAAAATAATAAAATAACGATAATTAATAATATACATAAAAAATACACAACTTAAATATTTTAGGCTGCCACTATCACAACAATATTCCCGCCATTTCGGAAACATTTCGAAACGTCAATGTCAAAACGTTTCCAAAATGGCGGCGGATAAAATGAAAAATAAATGCGTTTTAATGTGACCGTATGAGTATTATAAAATAAAATCGTTGAAATAATCATTATCTATTTACAATGTAAAGAAAAAAATGTTTAAAAAATACATTTTTTTTTAAATATTATACAAAATCTAAAAATATTTGTTATCAATCCGCGACCGAGGTCGGCCATTACACGCTTAGTTTAAAGTCATTATTATAAAGTATGCAATTCAACACGGAATATAAAATAAAACCAATTATAACCGATTATGTAGTAAATTTTACGGATAATTCTTTACACATACAATTCTCCTGTATGTTTGTTTGTCACTGAAGACCTAAACGGCTGGAACATTTTCTGTAATGATGATACCCCGTACGAAGACGGGACGGGTATCTAATCTTAATATATAAGAATCCTTTCATGGATATGTTTACAACATTCGTCTAAAACAATAAATAAATCGAATATTAACGTACGTCCATATAAATTATTTATAACAACTAATTACGACTATTGTTAGTTTAATATAATTATTATTAATTAACAAACTCAGTTTATTTTTATCCCATTTAATCTCTTGTAGAAATCTCAAAACATTATTTAATCTGTTATCTGCAATTACATATTAAAAAACAAAACTTAGAAATTGCATACTCTATGCTAACGACAGTTCGTAGGGAAGAAAGCCTTCGGGGACTAGAAAAAAAGATAAAAAATAAAATCATAGATTTTGTATAGACAAACATTATTAAATATGACGCATAGATATAGGATACACGATACTAAGAATAAATTTAAAAATAAACTCCGTATTTTTGTGCTCTCAGTGACGTAAGAAATATTTCGATATATTTCCTTTTAATATTTCTATTGATTAATATTTACTTGTGACGTCACTGATAATAATGGATTAGCACACGATCGATTATTAATTTAAAAAAAAAATCTACTGTATTCCAATATGGCTAAAAGCATTTTGATATGTTCGAACTAATTTTAAAATAACATATAAATACCATTTTTTTTTATTCTACAGATTATACAATATAACTAGGCTGTAGGGCGTAATTCAGAGTACTAAAAAAAAAATCATAAATATTTTTTATAGCTACGTTTCTTAAATCTAGAACATATTAAATAGATGTTTAGTATTACCCTCATACATAAAATTCCGATTCAATCAATCTACGTATACATTCTTTTATTTAAAGTGTGCCCTATCATTTTTTAAATAAAGCTCACCGAACATTTCCTTTGACTTTTTTTTAACAGCTGACCTGTCTTACTTCGATAAGGATTTTTAATCTGCGCTTTTAAATTATATTTCGCATTAAAAGAAAATCAACAGCCAGTCAAAAAAGGAGCGTTAATGCATTTTATAACAATAATTTTAATATTATCAAATCATCTATGTAAAAATGTAAATCATAAAAAAAAAAACTGGACTAACGCTGATAAACAGTTGTTTCCAATGGCGAGAAAAATAAATTAAAATCGTTGACATTAGTGATCTTAATAATCTATGCCATTTTTTTTACTGTTATTTTTAAATAATTTCAATTATTTTTAAGGTTAAGTTATGTTAATTTAATCAAAAGATATTATTAATAAAAATTAATGAAAAATTGATCAAGTTTAAACGTATAACTCTGAATCATTGTTAGAAAGTAATCAATATTTTAAAAGACAATCGTATCTGATCCGTTAAAGAATATTTTACTAAAGATATAAAAAAAGGCCTTCATTTCAAAGAATGGCTGTTTAAACGCTGTATGTTTTAAAGGAGTAATATTATTTGTATGAAAAATATAATCCGACTACATTCTAAATCCAACTCGTATTATTTTCTGATGAAAATTTGAATCGTGATAAAATATATATATACATAAATACTAAATAAACAACTTAATTATTTCATTAGTATTCATATTTATATTTCGTTATTGACAGATGGAAACAAAAGCAATTTCCGAACGTTACCAATTCGAATTGACGTCAGAAATTAAAAATCCCTCCCTCCCATTTGATAAATACTATATCTAGAGCACCTACCTAGGGTCCATGCTTATACCGTCTATATATTTCACATTAAGTACTAAACCTATTCACAATTACTAGAATACAATTACATTTATTGTACACAAAAGACTAAAAAAATATGGCGTCGCTACGTAAACTAATAATTGGCGTCAACAATATCAAAATCGGTTTAGTCACGTCCGGTTTTATTCATCGAGAGTATTTTATTATTGAATACAAAAAAAAATTCTGTTATTGTTCGTTAAACAAAGATCCGTTAATGTGTACATACATCCGTTTAGTACAAACGATTCGTTTTGCTTACTGGGCGTTATTCAAAAACGTCTCAATAAACGTCACGTAAGTTTGGAAGTCGCATTTATCTATAGAACGATTTAAACGGCTCGTTAATCGTAATTTAAAAACGACTATTAATATAGAACTCGGGTATTAGTCGTTAAGCAAAAATAACCCCTAAGGGGGTATTAAAATGGAAGGGAGACAAAGGAAACATTATCGCCAACGTGTTACCAACAATGAGATCTGAGACGTTATGTCCCTTGTGTCTGTAACCGAACATACTCCCTCAGGGCTATACCCCCAAACTGACAGAAGTGGAGGGGGAAGATTCATATCAGATAACTAAGAAATTGCATTATAACGAGTGCTTATGTAATTGACATGTCAGTTATTACTGATTCGGTTTGAATTGTAGTTAAAAAGGTATTACATCTACAACAGACTATAAAGGATTACTGTAACCATTTATGACATACAAAAAAAAATTAAACACATAAAAACTATTGCCTGTGTTAATAGAAAAATCGCCTCCCGCGTATTAATTTATCTTTGTAAACGATTACAAAATAAGTTTTATAAACCTGCCGAGTTTCTTAAGCCGGCTATCCGCGGGTCAGGTCCCTGTCGTTTCTGAACCGGTAATAGTTTTTAATTTTATCAATAAGTGCTTCCACGTGGAATAAATTAATTTGACCTCATCGTTCTAAATACATAGTTACCGTTTTTCTTGCCTATAACGAAATTCTACCGTTTTTACGTAATTATTCATTAACAAAGAATTAACAATTTAATTTTTTTTAATTGTTCATAATTTATGCAAAGGATGAAATCCGTTACCTTTGAATATTACAAAAAAAAAATTGCGTTGCGTTTTTAATCGCGCTGGCAAATTAAAAGACTTGGTCGAGAGAAACATTCGTAATGTTAATCGAAAAGTTTTACTCATTTGAACGGTGGAAGGCAGTTCCCTTGTTTCATTCAACATTTGATCCCCCCTTAATAATTCTAACAAAAACAAGGAGACTGGTGACTTCCTTCCTAAATTATCTTTTTCACAAAATAAGCTAACCTAATTTGATACGACAAAAAAGTTGCTAACATTTTTACCCCCTAACAATTAAGAAAGGGGGCAGAAAAAAAGTGTCAGCAATGTCCTTTAGTCCAATCAAAATAAATGAACACGACATTAAATTCGAATAAAATATAATTACGTCATCAAGTCATAGGTGTATCAGGGGGTATTTTCAAATTATACAAATATATATTTGATACTAAACAATGGCACATTACAATTGAAGAAATAATATAGTCGATTCCAATGGCGGCACGACTAAAAAAAGAGTTAACTTGACAATTTGACATAACACTGATCGAGATCTGTGGTCTAAGAAAAAACAGAGTTTTGTATATCGGTGAAGTTATAAACGGAACTTTAGAATAAACAAATCATGAGATGAAGTAATGTTATAATTTAAATAAAGACATATTAACCGAGATCTGTTTGTAGTGCACAACACAGCAGAACTATTACAAATCGCATGCAATATGTGAATCTAAGATTAGTTTTTATTAACTTCTCCTGCCATTGGAATGTACTATAGAAAAAATCACATTTACAAAACTTACAGACTTACAAAATGAATCATCAAACATAGTAATCCCTACATAAATGCATACGCAAAGAAATATTACTATAAAATATTGTAATAACAAAAAAAAAAAAAAAAACAATATTAATTCTTACAAAATTAATAATTTTATATTAAATTTAAAATAAATTAAAATGTTGATCGTTACTAATGCATAACGCGTCCCATCGTCACTCGATGGTCCTCGGTCGGTCCATGATCGTTACCATGGACCGTAGCTGGTCCAATACATGGTGTTCACGTCGATGACATTACTAATTATAATTATAATACAATGTATAGTATTGTTCATAACATTTAATACGTACGTAAATTCCTATAATTATTTGGCAGTGGCGGACGCTTCAGAACTTTGTCCTGGAAAGAAAAAAAAAAAGGATTTTAAAATATACAGAAAATATAAAATATTACTGTGCAACGGTCTCTGATAGGTTTCGTTTGGCCTTCCGTGTTCCCAACACAGTTGTGTTTTTATATAAATAAATTAGAAATCAGCCGAGATGGCCGAGTGGTTAGAACGCGTGCATCTTAACCGATGATTTCGGGTTCAAACCCAGGCAGGCACCACTGAATTTTCATGTGCTTAATTTGTGTTCATAATTCATCTCGTGCTCGGCGGTGAAGGAAAACATCGTGAGGAAACCTGCATGTGTCTAATTTCAACGAATTTCTGCCACATTTGTATTCCACCAACCCGCATAGGAGCAGCGTAGTGGAATATGCTCCAAACCTTCTCCTCAAAGGGAGAGGACGCCTTAGCCCAGCAGTGGGAAATTTACAGGCTGCTGATGTTAAAATTAGAAATTCAAGCGGTTCACGTATCATCACGATCTCTCTCCAGCATCCAGCGCGAGACGCAAGTACAAATTACACACGAACAGTAAGGCGTCCTTGAATTTGAGTCTCGCAACGTTGTAGCGCTCAAAACTTATCAATTGCATTGTAATAATTCAGTAAGTCACCGACCGTTACAGGAACAGCACGGGGCGGTCGTTGGCGCGGTCGGAGCCGCTGGAGTGCGAGTGCGAGCGCCGCGTGCCGCCGCCGCCGCCGTCCGCGACGACGCTGGCGCCCGACCCGCTCGACGTCGACTTCACTTCGTTCTCGCGGGTCGCCGCTGAAAGTTACATGAAAAGATATTAGTCAGTCGGTTAATAACCATATTAATAACAAATTATACGACTTCTTTGCGATGGTACCAGTACATAAGCGATGCCCCATTTGAAAGAATTACTCGTATTCCTGTTTACCCCTACAATTAAGATTCAAGCTTGTGCATGGAGTGGAGCCGACAATAGCAACAAGGGTCAGGATCGAACCTGCGCCTTTTTACATCGCTAGGCCGCCCATTGCTCTACTGACGCTTCGACCTGACACTTAAAAAGTATGGTTAGCAAAAAAAAAAAATATTTTGCCTATATTATATACTAATAGCAAATTACATAAATTTTTTGATCCCAGTTCATTAAAAAGTTGAAAGCGATTATAGACTTAAGTGAGTGATTTTAAAGTGTATTACCGGTTGGTTCTTTTGCGGTAAGATGATCTGATCCGGCACTCGAACCTCCGCTACCCGACAGGACGCTCTCTTCACGATTATACCTGCAATATAATTGATTAAATATATATATATATTAACATATTTAGGCGGTGGTATCGCTTACCATCAAACAGTCCATTTGCGACTGTTCGATGGTAAGCTATACTCACTGCTCATAGACACTGTAAGAAAGTACCATAAAAAGCATTAACCATTGTTCACATAACCAATACACCACCAACCTTGAGAACTAAAATCTTACGTCCCTTGAGCCTGTAGTTACACTGGCTTACTAAAATCAAAATCAAAATATACTTTATTCGAGTAGGCTTTTACAAGTATTTTTGAATCGTCATTTAACAAACTATTTAAAGTAAAGCTACCACCGGTTCGAAATGTAGATTCGACCGAGAAGAACCGGCAAGATACTCAGTAGTTTCAACATCTAAAAATACAGTCATGTTAGTTAAATACAATTATATATGTATGTTATGTCTCCTGCCTGGAAGTCAACGAGCGTTAACTCAACGCTTTTTTATCATCTATGTAATCTTGTATCGAATAATATTCCTTCTTTACCAATGTATTTTTTACAAATTATTTGAATTTATGAAACGGCAAAGCATACTATCTGACCGTTCCGATTGCGTGAGGCTGAAGTAAGGATTTAATCCTGAGATAATAGATTCTCGGTAGAATCTGCATTCCGAATCGGTGGTAGCTTCACTTAATACAGTTTGTTAATGACGATTCAAAAATGCTTGTAAAAGTCTACTTGAATAAAATATATTTTGATTTTGGTATCAACAGTAATTCGTAACTCACCCGTATATAGTATGCTCGCTGGTCATGCAGGAGGAGTACTTGAAGGGTATCGGCTGGTAGCCGTACGAGCCCGCGTACGGCATGTACCCGGGACCCATCATGCTGCGGAGATAGGAAAAAAAATTAGATCTGAACTCCGCACACTATGGTCTCATTATTTGTGCGTGCGTGTACGCACTTCGGGTTGGGCAGCGGCGCGAGCGTGTCGGAGGCGAGGCTGTCCTGGTCGGCGCTGCGCAGGCGCAGGGCGGCGAGGTCGGCGCACAGCTCTCCCGCCACGTAGTAGCACTGCTCGCTGAACGTTATCTTGTTGACCGTGTGGCGGATGAAACCAGCCTATAACGACAATATACAATTCGTTTTTTAATTTGTCTCTTGATCCCTCGCCTCCCCTTTCAGATTATTCCATACAAGATGGACATGAAATTCCTTTGTCGCGTCAATTTAAACCTAAGCGCAGCAACTTACAGGAGCGGTCACAGCTAGTCAATGGGGAAATCATATTTATTTATATGGGGGGGGGGTAGGTCAAGTCTTTTATTCTTATTTGCCTTTATCTATAAGACATCTATAATTATCTCTGGATAAAATTAATTCAACCAAATTTTAGGAACTTCACAAATGGACGAAATAGGATTTCGATTTGGAATATTTTTTATTATTTTATGAAATGTTCAATTTGACACTAACGATTTTGGGAGGTGTCATAAGGTTCGTGACCCCCTCTCGGACTACACCTATGTTATACGACAATATTATAATACAAAAACCTTATTTGAAATGGACTGTTCTTTTGCTAAGTTTTATCTATATTGGTTATTTCTAAATATACATTTTATATATGGATAAATATTTCACAAATGAGAGTTTTAATATAAAAAAATGATATATAAAATCAACACTATTTTGCTGACGCTACCTTGAGCATGTGCGATGCGTATTTCCTTGCGTCGCGCCTGTCTGCGATGCCGGCTACGTGCTGCAGTATCCAGTCGACGACGTCGGCACCGATGAAGGCGTTCGGTATGGTTATCTTCAACCACATACGGTCACGTATTTCTAAACCTGTAAGAAATAATTATTTAAGTACAATGTTAGAGAATTTTTTATTTTTTTGATGATAAGTGGTCACCACCGCCCATAGACAATGGCGTTGTAAGAAATATTAACCATTCCTTACATCACTAATGTGCCACCAAACTAGGGAACCAAGATGTTGCGTCCCTTGTGCCTGTAGTTACACTGGCTCACTCACCCTTCAAACCGGAACACAACAATACTGAGTACTGCTGTTTGGCGGTAGAATATCTGACCGCTACCACCCGGTGCCTACCCAGACGGGCTTGCACAAAGTTAACAACATTTGACAGCGAATTGAAGCGATATAATTGGTCGAGAGCTTGATTAGTCTATGATATTCACTGGATTTCCGAAAAAATCCCGTTTTGAACGTCGACGAAACTGTCATCGGAACTTTGAAAGAAAAATTCAAGTGGATATAAGTAGTTTAGTGTAATAGTGTTTCATTAAATAAATATAATGTTAATCAAGAACTGTTCGTAGAGCACAATATAGCTGTGTTACTAGCAAATCGCATGGAATACGTAAATCTATGGTTTGTTTATCTTTATTCCTTCTTTGATTGGAACAGACTATATATCTGCTACACCTGTATGGTTGAAACAAAAAGTTTTAATTTTTTTTTTTTTTTATTAAATTTTTTAACCTTTAATTCTGTCCTTCTTTGTTGAATATGTCGTAGTTTTATAAGAAAACCATATTGAACATCCCACAACAAGCACCACTAAGATTTAAAGCTCTCAATCATATTTTCGTTTATCTTGGTCTTGGAAAACATTGTTTGTAAACATGCTGTAACAAATTCTGCCACAGGAATAGGGTCAGAACTTATTCCTTAACAGTAGGCGAAGTTTCCCTAGTATGACTATACCTAATATGACTTTAGTTTCTGTTGCCAAATTTAAAAAAATTGTTAAGCAACACTTGTGTGCGAAAGGCTATACAAGTAGGGAGTTTATGATTGATAGCACACCTTGGAAATGAAAGGATCGCCTCCCGGGTGTTTCTATTCATATTCAATTGTGTAAACAATAAAATTGACCCGCTGAGTTTCTTTCGTCGATTCGTCTCAGGTCAGGGTGTTTCCTTTTCCGAACCGATGGTAGTGTTTAATTTGACTATCTGCTTCTATATTGAAGCATTACACTTACTTATTGATAGTCTAGTAGTTTGAGTTTGAGTGGAGATCTGTTCCACTTTTTAGTGAGATATATCTATGTCAAACCAGTATTACGTCTTACTTACCGGAATCAGGCCTTAGCATCGCTCTCACGACTAAAGCCATATCCATTCCAACAGACAATTGAGGTTCCGAAGGTAATGAACCCGCGTCGGAGGCCCGCTCGGGGATAGAAGCAGCGGGGAGTGTAGACAGAGGGGGAGGAGGATATGCCTCTCGTAGCGCTTGCGTGTGAGCCACCCAGGCACCTAAAAACAAAAACATCATGAAAGAAAATCTAAAATATCTCCAATAAAATCAGGAAGGCGAGATTCGGTTGGGGACTCACCAGGATCGATCGGTCTCACGGGTTCTGTCCGTGGTATGGTAAAATAACCCTTGGGATTAGGATCCCAACATTTGGCAACGACCAGTTTGATGGGGCCCGGCTTCTGTACCACCTCGCGCAGGACTCTCACGGCCTCGTCGTTGGTCATGTCTTCGAAGTTGACGTCGTTCACCTGTAAAGTTAAAATATTTACGTGAATGAAAAATATTTCAAATAAAACAGTCTGTGATCAACAAAAAATTGATGGATTACACACATAGGAAACATCGTGCATTTTATTTTATAGATACGTTTTAGGGGGTTGTCCGGCATATGTTAGGTTTAACAAAGTCCTTCCATGAAGTTCAAGCTTGCTTCATACGAAATTTCATCACATTCGACTTAGCAGTTTGGTTGGAAAGCCCAACAGACAGATTGACAGACAAAGTTACTTTTGCATTTATAAAATTAGTATAGATGGTATGAAAAAGGCCCTGGGTTCTATTTTTGTGTAGCATAGTCGTTAGTAAAGAGCCAGGATGGCCCAATGGTTAGAACGCATGCACCTTAACCAATGATCTCGGGTTCAAACCCAGACAAGCACCACTGAATTTTCATGTGCTTAATTTGTGTTTAAATTCATCTCGTGCTCGGCGGTAAAGGAAAACATCGTGAGGAAACCTGCATGTGTCTAATTTCAACGAAATTCTGCCACATGTGTATTCGACCAACCCGCATAGGAGCAGCGTGGTAGAATATGCTCTAAAAACCTTCACCTCAAAGGGAGAGGAGGCCTTAGCCCAGCAGTGGGAAATTTACAGGCTGTTAATGGTATCCTTTGCCAATTAGTGGGACATTATCTAGCCGTAAATTTTAAACAATTAATAAATCTCAGAATAAATTATTAGTACTGCCATGATAAAAATCTTTTAAAAATCTAAATATTCTTTATTCAACACTCATAAAAGCATTTTTGAATCTTCATATTACAGTGTTAAATTAAATGCAGAGCTACCACCAGTTCTACCAAGAGTAGATTCTACCAAGAGGAACCAACGAGTAGGTACTCTTTTTCACCATTTTTAATTACAGATTAATTAGTAGTTGTTTGTCTAAAAATTATGTGCACTCGATATTAACCAACCGAACATATAGCGCAGTCATACACAGCACACTAGAATGCACTTAGGGGACTGTAATCTGCATGGTATTTATGCAATTGCCTTGATTCAAGTCCTAGGTTAAGTCAAAAATAATGGTTACTATTTAGATTTTTGTTATAATGAGTTACAAGTGTAAGATTACTTAATCAACTTAAATTGACTGAATAAAGACATTTATATAATCTGAGTTTATCGTTGATAAGTTGAATACTGAATTTATTATTATGTAAGGGAATAAACACCGAAACTATTGGTAAAATTGATTTTGAAACTTTAGAAATCTAACATTTTTTAAGTTCAGTATACCCAGTTAATTCTTTAAAATATAGATGTTTACTAAGTTTTATGGAAATTTCAACTTCAATGGAAGAAGTGGATGACTTTGTACAAATTTTTTTCATAAGTTCATCCCGGACTAGTGTTCTATATAAAGTCGTAAGCAATATTTAATAATTTAGATGTAAGTTCTCTTTTCTTTCCTAGTGAGTTATGTGTTGACTGTTTTGAAAGCAACAGTTTCATTTTTGTTCTATAGTTTGGCAGATTCGCAAACGAGCCACCTGGTGCTGTAAGAAATATTAAATACTCATTTCAGCAATACACTACCAACCTTGAGAACTAAGACGTTACCTCCCTCGTGCCTGTGGCTACACTCTGATCATTCAAACTGGTACACAAAATTACTAAGTAAAGTTAGTTTTATTTACAACTGCAATACTACTCAATATTCTGAATTATACTTCTTCATTTACATAATTTTCATTCTTTTCATTATTGTTTAAATATAAATAAAAAATGTATGCCTTCAATAATTTCATTGTCAATAAAATAGATTAAATTACCTGCAATATCATGTCCCCAGGTTCAATACGTCCGTCCAAAGCCACTGCACCACCTTTCATTATACTCCCAACATATATACCCCCATCCCCACCTTTATTCGATTGCCCCACAATGGAAATCCCGAGAAAATTCACAGTGTCCATGTTCAATGTAACCGTTATTATGTGCATTGACATCGTTGAGTCCGTTATCGAGGAGTAGGAGGACGTTCTTGACATAACTTGGGGCCTCTTCCGTCTCCTTTGCGGTCTTTTCCTCGAACTGACTTGTAAATGTGACACACTACTGCATTCTGTAAGAGCCCTATCAACTGACGCGTTCGTATGCCTTCCCGTAGTGGTCGTAATCTCCGATTGACTATCGAATAAGCTCGTGGAGTCCAAGTCCGAGCTGAGAACGGAAGCCGTCTCGTATTCGAGACCATGGTTACCATACTTTGAATGACCATTTATCCGTAGACCTCTGTATTTATATTTGTCACACGAAGCCCTGTGACCTGGTCTGGAGCTTATCGTACTATCCGTGTCCGTGCAGGTGTCCCTCGTGAGAGGCACCGTCGGTGCTCCGTGGATGTTTTGTTTCGTTTTACCAGCATTGCTGTCGGTACACTGTGAAGCTCCGTCTGAAGGATTGGAACCCTCGGCAGACACTAACCACGACACTACACGACCATTAAAACACGGCAAATGAGCGTTATCATCGACTATTTCTTCTTTAACAACACCGAAGTCATCGTCCATTGATTTGAAAAAAAACTTGTAATTCGGTCTATTCAATTGATTCTTAAAATCCAACAATGTCACTTTTTCAGGCGATATCGGTATTTTGACCAGATACGGCGTCTCCTCGTCATCTATATAATAAATAACTTTTGTCTCCTCCATTTTATAACATTTATTATTGAAAACTAACAACACCCTTACGATCTATAAATATCGGCCGCCATCACAAAAATGGCCACAAAATCACTTCGTTCGATGACTATATGCAGCGCCACCGTCACCTAGGTATATTCAATTGTCTAGCTTTTCCTGTCTGATGTTTACATCAAAATACTAGTATTTAGATTATTAATGCGATGAATATTAAAAATATATTTTATATTTAAATAAACTTTTTCAAGTTAAATATTATACGATCTATAATTCTTATCATCATATCACTGATAATGATTATTGATAAGACGACTATGCTTTCAACTAAATGTCATTATTTTTAATATAACATTTTCTTAAAGTTAATACATTAAGATGTTTTTTAGTAATATTAATTAAGTATCTTATGCTATAGTAATCAAAATTTTGATGGAACAAAATTAATAGATAGTAATCTCCTGTAAGATGTATGTACCGTTTTTATTTTTGGACTAGATACCGATTTTCAGCATCACTAAAAAAAATTTCTTACATAAAATTAAATTGTGTCGAAAACAGTAAAAAGAAATCACACTGTGTCGATAACAGTAATATTTTTTGTAGTTTCACTTTTTTTTACAAAATATATCTCAAAGAATAAAACTCTAAAAATCACATAGCTATGATATATTTTTTTAAACTACTTTATAGGTTCTGCAACTTGAGCACAATATGATAATTAAGAATAATTAAAAAAAATTGAATTTTAGAGAATTACAAGCAATTACATAAATAAAAAAATTTGAACAGGCATCACTTTATCGTGTTTTGAATGGATGTCATTTAATGACAACACAATAAAATCGTTTTTTAAATTCAAACTAATCAGTACATACTACATAGCATGATTTAAAAGTGTAATCTAACAATAATAAACTGAATAATATAAATTTAAAAACTTTAAAATGAGTGCCATGAATGTGGCAGAACCCTGGTACCTTCGAGTCTGTGACGAGTTCGATGCTTTCTGTAAAAAAGTAGATGGTAAGTTTAACTGTAAACATTACAACTATTATCGAGTAAATGTATTTGATTTAACAGTCACGATAATTCAATTATATCGTCAAAACTGAATAGTTTCAAAGTTTGATAGATTTTTTCGTTGATATTCATGTTGTAGATATCTTAATTACATTGTACATAATCATATTATGTATTGTAATTAGTCTTGATACTGTGCTATATGCTGATGTTTTACATAAATATAATTGTAATATAAAAATTGTAAGTTCAGACCTATCTTAACAATACCCGGCTGTGCAAGCAGTGTTTTGGCGAACTCCTATCCCTTCATAAAAAATATTGAAATGGTTCAATTCCGATGGTCCAACAGTTGTGCATTATTAGCAAGGCTCGAAAGGAGAACTCAAACAATATTTAAATGGTGAGCTAAATAAACATAATATTCATTGGTATATGTTTATTTAACTCTAATATTTTCGATTCGGCGTAACTGTATTTATCTCATATATTAATCTTAATTTTTCAGATAGAATCGACAAGCAGCAACTACAATTAAAGGCATGTAAGAAAAGAAATGAACTTGAAAACAAACTCGCTCAAGAGTTAACAATCAAAGTAAGTTTGATGACCTCTCTCTTTGTCCAAAAGTTATCTGAAATGAATGAATTTCTAAGTACTAATTGTTACAATTTGTATTATTTATAACATTATAACACAAAAATAAGTCTTAGTCTCGTTTGGTCGAAGTCCCTTTTTGGTTTTGTTAAAATGTCTTTGTTAATCATGTACAGAATTAATTTCCAGAATGAGCTGACTCAGCAATTGTCTGAATTGTCTCGTAGGGGAAGCGAGCTGGAACGGGTATGTGCTGTGTTTGAGTCGAGGCTAACTATCACAGATAGTGATCAACATCGACTGGACAATGCTAAGTATGTTAATAGTGTTTTATTTTACTTCTAATAATAAATATAGATAAGTCAACCTGGCCCCTATTAAGTTTTTCGCTTTTATGATGTTTCTAATTGTTGAGCGGTTATGCTACTGGAGATACAGTTCCCTGACATACTGATGTATGGTATAGGCATAAAAAACAGATCTCTTCAGGAAAATAATTCTAAAATAACACTGGTTTTAATACAGAAATAAAATATGATGAATTAGGTTTAAGAAATCATAACTTCTTTGAGCGGAGTGTATAATTGTTTTTATGTTAACAGGGAAAGCTATCAGTTAGCAAAAGAGTTGACGGGTATTCGGCTCGATTTCAGCGCACCACCGAACATTGCCAAAGGCTGTATCCTTTTTTAACTATCTAATATTACATTTTTATAAATTAAATATTTTATTGAATGTCTGTAACTATAATACAGATAAGATATTTGTATTATTAATAGCAATTGCTTCGAGAACAATCTTCTAAATGTGTCAGTGTCATTATGGTCTTGGCGCGAATCACGGCAACACTTGGAGAATGCCAAACTTTTAAATGCTTTTCCTGAAAAAATTGCATTTTCGCAAAAGTGACGGTCTCGCACGGGGGGTGCGATATATTAATGTAGGTAAACTTATTATTTGATTTGTATTTCACGAATATGATCCTTAATAATGTGAACTAGATGTGAAAAATGAAGCTCGGAGACTTTTACTGCCTTTTGAAATGGAATCAAACAGTGACGCCCTTTGGGATCTCGTCAAGACAGCCTGCGACCCGACCTGGCCGGATAAAGAGAACCATGCGCCGAATAAAATATAATTATCTTTAGACAAGACTGTTTTTTAACTCGCTTTATTGTTTACTTCCTGTGTACCGTCGTGTGACGTAATTTGACGTATCATCGTATAACTATAGTAGCAATGCTAGTATTATTTATTTTTGTACATACAATATTGAAAACTTATTTAATTTTAATTTCAAAACAACAACATACATCTAAATAGTTTTGTATTTACAAGTTAACAAAACAAATTTATAATATATTTTATTGCATTTGTCTATTTGTTCTTCTGACACTACACATTACAATGGAGCTTAAAAGGATCCTTTCTTATCCGTATTTGGAACTCATATGACGTTTCAAAAATAATTTTGCATAGGTGTTGAGAAGCTCTGTCTTAGGCACAACAATCGAGACCCAAGCCCAAATCTCCTTAAAAAAATTATTAAGAAACCTGCAACCTATGATACAAGACTTGATGAGTAGCCTCATAAGAGGAGTGGGATTATTGCTCCCTGGATTTAGAACTGGCCTGGTATTGAGAAATATTGAGAATTCTGACATATTCCAAACCTTTTTATCAGTCGCTATGTCAATATTAGGGACATTTATTAGTAGTAATTTTTTATATTGAAAGATTTCTACATTTCATACATTATTAAGTACTTTTCAATAACAATTATTGCTCAAAAACTATCAAAATTGTTTTAAAAATGTTTAATTTAATAATACAGAATCGAATAAACTGTGTCGATTTGGAAGAACAAGTAACAACGAACATTGGTAACAAAGATATTTATTCTAAGCATTATGAAATACGCTCTTTGCCTTCTTCTCTCGTTTCTTCTTTTCCATTCTCTTCTTCTGCTTCTCTGTGCTTCGAAGGAGTTTCACGATCGCCTCCTCGGGGTCTTCTTCGTTGTCCTCTATATCTACAGTGCTGCCCTCTGTCGACGGCTTCATTTTCTTCGTTTCTGTTATTCCAGTGTCTCCATTTCGTTTCAAACTTGGTTTTTCACTGTAAGAAATAATTAAATGTTTTTTAGTTAAGAACTTTGAATAGTTTGACCACCTGATGGTATGTTATCTTGAACACCGGTACTGTAGCAAAATATATACTAATTAATACCTACTATACATATAATAAAATTGGAGTGTCTGTAATATTAAAATAACCACTTTTTATTAAATGCATATGTATAAATACAGGGTAAATATACCAGAATAACATTTTTTTCAATTTTTGTCTGCCTGACTGTCTGTACAGGCTAACCCCTGGAACGCCTAAACCGATTTTGATGGAACTTTCACTGGCAGATAGCTGATGTAATAAGGAGTAACTAAGGCTACAATAATTACTTTTTTGTTAAATTGAAACGCGAAGTCGCGGGCTTAGCTTGTATGATAATAAATCTATACTAATATTATAAATGAGAAACGAAGCTCTGTCTATCTGTCTGTTGCACTTTCTCTTCCGAACCATTTAACTGAACTTGATGAATATTGGTGTGAAGCAAGCTCAACAAGAAGGAAGGACAAAGGCGACTAGTATTATACGTATATACTAAAGTCAAAACTAATCAAAGGCAATCAGATTTGGACATAGACAATTAACTAACTTTTACTTATGTGATATATTCCAG
This sequence comes from Vanessa tameamea, assembly GCF_037043105.1. Taxonomy (NCBI): domain Eukaryota; kingdom Metazoa; phylum Arthropoda; class Insecta; order Lepidoptera; family Nymphalidae; genus Vanessa; species Vanessa tameamea. The sequence continues at coordinate 5,676,701 of NC_087337.1, forward strand.
TAACACAAAATATGAAATCAACTACAGCATTTAAAATGGTAATTTCGATGAGCCTGTCATTATTTTGCTGACTCGACACTAAAAACAGTTGCATAACTGAGGAGTAGGGGGGGGGGGGGGGGGTTTAATTTCAAAATAAAAATATTCTTTATTCAAGTCGGCTCATAAGAGCTCTGGTATCGTTATGTTAGTGTTAAAATAAAGCTAACACCGGCTCGGAAAGTAGATTCCTCCGAGAAGAACCGGTAAGAATTTCATTAGATACTCTTCTCCACCATTTTGATTACAGAGTATATTATGTAAAGTAATAAGTCCACCCTTTTATCTTTAATATAATCTTTTTATATCGCCAGGCAGCATCACAAACTAAATTGTCATTAGCACTTACCCAATAGTTTCCATATTTTCGAAGATGTCATCCATATCTTCCTCCTTCACCTCCGTGCCTTCGACCTGATCCTCCTCTTTAACCTCTGGGTCCTCCCTCTTGAGAGGCGTCGTGGTCGCGGTTTGAACAAGCACGCATGCCAACTTAGATGTCATGTATTGCTGGAAATTGTATTTTATTGATTTTATTAGATGGGCTGGTAGGGGGGGGGGGGGGGTGGCAGATGTTACCGATGGCTGTGATTGCTGATGCGCACCGGCTCTTACAGATGTGCGTTCAAAAGTTTTGTGTCTGTCTTATGCTCTATAGGGTAACTAACAGAGCTGTAGGCCTTTACATCCTGGGTTTAAACCTTGGGTACCACATTAAAATGTTTTTTTCGTCTTTTATATTGGAATTGGGTTGGATTGCCCGTCCCATACATAATAATCAAGTTACTATAGGAGCCCTATTTAACGATTTATCTACCATACAATACTAGAAGATTAATCCGGGCTCGCTCCCTCGCTCTCATAATCCAATGACCGGAAAGAGTTCAGGCGCCGGACCAACGGCTTCACATGAGACTTAATCGACAGAAAAAACCCAATAAACGTTTATCGGTCCGACCTGGGCTTTGAACCGAGAACCTCAGGATCCATGTCTTTATATCCAGTCACTAGACCAACGAGCCAGTTACAGTAGCCGCTGTGTTACTTAAAAATAATTATGAACTTAGAACCTTATACAGTAACTCCTTGCTGTCCCCCTGGTGTACTCGCAGATGTCGGTCCAGACTGGTGCTGAACACCCTCCCGCTCACCGCCACCACGCTCGAAACCGCCCCCACCGCTCCCTTGTACGCCTTGTCCGGCTTCCCTCTCCTGAGGTCCACTTGCTGGAGCTGACCACGACCGAATCCCACCAGGACGTGCCTAAGAATACAAGCATTTTACCAGTCACATTATTTGTTTGTTTTTTTTTATGATACAGGTAGACGAGCAAAAGGGCCACCTGATGGTAAGTGGTCACGACCGCTTGTAGACATTATCGCGAAATATTAACAATTCCATACATCACCAAAACGCCACCAACTTTGGGAACTAAGATGTTATGTCCCTTGTGCCTGTAGCTAGACTGGCTCACTCATCCTTCAAACTTGACAACAATACTGAATGCTGCTGTTGGTGGTAGAATATCCGATGAGCGACTCAGACTTGCACGAAGCCCTACCGCCAAGTAACCCAAAAGTTATTAATAATTTTAGGGATAGTTAAGCACTTAGTAACCTTCATGGTTTTGTCTAAAGTTTTACCAAGTACTAGTGATCGATGTGAAAAAAAAACTATCGATATCTTGAAAAATTATGAACGAGTGGTCATTACTCGTGAGCCGAGATGTCCCAGTGGTTAGAACGCGTGCATCTTAACCGATGATTTCGGGTTCCAACCCAGGCAGGTACCACTGAATTTTCATGTGCTTAATTTGTGTTTATAATTCATCTCGTGCTCGGCGCTGAAGGAAAACATCGTGAGGAAACCTGCATGTGTCTAATTTCAACGAATTTCTGCCACATTTGTATTCCACCAACCCGCATTGGAGCAGCGTAGTGGAATATTCTCCAAACCTTCTCCTCAAAGGCAGAGGAGGCCTTAGCCCAGAAGTGGGAAATTTACAGGCTGATAATAATAATATGGTCATTACTCACCGGTCATCGAACGCAGGTGCCATGCAGGTTGCAGCCATCTGAAACTCCACGTTGCAGACCGGCCGTCTTTGTGACCTTGTGTCGTACAACCTGGAATTGTACAAACATAGATTATATTAATATAATATATTAATAAGGAATAAGCGAATAAATAAATGACTTAAGAATGACTATCATGGATTCCTGTATACTGCCAAGACAAACCTGGATTTAAACCCAAAAAAAAAAAAATACTGTGACGCCCATATTCGGCAAGAATGATCTTGTAAAAAATAGACATTCGCAACAAAGCTAAGTCAGCAGATGCTCTCCTGTATAGCTTGAAGCATGTATGGAATTGGGCATGCTGCAAAGAGAGTTGATGGACTTACTAAACAACTAAATGTCATACAATTAATCAAACCCATTCAATTAATTTGATTCAAGTCTCCGTTCAGATATGCCTTAAGGGCCCACCATTAAGTAGTGTCAGCCCAGCGTCCCCTAAACTTACGGTCCGGCCCTGTAGGTCCTCGTGTATATATTTGTTACTCACGTAGGTCGAAATTATTCAAAGGATATATTATATAATGTATTAATACACTTTCTTTTATAATGATAAGAATGTTTTGTATGTTGTGTTGTACTTAGATTTATAAAATACCAGCTGTTCGACCGAACACAATTAAGTTCGATACATATTCATTTGTTTATGACGAATGTTATTACCAGGGATGTTATGATCTGGATACGGATACGGATACGGATATATGAATAATATTTTACCGGTTTCAGATACGATTACGGATACGAAATTATTTCGGATATTCGAAGCGTCAATAGGGCTATGGATTACGGGCCGCCTAGCGTTGTAAAAGGCGCAGGATCGATCCTGACCCCTTGGGCTATAGTCGTCCCCACTAATACAAGTGAGTAGCTTAAAGGGGGGGGGGGTGTTAAATAGGTATACTAGTAATTTTTTATTTCATTTGGGGAATTACTGTATTACTTCAAAAAATATATATATTATTAATAAAAAATATTAATTTATCTTTATTCGTAGGCTATTAATTGGTAGTATTGTATAATCACAGAAAAAAAACCAAATACTTTTACCATACAAACAGCTACTTAAAATATAACACTATACTAAAGCAAAATTATTCAAAATCAAATCAATTTTATTCAAGTAAACTTCACAACGAAGCGTTTTTGAATCGTCGATATTAAAACACTACCACCGTTTCGGAAAGCAGCCTCCAGCGACAAGAAACGGCAAGAAACTCGCATAGTTGCTCTTTTCAAATAAACAGATTCACAATGCCGGTTTTTTTTACAATAATTACTGTCCTGTGATGGAACCCGAGCCTAAATCCAGGCGTTTTTTTTTCTTCTAAAAAGTACTCTTTTAATGAATAATAAGACTTATTTATTAATTTAGTCTTAATGAACTTTTTAAATTTCGTAAATGGTAAATTGGTTACATTTCCCGGTATCTTATTGTTTGGATATTTGATAACTTTGGTTACGACTATGGAGCTCCTTAACATATCTGGATATTACACTAAGCACTCAGATACAATTCGGTGTTACATGGCACATCAACTTATTTTCAGGATATGTCAGCAGTTATGGTTATCATTAAACTCACCTGACATAACCATGTCTAGAGCACACAGCCAGCAACTCCGGGCTCAAGAAGGTCAGATCCGATACCCACACCGGCCGTCTGAGCTGCAGCCAATCGTGGGGCAGGTTTTTAGCACTGAACAATGGAGCTGCCTCTCCAATTCGCCAAACTTTTAGATCATTTTCTTCACCACCTTAATGATTAACCAATACTTATAATTTGATAATAGTAGACACCCCCCCCCCTTTTTCGTTTTTTACATTTTTTACATTAGCAGCCTGTAAATTTCCCACTGCTGGGCTAAGGCCTCCTCACCCTTTGAGGAGGTTTGGAGCATATTCCACCATGCTGCTCCAGTGCGGGTTGGTGGAATACAAATGTGAAATGAAATTAGACACATGCAGGTTTCCTCACGATGTTTTCCTTCACCGCCGAGCACGAGATGAATTATAAACACAAATAATCACATGAAAAATCAGTGGTGCCTGCCTGGGTTTGAACCCGAAATCATCGGTTAAGATGCACGCGTTCTAACCACTGGGCCATCTCGGCTCAAATTTCTTTTAAAATACAATAAAGTACTCACCAGTAGCGAATAAGGTGGTGTCTTGGTCACAGACTTTCATCTTATCCAGCTTACCGCCAGTATTGACCACCACGTTCTCTTTCTTGCTCCATATTTGTACCACGCCGCTCGACAGTGCCGCCAGCAGACGTCGCTTATGCTTGCCAAGTCCAATTACATCGCCGATACCGAAGTCTGCTGTGTATGACTTTGTGAAGCCTTGGATCGTGTCGTACACTTGTATCTGTGGGGTGAAATATATATATTTATTAAGGAACACCATCAATGACAAAAACAGCGAAGACGCTTTGGGAACACTCGCGAAGAGGACATATATGGCAACCCCGAAGGGAAAATTCTAAACATTCTACAATCGCTTATAAAATCACTTTTGAATCGTCACATTCACGTTGTCGTATTAAACATAAAGCCAGCATCTGTTTAGATAGCAGATTCTACTGAGATGGACCAGCAATAAACTCAGTAGTTACTCTAATCCATCAATTTAATTGTTAATTAATACGTCCACGAATTTTTATTGAAGTAAGACAATTTCTTATTGCAGGGTAAACCGCATCGTTACGTAACGCGTTACGGCGCCAGTCTGTCTGGCTTCCGTTTCTCTTACTTCTTCCTCCTCTCCCACTCTAAACCACTGCGCTAGCCACATGCACACGCATTTGTCAGGCGTCCCGAGACGTACACGTATTTTTTTAATAATCTCATATTTATTACTATGTCATATTTATTGTTTTTTTGAGATGATGTATATATATTTTAATAGCCATTTTAATTCTGGTTTACAAACTAAAAATGGCGATCCATAATAGAGATTTACCCGATTATGGAAAAACTGGCTGAATCCAAAATATCACAGACTAATAACACCAAGGAACAATACTCAACAAAGAAAAACTTTTGAATCAACGAAGAACATCCTCATAAAGATCCAGGTCAACTTCTTATCATCCATTTGCAAATGCAAAGGTTTTATTATATCATAGGCATTTAAAATTAAATAAATAAGATATTAAACCTGCCACATGGGTATCTACCAAACGTTGGTGAAGTCAAGGTACTGATAATGAGCTTAGAGGGTTCACACTTCTAGAAGTTTGCCTTTGGATAAAGTTATGGCTTACTAAACATACTACTTTTTATTAGAGAGGGGGGAGTTCTGTCACTTTACTTTTTCTTCAAAAGCTAAGACCACAACCCAGCTGTGGTATATTTACAGGTACCATTGATATATTATCCTTTGAGGTTGTTAATAAATATATGAAGTATATAAAATTAATCGTAACTGCTTCATTATCTTATATCCTGGTGATTGAACCGCACATCAAAAGATCTCGTTTAGAATTTTCGACGAGGCTTATAAAATTAGTAACAACCAGATAGTAAGAATTTGCAGTATTACACCCATGCATTTCATTTTTAAGCGTAGTTAGGCAAACCAGGCAATACAACTAACACGAACTAACATTGCCAATGCACCACCAACCTCGGGAACTAACATGTTATGTCCCTTGTACACGGGTACACTCACCCAGCCTCTAAACCAGAACACAACAATATCTATAGAATATCCGATGAGAGGGTACCTATGCAGACTTGCACTGAGCTCTAACACCAATTAAAGTTACATGTTACTTAGTTAACCACCATTTAATTTAATACGTGTAAGAACACACACTTGTAATAAAATATAACTTAGATATTTGGCTAGTCTTCCTTAAATTGACCCCCTATGGTATAGTTTGATTCGGAAGATTATATCATATCTTCCAAATACTACACTACAGTACTAGTACACTTATAATACACTTTTTGGAACTGTAAGAAAACTTTTAATTAATAAGGCGTATTACTTCATAAAGGATCATGTAGATGATTAAAAAGCGTGGAATTATTATACATTGATTTCCATGCCGAATAAGTAATAGTTAAATTATTAAATAATCGACTATGTAAGTCATTGTTGGCAAATAGTACTAGAGTAGTAGAGTAACTACTGAGTTTCTTGTTGATTATCTTGCTAGAAACCTACATTCAAAATCGGTGATAGCTTAGAATGAATATAATTGTGTAAAATTATGATTAAAATATTGCCTACTGGAATTGTTGATTAGTAATCTCAGATTATACATATTCTTTGGATGTTAACTCTGATCTGTTTGGTTTATGTATTATGTTTGAATTTCTTTAAATCACTTGAAGAAGTAACATGTCGAGTTATCTGACATAACTTAAGTATTCTATATGAATTTGATATTGATTATATTTCATCAAAAATAAATCCTAAATTGTTTAAGTTAAAATAAATAGTTTTTTAATCAGTTCTTAAGTGTCTTTTTGGTTCGAAAGTGATCCCATTAGTCACATCTACCATTCAAGAGGTATAATGTGATTTTTGATTTCAATTGATTCGAGTAAACTCCTAAAGACATCTTAACAGTTACATAGCCATTGCGTCCGTTAGTACTGCCCCATGAAGTATCAAGACTGTTTGAAGTAAGGTAATGTAAATATGAAAGTTTGGTTCCTAACTTACCTGTTGGTTTTTCTTTCCAATCAATATTTCTGTTTGTTCCTCGTTGCCCCAAACCATAGAGGTTATTGCATCGTCTTTCTGTAAGCTTTTAATTTCAACCAAATTCTCTATGCATTTCTTGTTATTTTTTGTTGAATCTGTGTGGTATTTAATATCTAAAAAAAAGAATGATTTATTTTGACTGATTCTAGGGTATTCATTATTACAATATCGTAAAAACATTTTTAATAATCAATATATATATATGTAACTGTCCTTCTGTCTGTTGCACTTTCCCAGACAAACCATCACAATTTGTTATGAAGCAAGAAAGCAAGCATATAGTACATCATATATAAAGCTTTATTTTAATCGGCGCCAAAAGCGAAATAACTTGCTTATCAGCTGATTTTAATTCAATAGTAAATTGCATTATTGCAACCAAACTTTGACATTTTTTTTTATAATACTTTTTGGTAAAATTGGAATAAATAAAATATTTAATACGATAACTTACGTTTGAAAGATCCTATTTTACTAGCTACGAATATATCAACTTCTTTGTCTTCTGCGATAACCATTTTGATGTGACAATAATCACATAGTATTTTAAATCAATTTATTCATAAAACGTACACAATTTTCATTCAAAAACACGTGAAACTCATGTCGTTGTGTTGTGTCAATTTGACAGTTCATTGAATTTTGACATTGACTTTTATTATCAATATACGCATACTACCCTCTTGGGGCACTGTGAGTATTAATGTATTACAAAATTCAGCGTTTATTTTTCTTAAGATAATATCATTATATTAAAAATAATCATTATTTTATATATTTTATTAGCATTCTAAATTTACTCAATTTGTAAGGTATATAAAGAGTTATTAATAACAACTTCGTGAAACCGATTTATTTTTTACGTTCCAATTACGCATGGTAAATTTGTAATGATGTTGATGTTTCGTTCAATCTTTTTTCTTATTTAATATTTTCTGGGATTCTAAAAAACTTCAATTAATAAGGCGTATAAATTAAATACAAAATCAAAGTGTGTTAAAAGCATTTTTTTATGGATCGTTTAAAAATTTGATTTAAATATCGTGTTATTAAGAAAAGTGCTTTGTTGCTGTATATTAGAATGTCAAAAAATACTAATTTTACAAGTATTGATTTAATTTTTGACAGTAATTTAATTACTGAAATAGGTAATTTTAAACTTGTATTGATATTTTAACGTTCCGTTCAACCGTCAGCTTCAACTGTTTTAGATTTTATTAGACGTCAAATTTAACAATACAGCAGCGACATACCGTGTTCTGTGTTGTTATAATATTGTTGTCAACATTGTTTTACCATGTTAACAATTTGGAGTTAAAAGAATAATCATCTGACCACTATTTATAAATTAATCCCTATCCTGATATTACAATTAATGTTTATTACATTCGTGGAGAGAATAATAAAGTTAATTTAGATGTTTTTTAAACTGTTTTTTATTTATATTTTCTACGTTTAGTTAAGTGTAACAATATTTCGAAGATTATAACTCACACATCAATGTTTCGAAGTTTGTAACATAATTCGCATCTTAGTAATTTAAATAATCATATGAATTAAAAAAAAATGGATTTCACTAGTATTTGTAGAACTTGTTTCGGTAAAAACGAACTCAGTCCGATATTTATCAATAAAGTAGATTCAATCGATGTAGATACACTTTTTGCAGCTACAGGTGTGAAGGTGAGATTTCATAATAATTTTTAAATATTGTCATCATCATCATCCTCCTGCCTTTATCCCAATTTTACTTGGGGTCGGCGCAACATGTCTTCTTCTTCCATACTTCTCTGTCGGACGTCATATATTTTTAAATATTGTATTTTAATAAAACAGTATTTTGAAAAATCTGGTTTAATAAATTTCAGAAAAGTTTCTTATTTACAAATGGTAAAATATTAAACTAAGAAAGTAATATATATATACAAAAGTATTATTAACATTAAGGCCTTAACTATATATAAATAAGAATTAAAAATAGTTACTGTATGAATTATGATCGTCTAGAATATCAATTGTCAGTTGCAATTCTGATCCTTTGGGCTAGAAATGAACCAGCCCTCCTGTCACCAGTGTAGGCAATTATATGAGGTGTTATATTTTCAATGAAGATTTTTCCACTGAAATACAATTGTCTCTTAAATTAAATTGAATATTAAATAATTTCCTGAAAATTTCAGATGGAAATTAATGATGGACTTCCACAAAACATGTGTAAATATTGCATAAAGTGTCTACAAAGTAATCTGGACTTTAGGAAAAAGTGTAAAGATGCTGAAAAAGTGCTTCTTGCTATGAAGAGAGACAATGAATACAAAATAGAAGTTGAAATAATCGTTGACAATAAGGATAAAAAACCAAAAACATTACACATAACAAATGATAAGTCAGAATTAGTTAATGAAAATAATCAAAATATTAACAATAAATTACCAAATATCGACATATTTAAGGAAGTTGAAATTAAAATTGAAAACTTTGAATCAGACAACGAAGATGACATACCATTGATATTATTAACAGACAATTCAATCGCACAAAATTCACAGAAAAATATTGAAGCAACGGACAAAAAAGACATCAGTACAGAACAAGAAAGTGTTTTATATGATTATAACGATAAAAGTTCAAGGATTACTTGCAAGTTATGCCAGAAGAACTTATCCAGGAGAAGTTTTGCCATGCACATGGCGAGACACCATCCTGGTGCTGATAACACCAGGATTAAATGCGAACTCTGCAATGATTACATCTTGAGGGATAATTTGAACCGGCACTTAACATCAATACACGGTACTGACAACTTTAAATGCAGAGTGAGTATTTATAGTGATTTAATAAAGATAATATTGGATTAAAAAAAAGTCAAGTGATACCTAATTTAAGTGATTAGTATTAGAATTAGTAATTCTCAAGAAAGGTCTATGGTAAGGTAAGGTTACCTTACCTTTCTTAAGAATTTATAACATAATTTAAAGTTTGCTTTAAAAAAGTCATCTTAACCAATACATTAGAAGAGATACTTCTTATGTTTATTAAGATTAAAAAATTTAAAGCTCATGTCAAACAATACATTGATAAATAAGGCATATTACTTAATACGAGGATTATATTAAAAATAAAAAAGTGTGGAGTTAGGATTATTTGATTTCAAAGCAGGATATTTAAAAAAGTAATTGTTTTTTCTGACATACTCGGTAATTGAATTGGTGGAAAAAAGTATCTACTGAGTTTCTTGCTGGTTCTTCTCGGTTGAATCTACTTTCCGAATCAGCGGTTGCTTTAAATTTAATTCAAAACTGTAACATGACGATTCAAAAGTGCTTTTGAATGACTACTTGAATAAAGATTATTTTGATTTTAACTAATGTCACCAATTCAATATTTGTAAGTCAATGACTAATATATTTTTTAGATTAATGTTAATAATAGCTTTATGTTTATTGGTAAGATTGGCAAATATACTTAACACGATGCATGCTAGAAATCCCCGAATGCTATTGGTGTGTCCTGCGATCTTACGAAAGCTTTCGATTATATGGGACACGAAAAACTTTTATATAAATTTATATAACTGATGTGTAGAGAACGGAAAGTTTAATTTTGTAGATAATTTGTATACTTAAGTCAAACTACTCAACGAGTTTTTGTATTGAGGATATAATATTTTCTGTATCTACGGTAAAGATGGGCGTTCCACAGGGATCTATTTTAATTCGTCGATTTTTTAAATTGTATTATTACGTGAGTGATTCAAGATATATTCAAAGAGGAAGGTTTATATGTATAAAGCATGCACAATATAGTAGAGAAACACAGATAATTTTAGAGTTTTCTAATGTGATGACGTACATAAACACATTTATTTGCGCTGGCTGAACCCTACAAGATAGATCAAAATAATGTACTACAGTATTGTTCACCTTAAAAAGATAACACGCAGCAAACATTTTTAACTTTTACTTTTTACGAGAAATAATGGCTTACATTCGAAGCGATTTAAAGCAATACAGCATTAATCCTTATCCAATACAGTATCTTAAATACACTGTGCATTTCATATAGATCAATATGGCCCTGTAATTTAAATGAATATTTTTGAAGATATTCCAGATTTAAAATGCAAGGACATAGCGGTTTGTATTTTATAATGACAGAACGCTATAAAATTTGTATATAATGACATTCAATTGTATATTTAGTATCAGTATTGCACCCGTGCGAAGCTGGGGTGGGTCGCTAGTTTTATTATAACACCTTCAATGAGGATTATTTGACTTTCCGTAAGTTTTGAAGAGTTCAGACTGTTTTGTATAAATTTTATTCCAGTATTGTAAAAAGGAGTTCAACAGCAAAGAGTTGCTGGTGAAGCATGTCACGAACTGCAACGTTAAAAAGAGACGGCGAACATGTGAATCGGTAAGAAATTTTAACGAATTATTTGCTTTTTAATTCGTCTCATGCTCAATAATGAAGGAATACACCGCGGGGAAATATGCACGTGTCGTCAGATTCTGCCGTATACTGTACCAGTCCGCATTTAAGCTGCGTGGAAGATATAAACTTAACCCTTCTTTAAACTAGCGAAGGTCTCTGCCCTGCTGTTGGAGCCGTGAGACATTTATAATATTATAAGCTTTGTTAATTTTAGTGAAGGCTTAATTATCGTTAACAACTTACGAAATTCGTTTTAGAGTCGTGAACTCACCGAGTGTGATGTTTGTCATAAAAAGATGCAGAAGGCAAGCCTGAGAATGCACAAGGCGGTCAAACACGCCGGCTTGGGACCCGTTTGCGAGGTACATTAGCACACATAATATTCAATTGGCGGAACTGAGTGATTAATGAGTTGCTTGTCGGTTATAATAATAATAATAAGCCTTTTTATTTCCTGTTTTACAATAGTCGGTAGTTATAATATTACAACGAAAATAAATAAAAATAATTTTTATTAGTAAGATTATCTTAGATTATGCCAGTAATATATGTTTTAAAATGATTATAAATTAACAGGAACCCCGGTTTAGGTAAAGGTCTCCTCCAAAGATGCCCATTTTTGTCGGTCTTGTGCTATGGAGCACCAGTTTATGCCAGCTGATCTTATCAGATCATCTTCCCAGCGGGCTAAGGGTCTTCCCTTCCTCCTCTTGCCTGGTGGTCCTTTCCACTGGGTAACTTGTCGGTTATGAGTAGTATAATCTACATTCGAAACCGGAGGAAGCTGTATATCTGTTACATATGTAAGCGTTTACTTGTGTGCGTGTGGCTGCGTCCGCGCCGGTGCAACGCTTCTATTAAATCAGTATATAACTGGTTAAACCGTCGTGGTTTATTTGACGCAGTCCTACTCCTGAGCATATATAACAATATCTTATATAATTATGTACAGGGACGGTTTTACCACTACTAGTCCTGGGCTAGAGAGCTACAGCGCTTTCAATCTGCTGCCTCACGTCGGGCGCCACAATTAGGGAATATTGACACTGTTATATTTCTGTGAAATAATTGGCGTCCAACGTGGGTGGCCTTGTTTATTTTCTTTCTAGTTCCTAACGGAACTTCAAACAATTATATTAATATAATATATTTTAAAATCAAAACCAAAATATTTAAACTGTACGGTAACAGTATTTTCCAGCACTGCGGGAAGCGCTTCGGGAACAAGCTTCGCCTGCACGAACATTACCGAGCGAAGCATGGTTACGAGAAGTTCAAGTGTAATTACTGCGACTTCCAGAGCGCTGGTGTGATGGCTATGAGGGTATGAATGAATACATACTGACTAAGATTAAGTTTATATTTGAGTACTTTTTAGGATCTGCAAGGTTAAATTATAGGTGAATTATATATTTTAAATTACTAGAATCACGAGAGACGTCACCGCGGTGAGAAGCCGTTCGTGTGCGAGACTTGCGGGGCGAAATTCCACGCCGCATACTTACTCGCCCAGCACAGGCAGTCGCATCGCACCGAAAAACAGTTCAAGGTTTTCTTGATCATCTTTTATGTTCACGTACACACATCGTCTCATATACACAGCACACAAACACATAAAATACATACATCTACAGAGACTTACCGTTGTGCAAAAGATATTGACTCACATGTGTGTGTGTGTGCAATCACAGTGCACCCGATTCCCTCACTCTCATAATCCGATATTATCACGGAGAGTTATGATGCAGGACCAAAGGATTTTCCTAATTTCTGAGATAAAGGAATGTTAATACTGACGTGTCCAAGCTCTTGGCTGTTACTGAGACTTGGCAGAGAAACTTAATCGCTATTTATAGTCCAAACTGGGCTTTGAATCCAAAGTATTGGATACAAAGCATTATAATCTAGATATATACTCAAAGTACTCTCAGACATACCGAAGTTTGAATGGCGTCGGTACTGATTACTCCTAAGCCTAGGCGACTGTACTTTTATGTCATTTCATCAAGACTACCTGGCAATCTCTGCTCATAGACCTTGATACTTAAAGAAATATTAACCACTCCTCGTATCCAATGCGCCACCGACCTTGGGAACTAAGATGTTATATCCCTTGTGCCTGTAGTTACCTTGGCTCACCCTACAAACCGAAACACAACAATACCGAGCATTACGTTGCACCAAGTCAATATCAAATGATCTGTCGGAGTGCCATTCCATTTGGTTGTGAGAGCGAGGACTTGTTGCGTTAGGAGAGACGAAGAAGTCTTCATAATCTATAGTCGTAAATACTAAGCGATGGTTCTGTTGCCAAATTAAAAAAAAAATGTTTAAGAACGCTTGTGTGCGAAAGGTGCAATTAGTGAGTTTATGATTGATAGAACACCTTGGAAATGAAAGGATCGCCTCCTGGCTGTTTCTATTCATATTCAATATATGTTTTTAAGACCCGCTGAGTATCTTTCGCCGGTTCTTCTCAGGTCAGGGTGGTTCCTTTTCCGAACCGGTGGTGGTGTTTAATTTGACTATCAATAAGTAAGTGTGATGCTTCTGTATTGAATGAAGGAATTTGAGTTTGAGTTTTGAGTTTTCGCTGTCAGTGCGAGCAGTGCCCGGCGTCGTTCAAGGCCAACAACAGCCTGCACATGCACCGGCGCGCGTGCCACAGCAGCGCGCGCGTGGCGTGCGCGGTGTGCGCGCGCGCCTACAGCTGCCGCCACTACGCCGTCAAGCACATGCGCGCCGTGCACCGCTACAAGGGGCCCGTGCCGCAGCTCCACCAGACCTGAGACACACTTCCCCGCCCACAAACCTCCTCCCATCCGTGACTTTAGTTCCTGTTCTTTACGGTACCTCTAAATAATAATTAAATTATTTTTTATAATCTGTGCGTTTTATTTGTTTTGTGTAGGACACGCAAAAAATAAAATAATTACTCCCTACTACACCAGATATATATCTAATCTAACGTACCTCGTTTCTTTTGATATTGATGGAGTAATAATAATTATATATTAAAAAGTCGAAACTCGAGGCATAGGACATTATGAGTGCACATAACTATGTATGCTAGGGTAGCCGTATCCATATTAAGCAGACTAACTTTATTATTAAACTTTTATCAAATGAAGCGAATTCGCGAATCGCCCTAAAGATTAATAAATAGACCAATACACGGATCTTTTAAACTATTTGTTAATATTGTCAATGATATAATTCAGAGGTCGGAATAATGACAAAATTAACAAAAATCTTCCATTTATGTCAAATTGGTGACGGTCATTTTATTTCTAATCGCAGGACAAAATCATGTATGCGGGAAAACCATATTTTATTTCAAAGCAAAACGAAAAACGATTACAGAATAAATATACGTGCAGTATCTTTATGAAATAGGATACATTAATAATAATATTTATTAAATATATAATTTTATATTAAAATTATATATTTAATATAACTACATAAGAAAGTATTTAAAACGGGATATTTACCATGTTTTTACGAGACAATGCTCGTGTCTTGTCTCGTGAACAAGACATTCGTAGATAATGTCGAAATATCGAGCTCCACCGAATAAAAATAAAAAAACATGGTAAATATCCCGTTCTAAATACTTGTAGTAATAAAATTACCATGTTTATTTAAAATCTTATATACATAAAAAAGTATTTTAACACGATATATAATGTTAGCAAAAATGATCATGTAAATTTCTTAGGAATAAAAATATGACGGTTCAAAAATATCCGTCTATGAGTCTCGCAAAATAGTACCAACATTAAAAAAAAAAAACTTACGTCGCCACGACCTCGAGTTATCCTGAAATTCGTTTCATAAGAGTTATAATGAGTTCCTTACCGGTTTTATATGGTAGATTATATTTCCAATTCCAACCAATCAACGATGATTACTAAAATCACTAATAGAATTAATTTAATTGAATAAAATATTATACTTGATTTGAGAAATAACAATAACAAAGATGCGGTTGAACATTTTTATTGAAGCATTTCGAACAATTCATTATAGTTACAATACAATACAATACTTGCTTAAATAAATATTTTAGTTACTGGTTATTTTCAACAGATTATAAATTAGTGTTGCATATCGATAGTCCACTATCGATAGTATAGTTTTGATCAAAACAATCGATTCGATACTATCGATATTATATAATAGTATTGCTTACAGAGAGCTAGCAATACTGTCGATAGTATTGATCAAAACGGTACTATAAATAGTACTATCGATATTCTGTATAATTTTCGAGGTCAATTATCGATAGTCAAACTATCGATAGTTTACCAACACAGTTATGTATGTGTCAAAAATAGCGCCAATTTATTTTCTTTTAGGTTAAAAATAATACTGTTTTTATTTTAAAATCTAACAAACTGTTAAATTAGAAGTAGATAATTAAGTATATACGTTTAAGGTAATTCATTGATTAAGGGTTAGTTCTCTAAACTTAATCTTTTTTCTCTTTGACAAAGCTTAAATATTACAATGAAAATTGCTCTTGACCAATCCAAACGCTACGAAGCAAGTGCAATTTTATAATTATAACATGTGGAGCTGGTACATTAGAATTTGTTTATTTTCAGTGTAAGAAAAACATTGCTGTTTATATTACTATTACAAAAAAAAAAAAAAAATACATTAAAATAATTCTATATCATTTTCCTTAAGGTGATGATAAAAAAATATGATTATTAATATTCATCCGCGAAAGGATAATCCGGGTGATGGAAACTGTAACAAAGAAAATATTTTTTTTTTAAATTATCTGGTATTTGAGCTATGGTGTTTTATTACTGAATATTTTTTTTAATGAAATTATGTTATAAACATTGTATGCAAAGAATTACCGTGAGTTTAGAATGAAATGTTGGAAAGATAAAATTGTACTTACTCGCTCATTGTGCACAGTCTGCCGTTACATTCCAAGGTACCGATCGCTTCGATATCCTCAGGAGACAGTTGGAAGTCGAACACGTCGAAGTTCGAGATGATTCGACTTTTGGTGACTGACTTCGGAATCACGATCAGGCTGCGGTCTATAGCATATCTGTGGCGGAAACATATTTTTATTATCTGTTTATAAATAATTAAAAGTTTTATTGTTTTTTTTTTATGTACATCCTCTGCTTGGTACTCGTAAGTCGTAATGTTTAAAATATTCAACAAATTACAGATATTGAAGAAGCATATTGAATTATTTCCAAATAATAATTTAGTTTTTATAAACATTTCGATTATCGAAAATTCTATTCAATAATTTTGCAAACATTTGTACCGCACATCAAGAACAATAAAATCTAAGTACTGTTTACAGCGTAATGTTCAATGACTCCATATTCGTCATTTTCCTTTTGAGTTCTGGCCGATGTACCCTATGTTTAATTTTTTTTTACAGCATCGTTTCGCCCGATTTACCATTGAGAGATAGATATGTGTTTTTTTATAAAAACCATCTGGTGTAGTTGAGAAACATAAAGAAAAACTTAATAACGTATATAACAATCGTAAATTATTCGTAATGACAATTAAAATTAAACCTTCTCGGAAATTAGATTGGTACACCTGACGGCTAACTCTAACACCGCGCGCTCATTGGTCAAATCAAAAAGCGCGCGCTTCCGACTTCCACTTCTCGTCTCTTTTCACGAAAGCGCTCCCACAGTTTGCAGGAAAGAGAGAGATATATCATCATATCAATGTTTCAAACAGCTGTTATATTTTAATAAAGTTCTAATAACTGAAGTTTTTAATAGTACCATGATTAAAATGTTGAAGTACTATTTATAAGGCTTACCGGATTTGATTATAAAGTCATGTCAGTATCGAAATTGATAACGTTAAGTGTTTAATATACGAGCAGTGTTGTTTATAATATTTAAATGGAATATCAAAAGTACCGTTTTTGCATATGTTCATTTTGACATTGTTAGTGTTGCCAGCTTATTAGAATCACAAAAATCACTGAAAGCTTAGAAACTCAAATACGATTGCACGATTTTTTTTTCTTTTCTGTCAAACTCATAAAAAAATTATACTTAATTATTTATTTCATTAAAAATTGAACATACGAATATTACAAATACGAAAGTAACTGTCTGTTACCTCTTCACGCTTAGAACGCTGAAACGGTTTAGATGAATTTTGTTATGGAGATAGTTCAAGTGCCTGGGAAGGCTATGAGACTTTTTCAATTAACCCCTCGAGGGTAAAAAGAGAGCGCTTGAATAAATTTTCCGTGGGCGAAGCCGCAGGCTCAGCTAGTTATAATGTACATATATTTTTAAAGAGTCTGTTATACACCTCACCTGATAAGGACTTGAGGAGCAGTCTTGTTGTATTTGTCAGCAATGGTCTTGAGCAGAGGATCTTCCAAGAGTTGAGGATCACCAGGCTTCGCCCACGGTCTGTCCGGAGAGCCGAGGGGCGAGTACGCAGTGATCGTGATACCAAGGGATCGGGCGTAATTAATAAGCTTTTCTTGATTCAGGTACGGATGGACTTCGATCTAGATTACGAGAAATCATATTGAAAAGAAGTTCTATAATTTTCCAGTAACCTGTATGTAAATAAATGTAAATATTGGACAACGTCACATACATCACTCTGATCCCAATGTGAGTAGCTAAAGCACTCGTGTTTTGGAATATCAGAAGCAACGACGGTACCACAAACACCCAGACCCAAGACAACATAGAAAACTAATGAACTCTTTCTACATCAAATCGGCCGGTGGCGTACCCATGAAAACCAATGTACACAATACTCGACCACGGAGCTCGTCAAGCATGTGTATGTGTTACTAGGAGGTAGGGCTAGATTTGATTTTAGATGTAATGGCTGTAGAGATATTCAGTAAGAAGACTTCGAAACTCACCGCAGAACATGAGTGTGAGATATCATCAGTCAATATAAGATTATAATAAAAATAAAATGCACGGGATACACTTATCGAAAAACATCGTAAATTGAATAAGATTTCACGAGTGAGACACGAAATTAATTCTGAATTATGGAATATATCGACGAACACATTGAAATCTTTAATCTTTTAACATGTGTTGACTAACTTAATGTTTGTAAAGATTGTTGTTTGTTATGTAACAGGCAATAAAGGCCCCGCACAGTGTTGTTGGGTAGGCAATAGACTTGTCTCCTCTAAAAGACTCCAGAGCTTAGCTCACCACGCTGTTCCACTTTTATTCGACCAGCCGACTTTTATTCGACCAGCCCACTTTTATTCGAAAGGTTCGGATTTCCTCACGATATACCCTTCACGGACTAGCTCAAAATAAGTTGGTTAAGATCCATGTACCACCACAGGGACAGCTCAGCTTATGAATATATTTTGATTTGAAAATTTAAAAAAGAATTTATTTTTATAACCTGCAAAACTGCTGGTTTAATCCTCCCGGTTTCCATCAGCTTGTCGATCTGTCTCTTGTTGAAGTTGGATATACCTATGCTCTTGGTCAGCCCGATGTCAACGAGCGTCTCCATTGCCTTCCAAGTGTCCACATAGTCCACGGGCGATGGGATCACTTTCCCTGCGTCGTCTACTGGAAACAGTTCACCTTCTTCCTGTGAATATTAAGGGTATTATTTTGTGCCTAACCAATTTTTTTTTTATGATATCGGTAGGCGGACGAGCAAATGGGCCACCTGATGGTAAGTGGTCACCACCGCCCATAGACAATGGCATTGTAAGAAATATTAACCATTCCTTACATCACCAATGCACCACCAACCTTGGGAACTAAGATGTTACGTCCCTTGTGCCTGTAGTTACACCGGCTCACTCACCCTTCAAACCGGAACACAACAATACTGAGTACCGCTGTTTGGCGGTAGGATGTCTGATGAGTGGGTGGTACCTACCCAGACGGGCTTGCACAAAGCCCTACCACCAAGTACCAATTATAATTATAGTCTTTTTTTATAAAATAGTGGACGTCAAATGGGATCGTCAATGCGCCATCAATCTTCGAAACTAAGTTCCTATGTACCTTGTACCTGCAGTTGCACTAGCTCACTGACCCTTCTAACTCAAACTGTGTAAGTATTGCTGACTATATTTGTTTGGCGGTAGAATTTGTAATTAGTGGGTTGTACCTACCCAGCCGAACTTGCGTTGCACTAGCATCAAGTTATTGTCGGACATATTGAACGGAGACTGTAGCCAACTGCACGGGGAAGTTAAGAGCATGGGTAAGCAAGCACAGCAGCAGTCACTCAGTTTGATTGACCCTAATCTGGCTACTTCTGGGAGGGGGGCGGTATTGTATGTGGGTCTCGCAAACGCAGGTTTATCCAATAAAAAACCAGCAGTACTTACTCAATCTTTTCAAGGTCGTTACGGGATAGTTTGCGTATGCTACCGGAACGCCCCGACGGTTGGCCCATATATGTGGTCCACCTCAGGCTAAAGGACCACGCAGCCACAGATAACACAATACACTGTTACACTTAACTATTTATACTAGAGTTCAGCAACAAAGACCCTACACTAGTATATCATTCTGGCGTACTGTTAAGTAAAGTACTAATATTATAAGGAGATAAAATTTGTTGTTTGTATGTAGGCAATTTCCGGAACGTATGATCCGATACTAAAAATATATTCGCTGCTAGAAAAATACAATTTACCTGAGTCCTATGGGTATAGATTATTCATTATTAATAAATTGGACCCGTGCGAAGTCGGGGCGGGTCGCTAGGATTTCTTTTTTTTTTTTTTTTTTAATGGTTTAGGTGGCAAACGAGCAGGAGGCTCACCTGATGGAAAGTGACTACCACCGCCCATGGACATCTGCAACACCGGGGGGCTTGCAGGTGCGTTGCCGGCCTTTCAGGAAAGAGTACGCTCTTTTCTTGAAGGTTCCTAAGTCGTATCGGTTCGGAAAAACCGCCGGCGAAAGCTGGTTCCACAGAGTGGTTGTGCGAGGCAGAAAGTGTCTTAAAAATCGCGCTGTTGTGGATTTTCGGACGTCTAGGTGGTGCGGGTGATATTTGGAATTTTGACGAGATGTCCGAAGGTGAAATTCAGCAGCCGGGATTAATCCGAACAATTCCTCGGAACATTCCCCGTGATAAATTCTGTAGAAGATGCAGAGCGATCCAACATCTCTACGCAAAGCCAAAGGATCAAGCAGATCGGAAAGGGCTTGATCGTCGATAATTCGAGCCGCTCTACGTTGGATATGGTCAAATGGAAGGAGCTGGTACTGGGGAGCACCCGCCCAGAGGTGGGAGCAGTATTCCATGTGAGGCCGAATTTGCGCCTTGTATAGTCTTAGACGATGGGCCGACGTGAAATATTGTCTTGCCTTGCTGAGCACACCGAGCTTTTTTGATGCCAATTTGGCTTTGCCTTCCAATTGACCGCGGAACTGAACGAGGCTCGAAACATCGACGCCAAGTATTCCGATACTAGCTGTGGCAGCTAACGGAATGTTCTCGAATCGTGGAGATACGACAAATGGTGTTTTTTACAATTAACTTTTTAAATTTGAACTTTTTCTACATCGAATCGGCCGTTAATCGAACCCGGGATTTCAGAGTGGCGTACCCATGGAAACCGGTGTACACACTACTCGACCACGGAGGTCGTTTAATGTATGCGGGACGACCTTCTGTACAATCGATGCGCTTAAATTATTCAACTTGGTTATTAGGTATTGATCGTCAAACACATTGCTTCGTAGCTCGTTTCAATATGCCATTAATATGCCATTAATGTTATCCAAGACCGGCTGAGTAGGAACCACCAAGTCAAAACCCCACCATTACGTGACGCACCAAGTACTTCTATTGACTGAGACATGTTCCTAACTCGAGAAGCTATCTGGAAACCGGCTGTCTTGGTATGGGCATGTTATGCGGAGGAATGAGGACCATGTTGTGAGAAAGGTTTTGAAAATGGATGTGGATGGATATAGAGGTAGGGGACGACCCAAGAAACGATAGATGGATTGTGTGAAAGACGATATGGTTAGAAAGAATGTTACTTGTGAGATGACGTCCGACAGAGAAGTATGGAAGAGGAAGACATGCTGCGCCGACCCCGAGAAAAATTGGGATAAGGGCAGGAGGATGATGATATTCCTAACCCTTAACATTTTCTTATGTTACCGACTTTAGTTATTTAGATTTAAATAAATTGCGGAAATATACCATACTTTAATAAATCACAAAATATTTTAGTATTTCAAATGATTATTTCCGTTTAGATTTAAGTATTTATTTTGATTAATGATATGGTTTTTATTTTGACTAGAAATTAAGCTTATAATTAAAGTCGGACAACCAGCCATTCGTTTGACTGGACACGAACGAGAAAGGAAAATGCTAATCACTAATGCTAACTAATAAATATTATAAAAATATTAAGTGCTTTTTTTATTATAATTAAAATCCTAACGTCGAAAATTATCCTAATCTAACCTTCGCCGTGTTATAGTGTAAAGTGATGTGAAGTTTGAGTGATTTAAATAATAAGGCCGTAACACTTAACGTACCTGGAAAGCTTGAGGCCAGTGAATCAGGTACAAGTCTAAGTACTCCAGGCCGAGGTTCTGCAGCGTTGTCCTCAGCGCCCCCTCCACGAGGTCCGGGCGGTGGAACGTGCACCATAACTTAGAAGTGATGAAGATGTCCTCCCTGATAAATTAAATTAAGTTTAAATTTAAAATGTTATATGTTTTCAATACGCACATATAAATTAATGACCCGTTAGTATATTTTAGAAATGAATCGTTTCGTTTATGGGTAGAAGCATTGTCTACGAGACGTAATTCAGTATACTTGCAACTTACGGATCAGAAGTCATTGTAATGGTTAACTAAAAAATTAAATTATTCGTAAGAAAAACTAATTGTTTTTTGAATATGCTTGAGCATTGGCAAGCGAAGGTTATGTTTTTTTAAAAGATTTCGTATTACCGTACTTTGTCTTCAAAATATGGTAAAATTTAAGCGTTAACTCGTCGTGACGAAGGATGCAGTTGACGTGAAATAGCGGAAAGGCTTGGATTTTTTCTATGGAAGACACTCTTACTCAGCGGCAGCCTTAGGGGGTGGGGAACGGGGCAATCGCCCGGGGCCTCGTGCAAAAATCCAAGCAAAATTAAAATAGATTTTTTATTTAAAACTTTTGTTTTTGATCCCCAATTAATTAGGGTTATAAAATAACAGTAAATTAAAATAAAGTTAGTTAACTAATTTATTAATTCAGAACATAATATATCGCGCCTCGAAACACTTGACGATCGGTTTTTTAATCACATAGTACTCGGCCAATGCTTTAATAAAAAAAATTTAGTCTAAGGAAGACGCCAAAAACATCAATTTAAAAAAAATATAATTTCTTTATTTATTAACTTTGTAATTATTTAAATGTAAAATATTTTAAAAGTACACAAATTTTATTTATTTGTTTAACTTTACCATCTCTCGTCAAACATAACAAATACCTAAACCAAACAACGAGACCTACTTTCGAATCACATACATACTTTTCAAGGACAAGGGGCCTCGCAAAGACCTACCGCCCGGAGCCTCGCAATGGGTAAGGCCGCCGCTGCTCGTACTTTATTCCAACCATAAGATTAGAAAAGCCAAATAAACAATATCTGACAGCAAATTGACGCGATATCATTGGTCGGGAACTTGATTAATCTATATTCTCTATGGATTTGCGAAGAAAATGGCGTTTTGAACGTCGATGAAATTGTTATCGGATTTTCGGAAGTAAAATTAAAGTGGAAATAAGTAGTTAAGTGTAAATATATATTAAGCATAAATTCCAATATAGCTGAGTGATTAGCAAATCGCATGGAATACGTAAATCTACGGTTCCTTTATTATTCCTACTTCGATTGGAATAGGCTATACAAAAAAGGGCTCAGCCACAGGGTAAGCGCGTTTGAGGGTGCGCGCCTCTTGTGACGACACTGGCCAGACCTCGGCTTAAGACGCCGTCGAAGTCCGAAGAGGAAATTTAGTGTAATATGTACTTCGTGCTAATCCCAAGCGCGGATGGTTGGTAATGAAAGAGGGAAAATCATTAGTTTACTTCCCAGTGCACTATATACAACGAATCTATATGAATATGATGCGCATCTTGCCATCGCGATGCAGAAATGTCAAAGATTTG
Organism: Vanessa tameamea; assembly: GCF_037043105.1. Classification (NCBI taxonomy): domain Eukaryota; kingdom Metazoa; phylum Arthropoda; class Insecta; order Lepidoptera; family Nymphalidae; genus Vanessa; species Vanessa tameamea. The sequence goes on from NC_087337.1 coordinate 5,700,160, forward strand.
ACATAACGCCATCTAGAATTTCGGAAGTAAAAACGTATACAGGTCACGTCATATTTTTGACAACCTTGTGTATACGATGAATTTTAAACCGTCAAACATGGAAAGTTACGACGGTTTTATGTGGAGACGTGAGTTTGATACGATCAACGACAAAATATTTTATTGCGGCCCGTCTATTGTTTCAACACTGCTCGGTTAAGGCCTTTTCCCCCATTGAAGAGAAGGTTTGAAGATCATCGCACCATGTTGCTCCAATGCGGGCTGGTCAGAAATTAGACACATTCGAGTTTCTCAAGTTTTCCTTCACCTTCGAGCACGAGATGAATTAAAAAGGGCCTAATCATAAAACCCGTAACCATCGGTCAATATGAAGAGTTATAATACCTACATCCTTTTTTGTGGGACGGTATTCGTTTCAACAATAATATTCCACAGTTATTTTTAACTTGGGCTATTAAAAAATTTAAAGCTCATTATAAGGCATGTTACTCAATACAAAATTATATTAATGATAAAAAAGCATGGATTTAGTATTTGTTGTTTTCCAGCAAGATAAATTTAATTGTACTTTATCGGCATACTCTGTAATTGGAATGCTGGAAAATAGTAACTACTGAGTTTCTTGTCGGTTCTTTTAGATAGAAATCTACTTTCCGAACCGGTGGTAGCTCTACATTTAACTCAACACTGAAACTTAACGATTCAAAGGCTCTTTGATCAGCCTACTTGAATAAAGAATATTTTGATTTTGAGATGCACGCGTTCTTAAAACTGAGTCTTAAGAACACAGTTTCAGCTCACAAACTTAGAATGAAATACGGAAAAAATCAAGACAGCACAGTGGTATTGTTGATTGAAGGAAAACATTTAAGCGGACATTGCGTTAGGGTATTAAGAACTCGCCCAGGGACGAGAGCGGTTCTCAGTACCCCGGGAATTCCCCCCTAGGAGTTAGAGGGCCGCAAAAGCGGCTCGACCGTCAGTGCGTCAAGGTGGCAAGCGAAACCAATGCTATTTCACCCTGTAATACCCATAGCTATATACATATATATTATATTATGATGCATGTCCCTAAGGGGGGCAGTAATAAACGTTTACTCATGAAGAGAGTTTGTTTCTATTAACACCGTGAACACCCATCCGCCGAAAAGACGGAGAGTGCACCGCTGGTTTTTCAGTGAGAATTCCGGTGTACTTGGTACCGGCGAGTCCCATAAAATCCTCCACTTCACTCGGTGGAAAAGAGTAATGCATTTTCAGCGAGAAAAAAAAATAGGTCATGTATTTAAGATTAAAATAATTAATCTAATTAAAACGTAGCGTTAATAATGTCTAAGCCATCAACCATTGTGTTGACAGTTGGTTGACAGCGTCTGATTAAATATGGGTGACGTATGATACTTTTTGAAGTTAGCTTTTGGTGCGTTATGACAGAATCGTCGGAGTGATTTTTTATAATGCGCGCGCATACACATCTAAACTACACGATGAAGTTGCTCCTTAAATTAGGTCTCAAGTCGCTCAAAATAGAAAACTTAACGAAATATCTTATTTTACAATGATTATTTTATCTGTGCCCGCGACTTCGTGCGCGTTTGAATTTAACAAAAAATATATTGTTGTAGCCTAAGTTACTCCTTATTACATCAGCTTTCGGCCAGTGAAAGTGAAAGAAAAAAGAGATTAATGGAAACAATCAGACAGACAGACAAAAGTAAAATATGTTATTTCGGTATATGTTTGATATTTACGGGAGCGTTCAAAAAGCTGTGTAAAGAATGATTATTGTCAGTTTTCAAGGCCTAAATAGAAAATATAGATGTGTAAATATATAAAAAAATATAAATAAATCCTCTTTATGTCACTGAACGTGTCGACGAAGGTTATATTTTATAATTAAACGCAATTATTAAGCTGACAAGGACTATATTTCTTCAAATACAATTCGGTAACTTTTTAAAATGTCGCTTCCCGCGCTTGGTAACCAACCGCCATCTTATTTAGATGCCCCGCCCCACCAAGCGGCCACCAGTGTGCCCAGTTGATAAAAAAAATCATTCACCCGGTAAAGCTACTTTAAATTTAGGATAATTATTAAACTAAACCTTACAGATGTTATAAAAAAAGTTTTATGAAAAGTAAATGATAAAACGTATTTGTTTAGTTTTATTTATTTCACCCAAGCAAAGCCGGGTTTTCTAGTTATTTTGTAATCGAATGACAGAAATGGAAACAAAAACGACAAATAAATAAAAGGTCACAAGTGTTGTAAGACTTACCGTTTAATAACGCCTTCTTCAAACTTCGCTTTTAATGCTTTGCCGACTTCTTTTTCATTGCCGTAAATATGGGCGCAGTCGATGTGTCGGTAGCCGGCGTCGATTGCGTCTCTAACGGCTTGTGTAACCTCACCGGGTTTAGACTACATGGAGAAAATACACTTCGTAAAGTTTTTTTTTTTTATTAAGGACAACTTACAAAACATACACCATTTATAGGTTAAAAATAAAGGTAATTACATTTTTAGCTGAGTGTTGTTTCAATTAAAAGTTATCACGGCATGGTGAAGGACAGTTTTATCTATTAACCTAACACAACTTTTTTTCTACTATGTTATACAAAAAGGGGGAAAAAAAGAATATTACTAACAATAATAATGCAATATAAAAATGCAAATTACAAAAGACAAGACAATTACAAATTACCAACTAATTACTGAACAATTTAAAAAAAAATGTAACTTTTTTTATAGGTAACAGAAATGTTATAACAACATTACAACAATACAATCCACGATACACATGATACGTGAATTTAGAGTGACATTTAAATTTGACCTCGAAAATTGAAAAAAAATACAATGTCAACGGTCTTAATCAGGCACAGATAATATATTTATTTTAAGCACGGTGACTTTCGTTTTTAATACACAGTTGTAGTACGACAAATCTTATATAGATGTAGCATCATTAAAATTCGCAAACCCGGATTAGGGCCATGTTTTTTGCAGGCAACCCTATATCAACGTGTTCGCAATAAAACAACTCTAATATTGATTTTTTTTTTCTATTATCAAGCAAGTGAAGGTAACTGGTATCGACATACCCGCTTATACTGACAATCGAGTAGTTTGTCCATGCAAAGAATAGGCAACCCTACGGCTGCACATTCTATACGTTTGATACTTTAAGTCAGAGTAAAAATCATTTTTTAAAAAATAATTAAAAATAGTCTGTCCAAGATTTTTTTAGACAACCCATTTTTGACATATTTTCTAATATACTAAATTTGTTATAAAATATGTTTCATTCTATTATAAGCTCAGTAAAGATCGTTTTAAGTTCGAATCTTAGACTATTAGGCAAACGTTATAATTTGTAATGCCATATAACATTCGCCAAATTCACGATTGATTGCTTTTTTTAAATTTCTCGATGCTACATTTAAATTGTACGTACTATACGTTTTTCTACCGTATTCATTACATAATAATCATTTAATATATTTCTTGTATTTGTTAATAATAAATTAAGTTTAGGAGGGAGAATGTATTAAATTAATTAAAAAAAAAAAACTTGAAATGTCAAATGTCACTTTTGTCATTCTTTTTCAGTATTCTTATAATATAATAAGTATTGCATCATACAGCCATTATTAGTCTTAACTCTTAAGACATGTTGTATACTAAAAAATAACTTACACGAAACGTTTTTAACATCTAAGCGTTAAAAAAAACGATTTGTTTACGAACTGTGAATTCAGGTGTGATAATTGTTGATGTATCAATGTCAATAAACACATTTACCGAATATCGTGTAAATTGATTAATATTTCTGAATTACAAAGATATTAGATCATTTTTACACGAATATAGGAAGTGAATGAGAATGAACGAATTTGAAGAATGTCGTATTATATACATACCTACGGTCAATCTAGCAATGTATCTTGTACAATAATTTTGTTCTTTTTTATGTAATTCATAGGGTATGAGAAATTTTAATCACTCATCTTCAAAGACAAAGTCAAAAATCTTTATTCAATATGGAAGTGTTACACTTGCTTATTGAAAGTTAAAAATCTACCATCGGCTCGGAAATTAACACCTCGGACTTGAGAAGAACCGGCGAAAGAAACTCGGCGGGTTTTTTTTTCATAACACTTATGCCTATGAACTTCGGGAACTAAGATTTTATTTCCCTTAAGCCTATGCCATGAATTGGTCCTGCCGCCTTGATCGAATGAAAGTAATATTATTACAAGGAAGTCGGCGGCGGACGCGGCAACTGACATAAACTGTCAAAGGTTTCGAAATTTCTAAAAAACTTTTAAATTAACGCGATGTTCGCAAGAGACCGACTAGTCTATAATTAATATTATAAATAAAATTTGTTAATATGTAGGTGGTATTTACGGAACGAATGATACAATTCTAAGCAGTTCCACTGGTAAAAAACTACATTGTTCCTGAGTACTAGGGTATGAATGATATAGGTATAAATATATATATCATATAATTATATATATTGTACGCGCGAGAGAAAAGTGGACTGTATTTAAGGAATAAAGGGAAGTTGTTACCTCAAAAACTGGGCTCTGACTTATGAAGACACGTTCTTCTTGGGAGCGCTCCCTTGGTCTTCATACACTCGAAGAACACACCAAAGGGATGGGTGATATTACAGAAGGATAAGTCCGTTACACAAGCTAATTTCAAAAGCGCGGCGCACTCACATAACACACGTTACCGCGGCTCACACGAGAAGGGAAGAGAGAAAGGAAGTACGTCATACGTCAAATCATTCCATAGACAAATATTGACGTTTCCATGTACGCATAAACCTAAATACGCTACATATATTATATCATTCTTTATTAATACATTGAACCCGTTCTATGTCAGTGCGTGCCTATACGCGGAGCCAGATAAAATTGTAATTTCAAGACAGCCTTACTAATAATTTTGTCAAACAAAGTCTACGTCTTTAAGGGATCCCAGTAAACATAAAAAAATAACTTGTAAAGTAAATTATGTCGCAGAAGTATGTTCGAACTGAATATGGCTATGGATGCTGACTTACGATAATTCTTGGCATTTTTGGTTTGAAAGGATCGCCTGCTCCATCATTACCGTCTTTAGTATAAGGGCACGTGCCCCATCCTGAGGGGGTCCCGTTAAACCAATAATTTATCTCACACATTTGTGGTCACGTGGACTGCTATGTGTATTTTAGAAGTTGCCATATTTGTAAGAAATAAGTAAAATCTTCATCAAAAGGCTATTGACGATAGACGATATTTTAAGTTAAAGCTGTAGACGTGCTCATCATCATAGAAATATATATACTATGCCATAAGATAGTACAACCAATCAGATTCCTATGAATTTACTAAAATTTTACCGTTTATTTGAAAGTAAGCTTAAGGCCTGGTTATAAGCAAATTATTTCTACATGGTAGACGAATATTTCAAGTTATAAATAAATAACAATTAAACCATTGTTATCTTGTTAAATATTTTGCTAGATTTTTTATTTGAGTATCTAGCAAAAGGGCCCTGTGTGCCCAAGGGCCCCAGCATAGCTTGAGACGGCTCTGTCCTCCATTCGAATTAAGCTATTTTTTTTCCAGTATCCGCGTCCACGTCCGCGTCGTTCGATTATAACAAAAAGTTATCGTTGTAGCCTAAGTTACTCCTTATTACATCAGCTATCTGCCAGTGAAAGTCCCGTCAAAGACGGTCCAGCCGTTCCAGAGATTAGCCGGAACAAACACACAGGCAGATAGACAAAAATTGTAACAATAATAATTGTATATTTACCGTGTATAACGTACGTATAAATTTAGTAAAAAGCGGTTATTTTACAAAGAGACATTCCAATTTTATTATATAGATATAGATGTTGAAAAAGAATAACTACTGAGTTTCTTGCCGGTTCTTCTCGATAGAATCTACATTCCGGACCGGTGGTAGCTTCACTAAATATAGTTTCTAAAATGACTATTCAAAAGTGCTTGTAAAAAAAAAGCCTACTTGAATAAAATATATTTTGATTTTTTTATTTTAAAAACCTTCGTTAAAAGTATAACATCACGCTTTTTAGCCCCCACTTGTGACAGGAGGGCTGATTCATTTTTCGTCCAGGGGATCGGAATAGCGATTCACCGGCAAATGCTGCGAGCATTCTTGCCACCATTACACGCTTTCACAATTTGTACAGTAACTATTTTGTATTTATAATTGTATATAATTAAGACCCCTATGTAAATAATGATTATGTAAATACTAGCTTAACTTGCAGCTTTACACGCGCGAAATTTATAAAACACAAATTTCCTACTTCCGTTTTATTCCCTTAGTGGTGGATTTTCGTAAAATTCGTACTTAGCGGATATCTACACCCTATAGGGAACCTACCTGCCGAAGTTCTTTGTTATCGTTTCTGAAATTACGTGATTGATCAGTGAGTAGTATTATGCTTTAGGTTTCCTTTTGTTGAAACAATATCTAAGATTCGTTGGTCAGAACGTATCACGGGTGTCGTTTTACTTCCCGAAACGGTAGTTATTGACAATCAATAATTATTATTTTAACTCACACATAAAGTTAGTATAACATTCATAAAGTACGGTAGATTCATATTTAGCATAATAATATGTTTTTGACTTACTTTCCAAGTCCCTAAGCCGATGACGGGACATGTTCTGCCGTTGTTGAACACGAGTTGAGGTACTTCCGCCATTTTCAAGATATGCAAGCAGTTCGCAGCACTTTCAGCACAGCACTGAGCACGCCGTGTGACCTTATCTATTTTTATTTACGATATAGGTTGTTAAGGTACTGTTTCTCTAACGCGACAGTGTATCTTTTGTAAATATTTAATAATATTCTTTTATATAATACCGAAGATATTTTTAATTTTGCATGTTAATAAATAATAAATCTTATGTATAAAAAACATTGATTGATAAGGCTTAATATAAAATTAAAGAATATGATTCCCATACAGGACTAAATACATCTGTGAAAACTATTAGTTGCTTGCCGGGTTTTCGTTAGAAACAACATTCCAAACCGAGTTTTTAATTTTATCCGGTATTTTGAAAGGTGCTCATATCCTACTGAATCTATTTATTATAATATTATTGTTGAACCAAGACTGAGTGACGTGGCTTGGGAAGTGACGTCACCGGACAGACGACGTGGTATAAGAAAATATATGAAACGCGGGCGGCGAGGCGGCCATCTTTAGTGGACAGAAGAGATAGAATTGGGTTGCATGTTATATGAGTTCCTTAATGTTTTTGTCATTTTCTAGAATATAATTATAACTTTGTTAACTAATGAGTACTTGTGTATATTTTTTCAATATTTTGGTGAATGATACATTATAATATTATAAATGCGTTATTCTGTCTGTTAGTCTCTCACGGCCAACCCACTGAACTATATTTGATAAAATCCAATATGAAGCAAGATTTTACTCGAAGGAAGGACATAGGCTAATTTTTGACTACCTGACGACCAATCCCGAAACGCCAGTGAAGCCGCAGGCGACAACCAGAAAGAATATCTTGATTTTGACGATAGTTTTGAATTTGACTTCGACTTCTTTGTTAGTAAATGTTTTAATATTTAATCGATACGGCGTTGTAATTACATATAGATGTTAACATTATTCGATTTTCAAATTTTTCGAGTGTTGTCGCAGTATAAATATAAAATTGTGATTAAGACAGTCGCGCCGTACGCAGCAAAACTCCAGGTTAAACATTAAATGCTTATGGAAACATAAGTCAGGGTGGAAAATTATAGAAGCCTTGAGGCTCCCATGACGTGGCGTAGTTGCACTTTTTTATGGTGGGATATTTATTTTTTAATTTAAACAATACACTATAAAAATGAAATGAATTGAATGTAAATGTTTACCCCTTTGCTTAGTCAGTGTTAAGTTTTTTTTTTATAATTCATTCCTTACACCGCCAATGCGCCACCAACCTTGGAAACTAAGATATTATATCCCTTGTCCCTCTGTAGTAACCCTGGCTCACTTATATTTCAAACCGGAACACAACAATACGGACTACTACTGTTTGGCCGTAGAATATCTTATAAGTTGGTGGTACCAACCCAGATAGGCTTGTAAAAAGTGGTTAATCAATAAATGAGTATTTATTTCCCATTACGTATATTATTTCGATATCAATTTCGATTTTGTTGGTTGGAACATGGTTCAAGATCTTTGAAACTCTAGTGCAAAATAAAATGCCTTTAGATCTACTTTAACCTATTGGTTATTTTTCTGATAATTCCGAGGCCTTGGATAGCGGCTGCTTGCTGTTTACACGACTTTCAAAAAGGTTGAAAAATTGATCACAATTGCTTTTACGTCAGACATCTAAACCGTTGCTTCTGGGGTTCCACAGGGCTGTCATTTGGGACCTCACTACCTTTTAGTTCTCATCAATGACCTTATCATCTGCATAAGTCAAATTTATAATTGTATGCAGATGATTTAAACAATTATCACCATTACAGAACGAGAGGATCTTATTTTACTACAGTTATGATAGTGGCATTGGTCTTTAAATCATGTAGGAACAACGTTATGGGCGTCATTTGTTGACAGAAGACAAATAAAAAAACATTTGTCATCGAATTATCGATATCATTGGTCGAGAGCTTGAATAATCTATGTTATCCATTCTGGATTCACGATAAATTGGGGTTTGAATGTAGACGTTGTTATCGGAACTTTAGAAGTAAAATTAAAGTGAATATCAGCTGTTTAGTGAAATAGTGTTGTATTTATAAATAAAGATATATTACTCAAAAACTGTTAGTAGAGTATAATACAGCTGTGCTATAGTGCCCTTCGTAAATCTATCTTTTTGTTTGTTTGTCTTCATTTCTTCTTTGATTGGAATAGACTATAGACTATAGAGGTACGTTTTGACTCAGCGGAATCTAAATTAAGTATAAATCTATTTCATATATTATCTTTCCGCAACTGACTGCTTTGATGTCAATATTTTGATTGATTTGTTATTAATATTTCTATTTCATAATAATAATACAATTATGTGAAAATCAAAGGAGATTTTGAATTGTAATTAATTTAGAAGTATCGAATTTTTAAATGGGAAATCTGGTTAGTGAATTAATCATATTAAAAGTTAAATATTATTGGTTAATTTATGTAGCATCATTTTTCTTTTAACCTATGTCTAACTCGCTTGGCGTTCCATGTATTTATTAAAGGACGTTCTGAGTTAAATCGTAGTTACCGTTCGAGTCGCTCTGAAGACAAAATGTCCAGTGTTTATCACAATAAGTATGATATAAGTAGAATATTAGTACGATTTGACAGGAAAGACGGTTACCTTCAAAACTATCAGTGTTTTCACTAAATCGTACTTACGTTGCGTACGTATTTAATCTTTGTATGGTGCAAAAGAGATAATTAAAGCTTCACGGTCGAATAAAGCCTGAGCGCCTAAAGCCTGTGGTACCCACTCATACTACATTTTTTTAAATATTTAATTATAATCTGTTGATTGCGTCGTTGGTGTAGTGGCTCTGGTGGCGTGCTAGGGGTCATATTTTCAATCCCAGGTTGAGCTGATAAAAGTTTTTAGAAATCTGGAAGTTGGAAGTGTATGTACTCCCGTACCTTGGTGCGCACGTAAAACCGTTGATCCTGTGCTCGAACTCATTCCGGTCATGTGAGATTTGCCATCGGATTATGGAAGTGAGGGAATATAGAGTGCATCTGTATGTACGCACACACTTGGGCACCTTCCATCACTAGTCCATAACATGGTATCTAATTAAATACATCGACATAGGCAATTTTATTTATTTTAAAATGAAATTAGTTGATATATTCCTAACATATACAATTAAAATTATAAGATTTGTATGTCCATTTATATGTTTTTCATTCTATAGTGCTGTGATTATTAATAGAGTAAGTAAACGAATGGGATAGGAAATTATTTCGTCAAACGTATCGATTAAGTTTAAATTAGACAGGAGTATCTAATAGCATCCTCGCTTACCCTTTTTCAGAGGAATAAAATTGAACAAATTTTTATAAAATGTCGAACGTGATGCATCTTATTGTGTTATGATATGCTCAAAACTTGAAGAAAACCTTCATAAGAATTTAGATTTCAATGAAAATTAGAAAGCTTTATAAAAAATCATTAGTCATGCATATATACTTATAATTTCTAAATTCAGCCAGGCCAACAACGTGGTCCGCGCGCGCCTTTTGGTGGACAAGGAGGTGGTCCATTTGGTGGACAAGGTGGACCTTTCGGAGGTCCAGGTGGTGGTCCATTTGGAGGTCCAGGAGGTGGTCCTTTTGGAGGTCCAACAGGAGGTCCGTTTGGAGGTCCGACAGGAGGTCCGTTTGGAGGTCCAACAGGAGGTCCGTTTGGAGGTCCAACAGGAGGTCCATTTGGAGGTCCAGGAGCCGGACCATATGGAGGTCCAGGGGGAGGTCCATTTGGTGGTCCAGGGGCAGGTCCATTTGGTGGTCCAGGGGCTGGTCCATTCGGGGGTCAAGGTCCTACGGGCCCCGGGGGATATCCTGGCACTGGGCAAGGCCCACAAGATTCTGGCGGGTATCCCGGCGGGCCACCCGTCGCTAACGTGTCTCCACCGCCATACGGTCAGCAAAGTCCCGGAATGCCGGTAGAGGTAGTTATGATCATATCTTTTAAGTATATAGTCGGACAATATAGTGGCAAAATGGACACCTGACGGTAGTTAGCAAGACATTGGAATTAATTAAAACGAGCCTGTGTATATCCTATTCCTACTTTTGGGCAAAGGCCTCCTCTCCTAGTAAGAAGAATACTGGTGCTTCAGTGTATTTGGGCTCATAATACACATGAAGTTGATATCATTCAACACATGCAGGTTACCTCACGACGTGCCTTCACTGAGCGTGAGAGGAATTATAAAAATTAGATGTTCTCTCTGATTTGAGGTCACGCTCTTCCACAGCATCCGTAACGTCCGAACTAACGTCCAAGGTATTGTGTTTGGTAAAAGCTACGCCCCTGGTGGTGTTGAAAATGCTTCAGGGGGACGCGAATAAAATAATTTCAAACAATAAAATCATTTTGCAAATCAAATTTTACGTAGAATATAAAGTCGGAGCTGTGCCCGAACCATTCATTAAAATATAAACAATAAAATTGCGAACTTCCTCCAACTATGAAATCCATTAACGTCTTTACCATAAGGGCACACGGGGCACGTGCCCAGGGCTCCCATCTTGAGGGGGCCCCGAATAACCAACAATTCCTCTCACAGATTGACTGCTATGTATATTTTCAAAATTGCCATATTTGTAAGAAATAACTAACATATCGATCAAAATGCTTGTGACGACAGTCGATATAAAAAGTTGAAAGCTATAATGCCTAACGTGCCATAAGATCTTTCCACCAATCAGATTCCTAAGAATTTATGAAAATTACTGCAGCGTTTATTTGAAACTGAACTTAATGCCTCGTTTAAGCAAACTATGTGTACACGTTAGACAAATTATCAAAATTAAAATTTAGTTGTTACATTGTTATTTTGTTAAATATTTTGCTAGATATTTAATTTTTAGTAAATATATATGTGAAAAGGGGGCCTAAATATATATTTATGATCAGAATCATCAAAAAATTAAATTTACATATGACTTTCGAATAATTTACACCTTTGTAACCTATTTCAATCGAAATTTTGATTTCTTACATTATTCTAGCGGCAAGATACGATGGCCGTTTTGACACATTAAAAAAGTGATGTGAAATGTAAATTTATTATCGATATAATATATTCAAATCTTTGTTTTTTTGCAAGTAATTTAATTCAAGTTATTGTTGCAAGTAGTATCTGATTAAAAAGGTTTAATAAAAAAAATATAAAATAAGTTTAAGTAATATATTCGAACGAAATCAATTTAAATCAAAAATTGGAATTAGAATGAATAACTTTATAAACACATTACATAAAAAAACACAAATATAACACCGACTACGAGGTCGAGTGTGAGAGTGTGACGTACACGTTTACGCAATAAAATAAATAAAAAAGTTATCTTCGCGGTACCCTAATATTTGTAGTTTAGAAATCACATTCGATAAATTTTGTGACTAACTGCACGTCACTATTGACAATAAAGAACAACAATTTGCTCCTTTGATGTAATTATTTATTAAATACGAAACTTCATGAGCGGGCAAACGTCAAAACGGCCATCATAGCGTGCCGCTACTATAGGTAGGGAAAATTAAACATTTTTTTTTAGCAAAACTTCACAGTTGGTTTATATAAGGATTACTGAAGATAAAACTCTTGTTAAAAGTTTGATTGACTAGAATAATTCTTTCGCCTTGTGATTTTAGGCCACAGTTGCATCCGGCTACCAACAAGGGTATCCGCAAGGCTATCCCCCGGGGCAAGGATATCCTCCTCAAGGATATCCTCCACAAGGCTATCCTCCTCAAGGTTATCCACCTCAAGGCTATCCTAGACAGGGATATCCAGGTAAGTAAAGGAGCTGCTAATTTTTGGTAAATTATTGAAAGGAATACCACAATGCAGCCGTATTCTGCGTGTCAATTCAAATTGCGTCCTAAATTCAAGTTTTGTCATGAAGATTTTTATGACCTAATAGACACTACCATCCCACTGTTTCAACAAACAGTCTACTGCTTAACATGACCGTTGATATTCAATCAGGCCAAACGATTTAATAAGTATAGAAATTTATTTTGACGTTTATGTGATATCCTACTGATTTCAGCCATAAGGTTTTGGGAATGTCCTGCGCAATCGGCTATTGTCCATTAGATATTGTCAACGTGACCGAAAATGGTCTACAGGACAACAATCGGTCGTTTAACAAAGACTAGCCAACTGCGGGGGAGATCTCACAGTCTCGTAATGAGCACTCTCTTTGCCACGCCAAGTTTCCGACTCCGCAAAGTCAATAAATCATTCTTGGGGCAAGGTATCCGCTTCTATAATAAAATTCCGCAGACATTTTTAACTTTGCCGTTTCATAGATTCAAGTCAATTGTAAAAAATACATTGGTAAAGAAGGCATATTATTCGATACAAGAGTATATTGATGATAAAAAGCGTAGAGTTAATGCTCGTCGTTTAACTAACACGACTGTATTTTTACATGTTGAAAAAGAGTAACTACTGATTTTCTTGCCGGTTCTTCTCGGTAGAATCTACATTCCGAAACGGTGGTAGCTTTACTCTAAATAGGTTGTTAAATGACGATTCAAAAGTGCTTGTAAAAGCCTACTTGAATAAAGTATATTTTGATTTTGATTTTGCCGTCACTTTCATGATTCGATGGAACTGCAATCCAAAATGACCGGAGAGTGCTTAACGTGCTTTCCAAGGTCCAGGAGAATTAATTCTGCCATCTCCCAAACTTCGGGCTGCGAATGGTTTCAGATTTTTAGGATTTTAAGCCTCATAAGTTATACAAACTGAAGCATCCGCGAAGTAATTTCAAAGATGGTTTTGAATTACAGGGCAACCTCCAGCACCTGGTATGGGTGAAATGGCGTGCTGCGGCACGTTGATGGCGTGCCTTACTTGTCTATTTTGTTCTTGTTGCCAGGTTATAAAATCTTTATTTTTAAATAATGGGACTCTTGCAATCTATGCAAATATTATAAGAGCGAAATTAACTCTGTCTGTTTGTCTGCTTTTACGACCGAACCATTCAAGTGAATTCGATGTAATTTGCTATGAAGCAAGGTTGAACCCCAAGGACATAGTATATAATATTTGTCAGTATGAAAGAAGACTACGTTAAGCCCATTACACAATAAAAAAGGAAGTAAGGAGGTAAGGAATAAAGACACAGGATAAGAACACCGTTGATCAATTCTCAATTCAAAGATATGAAACAGGAACAGAATTTACGTCTTGGTGCATATATGTTCCTTATTTCTCATTGCCAACCAATCACAGGACCTTTTTATGACAGATAAACTCCTCATTGATATGGTACAAAGCTGTGGCAACACATCGATGAGTTACGCAAACAATTAGGTTATGTTTTTGACATTCTCGCACACCAGATATTAAAACGCTGTGATTGGTTAAAAATTGTAGCTTATCGTTCGTTGTGTTTTGGCTGCTGTGCTATATTTCATAATACCTCAATTTCTTCATTGTGTAATTGGCTTTAGAGCAGAACCTTTAGTAATGATCAGTATAGCACGTGGGAATGACGTCATCACATATATTATATTTTAATTTAATAATATGTGCCGTTCTAAGTCCAAATACAAAAAAAAACAATCAAATACATTCATTAACTTAGCCACAGGACATTTTATTTTTTATTTTATTAATTTACGAAATTCTAGAATATTAACGGAGATATTGTTACATAAACACTAGCGGGTCAATAACTGACTGAAATAGGTCAAACTTTGCCGTTCCGAACTATTCATTCACCAATTATTATTACCCTAAAGTAACACCGGCTCAGGGGCCATTCATTTATTACGTAAAACTATTTTCGCTTGTTTTTGATCCATGCCTCCTGTAATGTTCACATGTAAAGTTGATATACCAATTAAATTAAATAAATATTTTATTTAAATATCAGCTCGCTGTGCACTCACACCGTCTTCACCGCGCGCCCATTTTTATATATCCTCTTTTCCCGCGCTTTTGCGACGTGTGTCACTCGAGATGACAGATGCATAAATACACAGATAATATATATTTATATAAAATATAAATCTAATGCTAATGAATATGTTATTATAGATCTGTGTACACTACACCCGCCCCCCCTGTTTAATATTTATAACGTAAGAATCTAAAGGAAAAAATGAATACACGTTTGGTTTATTTTAATGTTAATGTAAAGATTTATTCGTAACTTCAAAGGTACTAATAATGTTTATTTTTTGGCCCACCCGTTGCCATGGAAATGGAAATATCGTTTTGTATGTACCTATACGCATCCGAGCGAACCTCGACAGTCGAACCTTTTTCAAATAATTTTAACTTTACGCATTTTTTTTAACTTACGTAAGAACTATCAGATGGCGTGCATCTTAACTGATGATTTCGGTTCAAACGCAGGCAATCACCACTGAATTTTCATGTGCTTAATTTGTGTTTATAATTCATCTTGTGGTCGGCGGTGAAGGAAAACATCGTGAGGAAACCTGCATGTGTCTAATTTCAACGAAATTCTGCCACATGTGTATTTCACCAACCCGCATTGGAGCAGCGTGGTGGAATATGCTCCATACGTTCTCCTCGAAGGGAGAGGAGGCCTTAGCCCAGCAGTGGGAAATTTTTAGGCTGTTAATGTAATGATGTAATGTAAGAACTATCGAGACTCCTTCCCACCCCCTTGTAAGAAAACATAAGACATGGTCGACCCCCCTCCCCCCTCCTAAATGGTCTTACGTAATAAATGAATGGCCCCTGACGTTAGAGGAGACTTTACGAAAATTACCGCATTTATTTGAAACTATACTTAAGGCCTAGCTGTAAGCCAATCATTTATGCATAGCATCTACCAAAAGGGCTCCAAATTCATGTGTGCCCAAGGGCCCCAGCATAGCTGGAGGCTCTGGCTATACACGCATACGCAGTTACACGCACACAAATATAAGAATGCAACTGACTTTTTAGAATACTGCGACCATCTAAGGGGAAGTCTGTTGTTTGGCAATATTTTAAATTAGAATACATGTAATCAATAAAAAATAAATCAATAAACAAATGTATTGATTGATGAAATTAATAGATAAAACCGATATTATGTTTTTGTTAAATTGTTTAAACAACGGCGCCAGGTCGCTTTGACAAAAAACAAATAATCCGCCGCTGTGATTGCAATGCAGCAAGTACCTACCTACATATAGCCTATTCCAATGGAAATAGGAAAAAAAAACGATAAACAAACCATAGATTTACGTATTTCATGCGACTTGCTAATAACTCAGCTATATTGTGCTCTACTGAGAGTTAATGATTAATAAATCTTTATTTATAATACAACACTATTACACTTAACCACCTATTTCCACTTTAATTTTACTTCCAAAATTGCAATAAGAGTTTCGTCGATGTTAAAAACGCCATTTTTTCGTAAATTCACAGTGAATATCATAGATATAATCAAGCTCTCGACCAATGATATCGCGTCAATTTGCTGTCAAATGTTGTTTATTTTGCTTTTTTCCTGTGGTTGGAAGAGAATATGTACATGTCCAAAGGACGCCGACCTGTGTCGTTGCCGTTCTACAGATTCGTGAATTCATTTTAACAAAACGAATTTCACGTTGAATTTTCGTGCGAATTATTCTGATCGAATTTTTAATTTTCGTGAATTTGTATCATAATTCTCAGCCTCATTGGTATTATAGTGCTTAGTAGTCCAACGAGACTGAACTCAACAACTCAATAGAGATATTATTGCAGGAATTTACTACTTCAATGTAAAATGTTTAATAGCGAAGGGAGAGCAATAAAAATTAATGTAATTGCTGGTAAAATAGTTCAAATTAATTCAATTATTTGACCTTCTAATAAAAATCAATTAGTATATGAATTAAAAAATAAATTTAATATTAAATAAGATACTATAATAGTAATTATAATTAGAATAACAAGTGTATGATCGTGAAAAAAAATAATTTGTTCTATTAATGGGGAAGCTCTATTTTGATAATTAAGATTAGATCATGTTGCCATTTCTAAAAAAAGGATAATCCTTTATAACTAGTTACGTTTATAATGTCACTTTACATTTAAGTACATTTAAAGGAGGAAGTGTGGCAGTACACTAAAACGCTGATTTGTAGTGAGCAGTATTGTGGAATGCAATGGATGAATGAATGAAAATGAGTGTTTATTTAGATAAATGTTTCGGGTATATATACAAAAGTTTCGGTAGCAAAAACGACCCCTTCCAGAGTCTCTAATGTTTCAAATACGCAGTTTATTTGTGCATAAATATTGTATGCGCTTGGAGTAGCCTGTGGTGTTATTTACGACGTAATGATGGCGTGCAGATGTTGTATACGCTTCGAGTGGCTGTCTAGTGGCTGGCGTCGTAACGACAAACAGATGTGCTGCTATATACATCACTTTTCTATTTGTCTCAAGGCTTTAATGGGAGCAGCAATGGGAAACGAGGGGCCTGGCGTGGGAGAAGACGAGGGTCCTGCTGGTACCGCAAATGTTTCATCACCTGCACAACTAGGAAGCCATACAAGTATCTCGTGATGATGGCAACATTGTGGCAGTGTTACATTTAATAAAGCTTAAATTGATTCGATTTAAATGTGAAATGATTACGAAATTAGATTTATATTTGGAATATATCTATTTAATTTTCATCATCTGCCTGATTTGTTTTTTGAATTGTTTTAAAAGAATTGAGAGACAATGACAGTAAATTATATTTCAAACAGTTAAAAGCAAATTAACAAACATTCTTTAAAATTTTATATTAGATAGAAAATTATTTATAAGTAGATAATTTCCTTCTTAGTTCATTGAAGTATGTTTTTTAATGTTTTATCAATTTTTCCCTAATTATTATTAGACCTTATAGGTGTTTTAGGGGCTATAATTTGACTTTAGATTATGGGTCATTTATTATGTAAAAAATAGTTATCCATATTGTGTTGTTTATAAGAATTGTAACATATTAAATATAACTTATTATTAATGGCAAAAGGAATTCGTATTGTATTATTAGTTTTATAAATATTTATAAAATAACATTTGATTAAAAAAAATATGATATTATTTGCAGTTGTTTTTTTTTTTAAACTTATTGTTTATATAAGATTTTAAATTAACATGGTTATTTTTATTACTAACAGTATTTAAAACGGGATATTTACCATGTTTTTTATTTTTATTTCACGAGTCTCGTGAACAAGACATTCGTGGATAATGTCGAAATATCGAGCTCCACCAAATAAAAATAAAAAACATGGTAAATATCCCGTTTTAAATACTGTTATTATTTATAGTATTAAAAGTAAACAAACTATATACAATCTTTTAATATTGATTTTTTATTGTATTAGGCAGACTAGCAAGTCCATCACCTGGTGTTAAGTGGACAACTATCACCTATTCCTGCCAATGCGCCACCGACCTTGGGTACTATGATGTTATGTCTCTTGTGACTAGTTACACTGGCTCACTCAGCCGTCATACTGGAATACAACAGTACTAAGTATTGTTGCTTGGTGGTGGAATATGTTCTGAATGGGTTGTATCTACCCAAATGGGCTCACACAAGTTCGTCAATAACGCAACAGGTTACGGGGCGCCTGGCGATGTGAAAAGTCGCTGGTTCGATCCTGACAACTTAGGCTACTGTCGGTCCCTCTCCTATGCCGTAAAACGGGGCATTATTACTGCTCTTTTAAAAAAAGTCAACAATGATGGGATATAACAAAAAAAAAATAAGCAAAAATATAGCAATTTGGCCTAAGGACAGGAGAGACCAAAATTAAGTTTAAGAAATTCACAAAGAAAAGACTACGTAGATCAACTTTCCTCTCGTTTCCTTGGAATGCGTGGATTTGGTGAAAAGGGACGGAAATGTGTAACAGAAAGATGGAGAAGCCCGCGCTTGATTTGACAAAGAGAGCAAGAGAGTTGGCCACGCATTAATGTTAATATTTAATTCATTTCTTAGTTAAATGGCTTTGTGCAGATTATATCGGCAAAAAATGTTAATATTGCTTATTAGTTATGATTAAAGTGAGATGTTTTTACACTACAGCAAGACCCGCTCGTTCTTTTAAATTAATTCATAACTTCACCAGGTTGACTATGTTACTAGATGCTAAAACTATACAGCAATTATAATGTACTCATACACGTTGGAGTCTATTGCATTGATTGATTATTGATTGAATAATAAATACAAAACTATTGCAATTGGACAAGGCTATATTTCCGTGGACATTATTACATTCTATACTGAGCTTTAATTTTGTAGGAAAGCAATACCAACTCATGACGTAAAAATATACAATATTTCTGGAGAAAAATAAAAATGCACGTTAATTAGATTTAATGTTTTTTTAAAATGTATCACCACGTGTAGATCTGCCATAATATGATTGAACCAAGTAGGTTTTATTATTATTGGCTGCAAGACTTTTTGTTATGACAGAATAATAAAAAGAAGAACTAAAAAATTCAAATTCAGATATAACTACAGCATCATTTGTTCCGGCAACACACAATTTTCCATCTACCATGGGCAAAATTTTTAAGTAAACTTAATAAAATATCAAAAATTTTCAAGTAATAGAAACTATATTCAAATTCATTGAAACAAATTTAAAATAATAATGGCGCTTGTATTACGGAAAGCGGTTTTAACGAAGAATGTATCCCTATTGAAATGTATCAAGGGGCGTCAGTTGGCTACCACAAATAATAAGAAGCATGCCGCACCTATATGTAAGTAATCTCATCCCCATTTACAAAAAAAAACCTTTTTTACAATTTTAATTAGACTAAAATTTTTAGACTTCTAGACTGGAATCTGAAATCGCCATTAGTGTTAAAGGTTTTCTAATCATCTTTATTGCTAATCGTGAAACTGCTAATATTTAAATTTTGATATAAAATGCTTAAAACGATATTAATTTTATTTGTATCGTAATGTTCAATTCAATCGTTATAAAAAGCGGCCCCTGATAACGTATAATTTGGAAATTTATACATTTTAAAATGACATGGCTTAAAAAATGTTTGAAAATCGTTTTTTTTTTTTGACATACATGACTATACCGGTTTTTTAACTGGTCAGTAAAGTAGTCGGTTTTTGTAAGCGTTAATTTGTAAGGTATTTGTAAGGTTTTCGCTGGTGTCGCGTCTGTGTTATTTCGGAGAACGGTGGCCGCTGCCGAAGGACTTCCATCTATAATACTCGACTCGACCCTCGTTCTTCGAATAGCACTAATCACCACCAGCTTTCCATCGCCGAGTATTATATGTATGGATGTTCTTTGCAGTGGCCCACCGTAGCGCGGTGTTCGGCTCCATTGAGGCTCGTCTAACCTGTTGCGGTGACTATTACCCACAAATTCGCGGCTATGCTGAGAAAAAGAAAGAAGGTAGCAATGACCCAAATTGCGCCTGCCCTTGTGGTCCATGTGGGCCTTGCGGGCCTTGCGGACCTTGTGGGCCTTGTGGACCGTGCCGCTGTCCCTGTCCACCCTGTGGACCTTGTGGACCCTGTGGACCCTGTGGGCCGTGTGGACCTTGCGGACCTTGTGGACCATGCGGTCCCTGTGGACCCTGCGGGCCATGTGGCCCTTGTCGATGCCCAGGACCTTGTGGACCCTGTGGACCCTGTGGCCCTTGCGGCCCTTGCGGCCCTTGCGGACCGTGTGGACCTTGTGGCCCCTGCGGACCTTGTGGACCTTGTGGCCCATGTGGGCCATGCCCTTGTCCGTGTCCACCTAAATGCCCGCCACCAAAGAAGTGCGAAGCCGCCGGTATTTGTCCAATGTGTGGAGCCCAACCCTTAGCAGCAGCAGTAGCTGCAGCAGCAGCCCAAGGCACGCCTCCACAAGAAGGAAACATGAATCCACCTAATGCATTTCCAAGAGCTCCTTTAAAAGAGAAAAAACCTCGTATGGTTTCAAATCCTATAAAAATAGTACCATGATCTTGAATTTTTTTTTGCATTTTTTGTATGAATAAATGTTTAAAATATATATTACTTTTACAATTAAATTTTGTCTAATTTGACTTTGAATATTTAATTTTAATCTACTCAGGTAAGAGTAACTTGACGGGAGAAAACGTAGTTTTTTTTAAATAATTTACGAAACTAACGTGAGGTCTCTGTATAAAATATTTTAGTATTTTGTATTGTCTGCACGTAGACAACTCGAAGGATTTTAATTTCCTATTATTTAGTTGTTACTCGATATCTCAAAACTTCGTAATACATTATAGAAGTTGAGCCCTAAATGAATCTACAGACGTACATCAAAAAGTTTATTTCTACGCGTTAGCGAGTTACCCTAGTCTCCACTACGGCGTTGTCATAGTATGTCATAATTAATTATATCACATTACATATAACTATTATAATCGAAACTATTTATTTTCCATTATTATTTACTTATAAAATTATTGTTGTAATTAGTTGTTTAATAATTTGTCTAAACTTTAATTGATATTATTTTATTTGGCATACTATTTAAGACTAGCGCAAATACATACCTGTTTCTTTTTTTAAAAAAGATCGTCATGTCACTGTCACGAGAACTAATGAGATGATTCCGAGTTATAGATTACTATATTTGTTGGAGAATTATTACCAAGCTTGAATTTATTTTGTCATCCTGATCTACTGAAATTACATACGCGAAATAAGTCGCGACTTAGAATATCCACAATATATTATCATTCCTTCTTACAATTTTATTATAGGTTATATAAATCCAGCACTCAATAAAACATTCAGAATGTACATTTTTCAGTCACGACCGTGCAACGACGAGGTTTCACAAGCAAATCGTTGTCTCCGGTGCTTAAGAATATACGAAGATCGAAGCTTCCTTCCATGCAAAACAACAAACGAATCGCGCCTTATTTAGGACTCTCGTCTTCTTGTCCAAGCATTGTGAGGCAGAGAAAGATGGCCGCATCCATTAGTCTTGTCAGACGTTTTAGTTCAACGGCTTATTCAATGTTTACGAGAACGGACACGACTGATATTCCACGTGCGATGAGTAATGTGACGCTAAAGAAATATTCCGCTAAGCCCTGTGCTGCGCCTTGCCCTCCATGCGGGCCGTGTTGTAAAAAGGGTTGCTGTCTCCCTCCCCCATGCAACACACCACCTCAATGTATCCAATACATGACAGGCTATTATTACTATCCATATGGAACATGGTTTTGTGGTCCATACCATGTAGCCGGTGCTTGTTTACCCGTCGGCGCCAAATGTCCTTGTCCCAAATGTTGTGCTGCATGTGTGTGTACATTGCCGAAAACAGACAAAGCTGATAAAACAATGGATAAATATAAAGTGACTAGTGCCGAAGCCCTGCCCGCAGAACCGTCTTGGGAGATTTTAGCTAAGACACGGGAAAATAAAGGAGATTCTAAATTGAAAAATAAAGAAAGCGGTAAAAATGAACCAGATTGTACGAAGAAAATGTTGCCTCCTGTTCTAGCTTCGATATTACATCCTTTTTCATGGGGTAAAGGGATGAGACCCGGAGCAGAAACTTCATACCCAATGTATTATCCTAAAACAAAGTCAAACTCGTATCACACCAAAGTTGATCCAATGGATCCAATGTATCGTAATAAATCGACTCATCACAAACAGAAAATCGATAGAAAACTCTTTGATGAAGCAAGTTATAATGTAAGAAATCCAGTCGAAAGAAATATTTCAAAAAGGGAGAAGAAAGGAAAACGATTTGATAAATTGAGATTGTATAATCATTCCACTGTACCCAAGTATTTGAAGGCCAATCGTAAACCACGAGTCGAACCAGATTTTGAGCAATATGATTTATGAAATTGCTATTCATTAAATACTGTAACTTATATCCAACTTAACATAAGCATAGCTAATTACCACATGCATGTTTGAAATATAATTTTATAAAACAAAATAAACATTTGAAATTACCTACTTAGTTTTATTTAATTTGTTATTTTCTGATCCCTTTACAAAAGTCTTAAGATATTCATTAATTATAATAGTTCAATCATCCTTTCAGTACACAATGTAATGAAGAGGAGTTTGACAAAGCGAGTACAGAAAGCTGCCATTTCAGTGACTAAGCCCAAGGACATTGAACTGCAAAGAGAAATAATCAAATTTGACAAAATCACCAAGTGTGCATCATGCCCAAGTTTTGTACATGCAAGAAAGGAACAGTCCATAGCATCCAATTTACGAAAAACCGCCTCAGTACTGTGTCTCAGAAAATGCAGATCACTGCAAACATTTTTACCAAACTTAATGCGAATAGATATCATTCAAAACAGAGCAGCTTCAACGAATCCAACAGAAAAGTTTGCAGACGCAGCTAAGGCTTTGAATAGCGTCTGTGCCTGCCCTGCCGCCTGTTCATGTCTTCCACCACCATGTAACACACCTGCCAAGTGTCTACAATACATGACAGGTTATTACTACTATCCTTATGGCACTTGGTTTTGCGGTCCATATCACGTATCCACAGGTTCATGTCCTGTTGCGGGTCCAGTTAAACCGGGCGGACCGTGTGGACCGATAGTACCATGCCCTGGAGATCCATGTGGTCCAATATGCTGTACCTGTAAACCACTTAGCTGCTGTGGCGTATGTGGTGTAGGTGGATCTCTTCCGACTGACAATAGTAACGCACATAGTAATTGGCAGTTTAGATATGCCAACATGTACAGCCCATACACCCAAACCCCATTCAATCCTTATCCAGAATACAATTCTTACAGTTCTTATAACTCGTATATGCCATATGGATATTACAATAGTTTTAATGGGGCCACTCCCAACTTTGGACCGTGTATCAACGTCCCAATCGTGCCTGTTCCGATTGCAAATCAAGAGGTAGGATCACATCAGCCAATCACACAACAAGCCACAACACCAGCTCCGAAAAGTGCAATCAGTTGGCCTTTATCTAAAGCTAATATTAATCAAGATACAAAAGTATCAGCATATAAAACCCCTGTAGTCAACCCTCCTGTTAACCCTTCAACGAATCATCCAATGACCCCTCCAATGAGCCCTCCAGTAAACCCTTCCACCAACCCTCCGTATACAACAAATCCTACTTCAAAGACAACTTACCCACCATCGAACTTGAATTCGAAACCAAATTTATCCAAAGGCAATCCTTATATGAAACCTAGAATCAATGCGCGCACTCTACAGCCATCTAATTCAATTGGTATTTGTTATTTTTCTACTAAATTTATAAGAAAATATCATAAGAATGGAAAAGTATCGCTTAATATAATACCAAGTGATATTAGAAAGAAAAAATCTTCAAATCTAAACAGAGTCGGAAAAGATTCAAGTGTCGTAAGGAATAAATCTATTAACTATTGGAGTCTTCTTGGCAATGAAAAGGATTCGAAAAAATCTTAAATATTTTATAATTTAAGCAGCCTTCCACAACTCATATTCTTTCAATATTTAATTAATTTTAAATTTCATTTCTTACTAAGCAACTGTAAGCAACTAATGTATTAAATTAATAAAATATATAAGTTATTGTTTTAGTTTAAAGTTATTGAGACACCATTTTTTAAAACTTATTTAACCATAACGTCTTTTGCGTGAAAGACGATATGGTTAGAAAGAATGTTAGATGACGTCCGACAGAGAAGTATGGAAGAAGACATGCTATGCCGACTCCAAGTAAAATTGGGAGAAGGGCAGGAGGATGATGATCTTATTATTAAAAAAAGTTGCATGTATGGACGTTTAACAGATTACTTGAATTTGATAAATTTGTTTTTGTATTTCACAGAGCAAAGGATCGACATGTTTTTGCTTAGTGCTAGTTTAGGGGTCATAATATTAATGTGATTTTGGACTTATTGTCACAAGTTCATGGATTGTTTCAATTCAATTCTTAATTTAATTGGCTTTTAGTTGTGCCACAGGGCACAGATTAGAAATTATTTGTCTTAACTACTCAACTAATAATCAAAAATTTTGCTTGTACCTTGTACCTTCTCATAGGTATCAGAACAGGACGAGGTACAACATAATGTTACGATAAAGAATATTTTTTTGTTTTCAACAATAAATTAAGCAACTTTAGCATGACCCTTGGACTAACAATATTTCTATTCGAGTTTAAGCTTTAAATTTTCGGATGTAGTAGTTCTCACCATATTATGACATTACTTCTTAAAAAATAATTTAATACTTAGGAATTGGTATGGTATCTAACTAAATGGGACATTATTATTCTCGAAACTATAGTTTCTTATTTACTTATTATATTGATTTATTAGACATTTGTCATTTATTGTACATTTAAATCTTTAGATCATTAATTATTTTTTTATTTCTAATTATTTTATATGGTTACTTAAATTCAATTTAATTTAGCATATAAACATATTTTACATAATTGAATAATACAAACAAAAATATGAGAACCGGGTTTTTCTAAAATCGATTTTTGTGTCAATCACTAGCGAAGCTACCGGCCGCCATTTTGGGAACAATGTTGTTCCGCCATTGCAAAATGTGGTTGTAGTGTTTGCCAAAAACATATAATTTAGGCATGCGGACATAAGTTTTTGTGAATATTAAGTGATAATTATTAAAAATGGAAGACGAATATATGAATACACAGGACTCGGGTATGAACGATGTTATTAATCGCAGTAGTGAAGGAAACGATAGTGTAAGTGAGACATCCAAAGATTTCGTTGATCCAGCTAATTATGATGATAGTTTTGAAGATGAAGACGGCGGTAACAGTTTTCGAGGTGGTCGAGGTGGTCGAGGAAATTTTAGGTAAGATTTTTCTTCACTTTTCACATTCTAAACAATGTAAAAAATGTAACGTTCGAACAATTTGCTCATTTCCCTATTGTGTTAAGACTTATTCTATAATAGTTTAAATTGTAGTGGAATTTAGGGCGATTTGCTTAGGATCTAGATTGAATAATATTTTATTAATAATATGAAACCGATACTCCCAATTGCATGCAGAAATAATCGTAGACTTCTATCTCAATGCATTTATTGATTTACCAAAAAGCCAGCCACTTTAAATCGTGTTTAATGAATATGACAAATTACGTTTTATTTTAAATAATGAAACTCGTAAAACAAATAATTATTTCATACTTCGAAGCTATTAATAAATTTTGATTGTTTAATTATTATAATCAATTATAATCGATGTGTCGTGTATACTATATGTAAATCATATAAAAAAATATCGTAATTTACATATGTTTAACTTATGAGGAATCTAAATATTAAAAATAGCGCAACAAATGAAAACAGGCATAACATTAGCGGCATTTCTCTGTTGTAATTACAATTGTCCGAGCGAGACCTTAACAAGCCCCCTTGTTACCGCAGCGAAAATCAGACGAGTCATTTCTTGTTGCTTTTTCTGTACCATTACTCGAAGAACTGCTTATATGATATGCAGATATGAATGACTGATGTATATACCAATTCAGTCATGAAGGTGCATCTCTTCATCTTAAATTATTATCTGTATGCATAATTATAAGTGAGAGATGTTCATGTCTTAGTGTGCGTGAGAGGACTAAGAAATGACACTGCTTGTAAGATTATATTTGTTAAGTTTAATTTATTAAAAAATAATTCAACATAGAGGGTGCGCTTTGGCGAGTTAATAGATCTTTACTAGTTTTTATTATGCGCTTTATTGACTGGATCGTGATATTTAACAAAATGTATTGCTTGGTTCATGATAGTGTTATATAAACTAAAATTACTTTAAAAGGTATATAAATTGGCAGTAATTTAATCTAGGAACATCGATACTGGCTTGCAAATTTTGATTAATTGCCTAATAATAATAATATTTGTTCTGATAAAAGTAGCATTTTTGTTTGTGATTTGACCATAATGAATTCCTTATAAAATATAAGATATATAAATTAGGCTCAGTTGGATGATATACAGTAGATCCTCGATGATCCAAACACAAACATATCTGAATTGCGGTGCGTTACAGCCATTCGTCAGTTAATAATTGATGATTATATAAAAAAAAGTAATATACAAATAAACATTACAGTTTTTAGGTGTTTTACATTGATTTATTTATTTTTACATTTTTTTTTTTGGCTGTACTGTTTTTATTTGAAAAGGTGTTGATTTTGTTTGATCTTGTTCCAAAGTATCCACATTTCGATTATCTGAACTCAGTCTCGGTCCCAATTAGTTTGGACAATCGAGTTTCTACTGTACTATGTTATTTACCAACAAAAAACCCAAATAGTATAAAAAGATTTTGATGTGATGTGTGTTATCACTGCCTGTCTGAATGTAATCTAAGAATGTTTAATCATATTTGTTATTAATGTGTTTGTAATACATGTGTTAATTGTAGTTTTTGGACTCTTTAAATTAAAATTTGACTATATATTCCGAGCGAGGCATGTCAAAAATCCATCTTGTTAATCCATTTTTAACTATGTTGATATAACATTGTATTTACCATAGCAACTGTCCATGATGAATCAATAAACATATTGATTTGATTGTCTATTACATTTGAAGGCAAAGAGGGTTTATATTTAATATTGATTGTTGAAACAAAACTAGCATGGCGACATCATTTCTTTTACTTTAACTGTACTAATTTACACTAATATTAGAAAGAGGTGAAATTTGTTTGATTCTATGTTATGGTAATCTCCTAAACTAATGTTTCAATACTAATAATTTCACTGTTAGACAGCTACCAACATAAAATTTTCTTTATTAATAAATTGCTTTAAAGTTGGGGCAGGTAATCAATATTTAGTCATTAATCAAAAGCTCGGACGAGTAAATATTAGAAATATAGTGATCAATACATCCTTTTTATTCTGTATTATCAATATAGTCTATTGTTATGAATATTATATTGCCATATATTATAATTGTACAATTTACTGTGTCTTAAATGCATGCAGGATATGCCTCTAATAAGTTATTTATGTGTATTTAGCAACTAAGCAACATTATACACAAATGACCTGCCAAAAATCTAATAGAAATTGTATATATTTGGATATTATTGTAATATTGACTAGATAGGGTTCCGTGTAAGCCTGTCTGGGTAGGTAACACCCAAGCAGCAACTCAGTATAGTTGTGTTTCGGCTTGAAGGGTGAGTGAGCCAGTGTAACTACAGGTCCAAGTTGCATAACATAGCTCCCTAGGTTGGAAGCACATTGACAATGTAAGGAATGTTCAGTATTTTTTTAAATTCCTTTTTACAGATGATGATATTGATGATAAGAAAGTATATAGCTAATATTTGTTGACTTCCAGGTCAGATATATTATATATAATTGTATTTGACTGATATAATTTTTTATTTAAAATTTTGGAAAAGAGTAACTATTGAAGTAAACTACATTCTGAACCGACGGTAGGTTAAAATTTAATAAATTTCTATAATGGCACTTCAAAAGTGCTTGTAGAAGCCTACTTGAATAAAGTATGTTTTGATTTGGATAATGGAATAATTCTTGTGTCATTTCTCATGGTATTTAAGAGTAACTAACTTTATTGTTGTTTTCCTATAGGGGACGCGGCCGTGGTCCACCTCCAGGATGGATGAACGGCCCACCACCACCGATGCGTTTTCGCGGCAGGGGTTACGGCCCTGGTGGACCACCAATGAGAGGTCGAGGCTTTTTCCGAGGCCGCGGTGGACCTCGCTTTGGACCTAACAATGGACCCAACTTTGATAACAACTGGGGCCCTATGGGTCCTCCTCCTCCGGGTATGATGGGTGGTCCGCCACCATTCGGTCCTCCGCCCGGTATGATGCCACCTGGAGGTCCTATGGGACCCCCGCCGAATATGATGGGCCAGCCTCCACCATTTGGACCACCGGGAATGCCACCACCAAATATGGTAAGCTTTATATTTCATAATGTTCAATATAATATGTGTGCATGAATATGTCGCTGATAAGAGCCAGTAAAACTATTGGGTCAGTCGGAATCATGGTGATTTGATTGTACCAGGTAGATGTCTACTGAACTAAAATAAACTTAATAAAAAATATTACAAATATATAAACAGAGACAATTTTGTAAAAATATTTTAATCAAGAGTAAAAAAAAAATGTACAATAAAACTTTAAACGTATGTACGTGTTTACACAACAGCCGGCGCCAGAACTCTGGGTTGAGACTAAGTCAGAGGAGGGGAAATCGTACTACTACCACGCGAGGACTCGTGAAACAACGTGGACCCGGCCGCAAGAGGGACCTACCTGTAAGGTCATCACGCAGGCTGAGATGGAGTCTATGGCTGTTACGGGTGAATATTACTTTGCACAAATTGCTGATCAGATTGAGCATTAAACAGTCTCTCTGTGTCATTGTTGCTACCATACAAATGGATTATAATTTTACTATGTTAGAATTTACTTTGAATATTGAACTACTTGTTTTTTAACAGGTCAAATGCCAGGTATGGGAGGTCAGTCGATGCCAATGAACGGACCGATGGGCGGTCCACCGATGGGAGGACCCCCCATGGGCATGATGAATGGTATGATGGGCATGATGCCGCCTGGCGTGGGTCCAGCGCCGGGGGCCGTCCCTCCGTTCATGACTCAACCTCCTCCATGGGTTAAAGACAGTAAGTGCTTCATATGGTCTTCTATAGCCTGTTCAAATGGAAGTAGGAAAAAAGATAAACAAAAGATTTACGTATTACATGCGACTTGCTAATAACTCGGCTAAGTTGTGCACTACTAAGAGTTTATGATTAATATATCTCTATTTATAATACAACACTATTGCACTTAACTACTTATTTCCACTTTAATTTAACTTCCATAATTCCGGCAACAGTTTCGTCGACGTTCGGAACGCCATTTTTTCGCAAATCCATAGTGAATATCAGAGATTAATCGAGCTCTCGACCAACGGTATCGGAGTCAATTTGCTGTCAAATGTTTTTTATTGGGCTTTTGTCTTGTTATGGTTGGAGTAGAGTATTAGAATTTGTGTGATTATTATAGTATATTATTAATAACTGTTATTGTCCATATTTATTCCATAAGGAGCTAACCTAAGCTAATAACTATTAGAACTGTAAATGACAATAATTAATTATGATTTCAGATAACAATCAAATGTCCACCCCAAAAGACAAACAGGACAGCTCCCCAGAAGACGAGGCACCTCCCGGGGACTCTGCTCCCTCGCAGTCCCCCGCTCAGACCCCTACACAGCCACCAGGTAAACTTCAATACGAGAGACAATAGTAGTTTGGTCATTGTTTTTGATATTAAAGTTACATTCTGAGTAGTATTTTATTGTTGTTAAAAAAATAAATCACAATATTTGTTTAAATAAGTGTGCGTGTGTGGTCGTAGGCGGCGCGTGGGGCGGCTGGGGCTGGGCGCCGCCGCTCGTGGCGCAGCCGCCCGGCCTGGCCGCCGCCGCCGTGCCCGACAAGGGTGAGCGCCCCAAGGCTACCACTTATAACACTAACTTCAGAGTTATTTCGAAATGTATCAATGGCCTGCCCCCTTATATATATTGTATTCCAATAGCAACAGGCACTTCAAACAGTTCTTGATTAATATATCTTTATTTTTAATACAACACTATTTCACTTGACTACATATATCCACTCTCGATGACAACTTTGTTGACATTTAATAAATATGTCATATTTTTTTTACGATAAGTGCCACAGCTTATCCAAGATCTTGATCGATTCAAGGTCAAAGTTTGCTGTTGCTGTGATTGAAGAAATTTTATAGTACTTCAAATTCGTGTAACTTCTCAATGTTTTAAATTTGTGACTATAACCGTCATGACTGTGTGAGATAATGTTTACAATACGCCTAATAATATAAATTGTGTATTTAACAATCTAAATGTTTTTTCCAGGTGCAGCCACACAGCTACCACAAATGGGCGCTCCGTTGGCCGGCAGCGAAGCCCCCTCCGAGCAACCTGCAGCGCCGCCTAAGAAGGAGGAAACTGTGAGCATCTTATATTTGGGCATTAATAAAAAAAATACTTATAAATACTCTTTTGTTAAGTATCAAATATTTATCATGTGAATGTATGGATGTTTCAAATACACATGCACATGTATTTGCACACACACTCGTGCACTATTATAAGTCCTGCATAGTTAGCTAGTGTCTCTTGGGTTGTTGGAAATCAGTTAGAAGAATATCAAATAGACGTCATCGTGACCACGATACTGAATATAAGTGGATCCGTCCAATAAAAATGTATAGAAAAGATAAGTTTTATTATACACAAAATATATGAAAGGAATGTTAGGTACACGTTAATTTATTATAGTCTGGGTGTACAAAGGCGATATTATTGCTATGAGCAATCTCTTACGGGTAACTTTTAACAAAGGAAATCATCAGTAAAGAATCGGAGTAGTGAAATTGCTATAGGTACATATGCAGTACTTACAAAATATGTTTAGTAGGCAACTCGGTGTCTGGAATTTGAAGAATTAAATGTAGAAGCTGTAATTGATTGTGAAATCAAACACTACCCCACCATCCAGTCAGACGAATGTCATCACCCACGTGTACCGCAGGCGGTGCCGGCGTCGCTGCAGGCGCTGGCGGCGGAGTGGAGCTCGCACCGCGCGCCCGACGGCCGCCCCTACTACTACCACGCCGCCACGCAGCACAGCGTGTGGGAGAAGCCGCCGCCGCTGCGGGACCTGGAGGGTGAGTGCGTCCCAACCGGCCAGCTGGACGGTAGCCATGTCTTCTACCTCTCAATAATATTATTCGTATCAAATCAAATTCATTTATTGAATATAGAATTATTGTCAAATTGAACACTACCACCGGTTTGAAAAGAAAGTATCCTAATCTGAGAAGAAATGGCAAAAGGAACTCGGTGGGGTTTGTTTGTTTGTCAGTTGTTATCGTTATTCAATATCAAAAAGAAAAAGCAAGAAGGCAATCGTTCCATTCGCAGGGTGTAATTTACAAGATTATATAGATGATAAAAAAGCGTGGAGTTAATGCTCGTTGACTTCCAGACAGGAGACATGACATACATATATAATTGTATTTAACTAACACGACTGTATTTTTAGATGTTGAAAAAAAGTAACTCTCAGTAGTTACTTTTTTCTTGCCGGTTCTTCTCGGTAGATTCTACATTCCGAAACGGTGGTAGCTTCACTTTAAATAGTTTATTAAATGACGATTCAAAAGCGCTTTTAAAAGCCTACTTGAATAAAGTACTTTGATCAATCGTGAACCCACAAATTTTATAAGAACCCTTCGCACACATGCATTCTTAAACCTTTTTTTTTTAATTTCGCAACAGATGTGGTCATGACACCATTTCGAATATCAGCATTATTGTCGAAACATGTTCTGACCTGTTTGTCTGTTACAGAGTTGCAAGCTAAGATATCTATCGAGAAGGCGGACAAGTCTGAGAAGAAGACGGACAGAATAGATCTCGACGACAGTAAGATTGAAGGTAATGGCTTTCGTTTACTTTGAGCGCGAGCTGTTGCGTTGTTTTTTTTTTTTTTTTAAATTAAGCCTCCATTATGATCCGACCAAATGGAATACTTATATAGATTAAAAATCTAAGAATATTTGATGTCATTTTTTTAAATGAAATATTTATATATAAGATATTTTTTAGGGAAATGACGAATACGTATTATTGTTTTTTAAATGTAATAAGTGAGATTCAAATTTGTCAGGTAATATATAAAATGCGAAAATGACGCATTTGGTTTATTGTTTTTATATTTTTTTATTTTATAGAGGTCCGATGTATTCTACTGTCTACTTAGCAAAATCGGAGTGTTTATTGAATGACTCGATTCTCAGACAGACTGAGTTATTTTCTCATTTATATTGTTAACATATATTGTCACCGTTTTCATTGAAATAATACTAGTGTGGCAACACAAGCTCGGAACACATTCTGTATGGTACGCTCCTCCTAGTGATAGACGTGGACGCGCACGCGGAGGCGCAGGCGGCGGCCGAGGCGGCGGCGGAGCGCGAGCGCGCCGACCGCGAGCGCGAGGAGCTGGAGCGCCGCGAGCGGGACCGCGCCGAGCGCGAGCGCGCTGAGCGGGAGCGCGCCGAGAAGGAGAAGGCCAAGACCGACAAGAGCCGCCCCGTCTCCAGCACGCCCATCTCCGGCACGCCCTGGTGAGCCGAGACACGCCGTGCTCCGTTCGAGTTGCTTCTTACGTCACCTTCGAATCTTCTTTTCATTAGATAATTTCAATTTAAAGTTACCGCTGTTCCGGAGTGTATAGTGGTATTTTGGTAGTTATCGCAAATGTAAATTTTGGTCCTTCGAGCCGGATTCGGAGTTGGCTACGTTTAATGTTGAGTTACTTGTAGTACATTACTTGAATAAACAATAATGTCGCGCCGCAGGTGCGTGGTGTGGACGGGCGACGGTCGCGTGTTCTTCTACAACCCGACGGCGCGCCTGTCGGTGTGGGAGCGGCCGGCGCAGCTGGCGGGCCGGCCGGACGTCGACCAGGCCGTGTCGCAGCCGCCGCACGGGAAGGACGCCGCGGTGAGTGGGCCGGGTCGACGCTTCAAGCTTAGTTCTTGCTAAAGTTTATCAAATTCAATTCAGTGGTTTGGCCATGAAAGAGCAACAGACAGACAGGCAGATATAATTTCACATTTATAATATTAGTATAGATGTTATTGTTTAAGTGTTTAGAGTTTCAAAGAGTTTCAAAATTTAAACGTAACATACTCATGGATTTATGCAATTGTCTTGTGCGTAATCAAAAATGTTTTTATTTCAGGCAAAAGACAAAGTAGCGACGACGACGCCGTCGAAGAACGCAAACGGAGAGCTAAAGAGGAACGCAGAGTCCGAATCCTCAGACTCTGAAGCCGAACCCGCCAAGAAAGCCAAACCAGAAGAGAGTGAGTACACCAGCTTCAAATTTTTTATAGTTACTTTTCACTTCGCCGATGTTCACTTGTGTGTAAAACGTAATAAAGTATCGTTTTAGTCGTTTTACTCAAATGTAAAAAATAATAAAAAAAGAATACCCTTTTTACATCAATCGCACAGACAGAACAGACTGACATCGTATCTCTGTAAATACGATCTGTACCCGGCAGGCGCGGCGGGCGCGGCGGGCGCGGCGGGCGCGGCGGGCGAGGCTCCGCGGCGGCGCGCGCTGCAGATCGACGCGGGCGCGGAGGCGGCCATGGAGGCGGAGTCGCGCGCGGCCCGCGAGCGCGCCGTGGTGCCGTTCGAGCAGCGCGTGCGCGCCTTCCTGCAGATGCTGCACGAGAGCGACGTGTCCGCCTTCTCGCCCTGGGAGAAGGAGCTGCACAAGATCGTGTTCGACAGCCGCTACCTGCTGCTCGACTCCAAGGAGCGGAAGCAGGTACCGCCCTCCGTTCCTTCGGCGCTCCCTTCGTTTCCCGTAGAATACGAGGTGCCTTGCTCCACGATATGGGATTGAAGCTCGGCTGAACGGTACCACTACGGAAAAAATACCCTCGGAATGAACAGTCAATAAGATTTAAGTAAATTATTGTTGCCTATGATATTGGAGCAGTGGGATGGAATATGCTCCAATCTTCTCCTAAGGAGAAGAAGAACCCTTGACCGAACTATTTTTATTTCACTCGTATCTTATAGCAATATATCTAAGTGTTATTCATTGTATAATTCCAGGTGTTTGACAAATACGTTCGCGAACGTGCTGAGGAAGAGAGGAAAGAGAAGAAAAACAGATTGCAACAGAAGAAACAGGCCTTCAGGCTGCTCATGGAGGAAGCCAAGCTACATTCCAAGTGAGTACACACCGCGTTGATAAATAAAATTATAGGTATTACGTTACAAATGGACGAAATGAGATCTAGAATATTCCTAAATGGGAATTATTATCGTTTATTAATAATATCTATATTTATTTGAGGAATGATTAATACTTCTTACAGCTCCTTAGCATTGTTCTCACAATACTCCTTAGAATTATGTCTTCCTAAAATTTTTTAGTACTAGCCGACTGTGCAGAAGAAACTATACTGCATCAGTGTATACCCAAGCTGAGAGTATATTTGTCTCACCCTAGTAGTGACCAGATGAAGTCAAAGTCAAAGTCAAAGTCAAAAATCTTTATTCAATATAGAAGTGTTTACACTTGCTTATTGATTGTCAAAAATCTACCGCCGGTTCGGAATTTAGCACCTCGGACCTGAGAAGAACCGGCGGAAGAAACTCAGCGGGATATTTTTTTTTTTTTTTGTCCGAGACAGTACACCACACCACTATTGAGTCTTCTATTCAAATGGAAATTATTCCGATATGGCAACTCACCATATAACCATTTTTTTTATTACATATACTATATAGATATATGTATGTATATATGATTTATTTATAAATATCTATAATCTGCTTTATATTCTATTTATTAGTATTTTTTGTATTTATGTATTTGCTATATTTATTGAGTTGTATTCGTTATTATTTCATAATGTAAGTTTTTACTGCACCGCCATATTGCCGTCTTCCATACACATTATCCTTCTAAACCAAAGGTTGTCTGGAAGAAATGGCTTATAAGCCATAAGACCGCCTTTTGCTTGGCCAATTTTCTTTTAAAGAAAATATATTTTGTATCTTTATGTATATTTGGTGTGCAATAAAGAGTTAAATAAATAAATAAATAATCATAGAAATCAACAATCAAGTACGCTTGTTAACATTAAAATTAAAACCGTCCACAGATCGTCGTTCATGGACTTCTCGAGCAAGTACAGTCGCGACGAGCGGTTCAAGAACATCGAGAAGATGCGTGACAGGGAGACGTACTTCAACGACTACATCGCGGAGGTCAGGAAGAAGGAGAAGGAGGACAAGGACAGGAAGAGGGAACAGGTGAGTGGGATTGTACGAAGGAGATGTTGTACGAATGGGAGATGACGCGTCGACGTTCAGTTGAACCGTTCTATTTGCAAGAGCGGATCATTGAAATGATTTTATGCTTTGAAAGGATATTTTAAGGTTACAGTTTTGTGTACGCTTTGTAAATTATTTATGTAACCTTGAATTGACGAATTGTACAGTTTGATTATTTAACTATGAAAATAGTCTTGAATGTATTGGTCAGTTGAATTCGAAGTAGTTCGGAAAGAATTATTTGAAAAGTAATTTTTTTAGTCCGTAAGATGAGTTTCGTCAAAATCGATCGTATGTATATTTTTTGCTAACATGCGTTAAAGCGAATCAGCAAATATTTAAAGTAAGAACTACAGAAAGATTTGCATTTGATGTACCGCAACTAAACTAACATACATTTTTTAATTTGATTTCAGAAAACTTGCTATAAAATGTTTAATATTTTAAAATAATTGATTATTAAAATTTAAAAGACTTTCAAAGCTTTCTTGTATCGAGTTCGATCCTCGTCACGATGTGTTTTAATTCGTTTAATGTTGAGTTGATTTTGTAGTATTTATGCGAAATCAATTTTGCGCTGCGAATTTGAACCTTACTGAAATTATAATTGATGTTATTATCGTCGAAACTTTAGTTTAAATATGTTTTCAAATCGATATTTGCTTATAATATATATTTTGTAATATTTTCGATATAACCTTTTTCGTTTGAACTATTTTTTTTTTTTTTTCGTTAATTATTTATTGTCTTTGTCGAAGTACAGAAATATGAATCGTACGAGAGAGATTATATCGAAAACGTTTTTGTTTAATATTGATCGTATACTATGCGTTATGAAGTGTAATATTAATTGCTTATATATTTACGTGGAGGGGTATTCCGCCCTCGGTCAGATAACTCGGCGAGCGTCCCCGTCGATCGGTCGCGTGTTCAGAACGCATAGTACATATATAATGTTAACGATGTCTAACGATGGTTGATCTCTTTCCCCTCTCTATCAAGCGACTGTGTTTCATGATTATGCCGTTGAAGAAACGTTCGTTGAGAATATAAAAAAAAAAAAATTGACAACAATATATATGAATTTATAGTTTCATAAATTTAGGTAATTTTTAATGAACTTTAAACGGACGATGTCGTCGGAAGACTCGACGTCCGTTCGACGAGAGATGTTCTCGTGCGATATCCCCGAGCGCTCGCGTTTGCGCGTATAACGGCACAGTCACGCAAACACGTGTCCGGCGGCGGCGGCGGCGGCGGCGGGCGGGCGGGGCGGGGCGGCGCGGGGGAGCACTTGACGAGCGCGCTCGCCCGCGGAGCCTTGGAGTCTCGTTAGTTACACGGCCCTAGAGCCCGGCGCCGATGCGGTCCACGGTTTTGTTTCCATTGATCCGATGTGGAATTATCGATCAGCTCCGTTAGTTTGATATTAAAAGCTTTAATTCATTGATACGATATTATATTGATATAAGTTTACATCAAAACGAGTTCAACTCTGAGATCCCTAAACAGATAAATTTCGCTTTTCTTGTTGGAACATATTATTCAATATCTTCTCCTGTATGTCTCCAAGTATAGTTTAATTTTTAAATCATTTACGATTTCAAATATAATTTATATGATAACGCACTATGCTGTATTAGCGAGACTCCATTGCCTGTTGAAATATTAAATTTGTATGATATGAAAAAAAAACAAAAAAAAAACTCGTTTCTTTTCTTTGAAACCGTTGCGTTACTTAAACGATATAACGTTACGACAATAACGATATAAATTTTTTTTAGACAGTGCGATATATTGATTAAAACTTCGTCAAGTGGTCACCCCGGTTCACAAGACGCGACATAAGGTTAGAAAATAATTTTAAGCAAATAAAAATAATATATATATGTATATCTTAATTAAATATACACGATAGATAACCCTAACATTGGCTGTCAATGTCTTACCTTGCGGTGAGTAAGTCGAATTTTATTATTAAAATAGCAAGAGCCCGGAATGCGTTGCGATGCCTTGATGTTGTTTAAGTTTTTTTGTTTTTTTTTTTATTGTAATCTCATCCGAGACGACGGACTCAGCTTTGGTGATTCAAAGTCGTAATTAATTCGGATATGGGTGTAGCAACGCATACGGGACGATGAAACGAATATTAATTTTATATAGATAAAGATATCCCCCCCCCTGTATAGCTTTGAAAGCTACAAGTTGCATGCCCGTTCAGTGTTGCCACGCTGCATCGGAACATTCGATAGTTCATGGTGATGGGTTGCCAGTGAAATTAAAACAAAAAAAAAAAATTTTTTTTAGTGATAACTGTTGAAGTATTGTAAATAATTACATTTTTAATTAGTAGACATTTGATTGA
The DNA here is from genome assembly GCF_037043105.1 of Vanessa tameamea. Classification (NCBI taxonomy): domain Eukaryota; kingdom Metazoa; phylum Arthropoda; class Insecta; order Lepidoptera; family Nymphalidae; genus Vanessa; species Vanessa tameamea. The sequence continues at coordinate 5,738,220 of NC_087337.1, forward strand.
AATGGAAAATGAGAAATTATGTTTAGTTTTCCCCCCCCTCGCAACTAATTATTTCTTTTTCAGGTTTTTTATTGTAATCTTTTTTAATTGAAACGATCACGGAGACTTTTTTTTTTCGTATATTTTGATAATATATACAATTTTTTTTTTATTTTGTATATTTGTACTTGGAAGCTACTGAACCGTGTCTAATAGTGTTTGAATTATATGTTTCAATAAATATATTAATAAAGTATAAATATACATTGAAATAAAATAAAAAACTCTCCGTTGACGTGTCTAGTTTTCTTGTGAAATATATAAAGCAATCAATTAAAAGTAGTTAAATTATATAAAATAATTTCAAATATATCTGTCCCTTTGTAACACAGAATATATATATGTTTTTTTTTATTTTTTTCAAATTAAAATGAACATTTCGAGTCCTTTTTTTGACAAAAAAAAAACGAAACAAAAATGTAATCTTTAAAAGAAATACTTTAGCGTTAGCAGTTTCACGGGTTCGTTTAAGATGTTAATTTTCCGATCTAGAAATCACTGTCGACTTTCTGGGTTCGAAGCCCAGGTCGGACCGATACAGGTTATGAGTCTGGGATGTAAGTGCACTAGTGTCCAAGTAGTTGTTCAGTTGGCCGCGTCCCTGGTGGGGTGGTAGGCGTTCATGAATAGCAAAGTACAAGGGATATAACGTCAACGGTAGTGTCCATGGGTAAAGTGGCCACCTACCACATTTAAGTTATAAACAAATTACGTCAGCCTTATATAATAATAATAATGTCTTATTTGATGAAAAAATATATGTATATTAATATAATCATTAATACGTTAATATTATTTAACTTAAGTTATTACTGTAATAGTAATGGACAAAGGGGGGGTACTTTCAACCCCAAAATGTCGATGCAAGACGAATCGATAAGAGCGTTATGTATACGCAGACGTACTCGTAATAGGTTTCTGTAGAAAGAGGGCGCGTACAAAAACGTTTCATTGAAAGATTGCCAATATTCCTTCAATGTGTTCAACTGTCAACAACCCCCCCCCCACACACACACACGCACGCACACATAATATCTTTGAATAATGCTTTGTTTTAAGCTTCTATCTTTTTTTCCTAATGATAATGATGATTTGGGGCAAATGCATCACGGATGGTAAATGATCACCACCTTAGACCTTGGTTCTGTAAGAAATATTAACCATTCCGTAATCGCCAAAGACCCAGTCGTGGCGTGTAGGCCCTTAATAGTGTACTGTAGTTGTGTCCCTTGTGCCTGTTATTACTAACCTACACTGCCCTACACACCCCTCAAACCTCAACACGGCAATAATAAGCATAGCTGTTTGGCGGTACAATATCTGATGATTAGGTGGTACCTACCCAGACGGACTTGCACGAAGCCCTACCACCGAGTAAATGTGTTATTATTCACTCGTTTCATATATTTTGTTTAACAGTGGTAGTCTTAATAGTCATAATTGTGTAAAATGTTTTCTATTATCGAACCCGTAAGGCTGTTATCCGCTAGCACCATAAAATTAGGTAGGCTATAAGATACATTAAACGAAAATGGAGGTTGAGATAAAATACGTAATTAAATATAATTAAATAGCTTTGATGTTTTAAGTTTATTAGCGAAGCGTTCCGTATAGTCCTTAACGAAGTCCTTAACGTCTGTGATACGATTCATTGACGATAAAAATGATGCGTTCAGTTTGAATATATTTTTTGTTGTTGGATCTACTGTAACATTAATTTGTTACGCAAAATATAGATCTCATGAAAATCGCTGATGAAATTATAACTTACTTATATCAGTGTTGCAACTTTTGAAATTGAACAATGTATCATGTTTAATATGATTGCAGTGTTGCTATAATTTTTGTGAAGTTTCATTGTTAATACATACGAGTTAATAATCGTAAATTATTTAGTGTAACTTTAATAATAACTACTGAGATGAAATAAGCACTTACATCGTGCTCACACAAACATTTATACGTGTATAGTTCAGTCTACTGTAGTCTATTCCGATGGCAGGAGGGGTTATGAAAAATAAACTTTAACGTTGAATGAAATGACAATCCGTAAGGCGAATGGCGTTTTGAATATCGATGAATTGAAATGTACATGAGAATTTAAGTGATATATTGTTGTATCATAAAGATATATTGTTAATCGGGTGTTAGTTGAGCATAGAACATGTTTTATTGGTATATGGGTATATCAGTCGCGGATTGCCTTTCGTTTTAAGTTTTTGATTGTCAGCTCATTGGTTTAAAAAGTAGCCTATGGAGTTTGGACTTGAAGTTTGCCTCATAAGAAATTTCATCGAATTTGGTTCAGTGGTTTGACTGTAACAGGGCGTTACGTTGACATTTATAAAATTAGTACAGATTTACATGAAAATAATTAAGCCCGCCGAGTTCCTTTCGCCGGTTCTTCTCAGATCTGAGGTGTCTATTTCCGAGTGGTAGAATTTTGACAGTCAATAAGATAGTGTATTGCTTCTATGTTGAATGTTGAATTTTAGTTTTTAAGTTTACATTCTATCTGAGACCGTAACGTGACGCTTTATAAAACGTACATGAATAAATATTTTCTGTACTCGTAATAATATTAATTCGAAATATTTTAGTAGTGTTGCCATTTATAAAGCAACCGTTTATGTCGTGTCGGAAGAACTTTAGCCGAAAATCTCAACTCCGAACGAGTAGTTTCGATCTTTGTGTTTCTCCTCCACTTTCGTTTTTGTAAACTAATGTTTATTCTCTTTCAGGGACTAATCTTTCTTTCATTCCACAGCATTAAAGTTTATTTTTATATATTTTTTTTAAATCTTTTCAGCGTTTAATGTAATGTCTTGTTTTTCAGGGGTTGCAGATATCAGAGCGCTTTTTTTTGGGAGTAACGTGCGGTTTGATTTCTGCTTTGGGGGATACTTGCTATGCGAAATAGTTTTTAAGGGGGGGCGAGGGGTCGTTTGTCAGATTTCGTGATTGTTTATATTTTATTTTGTATATCTACGACTTTGTTTGATGTTGTTCAGAGGGTGATTGGTTAGCGATGCTCCGCTTCAACGTATGGCAAATCTATGATGTCTGAAAGAGAAATCGGTGTTCAACTAGTCAGCCCCTAAACAATGTTTGTCACTAAGGTCGGAAATATTTAAATAAAAAATAAATAATCTCCATCTTGTATACCTTTAAGGTTAGATTTGAATATTTTCCTGGGTAATTTTGAAATGAATTTCATTAAAAGTTATTGTTCAAATGTTCGTAGATAAATGAGAATAATTCCTCCCAGACCACAAACCAAGCCGCACGTCCCCGCACCCAGACGCACCGGTTGAAACGCCTAAATTAATATAAACCCCCCTTTTTTTAGGCCAAGACGGAGTTCATAGCGCTCCTCAAAGAGAAGGCGGTCGATCGTCACGCGCGTTGGGTCGACGTCAAGAAGAAAATCGACTCGGACTCGCGGTACAAGGCCGTCGAGAGTAGTTCCATGAGGGAGGATTACTTTAGGGAGTATTGTAAGATCGTTAAAGAAGAGAGGAAGAAGGAGAAGGACGGAAAGGAAAAAGGTGAGTTTATCGGTAATAGCAGGATCTGGGGGTTTAAAGGTTTAGACCTGATATTGCCTACGGTCTTGTAATAGACAATTAGAATTTTGTGTTATGTTGACTTCTAGACAGGATATGTTATATACTTTGTATTTTAATTGTTGGAAAAGAGTAACTACTGATTTTCTTGCCGGTTCTTCTCGATAATCAACATTTCGAACCGGAGCTAGGTTCACTCAAATACAGTTCTGTAAAATTACGATTCAAAAGTCCTTGTGAGAGCCTACTTGAATAAAGTATGTTTAGTTTATCATTTTGAATGAGGGTGTGCCCGACGCGCTCGCCTACAGCTCCGCGATTAGTTTCGACCGATGCTGATTGTGATTGTTATCGTATGTCCGTCAGAGCGCGAGCGAGGCAGCAAGAAGGACAAAAAGGACAAGGAGCGAGACAAGGACAAGGACAGAGAGAAGGACAGCAAGAAGGACAAGAAGAAGGAGAAAGCCGGTGACGTAAGTGCATAGAGCTCTAATCGGGGACGTCGGCCTGTCGGTCCGGTCGTGCTTTGTAAAATGCGCCCCCGAACGTTTGCCGATGTCGCGGCTGAAACGGAAGATGCACCCGTCTCTTTTTGTTGCAATCGATATGGTGTTAGAAAGGAGGAGACTCTATTAATAGTTTTTTTAACTGAAACCCCCCCCCCCCTTAAGTAACATTTGTAGGTAAATGTCGTTTCGAAATTGTTAAATTTAGAAGATTTTTTTTTTGTGTGCGGTGAATTATTTCCGGGGCGCGAGGGTCCTAGACGACCCCCAAAGGGTATTCAACAATTAATTAAACACTCTATTCATTGAACGATTCAATTCAGCGATTGAACATTGTTATATTTACAGAAATTTGACGACATCCGTGGTCGAGTAGGGTGTACACCGGTTTTCATGGGTACGCCACTCCGAGGTCCCGGGTTCGATTCCCGGCCGAGTCGATGTAGAAAAAGTTCATTAGTTTTCTATGTTGTCTCGGGTCTGGGTGTTTGTGGTACCGTCGTTACTTCTGATTTTTCATAGCACAAGTGCTTTAGCTACTCACATTGGGATCAGAGTGATGTATGTGATGTTGTCCAATATTATTATAATATTACAGAAGTAGGTTCGTACAATTTTTTTCCAAATTGCCGTACAGGTTACTCTATGATCTGGTTATAAAATAATCTGTATTAAGAAATAGCAGTTCCAGTAATTTGCTCACTTGTCTCCGTTCTCGTGAATCTCCTGCAGTCGCGGCTCGAAATAGATCGATCGCTTGTAAATAAACGGTCGTCGATGTTGGTACCATCGACGATTGTTTGATCACGCGAGACGTCGAATATTTATTTCCATTAATTTCGAACTTTTTACAAAATAAATTAGCCATCGAAGTCTGACTTCGTCTGAGTCCAGTGTCAGGACGAGTTGACACGGTTGACTGTTGGTGCAATTGTCGTGTTGATGGTATTATTTTATAGCATTTTTTTTTTTTATTGAACTTTACAGGCGTTCTTTCCTTAACTAACTTTCGCCTCGATTTTCAAATCTTAACTCGTTTAAAAAGCTAATCTGCGACGGACAAAATCGTATTGCTATCGTTTTTTTATATTTTAATCGTCATTGTGAAACACTTTTAACGAAGTTTTTTTTTTTTTTACTATTTCGAAGCCCGGATGAATAGTTCGGGTCTTGGCCTCGTGTCCAATGGCCTGTAACCGACAGTGCGAGACCGCGAAGTGTAACTCGTTTCCGAGTGTTTCAGGCGACTGTCATAATCTGCGGGGGGTCGTTACCCCGCGCGAAAAGAGAATGAAAACTTAAAAAAAAAAAAAAAAAAATTAAAGTGTGTGGTTTTACAGTGTGTTTTGTTTTATTTAATCTGTGGAAGAGACAAACGGAGCTACGGTGAGGTACTATCAGTAGGGAACCTACATCGGACATCCCGCAGAATTATGACAGGCATAGGGTGTGGACACATCTAACTATATATAATATAATCTACCGAATGAGTTTGAAAATTAAAATTTTCACTGTTTGTGTTTCGATTCGACGCGCCACTTAACCGTTAGATGTGGCCTTAACCTAAGACCGCCATAAATACGCTCTTAGCGACGTCAATGCTACAACTAATATTTATGTATGATATTAAATTGTATTCCATTTAATATATAATGCAATTAAATCTCTCTCCACGATCCCGAGACTTTACCATTCGAATGATTAACGTCATAGTTTCATATGAATCTATCCTCTCAGAAGTATTTGATTACGGCAAAGCGAAATATTTTATATGTTTCATAATTAATTTAAATTTACATTTATTGGTTTTTTTTTTTTTTGTTCGTTAAGACAACTCGAATGTTTTTTTTTTTCTTTTTTTTTATGTTGAATATTTATTTTATTATAACACACGTGTCCGATGCAGGTTCGCTTTAAATATATTATTAAATTTGTCTTATTTTTTGTTTTGGTATCGCTTCTGAAGTGCTCCCTTTGTCTCGCAGAAGCAATCCGACCTGTCGACGGAAGACGAGAAAAAGCAACCGACTCCGCCCCCGGACCAGTGGGCGGAGATTCTCGGTATACCCGGCGAGGAGGACTCGAAGGAGTCCAAGTCGACCAAGTCCTCGAAGGAGAAGAAAGAGGAGTCGTCGGAGGCCAGCGAGGCCAAGTCTCGGTCGCCGACGCCGGAGAAGGAAATAAGATCCCCGAAACAGCTGAGATCCTCGAAGAAGGAACTGCCGACCCCCGAAAAGAAGTCCCCGATAAAATCGCCGCCCAAGAAACGCCGGCAAGACTTCAAGTCGCCGGAACCGGAGCCGGAGAAGAAGGGTAAGAAGAAGGCGGCGGAGAAGTCGGAGAAAACGGAGAAGAGGAAACGGAAGAAGTCCGAGAAAGAATAGTGTTTACTTTACGTGTTTTGTAAACGCTGATCGCTGGCGCGGCGCCGCCTACTGCGCGGCCGGGACGATTAGACGCGCGGACACGCGGCCTTGCGCGATGAAATTACACGACGGCCGGCTTCGGGGTGACCTTGTGTTTGAATATTTGTAACTTATACTGTACATAGTCGTCAATGTTATCTCTATTTGTGACGGTTCGTGTCGATGGAACCAATATCGGGGCGGTCCCAGGTGCTCCACCAGCAGCCCAGCAGCCCAGCTGTGGTATATTGTCATGGACATAAGTCAATATTGTATTTGGGGGGGTACATCCCATCATCAGTAACAATATCGAAATAGATTAATATAATGAAACGGCCGCAAATAATAAATTCGGTAATTTCAAATCGCAAGGAATCTCCGTGTCTATTTTTTTTTTAATTTTTTTTTGTTTTTCGTATATTTAAGAGTAAACACTTTCTGACGTGAATGTGATCGAATAACAATAATCGATATCTTTTTTTTTTTTAATTTTACAAAATCGATTTAATCATTGTACGGTCGACGATTCGTCGTTGTAAATATATGGAAGTCGCGGTGATAATTATTGAATCGAACTCTGTACAGTTTGTATATAGACTCTAAGAGGAGTTAATGTACTCTCGCGGTTTTACTTTGAAACGTTCGACGGTCAGATTAAATATTGCCGTCTCGCTCCGATCGTAGTTGATCCGACGAGACGGAAGATATTGTATAATTTTCACGATAAGACTCGTAGTGAGTCATGCGGTTGAAATTATTTAATTCGTTCGCTGTGAATATGTCGATTTGTGAAATGTTTGTATGTATTAGTCGGTCGGGCGATAGTCAGTGTCGTTGAAGGCTCAATGTGACATTTTTAATGTTCAATATATCAGTTTTGTGTATTTGTAGTTTAAATTGTTTTATTCGTATTGGATCTCGAAACGATTTTTGTTTTGCTAACCTTACTAAAGCCTTACATAAAAATCGGTATCAGATTCGATTGATTCTATTTCTTAATATGTGTAATTTATATTATAAAACACAAAATTTCAACCCCCAGTCTCACCCCCTCAGGGGTGGAGTTTCGTAAAACCCAACGAGGAACCTCGCTGCGTAATTTCATGTTTGTAATGTGTCGTAGTTTCTGAGATTTCGTGATTGATCGGTGAGTTGTATTTCGGTTTTGTTATATATGATTCCAGTTGTAGGATATTTACGTTTTAGAATTTAGATAATCTACTCGGTTTTTCTGATAGTTTTGTTGCATTACGTACGAACAGTTCGTTATCTTTATTTATAATACTGTTACAATTAACTATTTTAATAATAATAGTACTCTATTGTTGTGTTCCCGTTAGGAGGGTGAGTGAGCCAGTGTAGTCACAGGCACGAGGGACATAAAATCTTAGTTCCCGAGGTTGGTGGCGCATTGGTGATGTAAGGAATGGTTAATATTTCTCACAGCGCCATTGTCTTTGGGCGGTGGTGACCACCTACCATCAGGTGGCCCATACGCTCGTCCGTCAACCAATGCCATAAAAAAAAAATCAAAATTCCGATAACAGTTTTATTTGGAATATAGTATATTATCCTTACATTAAATATCAGATTGAAGTGGAAATATATATTATATACAATATTATTTAGTACTTTTTTAAATACATGAATGACAAACGTAACCCAGCAGACGTCCTGTCTGGCTTAAAATGTATTTAACAGTCTGGTCGTTTTACTAAACGACGCTCGTCGATAAACTTCCTGAATTTCTATCGCCAGTCGTCCAAAAGTAGATTTATTTGTTTTAGCTTCGCCTTTAAATAGCAATATTTATGTTGGTTAGGTTAGAACCTGAATTAATTTTTATTTTTTACTTGAATGTAGTTGAATTGTTTTCGTTCTGTTTGTTTTTTTTAAATAATATCAGCAATGCCCCAAATTTCTTAAGGAGTTACTAATATTCCGATTTACCCCTCGTTTTAAGCTTATCACTTGTGTTAGGGGTGGGGACGACTATAGCCCAAGGGGGCAGGATCGACCGTTTCGATTACACCTCATACCAAATAATACTAAAATGAAATTTTATAATTTTGAACACGTTTTGACTCGAATCGAATAACCCTATTCTACGATTGGTTCTCGGTTCATGATAGATAATTTTGACAATAGTGACATTCTAATTAGCCATTAATTCTTGGCGTTTTTAATTGAATTCGTTATTTTTTAATTGACGTAGTGCAGATTTTTCTAAGTGTTTTGAATTGTTATATTTTGTATGTACCATTAAGAAGGAGCATTGCAGAACTGTCGATAGTTTGACTATCGATAGTTGACCTCGTAAACTATCCAGGATATCGATAATATCGATAATTTAGGTTAAAAGTAATGTTTTTTGCAATACCATCGATACTATTGCTAAAACCTTAACTATCGATAGTCTTATCGATATGCAACACTAGTGTATCGGTTGGATGTCATGGTCGCTCAGTTAAAAGGCTAGGCTGTTAATTGAATGGTCATTTAAATCGGTTGCCTGCGATACGTACATACCCATCGTTTAGGCGAACGATTGACGCAACGCGACGCGATGTTGTGCAGGTGATAGAACTAAAATTCATGAGTCAATCCACACACATACAGCTGTACCGACATACGTACCGTGTAAGTTAAGCGTATTAATGTTCCTGTATACGTAGTCGGTAGGGATTGCAGTCCGGAAAGACGGATCCGGTAATTCGTCTACCGTATCCGGTGCTAGCAATTTTGGCGAAATGATAGAACTGTTGCACGAGTAGACACTTTAAATGCGCTTGATTGTTAAAAATTGTTTAATCTAGCCTTGATTAAATTACATAGTTAATGTACTGCAGAACGTACTATCCGCACCGATTAAAAAACTTCGGTTTTGATACTGAACTGATATTATTGGCAAGAGCAAGAGTCGTGGTCAAAGTAGATAAGCTTATGAATTGTTATGAACAGCTGTGCTTCGCACATTGGCTATGATTAGCTGTGGTCGATGTTTTATATAAAAATAATGAAGAGGCAGATGACCGCCTGGCAACAACGCCAACAATACAAATGAATCGGATACAGATGACGAAGACACAACGAATGATGATTAACGAGGAGTTACAGTTACAATAACTGACCCTCGTCATCCTTATCTCTCTAAGGCAGAAGTGATTCTTAGATACGATGAGTTTCTTCACCAAGTGCGGAAAGTGGTAAAGCTTCTCAAAAGATTGTCTGCTAAAATCGATATGTGACTGCAGACGTATGTGACAGACGAAACAGGTTAAAAATAATGCCTTACTTTGGATCACCGCTAAAAAACTAATTAATTTTTTTTACCGAACTTGTTGAAACTAATTTTTTTTAATTATAATACAAACTCGTTTTTGTGGTAATTGTGCCACTCGTTAGACAGATTCATCTGAATCGTATTTATCCGAACCGATCCGGCCGGACTGAAAATTACGCCGGATTGCAATTAGTAGTCGGGTAACAGGTATCGATTAATGTTAGTGTTGATTTTAAAAGTGAATATCGATTATTGTGATTCAATAACATCCTGTATATGATAACTCGGACATTGTAAATATTGACAAAAATGTATTGTATGTTAATATAGATTTATAAACTAAATGTAAGTATTTTATGTATTTAAAATAGTGTTTACGTTTTATTTTTTTGGAAATTGTTCCACCCTGTGTAACGCCGATATGTATTAAGATGATACTTCGATTGTAATTATATTTTTTATCTGTTTCTAATTCCATTGAACGATGATTCGTGTAATGTTTAAAATAATACATTTACAATGAATAGTTCTTATATATATGTCTTCAAAACAGGTGTCATATATTTCAAAGACTAACGTTAAGACTCTGGAATGGAATTCTGTATATAGTACGAACTGCGGTTCATCCGCGTCGATTTTCCCGTGTACAATGTGGCAACACTATAAATAATGATGTCTCTTTCCAATGTAAGGCGTTAAAACGAGATAGCAAATGTTTTAGTTGTTTGTACAGGAGGTTGTGTACAATAGATTTTACATCAGTGTATTTTAAACAAAACGACAAGTGTTTAAATGTGTGGAAATTTGAAATAGGTAGGCGGACTGTAAAACTTACCTAACTTAAAAATATCTTACATGACCAATGCGCCGCCGAGCTCCGGAGCTAAGATGCTGTGTTTCTTCTGTCTGTAGTTCACTGGTACAATCACTTTTCAAACCGGAACTCAACAATACCCACGCAGATAGGCGTGCACTCAGGACCACCCAATGATACGTCCAAATTGATAGTAATTAAAAAAAAAACATTCAAATTAAAATTGAGTTAAATCGCGCCCCGCACGTACAACATAGCAGAGATTGGCAGCGCCCCTCCGCTACGAGAGCATCCGGCATCAGCTGTGACGGCATACGAGTCTGTATAAACCCTAAGCCGCACCAATATAGGTTACACAAAATGAGATCACGTTTTTTTTTTCTGACGGTACTTTGTCGAATCCTCAAAATGGATGCAGACTCTTTTAACGTCACTTCTGTGATGCCCTGTCTCAAGTTTCCACTTTGTATAACGTACGAATTTAGTTATGGCTCTTATTACTTAAAGATCATCGACGTCTTGATAAAGTAATTCGCTGAAAATGAACTCAACACGTAGAAGAAATATATATAAATAGATATATAAGGATGATTTATTTGAATGTCTGTCTATAGTACATACTACATAGTAAATGTTAAAATCATTGTCTTTGAATGGAGTTTTTTTTTGTTTTTGAATGAAATAATGATTAGTTTTCAATTATTTTCACAAATATAACGCTACACATCGCCTTGCTCGACTGAATGTTTTCGTTTCGACAGACTTGCAGTTTCTGAAGTCGTGATCAAAGTCGGATTTAACGTATTCGAATGTTTATCAAATCTCGAGATTAAAATATTCTTTAAGGAATTTCATACAGGTTAATATAATAATATAGAGATCAATGAGCGTTCACTGTTTGGTCGGATCGTTAATCTGAGTTTGATCATCGTTTCAGAAACTGACAGTTGTATTTAAAAATACATTTTTATACTATTTTATTTGGAATGTGAATTAATTTTAAGTAAACCGTAGGTTAGTGATATAATTTTAATATTACACATATGTATTGAAACCATTGAATAAACTCACTGACTCACTCAGTTAGTAATGAAGTTCTTAATTTAGCTTGGACATTTTATTTTTTGTTGATATATCTAAAGAATATCTAAATTTTTTGTCCTAATAATATATTGATTACTTAAATATTTAACTACAGATTAACTATTTAAAACGTGACTGCGTTACAGTTTCTGCCCTAATCATGTTGGTACAGTAACATATACATAAATACTGACAGTCCCTTTGTCGCAAACTTAAATATTATTTTTTAACCATTTAAGTAACGTTAAGTCGTCAATAGAAGAGAAATATCGATGTTTAATTCCGTTCTGTCAGCCATTTTGAATCGACCACAGATTGTAAATAGTTGTCATTTTAATCATATAACCGGAAGTACACTCGCGTACTTTATATTTCTACGTATTATTAATGTAAATAATATTCGATTCTTTTTTTTTTTTTTAATTTTAAAAAATAAACACTTATTAGTGACTATGGAATTATTGTGTTGTATTAAATATGTTGTATTGACGTTGTGTTTTATTTATTTTTTTATTTTTTATCGCGTCATACATTTTTATCTTTTAACAAAGGCATTATGGATATCTGACAGAAATGAATGCTTGTTTCCGGTAGCGCGAAAGAAGCCTTTTGTTGTATTAACGTAACGATTGCTTTGTCCGTCGGTACAACTAAATTCAATTGCGATTTGGAGATTGATTTATGTTCGCTTTTGTTGCTAGACTATAATATTCCGAGCGTTCCATCGAACCTAAGGCGTCTGCAAGATTTATATATTTTCAAATATCTTGTCAATAGATAAGTATTTCGGAAAAGAATATTACTGTTTTCACATCATTTAACAATTCTGTTTTGGTTTATTCGAATGTTATTTTAGTTTTAGTCAATCGGGCATCGTTTTACGAAAGATTTGATCGAAACTCCGAAAGTTGCAATTTTTCTGAATTATATTCTTGTATTGGTCTATTTTTGTTCGTGGACAACTTAGATTTGTGATTATAAGGCTTGATATGTTTGAAAGTTTACTATGAGTAAAGACTATGTGTTAATGTAATATAAACTCCCTATTATGCAAATAATAATTAAAACATTGAAATAATTAAATTCGAAATTGAAATAATATCAACAAGTGGTAGACAATAAATGTAAACGAAAATGAATAGGAGCCGGTAGCCGAGGCGTCGGAGGCGGAGGAGGTGGAGCCCGAGGAGACGGAGAGCGAGGCGGCGAAGGAGCGCGAGGCGCGCGCGCAGGCCTCCATCAAGGAGCGCGAGCGGCAGGTGCAGCGCGCGCTCGCCACCAGCCTGCGCGACCGCGACAAGGAGCGCGAGTACCACAAGCGCGACGAGGCCGTGCAGGTGGCCCGCGAACACTTACCCGATGCTTACTTCAATAGAAATATATGACATGCCTAAATAGCGAAGGTCCCTGTCTGGGCGCCAAATCTAACAGCTCGACGTCACACTCCAAGAGAGAGACGTATCATAATACGTATATATATTTCAGTTAACGTCCATTATATAACGACGTCGCTTATAAAATTCCTTTTCCAGCACTTCAACGCACTCCTCGCCGACTTAGTGCGGAACCCTGACTTGACGTGGCGCGAAGCTAAGAAACAACTAAAGAAGGACCACCGATACGGTCTCGCCGAGGAGCTCAACAAGGACGATAAGGTTTGCTTCTGAATTATACTTAAACAGAATAAACATCTACTATTGTTTAAATTCGCGAGTCAGTCAGTCAGTCAGTCAGTCTGCTTCAGCAATGTGTGTAGTTGTTAAATATTTAGACGGGGACGTTGTCGTTGCAAGCCGATTGTAGCAGTTCCGAGTTTGTATCGTGCAGTGAAATGATGACCTCCGTAGTTGAGTAGGGTGTACACCGGTTTTCATGGGTACGCCACTCCGAGGTCCCGGGTTTGATTCCCGGCCGAGTCGATGTAGAAAAAGTTCATTAGTTTTCTATGTTGTTTCGGGTCCGGGTGTTTGCGGTGCCGTCGTTACTTCTGATTTTCCATAACACGAGGGCTTTAGCTGCTCACATTGGGATCAGAGTGATGTATGTGATGTTGTCCAATATTTATTTAAATTTATTTATTTGAAGCCGATTCCAATGGCGACGAGTAAAGTAAATGAATGACCGTCGACTTAAACTTCCTTGAGATCTCAAGATATATACTTATTCGAGTAGGCTTTTATAAGCACTTTTGAATCGTCGTTTTACAAACTATTTAAAGTGAAGCTACCATCGGTTCGGAATGTAGGTTCTACCGAGAAGAACCGGCAAGAAACTCGGTAGTTGCTCTTTTTGAACATTTAAAATACAGTCGTGTTAGTTAAATACAATTATGTATGTGTGTTATGTCTCCCGCCTGGAAGTCAACGCGTATTCGCTTCATGCTTTTTATCATCTGTATAATCCTGTGTTGAATAATATGTATTTTTTTAAAAATGATGTGAATTTATGAATCGACAGAATCACATCGAAGCTAAATATCTGCCAAGATCTAAATAATCAATGATCTGTTTTATTCACGATGGTTTCGAGAAGGGATAGCGTTTAGATTGTTTCGGGTCCCCGTCCGAACTCTGGAAGTTAACGTGAAACGCACATAAGTAGGTAGGATGTAGTAAGCAGACGCGTCACGGCCGCTGCAAGTCAGCATAAATCTCGATCCGAGCGACCTCCGCAGGAGCGGCTGTTCAGCCAGCACATCAGCGCGCTGTCGAGCAAGCGGCGCGACAAGCTGCGCGCGCTGCTGGCCGAGCTCGGCGTGAGCTGCACGGCGCACTGGCGGGACGTCAAGAAGCAGCTCGCCGAGCTGCCCGCCGCGCCCGCCTACCGCAGCGCGCCGCAGGTCCCCTCACTGATTTCGTTAAAACGCCCTGTTATGACGGCTTTCCCATATTGTTTTGTATTTATCTCAGTAGTTTTAGATTTATTTCTTAAAAAGCCTCGTCTTATATGAAAAATGGCAGTCAATGTCGCCAATCAAATGTGCAATCTAAAAGTTGAAGTTCGCGTAAAGTATAATATTGAAATGTTGACTCAGATGGAGCGCGAGTTCCGCGACTACCAGCGCGACAAGCAGAACGCGGCGAAGACGGCGCTGCGCCAGCTGCTGCTGGAGACGCGCTGCATCACGCACCGCTCGCTGGCCGCCGTGCGCGAGGGGCCCGCCGCCATGCAGCTCATACAGGACACGCTCAAGCACGACGCCAGGTGGGGCTCGGAGTTAGAGAGACGATGGACCTTGTGATACTGAAGCGTTGTGTACAGAAAAGATCAGTTTCGTGTCCGTTTTTGTTTCGACTAAATAGGACGTAAATGGTCATAATAATATCGTTCAATGTTCTGGTCTCTTCTCACGCATAGAGGAATGCTCGTCTGGTTTGAGGCGACGCGGTGTCGGGAATCACAGTCATAATGTCGAGTGCTTGTTAAGAAATAACATTTAATACATGTTTTTCCACTTGACTTGTGTCATGTATAATTTTCAACTCTGTCCTCAGGTACACGGCTCTTGATCACATAACGGAGGAGCGACAACAGATCATAACGAGCTACCTCGAGGAGCTGGAGAAGAAGGGCCCCCCGCCGCCGCCCACGGCTACGGAGCCCTCGCGACGTGCTAAGCAGTGACGGGTAAACAGTAATACCTGTCTGAAGAGTATTGTCTTTAACATCAGGTGGCCCATACGCTCGTCCGCCAACCCAAGCCATTAAAATAGATGTCATGTCCCTTGTGCCTGTAGTCGCATGCGTCAGTCTTCAAAACGTACACAATACGAGTATTACTGTTTGGTGGTAGAACGGCTTGCACGCTTTATTGGACACGTTTCTGATAATTCAAGTCAAAGTCAAAGTCAAAAATCTTTATTCAATATAGAAGTGTTTACACTTGCTTATTGATTGTCAAAAATCTACCACCGGTTCGGAGTTTAGCACCTCGGACCTGAGAAGAACCGGCGAAAGACACTCAGCGGGATATGTATATATATATATATATATTTTTAACCATTATTATGTACAATGATAATTATATTTTAGTTATTTGAAGCAGCCTGGAGGCGATCATTTCATTCCCAAGGTGTGCAGTCAACTAAAAAGTCATTAGTGTTGTAATATCCTTTAGCACACAAACGCTCTTTAGCGATTCTTTTGAATTTTATGATTGAATAATTTTGAACGTTTTCTGGGATCCTGTTGTAAAAACGTATACATTGCCCCAAAAAGAGTTACTAACCCTGTGTAATCGGGTACTTGGAGTAACAAGTTCGTAATTGTTCTTTTTCCAGTTGCAGAGGGACAAGCGACGGAGCATTCTGTTTAATAAGAAACTGTAACCCTCAGCTGCGATTTGTGTCTGTGAATATTTTAGTAATAATTTGTATTAAAAAAAAAATAGAAACACATTTTGATAATTTGTCTTTTATTAAATAACCTTTTTTTTATCTATCTACGTAAGAAAAATTTAATATATATATATTTTTTAATCTATGTTAATTTAAATTAAGAAAAAAACCATACGTTTTAAATATTGTTATTATTAACAGCAATTATTTTTTTTTCATAAAAGTGTATTTATGTAGACAGACTTGCACTCGTACAATTTTAAACGACATTTATTCGCTTAATTGTGCAAAATCTTATTTATGAATAGCCAATAATTATTAAAATAATAATTTTCACGCACAAAAACAAATAAGAAACGTAAATTTGGCTATTTCTTATTCGTATTTCATTTTTTTGCTTCTAAACGTCATTTCTAAACTAACCTAACCTATGATACTTCAAATCAAAAACTACCTCTATAAACAACGCTTGCTCAAATTTTACAGACGGTCTCTGAACGACAAATCAAACGTCAGTTTTAACTGTCAAATCGACACTTGCAGTGTTTACACGTGTAAAATATTATGGCAGTATACATCAGCAAAAAAACATCATTTTCAATCGACCATTTAACGAACACTCGATAGAAAAAAAATAATAATACAGGACTATTAATTTATAAAAAAAAACAGGATGAAAAAAATTGAACCGTTAAAATGGCAAAATCTCTTGCCAACTGCATTTAGAGCTATTTTTGACGTGTCATTATTTGTCGTTCAGAAACCGGCCGTTACATTAAAAATAAATCTGAAAACATAATACAAGTTTTGTTTAACATATTATTAAAAAGTTTAAAAGTCTAAGTCGTCATCCGATAACTTGATGTGTCGCGTGGGCAACTCCCAAATTTTAACATTTCCGTCGCTGTCGCCAGCGGCAACACGACACGATCTGAAAGTTTAATTTATATATGTATTATTATTAATAAACAAATTTCTCGTTCATCTCATAATCCCAAAGATTCCATCTCTGTTATTAATTATCTGTTGCATAATAATGTTTGAAAAAAAAAAAAAACGGCGATACACACCGAGACACTGACTAGCAGCGTCCATAACAAGGAACCTATTAACTTATTTTAGTTTAAATAAAATTATAATGTTCTGAAACCAAACTATTCCATTGTCTAAATGTAAATATTATATTTAATAATATTCAAAAATATTAGTCGTCCAATTTGGGAAGACACTTTATTAATAGACTATACAAGACTAATTTTAATATGTTAATTCCGAAATATATTCCGACGTATCACAATTCCTGTTAAACTTGAATTGTATTTTTTTTTAATCGAACATACCGTTTGTTGAATATTCGTAGAAAAGCATTCATTCGGTCAAACACTCCCAACGTAACCAAATAAGTTAAAAATAAAATAAAATTCAATTCTTAGTTAAATGGCTTTCAGTTGTGCCGACAGGGCACAGATTGTAAGTTGAACATTAATATACTGACCCAAACTGGTTGACAGACACACAAGTGACATCCCCGCAACCATTCATCCCGGTGACGGGCACAAACCGGCCGCTGTTCACGTTGTACACGCGCAGAGACTCCTCACAACCAGACAGACCGAGAACCACGCAGGGCGGCGACAACCAGCTCATGCACGATATTGGAATGTCAAGACAGAGAATCTGAAAGGAAATAAATAAATGTAAAAAGTGTATACGACGTCAAATATCTAAGATGGCGGCTGACAACTCGGTCGTTCTTTCGAAGGTGACTTGATACCGCTCTATACTTTCACAGGACGAGCTCCCTTATTGATTTTTGTACGCTTCGTTCCCCTGATCTTTCATCTGTTTGGCTATTAAACCTAAATTCTGTTCGATTATTTTTGCATTATCGGAATCTAGAGGTATCGATTTTAATCTCTGTCGTCTCACTTGCGCTGAATTCGAAATCGGAGTTAGTTCGTGTTTCTCACTAGCCGTTGTATCAACTCGCAAATATTTCTATTTTGGCACAGCAATCTACTACATCTCTGTCTGTTGCTTCCATTTTAGTTCCAGCATCAGCCGTTTCCTTGATATCGTCGCATTTGGAAATATTCACTTAACTGGCATTTTGTTACAAAAATAATAAGTTCTAGTACATTATTCACATAACTGATAACATTTCCAATTTCTTTTTTTCTCTCGAGATTGTGAACTGTCTAAAGATCGTACACCGTAACACACTGCTTAGAATTTAACGCATTACTTTTCAGTAGATTATAATCTAACGAAGGTACGTATAATTAATGTTAAATTATAAAAATTCTAACCTGACCGAAATATCATAAACTTTGATGTTTATTTTGAGTTAAATCACCGTTTACAATATTTTAGCAGCTTACTATCTCGCGAGATAGATTACTATCTAACGGTATTTAAAATTCTAGTGATATATATAATCTAAGAATACACATTAAACTATTTTGATTCCTGTCACCATACGACGGTTTTCATATCACAAGTGAGATATAAAGTGAATTCTTTCAAAGTAACATACTTGAGAGAAGATTTTTTAAAATATAAACAAAGAAACGTACCTTCAATGGACTCCCCTGGTTAATATCATAGACCCTCAACTCGGAATCCATTGATATGGACACGAATATACCCGGTCTTTGATAACTGAAGGCCACATCGAGAACGCAAGTACCATGCCCCTCGAGGACATCATAAACCGGATCAACGCCTTCAACTTCCGCCTTGATCTTGCATAAAAACAATTTCCCAGTCTTCGTTCCCACCACGAAGACGTCATCGGGGACTTTTTCGTCAGTTGGGCGTAGCGGATAGATTACAATGAAATCAAAACATGTTATATCTGGGGCCAATTTCTGATCACCATTGATATGGTAACAAACTATATTTTCAAATACTTTTTGATCGGCGTTCACTTGCCATGCGTTAAGGGTGCCATCACATCCAGCAGAAAATAGAACCTGGTTTAAGTTTAAATTTTAATAGAGTTCATTACACAGACAAAATCATACATTTTAAACACACAACTATGCACTTAAATAAGGATTTATATAAATAATAATGTTATCTGAAAACCTGATCAGCAGCTCCACGTCGTTTCCCTTTGCCGGTAATCTGCATCATCAAGAAAATGTTCGCTAACGGCGCGTCTGCCCAGCGCAGAGCCGAGACCCGTCTAGAACCGTGACACCCGGCCGGTGAAGCCAACTGAGTACCTTCATCCAAGCTGCCATTTCTCAAATTACAAAGTACAATTTCACCAGAGGTGGTCCCGTAAGCCAACAAGGCGGCGACCGTTGGGTGGTACTTTAAAACACTAACACAATCTTTTTCAGTGACGTCCATAGCTTGGACGAATCTTTCCTCGCTCCTCTTCAGCATAAATACTTTGATAAGGCCGGAATTCTGACACCACGTTTCGTGTTGCATCGCGCCGATGGACACAGCGATAGAATTACCGGCGCTGCTCCAAGTGACACCCAATATCGAAGTGTCATGGTCGCCACACCCGAGTCCGTGCTTGAGTTTGATCTCTTGCAATAATTTCGCGACAATGACGTCTTCTTCGTCTGAATCTGAGGATTCGTTAATGAATTCTCTGTCGTTCTGTTCCAATTGCTCCATCATAGCTGGAGCAACTCTCCTGAGGAATTCGTTCAAACCCGAGGGTATTTCTGATATCTCGTTTGTGCCTCCGTCTTCAGGCTGGGTCATGCAGCCTTTGTCTTTCGACATGGACGTTTGAGAAGCGACGCCCTGCTCACTGAACTCCGTGGTCTGAGCTGAGCTGCTAGCGAGGGATCGGGGGTCTTGAATAATACAGTCGAAGCCTACAGCTTCGCTGTCATACCCACTTAAACCAGACATGCTTGTATTTTCAGCAAATTTTAGACCGTTAGTGTTTTGTTTTGTATGTGTTGCACGTTGCCATGGTAACGAGCCATGTGTATACAAATTGTTGCCAAGTATTTTGTGTTTAACAGAAGTTATAAAATAATATATTTTAAGGTTTTACACGGAATGTACAAGTTTCGTATAAAAAATCTTTAATGTTTTAATTGTCCTTTTTTCAAATCAAATCAAATCAAAATATACTTTATTCAAGTAAGCTTTTACGAGCACTTTTGAATCGTCATTTAACAAACTATTTACAGTAAAGCTACCACCGGTTCGGAAGGTAGATTCTACGGAGAAAAACCGGCAAAAGACTCAGTAGTTACTCTTTTTCAACATCTAAATATTTTCAGTCATGTTAGTTAAATACAATTATGTATGTATGTCATGTCTCCTGCCTGGAAGTCTTTTTTATCATCAATATAATCTTGTATCGAAAAATATGCCTTCTTTACCAATGTATTTTTTACAAATTTATCTATCTGCCAAATTTCAAGTTTGTAGATGTTATAGTTTCTGAGATTTACGACTAATCAGTAAAGGATGTTCACTTTAATATACTCGTATATTAGATTAAGAGCACAGATTTTTGTATTATTTTGTAGAGATTTTGGGGCGTTATATAGGCGAGTTAGTTATAAGTAGCTACATAAAGGCACGCTCCAGCCTTTTTAAAAATATTTAGCCTATGTAAATGAATATGTTGTCAAATGTCTTCCTTTGATCTTCCGTTCTTTTAAAATTGAGTTGCTGTTGCTCGATGTCGTCCAAGTTATCTCTAAAGGACATCTATAACTTTAATAATCAGGTCTCTAATCCTGTTATATCCTTATATTTTGAACATAATTGGTCGTTAATAATTCGTAAAAATAGTGACAGATCTCGGGCACTCACTATAAATGACTAAAAACATCATATGCTGACGCCGAATTTTTGGAACAGAAGACTTATTAGAGATAAACAAATCTTTCATATATAATTTTCGTGTCGGGTATTTTGGACAGCATTCGTTTCGAATTAAAACATTTGGATAAAATACTGCCACGTGAATATTAACCATGAACAGACTAGTGTGATAGAATTACCTTCAAGTCTTCTACTTTATAAGAGGACAAAAGTATTTTCCATTGGTGAGAAATTTTAAAACAGTTTGGTTTTATATCTGAGCCGAGATGGCCCACTGGTTAGAACACGTACATCTTAACCGATGATTTCGGGTTCAAACCCGGACAAGCACCACTGAATTTTCATGTGTATTTATAATTCATCTCGTGCTCGGCGGTGAAGGAAAAAATCGTGAGGAAACCTGCATGTGTCTAATCTCAACGAAATTTTGTTTTATTTTTTTTATTATTAATATATTCAAACTTATATAATAATAAACCTTATGATAAATAAAACGACACATTAAATTCAACACTTTTATATTATATATTTTCAATCAACTTAATAAAATACATTTTATGGCATCGAATACGTGACCGTGTGACGTGCGGTTGAAATGTCAAAATGTGTAGACGTGAAATTCTCTTAAAATGGCGGGAGATCAATGTTTTATATATATATTTGCTATTTCAACAGTTCGTTAACTGATCTTCGATGTTCCATTACGTTTTGCTATCCATCGTATTTACTTTTTTTATAAATAAAAATAAATTTAAACCTCAAATTAACAACCAAGCTGTTTTTATATATTTTATGATTAGTAAAAAATAAATTTTTTGTTGACCTTCAATTCAATATCAAATTATTTATAACCACAGCCTAAAAAACTAAAAATAAAAAAAATAATGACAAGTTGAAATATAAAAAAATGATTTCCCGCCAACTTAAGTGAGCTAAGCGTGGCAATGTGATACAGATCCAATAAAACGAAATTAACATAAATAATAAAGGTTAAAAATTAGTAAGTTTAACATTCGAGCCTCATTGGTTGAAAATATGGACTATAGAAGTAAGAAGTATGTCTGCGTACAAAGAGTTCCGCAAAATATATGACATTAATTTATTGGTTTTTCTCACAGGAAACGGAATTAAAACCAATTATACATTCGCCTTCAAAATTTTCAAATAATTCCGTTAGTAAATAGACCACATAATTATATCGGTAGACCGTTATTTGAGTAAAGACCTCCATTGTTTTTAACGTCAATATTGACAGACAGAACAGATGCTTAGGGTAGCCATCTTTTTTTTTTTTTTAATTGATTAATTATTATAAGACACGAACGACATTTATTTTTTTATCATCTGTGATATATTATATTGATTATATTAAATTACGCTAGCTTCTGTTAAGTTAATTATAATTAAAAAATGAATAAATATTACCATATTAAAGATATAATGATCAGATACTTTGGTACTTGAATTAATATAATTAAATTACGTCAAATGGGTAGTAGAGGTGATGACATACTGGGCATTTAGCATTTGCACTAGTCGTATGGAATTAAAATTATTTCGATTTTCAAGAATTGTGACTAGAGACGCCATCGCTTCGTCTCTCTCGCACTTGTTGCATTTACTTGATTTGAATAGAGAAAGGGCATGTTTAATTATATTTCTTAATGGTTTAGTCTCTATATAATTTTTATTAAATTAAAATTCGACCGCTGTTAGAATGCTTGTCTGACATCTGTCTGTTGGTCACGAATATAATCTATATATATAATAAAAGTGCAGTGTCTGTTTGTAATATTAAAATTACCGCTTTTACTAAATGCATATGTATGTATACACGGTACTTATACCAAAGAAACATTTTTTACAATTTTTGTTTGTCCGTTGTTCCGGCTAATCTCTGGAACGGCTGAACCGATTTTGATGGGTCTTTCACTGGCAGATAGCTGATGTAATAACAAGTAACTAAGACTTTAGTTTGATTTTAAAATTATATATAACATAATAATAAATCTGCGCACCGAACAATATTTTTTTTTTGTTACATTCAAACGCGGCTGAAGTCGCGGGCATAGCTAGTGTAATATAATAAAATTAAAAATTCGCAAGTGACTTTGACGAAATAATCTGTGCCCTCTCGTTACAAATAAAAGTCAAAAGTAAAAAAAAAAAACACTACAGATAATAACGGATAGTAACAGAGTAGTGTAGAGTTAAAAAAGGTTTTATTTTTAAAATTATAGTACAAGAATATTAATTATATAGTTTTTAATGATGTTAGTTAATAGCTTTACGGTAATTTATTTCATTAATTCAAACATCGATTTCATCAAACGCATTCTATCATCGGTCGAAAATTAATAGTTACAATTAAACAAAAATACAATATAAGTTGAACTGACAAAGGAAATAGGAAAATTTTACTTACGAATTACATTAATTTATGTAGAAAATTCTATAAAAGCTATATAATATATTATAACTTTAATAAACTTTAGAGTCATTTAATTTAAGTGCAATTTAAAAATTATCTTCAAAATTGTTTCAACTGACTTACTGATTTATTTTTTAATGTATCGACTAAAATTATATAAAAATAACAATTCGAGACAAAATATTAATGAGACTAAAAAATGATAGAATATAAAAACTTATTAAAAAAAAAAAAACAACACACCATTCTACCTTAACTGCTTTTTTTTTTAATTTAAAGCCTAAGGCATTTTTAAAGGCTACTATTTCCGCACACCATGATAAATATATTTTTATTGGTCACATCTAATAATGTAATTTTATAATTGTGCTTAAAAATATTTGCTTAAGAAATAAATTAGGCTCCATTTTTTTTCCTCTACAGATTAAAATAATCCAATACTTTAAACGCTACTAACAATCATCGGACATTTTTTTAATCTAAAGATGGCGCCTGACTTGCGTAGTTTGAACGTAAATGTAACATGTTTCAATGTGAATATTCGTACAATTGTGAATGTTCGTTCTTTGCTCGCTATCCATTCGACAGTCCGTCGTCGAATATCTTTGAATATGACAAGTCAATATAGAGGGTAATTCTACTAATAAAAGTTCACGCACCAGATTCTTTTCCTCAAACAAATCTTAACCGAAGGGAAACTGGATGTCGAGCTGTATTCGTAAAACAATCGAACTACGATTGATATAATAAACGGCATGAGTTGTGAGCTCAGCCTTGACCTGTGCAGTAGTATTTAGGTATCTTTGGAGGAATCAACGAGCTGGAGTTACTGCTATATGCTTGTCGTCTATTCGACTCTCACTTGTCATTCGGCTGTTAATGGCCGGCCAGCCCGCCCGTGCTCATGAGTAACTATATATAAAACTTGTGAAATGAAGCAAAATTTTGATGTTGGTCCATCTGTACTTATTTGTTCAATGATTGGATGATATGCTATTCGTTAGTGTTACATTACACTTATATATATTTCAACGGTCTTCAATGACAGACATGTCCCAATTGACGAATTCAAGTCAACGTTCGATGTATCACGCGATCAAAGATTGAAATCGCTTCGCTAAGAATCGAACGCATTCGTCTAAACTCGCAAGTCAGTCGCCAGCATAACATGAATTATAATCACAATTTTATTTGCAACGAAATATTAAAATACTTTATAGAAAACTATGTATTTAAATAATTTTTTTTACGTCTTATTAGTTATAAGTGTATTATTTATATGAAGGCGAGTTTATTCCATCCAGTCGTCGCCACCGAATTCTGCAACTTGTACCTAGAAAAACGAAATATTATCATTTTATTTAACTAATGTCTAATTTTTCTAACAGTAGAGGTGTATACTCTAAGAAGAAACTCGAAACTGACCGGAGACCACAGCAAAATGTCACAATGTGAAATGCGACATTAACAATATTAATTATTAGGATGCGTATCAAAACGGCGTATCACCGTCAGTCAGCTGCCAACATATCACAAGTGAGAGACGTAGTGAACTCTTACAGGAACCCATTACTATCGAATATCAAAAAACTATCGGTTTCTAACCCAATAAACTCCGAGCCATGCGCGCTTGATTCATCTCGTGCTCAGATAAGCTCCTCAGCTTCACTTCGAAATAAAATATCCAATAGTAACCTAGTTAAATCCGTTCATCAAAAGGTACACTATTCTTACCTCACTAGGCGGACTGTCGTTACTGAAACCGCCGGCCATCGCATAGCCCGCGAGCCCACCGGCCGCCAACGCGCCCACACCGAGCCCAACGGCCGCGCCCGTGCCGAGCCCACGACGCTGATCGCCTTGCACGTATTGTGTACCGTAGCCTTGTGGCTGCTGTAATATGTATAATATTTGCCAATAGATTATTTGTACCAGTACCATAAGTTTTGGATATTTCTTGATGCGTATTTATTGGGATGAGATGTTACCGAACAATTCAAATAGATACAAACACGAAATACGATCTGTATTTAAAAAAAATACTCACCGCCCCCCCCACGAAACCTGTAACAAACAATATTTCATTTAATCATCACGCACTACACACATAGATTTTAGGAAAAAAAGAAGAAATATCGTAATTCTTGCCGAGTCTTCTCGATAGAATCTACTTTACGACCTTTATATTGAATTTTGTCAGGAAAATGACGATTCAAACGCGTATTCAATTAGATTTGAAAGACTAGTGCTTACTTTTTTACAATGAGGATAAAACAAGTCATTTATATAAATAAGGAAGAGAAATGGACCAAGAATAGAACCTTGAACGACACCTCATCCTGGTCGGAACGTCGTAAGATCTTTTGAGATTCCCCATCGTTTCCTTATTGTAAAATGAGTTAAGTTATTCAATCAAAATCAAAATATACTTTATTGATGATGATTTAAATTTATTACGATTCAAAAGTGCTTTTAAAAGCCCAAGTAGGTTCTTATTTAACAAACTATATTAAGTGAAACTACCACCGAAATGCAGATTCCACCGAAAAGAGAGAAATGCAGTAGTTACCCTTCTCTTTTTCAACATTTAAAAATACAAAGGTATGTTAGCTAAATACAATTATATATTTATATAACACGTTATGCCTGGAAGTCAACAAGTATTAGCTAAACGCTTTTTTATCATCTATATAATCTAACATCATTTAATTATCTATTACTCTTGCGGTTACATTTTTAATGTGCGTTTTATTAATATTATAAGTAGGAGACCGTTATATTTCTATGTAGTGCCTTTAATATCACCTATTATTGCAGTCAATTACTGTAATGATTCACATACTAGTTTGCAGGACGTTAAATGGTTAAGAGATTGTAAAAAAATTGATAAATTCTATCATTTAAATAATAATAAATGAATATATCTAAAGAGCCGCGGGCGATAATCTTTTTAACAGTCCTAGTTGGTACAGCTTCCCAATAAGACCGTTGTGCCAGACTTTGTCGAATGCCTTTGTAAAATTGAAGAATAGAGCTACTGTGTCTGTGTAGCGTGTTGGATGAAAGAATGGCTTAGTAAGACTATAAATCTATGTGGCAAAACACACTGTGGAGCCCGAGACCCCACCCTTACTTGATTACCTTACTTAAGCCTTTAAGTTTAATCGCTCATTCCCTACGCGGATTTCGAAAGTGATATAAAAAGTCTTTAATTTTTTATAACTATCAATACGACGAGTAAACGGACCACGTGATGGTTGGTGATAGCCGTCGCCAAACCGCTGTCTGGTGGACAAAAGTCGATATCCATTCTTATCGAGCATAATTCAGCACGGTGTCCCCCAAGGTTGTACCTTGGGTCCACTGTTGTTTATTATTTATATCGATGATCTGTCCTTGGTAACCTACCTCAAATTTTATTATTTGCTAATGATATTTTATATTAGCAAACAAAAATATAAATTACCCTAAAAATGACGTCAGTCATACATTATATGACTTAACTATGACTATACAAACTTTAGATAAAACTTACTGAGCTTAACTCAGTCTTTTTCCAAAATTTTGCTTTTAAATGTTGAATGAAATTGGAAAAAACAATATTTCATATTTTAATTCGGATGTAGAATCTATTATTCCTATTAATATCTACCAGTATTGTTTAATCATTTCTTCGTGTAATAGGCAAAGGTATTTCAACATTCGTATTCTTAATAATCAGAAGAGTTTATATATTTGAATATTTTTAATACAGATAGGTACATAAATTCATTTGAAAAGGATTTAAAAAAAAAAAACAATTTATCGTGTAATATTTTTATTAACCACCATTATAATTGTACACAAAGTTTACATCAAACGAGAAAATGCAACATACGACGCCTAATGTAATATATAATACTAACAAGAAATAAATTAAACCACAACAGTGTTAAAGTGACTTAAAAAAAAAAACAAAAAAATAAGAAAAGATTTTGCGAATACTACAAGTGAAATTAATAAAATTAATGATTGAAATAAAAAAAAAAGACAATGTTAGCTAATTTGATTTTATTTATTTTCCTTAAAAACACTGAATCTAGTAACTAGTTTGTTAATTAAGAAATTAAAAATTTATTATAAGTAATCAAATAAGTACTGAACTACTTGCTTGTCTTTGTAGAATTGTCGTTTGCTTTTGTATTTAGACAACGAATTTCGGAGAACACTTCTACAAGTAAGAAATGACATTAGCAATTAAAAAATTAGACTAACATCGAAATAGTCTACAAAACTAATTATAGAAACTTTTTCAGATCAACTAAAACATAAAAAAAAAAATTTTGACCAAACTATATCAATCACGAACAATTTTCAATCAATAAAACTATCAATACAAACCAAAAAAAACATTTAAATAAAAATTACATTCGAAAACAGACACTTTAACACTGGATTTAGTAAAAACAAACTTTAAACTCGATCTAGAACTCGATCGTGAAATATCGTAAAGGGTTATATGTAAATAAGTTTACGACATTTCACCATAGCCTCGAGAAACCAGAGTTTAAAATGCTTTCATATAGATTAGTTTAGCAAATCTAACGCAGCTGCCACATCTGTTAGCGTCATCATTAGCAAGTATGGTTGTAGCTTTATATTAAACACTCAAATAGTTCGACGATATAGAAATACAAAAGAAACACTACGTTATTTATCATAATATATCGTTCAATAATAATTTATTAAAATAATTTTATTGTTACAAAAAAAAAAAAAAATTACCAAGAATACTAATTGGGTCTTTATCAATAATCTATTTCGTACGTACAGGCTATTACAATTGGAGCAGTCAAGACAACCAAGTAATGACGTTAAACTGACATGACGTTATCGATCTAAATAATCTGTGGTTTACATTATGGATTCTAGAAAAAAAAATTGTTAAGTGGAATATTGTTCTATTATAAATATATATATATATTAATTATTAATAATATAAAGTATATACTATATGAACCGTGAACTGCATAGCTAAATATAAAGATCGTTTTAACTCCTCTAATCAGTACAAGCTGTACGTAAATTTCAAATGAGATATAAAAAAAAAATTAAAAATATATTGTACGAATAAAACATATAATGAAAAAAAAAAGAAAAAAAACCTAATAAATTACATATAAAACAAATACATTACAAAGTATATTTCATAGAATGATATACAAATTAAAAGATACGGTGAAGTGCGAATCTACGTCAATGAACATGATTATAAAAAAAATCTTTTCCTCACGATAATTCACAAACCACCTGAAATGAAAAATATAATTAAGAACCGTCGAAAAACATCGTATCATAAACTGTAGACGGAAGACAAACTTGTGATCTGAATCGTATGATACATATTCAAACGTTTCTGTAATAAACTCGAGCATATCTTATAAACCAATAGCGTGAGCCGATTTTCGTCCCAGTGATTATGGGACGATAGCTGCACGTCGAAAATCGGTTACGGTCTCATTTTGAGCTCCAGCCGTTGATGTGCAGACAATTAAAGAGGATTCTTTATTGTAATTTACTAAATTGTTACAATTTAACAACGAATTAATTTAAAAGAACGGAATAATGTTACTGGTGGTTTACAGAGCGGTACAGCTGTATAAGAAACAAAATAAAAAAAATAAAAAAACGTAAACAAATTGAACTATTATAGACAAAATCCAATTTGATATATATTTTGTCATTAAAGATTTTATCATTTTGGCACCAAATTTAGATGAGTGACTTGCAGTTTACAATTAAATTAAATCAAAACAAAACCTGTCACAGGTTTCGAAAATCATAGAAAATCTTTTGAATAAACGCGAAGTTTCGCGGGAGAGCCACAAGTTTTAGTAAAACGTCAAACAACATATAACTTATTATATTGTGTTGCCGTTTGACGGGTAAGTGTCCCAGTGTAACAAGAACCAGAAAAATAACAACTTAGTTCCTAATTTTGGTGGGGCTTTGACGGGGGATGGTTAATATTTCTTACAGTGCCAAAGACTATGGGCGGAGACCCACCAGACTGAATTAAAACATTCATCTTGAATTACCACTCTGTTCTCGAGCAAAAAAGAATCACTTCACAAAACATATATGTTAAGTACACAACTAATATTGGTAATGAACTGCCGAAAAGCAGACCTACTGAATCTGCCGATCAAACTACACTTTCAAAAGCAAATGAAGGAAATGATAATTATTTACTTAAACATATCTAAAACTTCTATATTAAATTAAAACAAAAAAAAATAATACCTACACATGACGACCTGTCTCACCGCTAATGAACAAAAGCCCTCAGTAGAAGCCTGCGAAATGAAAAAAAAAAAAAAAAAATCAAAAAATAATGTCACACTAACGAAAAATAAAACTGTGCTAAATTGCCCAAACATTACATACTACTGGTGTTAATAATATTAATGTGATTATTGTATATATAATATAATCGTGCGTTAGGATTTAGAAACGGTGACCTTGAAAAATTAACAAACCACTTCGACATTTAAACGACGCCATACCATTGGTCGAGAAACTCGAATCTTAAAATCTATGATGTTCACTATGGATAAATGAAAACTTTTTTTTAATGTTGTCGAATTTGCTATAGGAACGTTGGATAGATTGAAATTGAATATGGGTTGTTTAATGATATAGTTTTGTATTACTGTAAACCGACTTTTATTTAATGTTTTGAATTATTATTTTTCAATTTATTTTTATTAACAAAAAAAGATTATTGACTGCCGGTCATTATATTTTGTGAATGGCAACAAAATGTGTGCGGGGAAGGAGGATACGGTAATTTGATTCATTCGGTTTTGAGCGCTGAAGGAAAAACAAAAGAAATGAAAAAAAAGAAAAATAAAA
The DNA here is from genome assembly GCF_037043105.1 of Vanessa tameamea. Taxonomy (NCBI): domain Eukaryota; kingdom Metazoa; phylum Arthropoda; class Insecta; order Lepidoptera; family Nymphalidae; genus Vanessa; species Vanessa tameamea. The sequence continues at coordinate 5,768,393 of NC_087337.1, forward strand.
GTGACTCTGATCATTACGGAGTTTTATTTTGGACATATTTTGTTTACATCATGACTAAGGATATATTCATGGAGAACTGTTTGTAGTGTGCAATATAGCTGAGCTGTTAGCAAATCACATACAATATGTAAGGTATGTTTAACTTTACTCCTTCTATTTGGAATAGGGGATAGACTTTAAAGAGCGACCTTTAGCCCGAGTTTGGCCATGTTCGAATACGAATTTTCACCAGCGTCCTTTGTGGTCATTTTAATTCGGTTGTTTTGAAATAAGGTCCTAGTTTTTATATATTTATGGCAAGCTAAGAATTCGGTTATGATTTTAGAATAATCTGCAGGACAAGTTTTATAATGTTCTAAGGCATTTTTGTGGAAAAAAATAAACAAAAAAAATATTGAAATAATATTGTTTTCCGTCTCGCATTTTTCAATTTGCACCGATTATTACTGTTTTAAAATTGACAAATAATCAGTGTATTATAAATCAGAAGAAAAAAATAGATTTTAATTGATACTTTTTTTTAAATATATTTTTTAAGTTTGACTTATTTTGAAAAAATCTAAAAAACGTGATAACTCAAAAATGATTCACTGTTGCATCATGCACATGGGGGTTAAAATTATGGCCCCTATGGTCACCCTTATCCCCTCCTAACGGGAATACGTCGAATTACCAATAAGCCTGTATATCACGGGCACTTAGAACATCATCACACAAAACGTCACTCATATGTCATTGAAATTGAGACCTATGTTTTACTTTAATATCGTATTTTAATATTGAGTCAAATTATTAATAAAAAACAGACTAAATATTTTCCAATTGGAACATATTACTATTAAATCGAAACATTCTACTGAGTTTTTTAAAGCTCGCGTCACCTGCACACCAAAGAGTCGTATCATTAGAGAAATTATAAAAAAAAATGGCGACGATTTTAAATGCTAAACGTGAATAATTCTTTGTTGTCTGTGTTTATATGACACTTGAAGTGGACTTTTCGATACGTATATATTTAAATTGGAATTGGAATTTCCGATATTTGACAGATGTTTGACAGATGTACTTGTTAGGTTATCCAACAAGTGTCTGATTATTGTGATTCGATCAATTAACTTATAAACCCTTGGTAAGTACATAGTCATTGTTATCATTTCTATAAAAAAATGTTATATTAAGTACGAAATAATTTAATAGTCGAGTTTACCTAAACGCATAACATAACCCGTCACTATTATTTATGAAAACGGATCTTATATGTATATATATATATATATATATATATATTTCTTTTTTTGAAAATAATCCGCATTGTACATTTTCAATATATATTTTTTTTGCTGACTGTACTAAGTAACGTTAAACAAATATCTTTTACGTAGACACGACCTATTCTACATACCGTCGACATCAACATTGGTAGTATATTCTACTATATACACTTCCAGTGAGTTTGCACCACAACAAATGTTAATAAAACCGTCACCAGAACAAGTGTTAAAGCCATAAAAAAATACACCACAACCAATAACTACAAAATTAAAAACAATACTTACCTTTTAAATTCTATCGCATCCTTTTACACTTTATTAATAAAAAAAAAACAACAGCGTTAAAGAAAACCTTTATATCAAAGCGTTTGTTACGATCGAAACAGCTGTTACAATAAATTAAGTTCTCTACAAGTACGGTAATCATATTCCGAGCTCGTAGTTCCAATATCGTAATCATAGATGGCGCTTTAAAATTTTACTCACTTCTTTTTTCATAGGTGTTCTTTTTGGCGTGGGATAAGGTCCAAATGTTATCAGAAGGAGAGGGATATATGCAGCCGTATGTGAAATATAAACTGTTCGTCAATTTATTGCAATATTGTCGTAGTTCTATCACTATACTTGGCACCTTTGTACATGATAAAGTTTCGAGTGAGTACACCATCCCGTTTATGAATCACCGTGCACTAGAAAACCGTATTGTCCCCGTATTCGATCACTTATAATTAAAAAAAAAAAAAAAAAACCATTCTATTTACACACCCTGTATTTACAATTTTTATTGACACGACTGTACATGTTAGACAACCGCGTTGCTCTCCACCGTACCGGTTACTCGTCTCAAATCCGATCACTATATACAAAGTACGACTCGTTTTGCTTACGAGTAGTAACATTGTCTAATCGACGTTAATATTCATTTATTGAACCAATATAATCTTCATGAATTAACCTAACCTACCTATGGAGACGTAGGAAGTACCTTTGTGTATAAAAGGCTTCCTGCGATATGTATAAAATCTAGATCTCGCTACCTGTGACAAATTGCCTGGATAAGGAGAGGATAACCTAGATGCCCGGACGCAGCCTGACCTTGACCAGAGAACCAATTGTAGTAACAAATTATTACTTTAACGGAATCGTATCGAAATGTCATCATTGCTGATCAGCCGTATTCCTACTCTCCTAACATTTCATTCATCCATTCATTCATCAGCAACCCATACTTGTCCACTGCTGGGCATAGGCCTCTCCAATTGAACGCCACCGTGTTCTAACTTCGACTACTCGCATAAAATAATAATAAATAATCTACTAACACAAAAATACAATTACGGTTCGAACAAAGTTAGATCAGAATATAATAAGGAACGTATCATAATCGAAATAAATAAATGGCGAACATTCAAAGATCGGAATAGAATCGAAAGCGTATCGAATAGCCGTTATACACCCCCCCCCATACGACCCACATGAGATACTTTAACCTCTACAACATATTCATTGGTTTTACTTCGGATCCGTAAGCAGCAATCCAATTAAATACGCAAACAGTCTAACTACCCGTAACCAAAACGAGGCGTTCTTTGTACATGGTGACCGAACATCAATCGTTTATAAAAAGGGATGAGATATACTTGTAAAACACCAACGCTACCGGGGACAAGTATGTCAAACCAGGTCGAAGGCAATGCGCTGTAGTTCGTAGCCGAAGTTGAAAATACTTGCGTAGCAAATCAATAGCTTATTCGAACCAATGACAAAGAAGAATGAACAAGTCCGACCTTGAATTGATGCGATGTCATTGGTCGAATCGAATTATCTATGACGTTTATTATGGTACCGCGAAGAAATGACATTTTGTATGTTATCAGAACTCCGTGGACATTAGTTGTTAAGTGAAATCGTGTTGTATTTAATGAGACATATTAATCAAGAACTGTTTGTAGTGCATAACATACATGGTATATGCAAACCGAGATGGCCGAGCGGTTAGAACGCGTGCATCTTAACCGATGATTTCGGGTTCAAACCCAGGCAGGCACCACTGAATTTTCATGTGCTTAATTTGTGTTTATAATTCATCTCGTGCTCGGCGGTGAAGGAAACCTGCATGTGTCTAATTTCAACGAAATTCTGCCACATGTGTATCCAGCAACCGCATTGGAGCAGCGTGGTGGAATATGTTCTAAAACCTTCTCCTCAAAGGGAGAGGAGGCCTTAGCCCAGCAGTGGGAAATTTACAGGCTGTTAATGTATAAAAAATGTAAACAAGGTTTGTCTATCTTTACTCCGTCCTTGGTTTGAATAAACTATACTATGAGTATTTATGGAGCGCTCCTATTAAAATGAACACAAAACCGGAATTAGAAAAGTATGTTTTAATTATTTAAATTAGCAGATTTAGGGTAACCATCTGATCATAAGATAAATAAATAAATATTGGACAACATCACATACATCACTCTGATCCCAATGTGAGTAGCTAAAGAACTCGTGTTATGGAAGATCAGAAGTAACGACGGCACCGCAAACGCCCAGACCCAAGACAACATAGAAAACTAATGAACTCTTTCTACATCGAATCGGCCGGGAACCGAACCCGGGATCTCGGAGTGGCGTACCTATGGAAACCGGTGTACACACTACTCGACCACGGAGGTCGTCAGATAGACAGAAGATAAGTCAATGCCATTGATAAACAATCAATTCAACACGCCACCAACCTTGAGAACTAAGGTTTTATATCCCATGCGCCTGGAGTTACTCAGCTCACCCTTCAACCCAGAACACCATAATACTAAGTATTTCTGTGACGATAGAATATATCATAAGGCATAGATTTAAATTCGTTGGTGCAAGCCCGTCTGGGTAGGTACCACCCACTCATCAGATATTCTACCGCCAAACAGCAGTACTCAGTATTGTTGTGTTCCGGTTTGAAGGGTCAGTGAGCCAGTGTAACTACAGGCACAAGGGACGTAACATCTTAGTTCCCAAGGTTGGTGGCGCATTGGTGATGTAAGGAATGGTTAATATTTCTCACAGCGCCTTTGTCTACGGGCGGTGGTGACCACTTGCTCGTCCGCCTACCGATATCACAAAAAAGGGCACATAGCTGTAGACGCAATGTTCATTGAAAGATTGCTATTAGCAAACTAATCATTAGGAAAAAAATAATTCAACCTTTCGATAATACGATTATGATCCTTGTGGGTATTAGTAATAAGGATAAATTACCACTACGAATATTTTCAACTTTTGTCCTAGAAGCCCTGACTCTAGTATCAAGTATACCCGATCCCCTTCCTTCAAAATACATGCAAATTCTTAAGCGAAGCCGATGGATATTATATACATGACTACAATATTAGTTGATTAGTTATTATTTTGTGTAATGATGTGTTTTTAAAATAACACTAAATAAATTATTCTGCTAACCGTCCGAATTGACGACGGATAGCAAAACAGTTACAAAAATTATTTTTTTTTTCGTTTCTTTATATGAAGGCAGCAAAATATGACGCTTCGATGGTAGGTCACAACTGAATGGTGCATAGTATGATTAAAATGAGTTAAATTCTTATGACATTTCACTATACCAATATTCAAGTTTGGCGGTACTATCACAAAAACAATTACATCATAATTACAAATCTAATTGATTCACAGATTTTTAGCTTCGGAAAACAATTTAACTCCACAAAAAAACCAATAAAAAAAAAACAACTGATTTTAAATTTATTAATATTTTTTATAAAACCATAGAGAACACACCTACCATCATTGAAACACACGTAAAACACGACACAACACAAAATTATATTAGTCAATCTTAATATTAAGCATTTCATTAAATCAATGCTTTCCTGTAAGAACTCACGTCGTATCTCACGTGACATTACGACTTTTTAACGAGTATAAAATTTAACCGTTAGAATTAAAGTCACCTTTTTATATTTCACGTCAGCGCGAGTCTCGAGTTGGTTCTCACAGAACAGCTGTATAGGTCGAGGTCTTACCTTGCGGCGCTCCGTAGCCGGGGGCGCCGTACGCGGGCGGGGCGCCGTACGCGCCGTACGCGGGCGGTTCCGACTGGAAGTATCATAGAACACATCTTAATACTTATATTATTAAAAAAGCATAATATTCAACACAGGATTATACAGATGCTAGAACAGCGTGGACCTAATACTCGTCGACTTCCAGGCAGGAGACATAACATACATATAAAATTGTATTTGGCTAACATGACTGTATTTTTAGATGTTGAAAAAGAGTAACTACCGAGTTTCGTGCCGGTTCTTCTCGGTAGAATATACATTCCGAACCGGCGGTAGCTTCACTTAATAGTTCTGTAAAATGACGATTCAAATGTACTGCTGCTGTAAAAGTCTACTTGAATGAAGCATATTTTAATTTTTATTAAGTTGTAATATACCTATATATCCTGTATTATTACTATATACTATTATTGGAGCAGCGTGGTGGAATATGCTCCAAACCTTCTCCTCAAAGGGAGAGGAGGCCTTAGCCCAGCAGTGGGAAATTTACAGGCTGTCAATGCAAAAAATGTAATCCTGTATTAAAACCGAAGAATACTCCTAGCTCTTCCATCAACAATATAATCTTGGATAACATAGATGAATATTTTATTTCTGCTATGTAACTCACCATATACATCTGGCTTGGTGGTGGCTGTTCGCCTTCGAAGCCAATGAACTGCATCATCACGTCACCGTCGATGGTCAAGTGGGAGATGCGCTGGAACGGCAGGCGGTGAGGGAACTCGCAGAAGTGGACGCCGTTGAGAGCGATCTGTAATAACAGTATATTAAGAAATAATTTATACAGAACTGACTTCGTTCGCTTGGAGTTCAGTTGTGACGAAGAACTTAAAAAAAAAAAAAAAGAAACGACGGTAAGTTTTATCCATATTACTTATAATGATAATTAAATAAATAAATATAAATAAATATTGGACAACATCACATACATCACTCTGATCCCAATGTAAGTAGCTAAAGCACTTTTGGAAAATCAGAAGTAACGACGGTACCACAAACACTCAGACCCAAGACAACATAGAAAACTAAACTCTTTCTACATCGACTCGGCCGGGAATCGAACCCGGGACCTCGGAGTGGCGTACCCATGAAAACCGGTGTACACACTACTCGACCACGGAGGTCGTCGAGAACTTGTGTCCAACCTTTTGATATCCACTCTAAGGGATTATAAGGGGGCCTATGTCCTTGGAGTTAAAGCTTGCGTCATATGAAATTTCAACAAAAAATCGAGTCATTGCTTTAGAAGTGAAAGCACGACAGGCGACAGAGTTACTTTCGAAAAATTAATTCGGAAATTTTACTCAATAATACAGTTTTTCTAGAAGCTACGGGGAAACCGGCTGTCATGGTATGGGCATGTTATGCGGAGGAAGAAGGACCATGTTGTGAGGGACCATGAGTCTTGGGCATGGATGGATATAGAGGTAGGGGACGACCCAAGAAACGATGAATGGATTATGTGAGACGAAATGGTTAGAATGTTACTTGTGAGATGACGTCCGACAGAGAAGTATGGAAGAAGACATGCCGACCCCAAGTAAAATTGGGATAAGGGCCGGAGGATGATCATGATACAGTTTTTCTAACTTTGCCGCTCTGTTGTTACCCACTGACCGGGCATATCGTCACACTGTTAAACTTTTACTAAGCTCAACAAAATATTATTAAAAAAAAAAACAAATATTCATGATTATTTATCAATCACTTGATGTTTTCTGACGATTTTAGCCAAGGCAGCTGTTCCCAAAGGAGACTAGCTCACCACGTAGGTCGTATAATTGTGCATAAATGTGTGTCCAAACACAGATGCACACCCTATTCCCACAGTCCAATAATCACTAGGCCGTATACGATAGCTACTAGAACAAATGAGCGAGATACCGGGATCAAAACGATGGGAGTTTTTGAACGGCGTGAGACTCTTCCCTAAAAACGAGTATACAATCGACTTACACTACGACTCTGTCATATTTGATGGAGGTTTTCGCTGGCACGTTCGGGAACTCCAGCTAATTCTAATTCATTGCTCAGGTGTTGTTGCGCTTGCACGTTAAGCTCTTTTTGTAAATCGGACACCTTTCCTTCGAGAGTTTTAACCTCGGCGTCACGAGTTTCTTGAAGTTTTATGCGATTTTCGTTGATTGCTATAGACGATCCCAGTTCTTCAAGTCTTGTTTGGCAGCAGTTTAGTGAGGCCGTGGCAGCCTCGAGATTTATTTTTAATGAAGAGATTTCTCTTGTAAGAAGGCGGACCTCATCTGCCAGTTCCTTTACCTCGGAGTTAACGTACGTGTCGCAGTGAGAAGTATCCGTCTTTTTCCTCAAGGTAATGTTCTCTTCCGTAGAGCGTATCGGAGTGGAGCTATTATCACCTCCCTTTCTATGCGAAGCACAACAGTCTGGGCATTTCCATATATTTTTCTTGTCTGATAATGCAGTTGTATTAATGCACGACGTGCAGAAACTTTTTTCGCAGGCAGTATTTGAACATTAACGAGCCAAGATGGCCGAGTGGTTAGAACGCGTGCATCTTAACCGATGATTTCGGGTTCAAACCCAGGCAGGCACAACTGAATTTACATGTGCTTAATTTGTTTATAATTCATCTCGTGCTCGGCGGTGAAGGAAAACATCGTGAGGAAACCTGCATGTGTCTAATTTCAACGAAATTCTGCCACATGTGTATTCCACCAACCCGCATTGGAGCAGCGTGGTGGAATGTGCTCCATACCTTCTCCTCAACGGGAGAGGAGGCCTTAGCCCAGCAGTGGGAAATTTACAGGCTGATTATGTTATGTTATGTTATGTATTTGAACATTTTATACGGTTCGCTTCTCTTGTGGTTTTAATACAGCCTGAACATTTCATTGTCTTATAATAAAATTGAAAAGAAAAATAAATAAATAAAATTATATTGTTAAGTCGCGCTGGTCAGTAGAGTATCGTAATACCGGGGTTTGATCCTGTGTCCTGGCAATGGACGTGAACAAAACTATCACAATCCAGCGGTACGCACAAATTGCTATGCGGAACTCGTGGTACTTCGCGAAAGTAAGTGTAGTGTTTTCCAATGTATCAGTGACTGATGTGACGGGTTAATGAACTTTGTTTAGAGTTTATTGAACCCACAGAAACGACACTTTAAGTTACCTTGAATCGACTTGCAACAGTTTTTCGTATTATTTTTGTTTTCTGTATAGCACTGATGTATATATTATACTTACTTGTAACTCCAAGTTTACGTATTTAATGTAAATATCTACTCACTGATAGTAATTCAAATTCAAAAACTTTTCCCGACTCAAATTAAAAGCACAGCTTAACAACACGTCTACATACCGACCGAACTTGTAATAGACAGAGGATAGATATGACTTACCTTAAATGACTGAGTATCACAAAGTACAAGAGCCTCAAACGGCTGCCCCCTAACCAGCGGCATGCCACCGTTAGTCTCCTCCACGCCCCAGTTCATGGCCGTCAAGTGGTTCCTGACCACGCACATCTCGACGAAACGGAAGTTCAGATGCATGGCTATGTCATCACGTGGGTCCGTATTGGGGCCGCATTGGAAGTTGATAGCAAACCTGGTAACGAAACGTTAGAATCGTATCCGATAACAATGGAAGGACTTAAGATAAACAACCCTAATATTAACATATTCCATTCGATTTACTAATAATTCCATTGTAGCCGAGATAGCCATATTTGAGAGCCGAGATGGCCCAGTGGTTAGAACGCGTGCATCTTAACCGATGATTTCGGGTTCAAACCCAGGCAGGCACCACTGAATTTACATGTGCTTAATTTGTTTATAATTCATCTCGTGCTCGGCGGTGAAGGAAAACATCGTGAGGAAACCTGCATGTGTCTAATTTCAACGAAATTCTGACACATGTGTATTCCACCAGCCCGCATTGGAGCAGCGTGGTGGAATATGCTCCATACCTTCTCCTCAACGGGAGAGGAGGCCTTAGCCCAGCAGTGGGAAATTTACAGGCTGATTATGTTTATGTTATGTCCATTGTACAAAACACTACAAACAGTTCTTGATTAATATGTCCATATTTATAAATTATTCCACTTAAGTCCACTTATATCCACTTTATTTTTACTTCCAATATTCCGATAACAACGTAAGCAAAATTCAAATATATTTTATTCGTAAATCCATAGTGAATATCATAGATTAACATCAACGCAACCAATGATATCGCGTCAATTGGATGTCAAAGTTGTCTATTTTGGATTTCGCCGACATTATAAACGTAAATTTTTGACACATCGACAATGAATACCGCGTTCAATTCAAGGTCAGAGTTTGTTTCGACTCCTCGTGTCATATTTATAGATTCAAGTCATTTGTAAAAGATACACTGGTAAAGAAGGCATATTATACGATACAAAAGTATATTGATGATAAAAAAGCGTGGAGTTAATGCTCGTTGACTTCCAGGCAGGAGACATGACACACATATATAATTGTATTTAACTAATATGACTGTATTTTTAGATGTTGAAAAAGAGTAACTACTGAGTTACTTGCCGGTTCTTCTCGGTAGAATCTAAATTCCGAACCGGTGGAAGCTTTACTTTAAATATTTTGTTAAATGACGATTCAAAAGTGCTTGCAAAAGCCTACTTGAATAAATTATATTTTGATTTGATTTGATTAGAATGAGCTAAACCTATTTGTAACATTAGGTTCAACGTAAAAACTTAAATTTTAGTATTTTAAGATTGTTAACGACCACAGTTTATGACTTAACTAGTATCGTAAGTGTTCTAAGGTAGTAGAAAGGAGTGATGTCTAAAATAAAATCTATAACCTGACCGAATCCTAAATTATAAATAAAAAACATTGTTGATTATTTTGTGTTTTTTTTTATAGTTTTCTACATAAAGTAACTATTTTTTTTTCCCTGTGATTATTAAAATTTGACTCACCTTTGACCTCCTGGTGGAACGTTCCCTTGGAAACGGACCATGCGGCCAGGGTACATACCCCCAGGAATTGGTTGGACGCATGGTATTACCTGCAATTCATAAGACATTTGATGAAAAAAAAAATACGATTGTGTCAGATTAAGTAAGAAATAAATAAATAATTAGACAATTACAAACAAGGCTTACACTATGTATTGTATGTTTTAATCAATTCTGTAATAACAATAGTTTAAGTTATTTTTGAATTGTGTTGATAACATTGATATTAAATAAGAGGGTACTTTGACTTTTCTGTTCATTATTGTGAGTCACGTAATTTGTAGTGAGGCTTATATAAGTGATGGAAGCTCCGTACAGAACACTTTTACTTTTACTTTTCACTTTGATCCTGGACCAGCAAGTTGCTGCTAACATTTAAGGTACGATATAATTTTGTGATATACTATAATTGTTATTGCTTGTTAAATTATTGATGAATATATGAATTGTTTAAATAGTTTGTTAAATGACGATTCAAAAGTGCTTGACTAAATAAATATTTGTGTTTCATCTATAATGTTTTATTGTCTTATAACCTTAAAATATAATAAAATAATAAATAAATAGAAATTATTCTCAAAATATCCTGACATAATGTATTAAGTGTCTATAAAAAATCTAACACGTGATAGAAGTGAATCTTCTTAAAATATAAAGCTTTCTTTCTCTCTTCTCTGACGTAACGAATAGTGCCTACATGTTCAAATTCTCGTCTATCTAATGAAGATTGAATCTTTGCCTAAGAAGACTTACTTCATATAAATTTAAAGTTCCTCTTAAAAAACCTTAAAGCATAAGGCATATTATTCTGTATAGGATACAATACGTGATAAAGTCTTGGAGTCAGTATTCCTTGATCTTAATAGTATATTTATGTTGCTCGGGAATCCCAGAAGGCTATTGGTGTATACTCCGATTTGTTTAAAGCTTTCGATTGTGTGATACACGAAACGTTATGTAAATTTTCACAAAAAAGTAATAAAATAAAATATATTTATCATCATAGCTCAATACTCGAGGGAAGGAAATAAAGAAGTTTTCGTTAATGGAATGCAATCTCAATTCTTAGTCTGTGCTATAAGCGGGCGTTCCACAGGGTTCATTTTTAGGTCCTCTTCTATATCTGGTATGTATAAATGGTATTTGTGATATTGTATTATTTTCTATACTATACTATTTTTTCTATATGATACTGATAACCCGCTGAGGTTAAAAGTTGACAGAAAAGAAAATGTTCCAATACAAAATTTGTTCACAAAAAATATTATGTTTTTCCATGTTACTAAAGTTTTCACTGTACCAAATATAAAACAACAGAACTTCAAGTTGCCGGACAATTGAATTATTAGTTTAATCTGACGGTGCAGTACTTTAGGAATTACTTTTGATTGAAACCTTGCTTGAAGATTTTAATTCACATTTGCAGGTCAGACTCAGCTCCTCAGAGACAGACTATAAACTGTCATTATTGCTTGATTAGTATATTTTGGACATTTACATAGTATATTGTTATATAGGAGGACTATCAAACGCTCTACCTAATGGTAAGTGCCTACCACCGTCCGCAAACATTGGTCCTGTGAAAAAACTAAAACGTTGCTGTCACACGTAAGCAATTATGCGCAATATTATGTCATACATTCCATGACAGGATGTGACATTGTATTGTGTGTATATGTTAAAACCCTTAATTGCATGTAATTCTAATACATAGCATATATATATATACTTCCACATACATATGTTACTACTAATGTTACTTAAACAGATACATAACGTAATTAGCTTGTATCTTTGTTTCGATAGGAGCGGACACCGTGCTGATCAAACCATAACTTAATAAGGATATGCCTATCCAATAATACGCCTTTTATACAATTTGTAACTTAACTATACTTTTTAATATACCGATATTTACAAAATATGATCAACCTTTTACGATAACATGCATACGCTGATTTCTTGTCTTATGTAGTACACTAACTAGCAAATGGACATCTTGATCACAAGTAATCACCAACGCCCATAGCAACACTGGCCATACCTTACTAACATGTTATATCCCTAGTGCCTGTAGTTACACTGACTCATTCTATCGATAGTACGAGAAAGCGTTAATTAGAGTTATTGAATTACTAATGAGTGCTACAAATTAATTACGACTGATAAATGTGAATAGATTCATAAAATAAACTTAATATAAAATATGTTGCCGCTGTTCGGCTACACTATGTTATAATTCAATTGACATAAAAATTATACATACTATCTAAACGTAATATATGCTAGTTTCGTTCGTATTGTGATATTAATGTTAGAATAATTTAAATTACAAAAGATGAACTGTTTTAATGAATAAAAAATACAGTTTAAAGATTCAACGGTTGTTTCTTAAACTTTAGGATGTTTCATATTACGTAACATTTTACGTACATTTAATTCAATAGTTTATAAATTTATTTATTCCAAGCCAATTCAATACTCTACAAGCGCTTTCAAATTGTCGGTTCACAATTTAGAATCTACCGAGAAGAACCGGAAAGGAAATTGGTCGTTAGTGTTTTACATTCATCAAAAACAGCACATATAATAATCATATATAACTACATTTAAGTATACATCAATAAGCTATGAAGGTGTTCCACTCCCCTCCCCTCATTTAAGTTTAATAAATTTTTAATAAACTTAATATGTAATCTTATATAAGATTGTAAACGAACATGGTTATTTTTATGGGATATTTACCAAGTTTTTTATTTTTATTGGGTTGAGCTCGATATTTCGTTATCTCCTCGACGTTATCTACGAATGTCTTGTACACGAGACTTGTTTTGTTTTGTTCTCGTAAATAAATATCCTATCTAAAATACTTGTAGAAATGTAATTTAATTTGTATTTGACTTTATTCTTAGACATCTCGCAGTCAAATTAATAAAATCTGATAATGAATTAACTTGGACAGTCATGCCTTCATGAGTTAATATATCTTTATTTTATATGAAAATCAATAAAAACTAACTCCAACCTCCTTTACCAGCTAATAAACCTGATTTATATTAACTTGTTTTTTAACTCGAGTTTTCTGTTTATTGGCAATTGTACAATTGTCTATGGTAACGTTTTTTTTATTATATAATTAAATCGAATATTGAATTATGTCTTTTTATAATGAGCAGCAGTGAATTAAAATTCCATCAACATACATATTAATTTCAAATTTTCTATTGCAATTAGTAATCTTGTTAGATAAGAAAACTGAACTTAATTTATCTCTCTAATGATTTCGGTTTTTCACAAAGGTAATTTTACTATGAACAGGAAAAAATCTATTTAGGCATAATCATGACGCACTCACAGAAAGGAAAAGGGCCTTGAACTGAGTTAGAATAGCATCTTTTTGATAGACAGTTTCATTGAAATCTGCATGTAAAATTATCAACGTAAGAACGTCAATTAAATTCTATTTACTTTGTAAATTACGTTGACGAACAACTGATATCGAAGTGATGCCCTTGGAATCACCAAAGACGTTGTAATAAGCCACCTATGTGAGTTATATTCATTAAAGATGCAGAATATAAAATGTTTTCTTACCGGGCTGTAAATCGGCGGTGCGGCCATATTTTTATCGTATAGTAACTGTCCTTGTTAAACTTAAATAATACTGCTTTATATATCTTCAACGATTTAGCAAATATTATACTTAAATTCACCGGTTACGCCTTAATCGCAAGTAAAATACAGTTTGTAGTTGATTATTAGACGAGAATGCGTCATACGTCATATGACGGCAACTGAGAAAACAATACGTCAAAAATTAATAAAATATTGCTATACCAAAAAAAAAATCCATAAAAAGACAACGCAAATAAAACGAGATTTTTAAAATTGATAAAAATTTTGCATTTATTATATCTCGTAAATATATCTCACATCTCTTATAAATATATTTTCAGTATGACTATTATGTCGTTTTTTTAACATATAATTAAGATTAAAAAGCAGGATATCAATGCAATAATGTCATGTAATGAAATTGTAAATATTGCAAATGGCAACAAAAGAAAATATTTTTCTCCATTCTTTGACGCATTAAGCCTATTGTAATAATGATTATTCAGAAGTAAAACCAATTTAAGCTAATTAAATTTGTTTTTTACGCCAGACGATTGTCACACAATTCGTCGCAGTTGCGTCTGCATCTGATAAAACTTGTGAACCAAAATGACGATCGAAGGCAATAAGGACGAGGCAGATAGGTGCATAGAGATTGCGCAAAATGCATTCTCTGCTGGAAACGCTGAGAAAGCTGAACGTTTTTTGCTCAAAGCCGAGCGTTTATATCCTACAGCGCGGGCCAAAGAACTATTAACGCGAGTCAGAGCTGCAGGCAGTACGGGAAGTGTGCCCAAACGTACGCCTCCGAGCAGCCCTAGTGCGGAAGATATACGACGAAGGAAAACTCCTACACATCAACCTCCTCAAAGGGAATATACTTCAGAACAACTAGAAGCCGTACGCCGAGTGAAAACCAAGTGTAAGGATTACTATGAAGTACTAGGTCAGTACAGAAATAGTTAAATTCAAGGTCGATATTATTACTCAATATAAACGTAAATAGCAGTCAGTAAAATGAACAGTGTGTTTCAATTTTATAAAAGTCAAATAATATGCGTAGCTACTATATTTAAGTAAATCTAATTAAGAGTCAATTCTTAACGGACATCATTAAGCAAACATAATTAACAATGCATAAATTATAAATGAACACAAACAATTTCTTAATTTTTAAGATATTATCTATACATGGCCTATTAATTCTGTGTCTCGTTTTCCTGTTACTATGTTATTTGGCAATATTACTCACTGTATAAAGCAGTTATGGCCGACATGTGCCGCTCAAGACAATACCATTAATATGTTAGGATATTACTCAAATTATGATGCTACTAGGATCAGTGGTTAGAATGCATGCATCTTAACCGATGATTTCGGGTTCAAAACCAGGCAAGCCCCTCTAAATTTTCACGTGCTTAATTTGTGTTTACAATTCATCTCATGCTCGGCGGTGAAGGGAAACATCGTGAGGAAACCTACATGTTTCGTCGAATTTCAACGAAATTCTGCCACATGTGTATTCCACCAACCCGCATTGGAGCAGCGTGGTGAAATATTCTACAAACCTTCTCTTCAAAGGGAGAGGAGGCCCTAGCCCAGCAGTGGGAAATTTACAGGCTGCTAATGTAAAAAATTTAATAGTCCGTAATACTGATTTAATGACTGCAACATTTATCAATATGCAACAAATATAAGAAATTTACAAACTTAGGCAAGATACACTAATTATACGGTACATGTCTTCGGAGATACTAATTTACAATAAAAAAAATTGACAATCTGTAAAAAATATATTTCTAGTAGTAGCAAGTTGTTCAATGCAATAATGTTGTATTATAAATAAAGATATATTAATCAAGAACTGTAAACTACTATGTAACTATTAGCAAATTGCATGAAATACGTAAAACTAAGATTAGTTTACCTTTTTTCCTACTCCTATTGGAATAGGCTACAGAATAAGTAATGAGTAGGACTCATTGCTACTCATACTCATGTGTACAAAGACAAGCTTGCAGGAAACCTTGTCAAATGGGTCTCATTAATATTTCATTGCTAATTCCATATGTTTATCTTTGAAAAGGGTAACCACTGAGTTTCTTGCCGGTTCTTCTCGGTGGAGTCAACTTGCCGAACCGGTGGTAGTTTTACATTTAATTCAACATTAAAATGAGTATTCAAAAGTGCTTTGATGTGCCTACTTGAATAAAGAATATATTGATTTTGTAATGCGTGCGTCCTTACAAACTACTTTCCAAACCAGTAGCAAAGCACATTTTAATTCAGCACTGTAACGTGACGTAAAGTGTTGTCGTTATGCGTTTTCCCCGCATGAAGTGGGGGGGGATATGTCGGACTCGCTGATTCCCAGGACACCTCGCGCCTACTAATTTCGCAATACCCATTAAGAAACCCAGCGGTACCCTCTCAGTCTCTTCGGCTCCATTATGCTATATGACGTGCTTTTATGAGTCTACTTACTAACTAAATTATCATAATATGTCTCTCAACAGGAGTGACCAAGGAGGCCACAGACTCTGATATAAAGAAAGCCTACAAGAAACTAGCGCTTCAGCTCCATCCAGATAAGAACCACGCCCCTGGAGCTGCCGAAGCTTTCAAGGTATTTAAAGTGTCTCCTCTATTTTCTTATCAAGACCATCGTAGTTGCTGATACTAGACTAGTAAGTAGAAGTGGTATGTGGCTGTAATTATCCTCCTGAACGTATTATAAAAGTGATCAGCATTTAGACATTGGCGCTGTAAGAAATATTAACCATTCCTTACATCGCCAATGCCAACTATCTTGGGAACTAAGAGATTATGTCCCTTGTCCCTACAGGCATGTAGGTACACTCCCTAACCCATCAAACCGGAACAATACTAAGTATTGCTGTTTCGCGGTAGAATATATTATGAGTGGGTGGTACCTACCCAGATGGACTTGCAAAAAGCCGTACCACCCAATAATCTAACACGAATGAAAGGAGTTCAGGTAGAGGATCAACAGCGTTAAGTTCTTTCCGAGGCGCGAGAATGTACAGTTCCAATTTATAGACTCCAGGATACTACAAAAAATATATCTTGAAAGAAAATTCCAATGACTTTTCTTAGGCCTACCCGGGCTTTGAACTCAGGACATCCGATTCGCGCCATATTAGTATCTTGTTATGAGCCCAACGTTGCAATTACAACGAATATAATTTTTTTTTTTTTTGATAAATAAATTTAACCTTCTAACAAAAGTCATTCAGATATTCAATAGCGAAAACCCTTGAAGGCGATTGTTGTGCACAAGGTCGTGGTTTTTTATTAATTGTTTTAGTTCTTACTTAAAAGATCGCCGATCCCAAAGTTCCGGTCTCAAATCTCAGGACGGAACAATAAAAGTAATCGGATTCGTCTGACAGTAAATTCTCAGTAGTCCGGAGTCTATAGTTAATGTTGAGAAGTTGGTACACCCTGCACAAGACAGCTTGACCTTTTTGACAGATGTAAATTTTTCTGATCGACATAACTTTGCAATGACGAACATATTATTTTCTTAATTTAATGATTTTAAAAATTGTAAAAATATTAAAATAAAATATGTGTAAAAGAAAGTTATTTGTTAATTAACTGCTGCTAGTTATTTGTACGGTGTATTTATATAAGTTGTATGTATCACTCTCGAAATTAATTAATAAGGTATTTCTTTATTGGTTAAGTTAAGAATTAAAGTAAAACAATACAGTAATGTAAAATAATGTTATAACAACGTTCCCGGTTCTAGCGTATCCAGAAGAGAGCTTAAATTTCCCGCCAATGTTTTCTTTTTTTTTTTTAATGTTGCCCGCTTCAAAAATCGTAGCGACAACATATGTATTTAAGACTTTTTCTTTACATATGATTGCTTCAATGTAAAATTTAAATAGAAACACTGAAAATAATAGACGCTTGTACAATGTTACATCGGTCGGACGGTAGGGACGCGAATAACCCTAATAAAGATCATTGTTAAGTTACTGTTACGAACAAGGGTCCTTTTGGTTGGGGTCTTTTTAGCTGGTATAACTCTTTTTAGAAAAATAAGTTTAAAAAACAATTGAATTCTAATTTGAATTACGCATTCCATCGTTCCATCGACTGTTATATGTTCTGTTTCCCATCACTAGCCCGTCTGTCAAAAATATCAAGCTAACTTGAACAGGGCTATAGTTAATGTTGATCCTCTGACGAGATTATTCTGACAGGTTGCATTATGTCGTGTTTTGCAAGTGTGTGTTGGTGTATCTTTACTGATATTGTAAATGTCAAAGTAACTGTCTGTCTGTCTGTTGGTCTTTCACGACCAAATCACTAAACCGAATTTGATGAGATTTAGTAAAAAGCAAGTTGATTGTAATATATACCTTTTATAAATAAGAGGCAGATTTATGCATGGAAAGGAATGAAAGTCGACGAACGCTATCTTCCGATCACAACATTGCTGTGAACGATCCTTTTGTAATTACACGGACGCCGCAATTTGAAATATATTACTAGCTGTGCCCGCGACTTCGTGCGCGTTTGAATTTAATAAAAAAGCGTGACTTTATTATTATTTTACATATAATTCTAAAATAAAAGTAGCCTAAGTTACTCCTTATTACATCAGCTATCAGCCAGTGAAAGTCCCGTCAAAATCGGTCCAGCCGTTCGAGAGATTAGCCGGAACAAACAGACAGACAGATAAAAATTGTAAAAAATGTTCTTTAGGTATATGTACCGTGTATACGTCCATATGCATTTAGTACAACGCGGTTATTTTAATATTACGAACAGACTCCGATTTTATTATATGTATAGATGAGGGGATTAGCGTGGCTTTCCGAAAGTTATACGTCATACTGTCAGATCGCTTTTAAATTCCATTTTGTCGGGGAACAGCGCGAAATACGGTCAGTCGTATCGTTGTTAAACTGTTTTTTTGTAATAATATTAGCAAACCGGAAATTGATTGAAGTATTTTGTTATCAATGATTGTAATAAATATATTAAAAGTAAATTTTTTTTTTTTTTTATAATATATACATAATACTATTATTCGCCTGCGTCTCAGGGAGGGGGGGGGCGCTCATAGGTTGTAGGTATTAAAACCTATGCCCTTGGGGTTAAATCTTGCTACATATTAAAGTCGGTTTAGTGGCTAACAATGAAATCGTAAAAGACAGACAGACAGAGAGTTACTTTCGTTTTGTTTCTTTCATTTATATAATTTTTTATTTAAAACAGGCAATAGGTAATGCGGCAGCCATCCTCACAGACCCGGAGAAGAGGAAACAGTACGACCTGCGCGGTGAGGAGCCGGCACACGCGACTCATACGCACCACCAGTACTACGCAAGAGGTTTCGAGTCGGACCTCACCGCTGAGGAACTATTCAACATGTTCTTCGGGGCTGCCGGTGAGTCTTCTGTGATTACCTTAAGATGTAAAAATTCGCAGGATGGATCCGGACCGCATTGGACGATTTTTGGATTATATCCATCCCCGGGACCCAAGCTATCTCTATAAAAAAATTACATCGAAATCAGTTCAGCGATTTAAGTGTAAAGAGGTTACATAGGACAGTTATTTTCGCATTTATAGAACAAGGAAGGATAAGTATTATTAATGACCAAACCCCATTGAAGCAGTGTGATGGGGCAAGCTCCAAATCCCCCCCTCAAATGGGATGGATTCACCAAACTCTTATTTATTTTAATGACTTGATTATACCTTTTTAACTTTACCGTTTCATAGATTCAAGTCATTTGTAAAAAATACATCGGTAAAGAAGGCATATTATTCGATACGAGATTATATTGATGATAAAAAAGCGTGGAGTTAATGCTTGTCGACTTCCAGGCAGGAGACATAACATACATATATAATTGTATTTAACTAACATGGCTGTATTTTTAGATGTTGAAAAAGAGTAACTACCGAGTTTCTTGCCGGTTCCTCTCGGTAGAATCTACATTCCGAACCGGAGGTAGCTTTACTTTAAATAGTTTGTTAAATGACGATTCAAAAGTGCTTGTAAAAGCCTACTCGAATAAAGTATATTTTGATTTGTTTTGATATATTTCCAGCCTTCCCCGGCGGCGGTCCCACCGTCTACACGCGCAGACGAGCCCGCGAACCCGAACCGAGAGACAGCCACGCCGGCATCGTTCAGCTCTTACCGGTCCTCGTGCTGGTCCTCCTCTCGATGATGTCTGGCTTCTTCATCAGCGAACCGGTGTACAGTCTCAGCCCGAGCCCGAAATATCCGGTTCCGAGGGAGACTGTCAATCTAAAGGTACATATTTACTGATCTGAGACTGATGCTTCCACACATAAGAAACGAGGAACCGCAGCAGGTAATAAGTGCACTAATATCTGATACGAGCAGGTGTGGCTCCGATCTGATGGCATCCTAAGCAAGGCCCTCACGACTTACTGCAGACACACACCCGTCATCAACAGTCCTAAGCAAAGATATGGCCTCGCAGACACCGTCCAAGAACAACAAAAAGTACTTTATAACTCTACGTGGAATAATCTCCCTGTCAGACATGTTGCACAGCTCATCAGATCAGATCACCTCGTGTGGTTTAAAATGCTATGACGTTACTTCAAGGTCAACTATGTTTATGTTATTTTGTACTCGTCCTGCCGTTGAAATGCACTGTTATTGCAGATGTGACTCAACGGTCTGCTGTGGATCTCTGAGCTGACTCGAGTGTGTCTCTCGTTGCAGGTGCCGTATTATGTGAAGGAGAACTTCCACACAGATTACCAGGGCTCGTTGAAGAGACTCGAAATGGCCATTGAAGAGGAATATTTGGGTGAGATTTATTTTATTGTAATTGTAGCGTATGGCCTTCCCTGGAGTTTAATCGTGCTCAGTACCAAATTTCATCAAATTCGGCTTTTTGCCTGTGAAAGAGCAAGAAACGGACAAAACAGAGTTACTTTTGTAATTGATTACATAGTTTAGACAAGACTGCAGATCCAAAGTTCCTGAGCTAAAAATCCCAGCTCCCGACTCTCAGCACCGGGTTGGGAGGGAGACCCTGGGACTGCAAAGGCCCTCTATTATTTTCCAAAGACTGTAGCCTGACTGTAGGGCTACAGCCCCGGATGGGCACCTGTCATCTCCTATATTAAATTAAAAACTTTTTGATCTTAATAACACAGTCGAATAGGCTCCGTACCGACTACTCGGGGCCAGTCAGTTTTTTTAAATATATTCTGTAAGTTGAAAGTAACACCCCGCCCGTGTGCCGCCAGTGGGGCTGAAGCACGCGTGCCAGCGCGAGCGCAACTACCGCGACAGCGTCGCGTGGAAGGCGCGCAACTTCGGCGACTCGCGCCACTCGGCCGACGCGCAGCGCCTGCGCATGCCGTCCTGCGAGAAGCTGCAGCAGTACCAGCGGTAGGCGCCGCCCCGAGCCGCGTGCGACCCGATACTGCTGCTTTTTATTTCGTTACTATGCATTTGTGTCTCGATTACGAACTTTGGAAAGTCTCGCTCAGTTGTGACTTAGTCCCCCCCCCCCACTTGTGACTACTTCGACTCGTATTAGACCCGATCCGCAGCACCGTATACGGCGTCCGCCTTCCCCGCACCTCTATGAGCAACTTTTCATCGTATTCCATTATAACGACCTCGTAACACTCGTATTTATTTACAAATATTTATATAATAAAATATTGTAGACGGAGAAACTGGTCTTAGGGAACACAAATTGACAATTTTGCGCCTGAATAAGTTTTTTTCTTTTACAAAATTGTTATACTATCTTAATTCAATGTTATGATTTCTATAGTGACCCCTAGTTCACTATATCAGCTAGAAAATCTAAGTATTCGAAGTCGCGAGTGAGATACGAAGTGACTGGTTACGGAATAGTACTGTAGAACTCAATAGTGTGTTAAGTCCTTTTTCAAATTTGATGAGTATTTGAAACCATGTCACCAGTGAATCCAAAAAGTTGTAAATCAGTTTTAATTTTTTATCTGTGACTATTTTATGGTACAGTTAGTTAGTAAATGTGACTAAACGATGGAAGAAGGGATAGTCCCCCCTACCCTAAATATTCTTCTAAAACCTTAAAGAATTCCTCCTAAAACTCAACCGTATAAAAATGTTTTAAGATAACAGGAAATTAACGCGTGTCACGTCAATACATTTAAAGTGTCTATGGATCTATGTAGGTGGTTATATAATAATATCATATATGTACTAAAACCTTCTCCAAAACGCGCTGTATTTTCTGGTACAAGTTTTATATTAATTGGTTTAGTAAATTTTTCAGCCGTCTCATTTATGTAAATCAACGCCTTTGCTACATACGACCTTTTGAATTAGGGGGTCAACGTGTATTACTAGAAAGTCGAATTATGATGGTTTTAGCCAAAGTGTTTTAGTTCGAACATGTTAAGCGATGTTGCTCGTGTTTGAATATTATTATATAAGTAATAAATATTTTGAAAATTATTTGCTAAACAGGCGTTGTCTATGGGTGTTTTGTTTGATGGTTGCCGTTTTGTTATAGATTGTCTATGGTGAATGTTTAATTTGATGTATAATAAAGTATAATTTATTCCCTGTTTTGTCTTATTTTATTGTAGCTACCCTATTTTTTTTTTATTTCGAAATTAGTCCAACCGCTTAAGAGGAGTTCAGTGACATACAAACATACAGAAGATTTAGTATAATATATATATGTGTCAGAGGAGCAGGATGCCGAACGGTA
Source organism: Vanessa tameamea (assembly GCF_037043105.1). Taxonomy (NCBI): domain Eukaryota; kingdom Metazoa; phylum Arthropoda; class Insecta; order Lepidoptera; family Nymphalidae; genus Vanessa; species Vanessa tameamea. The sequence continues at coordinate 5,791,088 of NC_087337.1, forward strand.
GGGTTCGAGGATTGGTCCGACATTTGGAAGCCTGTGTGGGCGTGCAATGGAGGTATTCACAAAATAAAACTTATTTAATATCGTCTAATCACTGTATTAATTGATTCAACAATCGTACACCAGAAATATCAAAGGATTACAATAATTCATCTCGATTAAGAGCAAATGGGTTCGCAAGCAACCTTCGCATTCGAGTCGCTTGTCAAAACATAACGACTCGCGTTGCCATGACACTTACAACTCCATTCGGGGTGACCCGCTCTTAAAAGTAAATCAGCCATCAAACATTATTGCCAGCTGCTCGATACATTAATTATCCAAATCAACAACCAGTAACCGCGTCCCGTTATATATATACATACGAGTTTTGCCTCTGCGTGTTAAAGGGGGCGAGGCGGAGCCAAAATGTGATAGAGAGAAGAATCACGGAAACACGCACACCGTCATTTTAAACATATCTGTACGCGTTTTATGCGAGCGGTTGGAGCTTAAGTTAAAAAAACTAACCTTCTAGTCCTTCCTAGAAGTTCAAACTTGCTTCATAACAAATTGCATCAAATTCTGCTCAGCGGTTTGGCTTTGAAAGACCAACAGACAATCAGTATTAGTATCGAAAATATTAGTATAGATTAATCCCTACGTACATACGGACCATATATACGTTACTAATGACAGCCGGTTAGTCACGACTAGTGAATATACACTACGAAAATAAACAGTTGTCATAACCTTGTAACAGCGACCATGTAAATTCAATAATAATGTTTTCTATATCCTTAAAATGAAGTTTAAAAAGTTTTAAAAAGTTGATATAATGATAGAGTATTCAATTGACACGAATATAATCCACAAAAGTTATCTCTGATTTCCGATACCTATTCACAATATTTATTTGGAAGTATTGTAAATATTTGCAAATAACATTAACGTGATTACCGATTTCAATGAGAGACGTATCTGATATTTGTATATTTAACTTTGTCTGATCCTTCTTTCTAGTATGTATAGTTGAATCTGGGGTTACAATATTGACGATATTATTTTCAAATCATATTTCAAACTATGAAGGTCAAATTTATCATATTTATTAAGTTCCGGTTTACTGTGAATTTTTATTATCTGAGCTGAATCTACACCAATGACAATGAAGTATGACAATGATACACTCGAAACGAAGGTATTACTCCACTGTCAACGCCATAAATAAGAAATGTCTGAATAATCATGTTTTAAAAAGGTTTTACTATTAATTATAAGGCTTTGGAAGCAAGATCTTGTCCTAGTTCTATAATAGTACAACAAATTAATAAATTATTAATGCTGTAGAGTAGAATCTTTACCCATATTGCCTTCCAAGCGCAGGTGGATAGAGAAAAACAAATTTGCCATTGAATTGACCCATTGTCTCTGGTCGCGATCTTAAATAATCTTTAGTATTCACAGACAAATCTTATTTTTAATGTCGACGAAGTTGTTTTCGGGAATTAGAGAGTTTAGTTTAAATAAATTGAAGTAGATGATACGATGATAATAGATACTCTATTTCAAACGAGAGGAGAAAAGCCAAATAAACACAATTTGACAGCAAATTGACGCGATATCATTGGTCGAGAGCTTGATTGATCTTTGATATTCTCTATAGATTTTTGAAAAAAAGCCGTTTTGAACGTCGACGAAACTGTTATCAGAATTTTGGAATTAATATTAAAATGCAAATAAGTAGTTAAGTGTAACATTGTTGTATTATAAATAACGATATATTAATCATAAACTCTCAGTAGAGCACAATATAAGTGAATTATTAGCAAATTGTATGAAATACGTAAATCTAAGGTTTGTTTATCTTTTTTCCTACTTCCATTGGAATAGAAAATAATTTTAATAACGTTAAATAATAAATAAATAAAGGTTAAGGGTTTTTAATGAATATATTCACATTTAGCTATAAATGTTGTAAACTAATTCTTTATTTACATTGATCGTAATAAATTAATTATTAATTAAGTATTTTTTATTTATTTTTACAATTGTATCTATTTATGGTATACAATTTATAAAGCTCAAATATTATTGTAAATACATCAAAATATCACGCATCTGGACTATGCCATCTATTATTGAGAATCTATTCGAGAACTTATTCGAAGTTGGACTTCTGCGAGCCGGATGTTTGCCTTAATTATTTCTTTCTTAAAACTTTTTATTGAGAAAGCTCAGAAATGCTATCAAGCATGTCTTGGTGTTGGTTTGTACGTAAGTTGACGCTGTGTTGGTGCTGGGACCTGAAGGGTAGGTTGGATGGGGTCATATGGGGCAGACACCCTAAAACGTCTTGCTTTGTTCAGCACTTAACTCTCTAAATGACTCCAAAATCAGACATCTTTTGATATATTCACCACAAGAATCCCAACCTCCTTTGTTTTACAAACTTCTTTGTTTTCTCAAAGTTCTTTTATCGACTTTGAAACTCTGATCAATCTCAGCTCATCATTCTGTCCGGGTAAATCTGTCTCAGCACGTAGTCATGCTCTTGGTGGTTCAGTGTATTTTTATCCGGTGTATCTGGTGGTCGGGTGGTAGACCGTGTACCCTTTGAAGATGTCTCGCCACGTTTCGTCGTCTCGCGAAGCTGTTATCACAGACACCGCACTTGAATGTGTACTGGGAGGGTCGGTGGCGATTTTTATGTATTCGCATCAAGGTCACAGATTTGAATTTAGCTGTACATTGGTCGCACTGGAACAGAAATTAAACTAATTAAGATTATGTAAAGGTAAGTAAGAAAACTTAATATAGATTCTAAATGAAGTACTTGTGTAACGAACGGTTGGCATGATTAACCATCAGCAACCTGTGCTAAATGAATGTGAAAACCAACATACTTGCACAGTTTTCTCCGGCAGATGTATAGCTATGTGCTGTAGGTAGCTACTCTTCCGGTGGAAGCCAGCGTTGCATTCTTTGCACACAAATGGTTTTTCGCCTGTGTGGAGTCGTTCATGTATCTGTAATGTTGGGACAGTTAGATGTTATTATTATTATATCAAACTAGAATACTTGTAATGCCATCTATTATCAATTTTGAACTCAAGAATGTATAAATGTTTTTTTTTTAATATAGTACACCTTACTCACTCTTTGTGTCTCAACAGAAAACATTGTTTTAAATATAAATGTTGATCGCTAGAACAAGTAGAAACAACTAGGAACTATACTCATTCATAACACTTAAAGTTAGACAGGATGAAATATTCATTTATATTCAAAAGTTGCTGAGTTTTCTGTCAAGAAGTTCAGATAAGCAAACGGGGGTTAGATATTGGCCTAGGCTCGGTAAGCACAAAAAGCCTAATCCTAGACTTGAACTTGTTCCGGTTAAGTCAGTTTGCTGTCCCAATCCATTATGACAGTGAAGAAATATAGTGTATTCGAGTACGCAATTGTCCACAATATAAATTCTGTAAGTGGTTAGTTAAGAATGCCATCACAACTGACTGTCAGTGGGGAAACTAGTGTTTGTATTGAATAATTATACTTATTATCGTAACTTTTAAAACAATGTTGTTCTTTGTAAACAATGTTGCTATTGCTTATATTTATCTAAATAATATGATAGAAAGGTCTTATAGATAATCTTTGTTAACTTTAATGATCGCATGAATACTTGTCTAGACTGAGTAAATTTATAAGCCATTATGTGCAATAAAATAAATATTATTATTACTAGTATACCATTATTTTAATTTTCCTCTCATATAGGGTAACGGAATCCTAAGCACTTGGACTAAGCCGAGCACTAGTAGGGGCGAGGTAATCATATAAGCAGAGCGGATATATGATGTCGTATGACACTTGTGGGTGATGTGACGAGTGTTGGGGATGATTGCCATTTGGAGTAAATGATTTGTTATTATTACCTTGACTTGCTCGGCATTGGATGCTTTATAGTCACAGTAGGAACACTTGTCTGTCTTCTCGTAACCATGTTTCGCTCGGCAGTGCATCAACAAGAGTCGTCGTGTAATAAACTTCTTGCCACAGTGCTGGTAAAATATATAAATGTGAGGATTAATAAACATTACTTTGTAGTACAGCTTAGTGCAAAACCTGTCTAGTTAGGTACGATCCACTTTAGTCTACCTTTAAGCAATGATACTTAATATTGTTGTTCCGGTTTGTATAGTGAGTTAGCCAGTGTAACTACATATACATAACATCTCAGTTCCCAAAGAAATGGTTAAAAATTCACTCACAGCTATGGGTAGCGCTCCCTTTAAATGGAACATGGCAGTATTCATTTTATCGCTGTTTGGAAGCAGAAATGTTGAGAAATGCTAGTGGGGTGGAATCAATCAATAAAAATAAAACAATACAGTATTATACCATCATAGTATCATAGTTGTGTAGTAACTATGTTACTATGCTTGCTTGCAATTTTATTTGATTAACGAAAAAGCAGCAGGCCAATTCATAAAGTTTATACGTAAGAATTAAATTAACAAAGGGCAAGAATGTTTAAGTGCAGTTATACACGGACAGTGTAATTATCTTGTCACACTTATTCATAAGGTAATGGGCTTGATTACTTAAATAACCATTTGCAGCCATCCCAGTAAGTGAGCTTCTGAATTTCCTGCATAATCATTGAAAATTCTGCTAACCATAAGCAAGATTAACAGTTACATTAATATAGTAATCAAGCAAATTTGGAGAAATCGAGATGAGATATAAAAAACAATCACTCACCTCACAAACAACATCGAAACCCGTATGAATCTTATAATGATTTCTCAGCGATAACTTTGATGTTAATATCTTATGGCAGTATTCACACTCTATCTCCTCTCTCACTCTCCCGGTTTTCTCTTTCGCCTTACTCTCCTTTCGTTTTATTTTAACCGATCTCGTTTTCTGTTTGCTTTCGAACATTATGTCTAATGGTTTCTCCTCTATTTCTATAACTCTTGTTTCATAATCTATCTTTTCCTTTGTATTGTTGATATTGTCTGTACATTCTTCGTTATCTTTTAGGATTTTGTTCAGTTGTAATGTGTCTAGTGTTATGTTATCATCGTAATCTTTAAAGTCCTCATCCAGCTCATCCGTTTTGTCTATTGAGGTTGAATATTCTTCTGTTTTTAATATATTATTAACATTTTCAATTTTTATTCCGTTAATTTTTTTATCGAGTAATTGTTTTTGTACATCCTCACATTTTCGTCTGAATTTTATTGATTCGTTGATGAAACTAACACACGCAGAACAGATTTCTTGAGGTAGTGTGTCGTTCATTGCGACCTGTGACGTGATTCGAGTAATGAGATTTTTATTGTTTTTTTTTTATAATTCTTACAAATTAAACGTTAATTTTTCGATGATTTATCACGAAAAGGTAAATAATTAAATAACATTTCAAGTCATAATTTTCAAAAACATCAACAATTTGATGTGAAAATATAAATATTGTACGACGACTTTAAAATCAATTAGAATGAGTTTTTTCTAGTTGGAATTGTTAAATTAGTGTAATAGAACCATCGTCTCAATCGATGCCCATATTGAGACAATAATACTATCATCAAAAGCAATACCTTTACACCGGTAGTTAGAAAAACAGCGCTCGAATATTTTACACTCTGCTCTGGTGAAATGAATATTGGATGTAAGCTTCGAGTACTCGTACACATCCTGCAACAGTTCCATGGGTGCATTGCTGTATGTGATTGGAATAATTTTATAAAGAAACCCTTTAATAATAGAAAAAAATTATAAAATCTCTTATTGTTATTGTTTGTGAAACATTTAGAACAGAACTAGAGATTACAGATAACTAAACTTAAAGTACAAGTGTCAATTGTCAAAAAAGAAAACAGGTCTATATTTTTAAAAAAAATTGACAAGGCTTGGCTACGTATTCATTCTTTAGTTTGGCCTTTAAACTATTATATTAATTCATTAAATATGCTGATGGTAAAAAATTTAAAGGTTGATGTTAATTTATTAAAACCCAAAAAGTGTTTATAAACCACAGTGGCGCGGTAAAACATAAATTTTGTGTAAGCCGGTGCGGGATAAAATTTTGTATGGGTGAAAATGGGATCCTAGAAATCGTAGATGACCTTTTTTTATTTATAAAATTCTAATTATCTCAACTGGAACTAAAGACATAATCAGTTTTAATACGAAATAATCATCTATGTCATTATTTTCGTACTTTGCAATATATTTTACTAAAATAATCAACTTTTGAAACATGAATATATTTAAAACAGGTAGTTTTTACACATAATTTTAAAGGTCTCTTTGAACGTAAAGCCATGGGCAGCGGCCCACGTCACACACACAAGTTTAGTAAGACAGTACCTCGGTAGGGCACACCGTTTAGTGTGTACCGGTGACATCACTTCCTACCAAATGGTGACATATAAATAAAACCATTTTGTTACCTATTTGTATTTTACTTTTAAAATTCCTTAAAAATTTAATACCCGTAACCGAAATTATCCGAAACTAACGGATAATCCGAAATAATTTCATATCCATATCCGTATCCGGTATAATAATCATTCCTATATCCGTAACCAATCCGTATCCGAAATTTCATATCCATAACATCCCTACCTTACACCGCCTCCGTTTTGGTATCCTACCTTTGTCATCCTCATAGCAGACACCCTTAGGAAACTTGAGAATTTTGTTTCGCCTTCCGCTCGATAACGCTGTCGAAGGGCCAGCAGAGGGCGAAGTAAGAATGTTTGAACAAAATAAAAACCCATCACACTGATTTTTTTTTATTCACATGGTTTTAGTTTAACAATATTCGACAAAAGTTATAGTGTTTTTGATAACGCATTAAAAAAATTCTGTAGAACTTAGCTTACATGAAAACGTCGCAATGGTCTTGTAAATACTTCGGTTCAATGTGATACTTCTAAATTGTACATGGCAACATTACAACACAATGTTAAAATAAAACAACATTTCTTAAATTATAGTATAATTTTTATATACATTTTTAATAATACTGAAAATAATACATATTCAATTTATCGTACAGTTTATACAGAATAAAAAAAAACAAACATTATCTAGAGTAGATTATTGTTGAACTTCAATAAATGTCTCCGGTACTGTTGGCAGATTTCTCTGTAAAAAAAAAAAATTCAAATCCTTTATGTACAATTATTACGATTGAGTTCTTAATCTTGTTTAGTTATTGTTTAAAAAACTCCTTCCTTAGAGTTCACACTTGCTTTCAAACCAAGTTTAATTCATCAAGGACATATAGAGTTACTTTGTAATTTATAACAAAAGTTTAGATAATATAGATCTACCCTCAATCCACTCTACACAGCCATCAGAAGTTCTGTCAAATATTGTATATGTCGCAGCCAGCTGATTAAATCAGCCATCTAATCAAACGCCCAGCCACTTTACTTAAAGTTGCTGTTCAACCGGCCTGAATGACACTCAGCCAAATAATAAATAAAAATATTTATATTGATAGTTTAGGTTGGAACATTATTATTTGGTTACTAAACGTTTCGAATATCGCACGTATACACTAAACTCAGCGAGTTTTTTTTTTGTCTATGAGTAATTACATGATAGATGTATCAAACAGATGTTCATATTAAAATTTGTATTGAATTGATGTGAGGAGTTTTGTCTTTAAGACTATTGAGTATATTTACGCACATGGCTTCTCGTTGGTGAGACGACTCACCAAATATCATCGCAGAGGAATTGTCTATCAAAGCATAAAGGACGAATATACAAAGAAATACTTTTTGTCTTGTACAGATCTTACTCGGTGGTAGAGCTTTGAGCAAGCCCGTCTGGGTAGGTACCATCTACTCAACTGAAATTCTACCGTCAAACAGCAATATATATTGTAACTACAGACACAAAGGACATCTTAATTGCCATGGCATGACGACCTCCGTGGTCGAGTAGTGTGTACACCGGTTTTCATGGGTACGCCACTCCGAGATCCCGGGTTCGATTCCCGGCCGAGTCGATGTAGAAAAGTTCATTAGTTTTCTATGTTGTCTCGGGTCTGGGCGTTTGTGGTGCCGTCGTTACTTCTGATTTTCCATAACACAAGTGCTTTAGCTGCTCACATTGGGATCAGAGTGATGTATGTGATGTTGTCCAATATTTATTTATATTTATTATGGTTGGTGGCGTGTTGCTATATAAGGAATGGTTAATATTACTTACAGAGCTTAGTGTCTATGGACGGTTGGTATACCATAAAAAAGAGCCTCACCTCAAACTTCTCGATGGGCCCTTGCCCCTCCCGGGGGACGTTGTGCGCTCTGATCAGGTGCTGCCGGACGCTGCCGGGCCTGGCAAACGTCTCCCGGCAAACGGGACAGACATACCTGTACCTGTTCTCTCTGTGCCGTTTGTATTCGTGGACTTGGAGTCTCTTGCGGGATTTCTCGCGTTTATTACATATTTGACACTGAAAATTTTTAATCTGTTATATCTTATGTTCATTTCGTTGCTTATATATTTTTATTTAATTGTTTATAATTAATTTTTAACTTTACCGTTTCATAGATTCAAGTCATTTGTAAAAAATACATCGGTAAAGAAGGCGTATTATTCGATACAAGAGTATATTGATGATAAAAAAGCGTGGAGTTAATGCTCGTTGACTTCCAGGCAGGAGACATGACATACATATATAATTGTATTTAACTAACACGACTGTATTTTTAGACGTTGAAAAAGAGTAACTGCCGAGTTTCTTGCCGGCTCTTCTCGGTAGAATCTACATTCCAAACCGGTGGTAGATTTACTTTAAATAGTTTGTTAAATGAAGATTCAAAAGTTCTTGTAAAAGCCTACTCGAATAAAGTATATTTTGTTTTTGATTTAAATTGTTTAAATTAATATTGTCTATGGTTTTTACGACTTGACGAGACGGTGGCGCCTGTCTTATCAATTAATTGAAGCAAAAGCAAATTCTCTATGCCAGTAATTAAAAAACATTTGTAAGTTAATTAAAAAAAAATTAAATAACAATTTTTACTTCTTTAGATCGACGAACACAAAGACTACGCTTTTATAATAACGATATAATTTTGTTTTAAGCAATACATCAAACTAGCACACAAAGCGTCACCTCGTTTGAACCCCTTCGAGGGGTGAATTAAAAAAATCGCATGTCCTCCCCGGGCACTCAAACGATCCCATATAAAATTTCATCAAAATCAGTTCACCGATTTAAACGTGAAAATAAAACATCATCACTTCCGCGTTTAAAATATTAGTATAGTGGGACTACAGACTATAAATAACTAAGATATTAAAAAGCACAGATAATAAATAGTAAGGCAAAGACACTAGTGTTTGTCAATGACGTATATGGATGAGTTATTATAAAAAAAAAAAATATATTGTGATTTTAGACATGTAACAATCACTAGTGCTTCAATAATTAAAAAAAAAAAAAATCATGCAATTATTAAGCTACGGTCATACATTCGAACATACTTTATGGTTATATGATAATTATACGTCAATTAAACTCAATCAAACTGCTAGTGTCGTTACCGTACCTTATGATGACTCTGATGATGACTCTGATGTCCCAGCTCGGGACCGACCGCTTCACATTGATATACCAAAGGCAAATGTAGTTTTTTTTGTTAACAGATTTTCAAAACCTCAGATTACCACTTGAGGAGATTTTTGTTGAATGCTTGCGATTTTTCAGAAAATTAAATTACAATCCATATATAAGATCCATTCCATTATTGTTAATATATTTATTTATGGAAACATCCTAGTATATAAAATTATACGAGATATTTTTATATATACACTATATTTAAAAATAGTGTCAAGCTTATATATATTAGCAAAACCCGATTGACGTCTGTATATAACTGTTGTTATATAGATATAGTATACACATTTTAGGCTGCTAAAATGTAAAAGTTTAAAAATAATCTCCATAAAAATATCAAATCCTCGAATTCATCATGAACAGATTCACTAAAATCCATTTATACAGATATGATTTCTATCAACACGCGTATATTTTAAACTTAATACGACAATGATCTTTAATTCAGAAACTAATTACAATATATTTATAAAAAAAAATCTTTCGCATGAAATCAAATGAATCCATTATTTTTAATACATCAACTCTAAAGCTGCACCCTGACGATCGGTCCCTGCTGGTCGTCCGGCAGCCCGTGCACTCGCCTCGTGTGGGCGCGGACCTTATTCGGTTTCTCGAATCTGTGGTCGCAGACCGAGCACAGGTAACCGTAACGCTTGCCGGTGTGCGCGTTGTGTTTGTGTATTTGGAGGAATTTGCGTGATTTTAAACGCTTCGGGCACATGTCGCACTGCGGCAAAAGATACTTATTGAAATATTTGGGAGCTCAATATTTAACGCAGGAGGGCACGGTCTCATTGTCAATCTGATTCAAATTCATCGATTCAATACAAATTCACTTACTTATTGACAGTAAAAGTAAAAACGACGAGGGAAACGATACCCTGACCTGAGATAATTAAGCAATAGACAAAAGGCGATTTTTTATTGATCGAAAATTGAACCACTTGGTCGTTGTGGTGACCACATATATACTGATTTTATGGCGTTTGTCCAGCAGTGGGAGAAAGTCGACCTATTGGTTTCTACTTAACTTATTCCAAAGGCAGAAGGGGAACTGATAAACAAGCCCTGATTTGACTTGATGATAGGACTTTGTGTATATAATGTTTTGGTATTTACCACTCAGTCAACATATATACAACTACCGCCAAACAGCAAAACTTAGTATCGTCGAGTTCCAGTTGGAAAGGTGAGCCAGTGTAACTACAGGCACAAGGGACATGACAACTGAGTTCCCAAGGTCGATGACGCAAGGACTCGACCGAATGACGTCGCATCAATTCAAGGTCAAAGTTGTTTAATTTAACTTTAAACCTCTCGCCCTTGGAATTGAAAACGTAAATGAATATTCTATACATATTTACTTCTAATTTAAATCATTTCTTTATAATTCTCTGTCAGAAATATGCTCGGACATCTCTGATTAAAGATAAGCCTGCCCGCATACTACATTTCGAAATCAAGTTTTACACAAACCAACACTATTGATAAAATTAAGTAAAGGTCGCACCTGGAAGTTCTTCTCGGGCAAGTGTATGGCGATGTGTTGTACGAGGTTCGACCTGCGGTGGAAGGTGGCCCCGCAGTGGTCGCACACGTACGGCCTCTCGCCCGTGTGGCGGCGTTCGTGGATCTTTGAACGAATTGAATTCAATTACAAATTAATACCATTTTACACGCAGTCAACTCTGTGATGACCTATTTTATTAATTTTTTATTTTATTCTATGATATAGATTGGGCGAGCAAATGGGCCACCTGATGGTAAGTGGTCACCACCGACCATAAACAATGGCGCTGTAAGATATATTAACCATTCCTTACATCGCCAATACGCCACCAACCTTGGGCACTAAGATGTGTTCTTTGTACCTGTAGTTACACTGGACTGAGTACTGCTGTTTGGCAGTAAAATATCTGATGTGTGGATGGTACCTACCCAGACAAAGCCCTACCACCAAGTAACCTGTTTAAGTTGATACCTTCAATTCAAAAACATTACACCAACACACTCAATACTACTGTCTGGTTGCTAGTAAATGCTCCACAGCTGAGTTAAGGGTCTACATACCAGATGGTTTCCTGTTCTTCAATTTCATCCAGCAAGCCTTTACATGTTTAATGCAAACCTGCCACGTGTATATTCTCCAAGCTTCACTGGAGTAGCTTGGTGCAATTTGTTCGAAGTATCTTGTTTCTAAAAGTACTTAACCCGGCTGTGGGAAATTTATATACTTATATACTGATAAAAATACCATCACTCACGGTCAAGGCTTCCTTTGTAGCAGAGCTGTATTCGCAATATGCGCACTTATGAATGCGACCCAGTCCGTGTCGCGCTCGCTTGTGCTCCTGGAGCTGGTTGTTGTTGCGGCAGCGCTTACCGCACGACTGTTGACAAAGAATTGAAAAAAAAAAAAAAAAAATAAATAAATTGCTCATCTACCATTTCTAATGGTACTTAGTGCAGACCCTGGAACGCTCATGCAGTCACATTAATTCTCACCTCACACACACAGTAGTTAGTGTGAAATCTCATATGGGCTTTATAAGTGGCCTTCATTCTGAAATCTTTGCTGCAAATGTTACATTTGTAAGACATTGCATTCGGTATGATTTCTCGTTTCCTCTTCTCCGTTGGGATGTTTATCTGAAAGATTATCAAAACATACAATATTCAAATAGTCTCTGTGATAAGTTCTTGGTGGAACTTCTTGGTGGTAGGGATTTCTGCAAGCCCTTCATGGGTCAAACAGCAGTTCTCAGGATTGTTGTGTTCGGGTTTGAAGGCAGACTGAGTCGGTGTAACTCTACAGGCACAAGGGAGATAACACCCTAGTTCTCAAGGTTGGTGGCACATTTTCAATGTAAGGAATGATTAACATTTCTTATAGCGCCATTATTTATTGGCATCACCGTCAAGTAGCTTGCTTACCTACATATTAAAAAAAAAATTTGAATCTACATTTCACAAGATAAAATATCATATAAAACTATCAATGTTGTATGTACTGAGAAGAGCACGAAACTAAATAGATTTTTTCTTTTATAATACGTTAATACATTTAAAGATTATGTATCTTACTTGAGAATCATTAAATGATATTATAAATAACATAACATAATCAGCCTGTAAATTTTCCACTGCTGGGCTAAGGCCTCCTCTCCCGTTGAGGAGAAGGTATGGAGCATATTCCACCACGCTGCTCCAATGCGGGATGGTGGAATACACATGTGGCAGAATTTCGTTGAAATTAAACACATGCAGGTTTCCTCACGACGTTTTCCTTCACCGCCGAGCACGAGATGAATTATAAACAAATTAAGCACATGTAAATTCAGTGGTGCCTGCCTGGGTTTGAACCCGAAATCATCGGTTAAGATGCACGCGTTCTAACCACTGGGCCATCTCGGCAAATGATATTACACAGTAGAGAATCAAAAAATCACAATCGGAATTATTCTTTGTTCAAGTAGGCTGATAAAAACATCTTTAAAGTCATCATGAAATAGTCTAGAATTAAATGTTAAGCTACTACTAGTTCAGCGAGTAGATTCTACTCAGAGGAACCAGCAAAAAAAAAACAATAGTTACATACTTCTTGATCTTTCTTCGGTGCGACGTCATCATTGCTATATGAAAAGTCGAGTTCGTTCTGAAAATCATTTTCAAAAACATCCTCGTAGCTGAAATCTATTTCCTCTTTCTCTGTTTCCTCCTTAGGACATTTATTAGCTACACTTTTACTAGCTTTCGCGGTGAACTTCTTCTTAGATTTACCAAAGTACTTGTTAAGGAGAGTCTTCTCTGACTTCTTGCTTGTGCGTCTAAATTGTAATGCCACATGGATGACTTCAATGCATTTGTCACAGATCTTCTGCGGGAGTCCATCGTTAACTTTTATCTGTAATTAATTTTATTTTATTTTAAGAACAGAAAAAGCCATTGTACGTTCCAATCACAAGAATACAAAAGTCAAAGTAACAACATCTGACAAAGAATTGACGCAATGTCATTGGTCAAGAGGTTGAGAGCTTAAATAATAATCTATGATATTTATTATGGACTTATGATCACTGATTGACACTCACACATTTTAAATGTCGATCACACTGTTATCTGAACTTTCAAAGTTAAATTAAAGTGGAAATAAGTAATGGAGTGGATTAGTGTTGCATTATAAATAAAGATATATTATGCAAGAACTGTTAGTTGTGTACAATTTATCTTATTAACAGATCTCTTGAAATTTATAAATTTATGTTTGTTCAGGATTATTCCTTCTTTGATTGGAATAGGCTAAATTCATATGCAAAAGTTAACTACTCATTGAATATTAACAAATAAAAACAATAGATATTTAATTTGAGAAATAATTGATGATATACTTAACTTCAAAAACTCTATTAGGTTAATGCCATTCTATAAAGAGTTTTAGTTACTGTTGGTGTTAGTCATGATATTATATATTTAAATGTAAAGTTTCAATATAAAACAGCAGTTACTTGTATATCACTGTAAATTCTCATAAATTTCTAGGATGTTAATCTAGCAGATCGAAAATAATTCAGCTGCAGGATGAACAGCTTTACATGCTTGCTGATGCAGGAAACTTTATACTGCCACTGTAATTACATGATTGAAAAACTCAGTACCTAGTTTTTAATCTGTCTGAGTTGGTTAACATAAAAATAACTTATTACAATAGAACCTCTATAAGTCGAACATCAAGGGAGATACCAAAAAAATTGAGTTATAGAGTATTCGACTTATAGAGAATTTCGCCTTAGGCTAATTTTGATTCGACATAATGAGGTTGAGATTCATTCTTATAAATTTTGTTAGAGGTAAAATAAATAAAAATTGAAGTTGTAGAGGTGACATATATTATTATTTGTATATAATCAACAATATTTCAAAACATCCTTAAAATACAAAAATATGGCATTAATAAAAGTCGGCGGTTTTTGCTTTAGATAATTCATTCATACAAACTAATTCTGACAATATTCACTGCAAATGACTTGTGCTTCGCTAAAATTTAAATGAAATCGAAACTAATAAAATGCAACACCTGACACCAAGCAAGCAAACACGTGTTAACGTGTCATAAATCACAACACGTTAGTCATAAATTCATGGTTATTCTGTTCATTGTACACTCCTCTAAATTGGTTTCTAAAAACAATTGTGTACTTACACTGTCGGCGAATTCTTAAAGTCGGTAACTTATTTTTTTTTTTTTTCGAACTAAATAGGTAATATATCAAATAATGGTGTTGTAAAGGTTGTGAAATAAAACATTACTATATTCGAGATATAGAGGTAAAATTTAATTTTTCGAGTTATGGAGGGAAAATATGTACCAAAATGGTTTGGACTTACTGATTATTTCGACTAATAGAGGGTTGAGATTTCGAGTAATGGAGGTTTTGGTGTTTGGAGGGAAGGGAACAGAACATTTTTCGAGTTTTGGAGGTTTTCAACTTATCGACTTCACCAGATTCTACTGTAATTAGTTTTAGGCGATCTAGTACAGTGTCAGCTTTACATTTTTTACATATACAGCTTTAAATGATTTATGTTTTTTTCTTTAGTATGTCTCTAGAGTTAATGTTAATAAAATAATATATAAACATACTTCCAAACCGGTGACTAGTCGTAAGTCCTCAGATCGCTTTTTCTCGCATTCCTTATTATGAAATATGGCCACGAGATTCTCTGTACTCATACAAGTCCTACAATAGTCTGCATCGAGCACTTTCTTCTCAGGTTTCACGGATTTGATTGTTTTACGAACATATTTACGTCGATTTGCCATCCGATTCATCAATAGGAATACAGGTAACATTTTCACTTATTATTCTATTATAAATATATAAAATTTGATGAAATAAACATATTAATTAATTATTCAAATATTTTACACTAATTTTAGTTTCCTAGCAACGTATTTTCAATAAAAATTATGCATTTTGTGATCAAAACAATTCAATTTTATTTATTTGACAAGCACATTTTTAATCACCAGGCAGTCGTTGAAAATAGTTAAGCAAGGGCATTATTTTATACAGCCTACCAGTTTTCCAGTCAACTTTTAGAGTATCCATAACCACAAATAATTATAACTGTGCCCATTTTTTAAATGTTGTTCGGATGTTATATTTGTTTGTATTGTACATGTCAGTGGTAAAGTGTAATAGAGGAAAAAATATTCTATCACTATATTATAACGTCTAATAAATTAAAGTCAATTATTTATTGGCCATAAATTATTTATTTCATATCCTTAATTTGTATTTGAGCAAAAGAAAGTTAGTCAAGAATTTCTGAACATAAAACTGAACTATCACTAATTAAAAAAAAAACAAAAGTAGTCATAAAATTGCGCAAATTATGTTTATGTACATATTTATTTATTTTTAATATTATTACCTATCTTTCGATTTGTTATTCTCGTTCAATAATAATTCCATCACTAAAGTATTTATACAACCATAAATATAAATCACGAATAATATCGTCTCGCTTGTCTTCAACGTTAGTTTTTCGACGTTCACGTAACCGGGCGGTTCGAGCATCTTATTCATAAAAGGTTGCATCAAATTGTGATCATAAGGGAATTACGTCGGAAAAAATGCTCATTGATAAAGAGAATAGAATCTCTGATTCGTCGTACGTCGTGTTGGATGAAAATTTGCGACATATGTAGGTATGCCAACCCGCATTGAAGCCGCGTGGTGGAATAAAATCGTGAATTGTTATATAAGTTTTCAGAGCTAGTTACAAAAGGGCAAGGCAAATCTTAGATATGAACACTGACTCTTCAAATATGTCTGATTAGGTATCCCAAATATTAAATAATATACATTGACCCTAAAATTGTAATTAATAAACAAATATCTAATTTTTATAATTTGCACAAATACTGAGCTATAACCGACAGTTTTTTTCATCAACAATCAAAGAAACTCCTACTCCACCCTTACAAGCAGATTCGAGATACTATTTCCAAGAAAATTCTCTCTTTAGGTATAAACAATTCATAAAAAAAACAACGTTTGTGTGCAATTTACACGCGGTAGAAATAATTCTTTTTTTTTTCATGAGTTTTAAATCACGATTCTAGATTCACTTCAAAAATCATAAACGGTTCACACCTTCACACAAAATCCAAGTGGAGTCGAATTCAGTCCTTCTAATCTTAGTTATATTTTATTAGTCTACTAATAAAATAGCACTTAGGATTTACAAATACGAACAAAAACAAACTGCGTTATAATAATGTTTATTAATAATTATTTACAATATTTTTTTAGTATCTGTAGAAAGTATTTTTTTTAATTCTTAACATTAATATAATATTCTTTGTGTAAACACTGAATTTCTGTTATTCGATTCAAACTTTAACGTCAAATCCAATAATTATAGAAAGATCATTTTAAGGCAAAATATTAACCTATAAAGAATACAAACTCATTAATATCAAAATATAATTACTCATATAATCTTTGGTGATAACGTATAAAACATTTATTACAAATCCTAAAAAGTGTTTATTTTATTATTTCGTCGGAAAAGGTTTCTCAAACATTCAATACTTAAGAGGGCTTACTCTAAATTGCCGCGTTAAAATTATATTGAATTGTTGTTATTTATGTAAACATGCATTAATTTTAATAAATTATTTGTCCAACATCAGTTTATTAAGTTTTTTTTCAATATATTCCATTAAATAGATAAAATTTCGTATATTGTTTTTTGTTCAAGTTGAGAAGTTGAAGAAGAGTTGGCTCTAATAAAATAAAACAATCGCCCTAAAGTTCCGAGTGTTGATGTGGCTTAATAGCATTTTTTTCTAACACGTATCGATTTTAAGTTTACAAAACAATATCTTCATATGATGGTCTCTATAGAGCTTTGTATATATTAAAAATAATATACTAAATTAGCGTATAAAAGAAACTTCAATTAAACTGAGAAATATAAATCTTCAACACCTTTTAAATAAACTATATGTATAATATTTTTATATACTGAGATTCAAGGTCATATCAAAAATTTAACAATGTATTTGTAAAGAAAACATGCAACGTTTTATCCTGTGTCTTCACTCGAGAATCCTAACTCACGGCTTACCACAGAACACGTTCGTAAAACGTCAGAAAGTGACATGCGAGAATGAAAACTTTTATAGTTATAAAAATTAAAGGATACTCGGATGAGAATAGCGTATATATAAATAGATAGATAAGGAAACTCCTTTTGTTTGCAATATACAAGTCTGCCTCTTGTTGATATTTAGTATTGCTGTTTGGCGGTAGAATATATTATTGGTGGTAACTTGGTATCACAAGGATCTACTACCAAGTAAAATTGTCTGATGATTATTTATAAATATGAGACTTTATTTTACTTAGTGGTAGGGCTTTGTGCAAGTCCGTCTGGGTATGTACCACCCACTCATCAGACATTCTACCGCCAAACAGTAGTAGTCAGTTTTATTTTGTTCCGGTTTGAAGGGCGAGTGAGCCAGTGTAACTTCTGGCACACCATAACATTTTAGTTCCCGAGGTTGTTAGGCCATTTGCGATGCAAGGAATTGTTAATATATCTCACAGCGCCATTGTCTATGTGGGGTGGTGATTAATTACAATCAGGTAGCCCGTTTGCTCGTCAGCCATCCTATATCATAAAAATATAAAAAAAGTACGATTCATATTGTAGTCAGTTTTTTTTATAAGATAATTTGTCACTTGTATTTTTAATACCTATAATAAATGTATTACTATACTTATATAATAATTATTGCTTCATTTGTGACGATAATTTTGTGCCTTTGCATATAATATAATATTAACCCTAATAAGAGAAAATGTACACAGAGAAAAATATTTGTTGCATGTTACAATTTCAAAAATGACCACATGCTTTTCGTGGAACATTAAAAAACAATTGATTTATTTTATAAAAGGAGCCTTTTAAACTTATTTTTTCATATAGCAACATTAATCTCTGTTTGTCTACATTCTGTTTAAATTAACAACATAATCCTTTAATATATTTTATCCCGTTAACTAAAGCTGAAGAGTTTGATTTAAGGTGCTTATATCAGGACTTACCAAATCGTATCAGATATCCCATTTACTGGAATGGTTTACACCAATGAGGAAGCAATGACAACTGACGCCCAGCAGCTAGTTTGAGAATAAACTGGCAACACAATGGCGAGATAGACGTGCATAGATAAAATATTGGAGCGAGTATTTTTGACAAGCTGTAAAGTTGGGGCGTTGAATGAATTAAATAATTATCTACAGGATTTAATTTTGATATTACTGTGACATGAAGCCAGGGACTAAATTCTTCAAACCTCTACTGTCTTCGAATAAACTCTTCAAGAAATATACCTGAAATATATCAATTAAATTATTATATGGTGATTACAGTAAATAATATATATGTACATATATAAAATAGAGATATATATAATTTATTAATTTTAGTCTGCTTGCATTATTTTACCCCGCAGCATCACACTTTAAATTTGAAGTTCAATTATAATATTATTTTTAATTGAATCAATAACATATATTACCTGCGTTACACCAACCACCATCATTAGCATGATCTGACCCAGAGACCAAGACATTACCCTGAAAATATGAATAAAGGCAATATAATAATGTCATCCTGATCGATTTCGGTCACGGCAGCCAACTTCGAGGGAGACCAGCCAACGATGCAGGACATACTACAGGGGTATGTGCGCAAATCCGACAAGACCGGAAAGTGTTCAGTCGCAATGAAACCGCTTAACATGTTTTCAACTTCTAGGCTCCGGTTACTGGGATAGGAAAAACCAATACCATTTCATTGGTCTGACCTGGGTTTTAACCCTGGACTTCGGAATCTGCGACTATAAGACAATGGACCAACGAGGCATCATCCTCCTACGGTTATCCCAATTTTAGTTGGGGTCGGCAGCATATCTTATTCTTCCATACTCCTCTGTCTGACGTCACCTTACAAGTATCATTCCCTCCAGCCATATCTCCTTTCACACAATCCATCCATCGTTTCTTCGGTCGTCCCCCACCTCTACCTCCATCCACATAGACCAACAAGGCAGTCACGGTAATATTATACCACTAATCGTGAAAATATAAATTGTTTGAAAGCGTGAAAGTTCACTGATGGTTTATTGTTTAAATCCAAAAACATACCTCATGTTCTATGGTAAGGAAAACATCGTGAGGAAACGTATATTTGTAGATCGTTTGTCGATGGTCACATGTTTATCCACAAACCTTTACCGTAACAGTGTGGTGGATTAAGTCCCGAATCTTCTAAGAAGAATAAATCTTAAGTAATATAAAGATAAATATTTATATACGAATACACTTAAATATTTTGAGTCATAAAAGCAAATTATTGTTTCATTACGTTAATAGTAAAGGTCGTCATTTTTTATCTGTTAGTCACGTGACATAAAACACGAGCCGCCGTGGTGTGACGTCACATAGGCAAAAACCGTCATTTCAATATCACCTGGCACTTTGATAAAGAACTTTTCTGGAGTTTTAATGCGAGTACTTGTACACTAGTGTTAGCATTTATTACCAATTATTATTATTATATTAGCATTTATTATAAATTATTATGCTTTATGCATTTAGTTTTGTTGTAATTTTAAGAGACTGTCAATTGATTGTAAACACGTGATGAGTTACTCCACTATAACGAATTGTTGTTGTCAGTTGAAATTATAAAATGTGCAGCAGTCCGTTCGGAACATCGGCAAGTGTAACAAGTGAATTGTGATTCTAAATAAATCTTGAAGTACAAAAGTGTGTTTTTCTGGAGACCGGAACAAAGCTCTGAGATTGGTAAAACTAGACACCACCGATAGTGATTGTAGTTCATTATTTTCCTAAAAATCACCAAACATTTATAACTGGTAACGTTGAATGAGTGCCTATGTGACGTCACACCACGGCGGCTCGTGTTTTAGGTCACGTGATATACAGACTAAAAATTACGACTTTTAATTTCAATATAACAAATTAACAATGCGTTTTTATGGCTCAAAATCGAAATATTAACGTATATTTCTACATACATTTAAAGTTTTTGCCTAATTTCACCTAATTTACACTACCGAAAGTACCCTACTGTACAAGCTAGAGAAGAACTCTGGGAGAACAGGATTTTTGGCCATTAATTATGGAAGAATCTCTCACCGGGAACACATATCTTCAGCGAGGTTCCTGTCCCTCGCCTCGTGCGCCGACAGCAGTTCCTGCAGCCTCCTCGCCGTGGAGACGTTGTCTTTCAACTTGTTCACCGATTCGGATATATCTCTGACGCGCATCATGTACGTTTCCGCTGCATTGCCTTTAAAATTATATTTTGTTAATGGACAGAGTGAAACAAAAAATCGCTTTCTGTCTGTACGCTTCGATCTTTTAAACTACGGCATTAGCATTAGGATTTTAGCATTAGCAGCCTGTAAATTTCCCACTGCTGGGCTAAAGGCCTCCTCTCCCTTTGAGGAGAAGGTTTGGAGCATATTCCACCACGCTGCTCCAATACGGGTTGGCGGAATACACATGTGGCTGAATTTCGTTGAAATTAGACACATGCAGGTTTCCTCACGATGTTTCCCTTCACCGCCGAGCACGAGATGAATTATAAACACAAATTAAGCACATGAAAATTCAGTGGTGCCTGCCTGGGTTTGAACTACGGACCGCATTTTAATGCAGTTTCTCCAATGAACAATTTGATTCGAGAGGAACGGATATTTAGATTGAATATCGTGATATGTTAACATCCGATTTCAGATGTTATCCTGTCTTTGTTTAACTTTACGTTGTACGGGTTGTCAGAAAGGGATGAAACGAATGCGATACCGAACTCCATGCCATGTACATGGACACGGATCTCATTCAGGTAGCGATTATTTCTTTGACCGCAAAATTTGTTCGATTACAAATACCTAAAAAAAACAATGTGTATTGTGCAACCGTCGTGTACAATTATATTAATACGCTCTTTGGAAATCAACGAATACTGAATCCAAGCTGTCGTAATATAAAGCTTCAACGATTGTCGAATGCCCGCTATCAAGGCTCCCTCCCTTTTAGACACGACGTTTCCCAGAGCCTAACTTCAGACCGGCAAACTTATATTACACGACACGTAATAAAACCAATTATTAGCGCCCAGCGGGTCAATTCAAACGATTTTTACAAATTGCGAATTTATGACAGGTTTTGATTTGATTTAAATTCATTGTAAATTGACGACGTCTGTACGCCGTTACTTTTTTACGTTCTCTAAAACTTAATTCCTTGTTAAATCGTAACAATTTAGTAAATTGCAATCGAGGATGCTCTTTAATTTTCTGCACGTCTACGGCTGAAGCTCATCAGATCGTAACCGATCTTTTATGTGCAGCTTTCGTCTCATGATCACTGGAACAAACATCGGCTCACCCTATTAATGTCTAAGATAACATGCATATAATGTTTACCGAGCTCCATTTCTTTGTCATCCTCATAATCCTTCTCATTCGTGTCATCGTTCTCAATCATGAGGTCGAAGAAGACCTTAAAACAAAAAAAAATATTTGTAAGAATGGCAACATTATAAATATTAAAGTTATTACAAAATATATATTTTTTAAAATTTTACATTACATTAACAGCCTGTAGATTTCCCACTGCTGGGCTAAAGCCTCCTCTACTTTTGAGGAGAAAGTTTGTACCATATTCCACCATGCTGCTCGAATGCGGTTTTGTGGATACACGTGTGGCGGAATTTCGTTGAAATTAAACACGTGCAGGTTTCCTCACGGTGTTGCCCTTCACCGCCGAGCACGAGATGAATTATAAACACAAATTAAGCACATGAAAATATCAGTGGACTTTTTTATAGGACGTAATAATTAGGTAGTAAGGCTTTGTGCGAGCCCATCTCAGCAGGTACCACCCACTCATTAGATATTCTACAGCCAAGAGTAATACTTGTAATGGTTGTGTTAGGGTTTTAGGGGTGAGCCAGTGAATACAGTCACAAGGGACATAGCATCTTAGTTCCTTAGGTGGGTGACGAAAGTAATGGTTTGTTTTGGTGATGTAATTAATGTTTCATATTTCTTACAGCACATGTCTATCGGTGTTAGTACCACTTACCATCACGCGGCACACTCACGCGTCCGTAAAAAAAAATCGTAAATCATAAAAAAAGGTAACAAATTTCGTTAACTCGATCAAAAATTGTTTTCTTGGGCATAATTTGAGTTTATAGTTCAGTGAGGAAACCCGCACTTGCGGGGTGAAATTACGTCACGTGAATATTGATCAACGCTCGGAATAATGTGTCAAAGTCGATATCGACAGGCCCTTATTTATTTGCATGCCCAGCAAAAATAAAAATACTAAAATAGTTATAACACTTCACTTACAGTCTTTTCACTGAACGTACTAAAACTGTTGTCGAAACAGAATCTATAGTCGCCTTCTAGCAGCGATTTGTGACGGTGTCCATTTTCTGGTTTTTTATAATCAGCTACAATGACTCTACCAACAGGGTCTGCCATCTGGAACGATATGTCCAGCTCACCGTGTGTAGCATCTATCACCTGTTGAAAAATTATTAAGAATTTTGAGCCTGGTTTTGCACTAGTACGACGGCATGTGTTAGGTACCTTTTCTGTACTCCTTGCGATGTTTACATAATTAGGATCCCTACATTCACATGTCTTGGTATTTGAGGTCATGTTTCTGTTACCTAGTAACTTTTTTGTAGCTTAAGGGGCCATTCGTTTATTACGTAAGACGATTTAGGGGGGGGGGGCTGGACCATGTCTTATTTTTTCTTACAGGGGGCCACCCCCTGAAGGAGTTTCGATAGTTCTTACATATATGAAAAAACCCGGGAAAACGCGCTATTGCTGAGGTTACCTTTAGAACCTTTGAAATTACAAATAAACACATTTCAAAAAGTTGTTACTTTGAAAAATAAACAGTAAAATAAACCAAACATGTATTCATTTTCTCCTTTAGATTCTTACGTAATGAATATTAAACAGGGAGGGAGTTGGTCGGCCAGTTCTTATTTTTACTTATATTAGAAGGGGGGGGGGGGGGCGTGGGTCAAAAACTAGGGAAAATAGTCTTACGTAATAAACGGATGGTCCCTAAGCTGTGAAGGGAAACATTGCGTGTATCTCTGTTATATACATCCGTATCTGCCCTGAATTGTCTCTGACCCCCAGTCTATACAGAACTCTTGACATGCTTAGAGGTCCTTACAACAGCTTTAGGCAACTTATAAACAGGATATAATTATTACGGTACTATTTCCTTTAAAGAAGAATTATATCTAAGAGGATTAATGTCTTATTTTAAAAGTGTTTAGTGGTAATGAAGTATGCTAGATAGGTGGAATTAAATGTTGAGAAATAACAAGGCATAGGACACTAAATAAACTGGTTAAGGATATATTACATTGTCAATGAACTGCCAGTATTTAGATAATGTTTCATTGTTTTTATTTCATTACGTATAATTTGCTTAAGTTCTAATATGTATAATTTTGTTTTCTTTGGCATAGGTTGGTGGACGAGCATATGGGCCACCTGATGGTAAGTGATCACCACCATCCATAGACAAAGGCGCTGTAAGAAATATAAACCATTCCTTACAGCACCAATGCGCCGCCTACCTTGGGAACTAAGATGTTATGTCCCTTGTGCCTGTGATTTAGCTTTAAGAAGTAAATAATGGAAGAGCACACTGGTTCGTTGTGGCACAGAATTTTGCTTATCACGAGAACCAGGGAACTCATTTTTATCTATAAATCAATATTTTTTTATAATAAAGCATATAGAATATGTTCATATTGCACTATTAATTAAATACTGACTGAAATCAAAATCCCTCACCTTTGGTCATTTATGTTATATTTTTAGTTTAAATATCATATTGTTGAAATTGCTGTAGAATTGTAACTGATGATTGTGAGCCAAAATAAAAATTACACATATTGTCTTAAATATAACACCTTTAAGTTGTAGCAAAGACAATAAACATATTTTGGTTCATATGTGTGTTTTTTTTACTGAACCTTTTAGAATTGTCATTATTTTACAATAAAAATATTTTACTTTTCTAAATTTCACTAAGAGTTCAATATCTACTTTAAATATTTTTGCCATTTTATTAACTCTATTGTAAGAGAGTTTTGAAATTTACAATGTAGTTAAAATATCCTTCAGATTTAGTATGCCATTAAATGTGTAAAAGCTTATCAAATGAAGGTATTTATAGAAAATTACTACCGATTCGTCGGTTCGATAGTTATCAGTGTTTTTATGTTACCATTTAATTTTTTTATTACTGATAAGAAATATTTAAGGTTATTTTAGACTAAATAAAATGTCACCTGATATTCGACATCAATTGCTTCATTCACGGACACTTTTTGATAAAAACATTCCATTTTCCCGGCTTGGACACTAAAAGTCATGTCTTTTTCATATGCAAAAACAACACTAAAAATCGTTGTTAGAAATATGTACCGCATTTTGTAGCTCACTACTACCGAATCACGACACGAATCTTACGATTTCCAAAAGTGACGAACAAAGTTATTAATAGTACCAAAGCGATGTTTATTATTGAAAAAAATATAAATAAGCAAAATATTTGTTATACAAACAGTATCCGCTGTCAAACTGAAAACGAATAATGGCGGGTGTATGGCCGGTAGAATGACAGCTAGTTGACAATAATTCGTCCAGAAATATTAGGAGCATTTTAATTACTTTTAATCATCACAGAATGAAAAAATAACAGTATAACAATAACAGAATATATAAATTCTAATTATTATATATTATATCATATAAATAGCAGCTATTTTCTATATTTTTATTGTTATTTTGGATTGGCAGCGTGGTCAGTAGCTCGAAAAGCTTATGGCAAGATTTTCAATTACTTTGACAGTCAATTATACCAACCATATTAAATTAAAACAAATGGTGGATGCGTAAACAACGTTGAATCCCGTTTTAATTTTAAAATATTATTTCTAATTTTATTTATTTAACTTAAACCATAAATATAATAAGTAATGTCAGGTACAAGTGGCTCAGGGGGCGGTGTTGTTCGTAATAGTGCGTTAGCGTTCGTTGCGCCTGCGCAAGCGACGATGAATCCTGATGCTGCCACATTACAAGGGCAACAAACTGATGAGTTGAATCAAACAGGTGTTTTTATGGACATTGTTATTCTCCTTACGAAGTCAATATTAATTTCATATGTTTTACCGTATCAGTTGCGGTTATATACATTTGTAAAAAAATTTTTTGAATTTTCTAGAGCGCCTCATGCCTCCGGGATTAAAAGCTCTGTATGATGTTTGCTCCAAAGTATATCCAGATCAGCCTAATCCTCTTCAAGTAACCACAAGACTTAAGTATTGGTAAATATAATTGTCAATTTAATCATTTCTTTCTTTTTGACCCTTTATTAACCATTTAACAAGCAATTTATCATGGACTAACTATTCGCTATTGATTTTGTATTAGCTTTTGTTGCTCTACTTTTATGTTCCGTGTGCTCATTCTGTCTTTTTATATATAATCTGAGCTGTTTATATTCTATTTCCAGGCTCGGAAGTCAAGACCCCTTGGACTATATTAGCATGTACTGGAATGCCGGCATACCTGATGAGAACATACCACCACACTGGCATTATGTTAGGTATGTATTTAAATTATTATTAAGGAAAGACTGAAAAATTGTGCAAATGAGGGCTCAGTATTGTGCAGATTTGAGTCTGTACACTTCGGTTAAGATTTACATGTGTGTTCTAACTTCTCAGAGCTCTTGGCTTTCCTATTTCCAAACTCCTCAAATATTAATAGTAGAGTAATAAAATAAGCAATATTAAAAATCAATGTTTGTACAAAAAGAATGGTAACCTTCTCCAGATCACTTTTACCTAACGACAAGACATTAAGAAAGCTAAAAAAGAAAATAAAAAGTTAATTGATTAATATATTTATAAATTTCGTACAAAAATTAAATGTAAAGCAATCGAACAATACAGTATATCAAATATGTTAAACATTTATGCAAAGTCTTTAAAATATAGTAAAAATAGAAAATGACCTACATTTGATCCTTGTGGAACACCCGTTTTTAACACAGATATTTTTCTCCTTTCTATTTATGAAAATTTGTTAATCTCTGCCTTAATTTTGAAGTAATCATATAAGAATATGAAGGAGCTGTACCTGTACCACTTATATTTTAATCTATATATGTAGAAGCATCTTGTGTTGCACACAAACAAATCGACACCAACAATTTATACTACGCTAACTCGAAAGTGTGCGCATACTCCGCTAATAATTGTTAGCGTAATATAAATCGATTGATTTAAAAAATTGCCTTTAGTTAGCGTTGTATAAATTGTAGGTGTCGAAATGCATTAAACAAATCACGAGCGAGGAGTTGATTGAAATTATTTCGTTAAATATTAAATAGAAACAATATTCCTATAATTCCACAGATCGTTTTTTTTTTCTGTTATTTGTAATTATTTATATTGTTACAGTTTCGGACTATCAGATCTCCATGGAGACGGTCGGGTGCACCCTGAGCCAGATCCCGTGGAATGCTGCTCAGGGTATGGTCTGGAGCTGACTTTCAGACTCGAATCTCAAGAGAGAGAACCTCCTCTTTGGCCGGCCACATTACTACAGGCATTAGCGAGATATATTTTCACAACCGGTCAGTGGTATTTTACCTTTTTCGTTCTCTTGTTTGTGGGCGCAATTAGCTCGGTCATGATTTTGAACTTTATTAACGCAAGTCACGGTCCAGTTAAGTCAGTAACCACCATAACATATTTATGTTGTCCCCCTGATTCTACAAACAACATTACATTT
Source organism: Vanessa tameamea (assembly GCF_037043105.1). Taxonomy (NCBI): domain Eukaryota; kingdom Metazoa; phylum Arthropoda; class Insecta; order Lepidoptera; family Nymphalidae; genus Vanessa; species Vanessa tameamea. The sequence goes on from NC_087337.1 coordinate 5,818,702, forward strand.
TATCAAATAAAGTGTCATTCAATAGAACCGTAATGTTATAATTGCCGTTCAACTGTTATCCTATTCTACTATCACAACGATCCAGTGTATCCAAAGTCAAAGTCAAAAATCTTTATTCAATATAGAAGTGTTTACACTTGCTTATTGATTGTCAAAAATCTACCAACGGTTCGGAATTTAGCACCTCGGACCTGAGAAGAACCGGCGAAAGAAACTCAGCGGGATATATATATATATATATATTTTAACCATTATTATGTACAATGATAATTATATTTTAGTTATTTGAAGCAGCCTGGAGGCGATCATTTCATTCCCAAGGTGTGCAGTCAACTAAAAAGTCATTAGTGTTGTAATATCCTTTAGCGCACAAACGCTCTTTAACGATTCTTTTGAATTTTATAATTGAATAATTTTGAACGTTTTCTGGGATCCTGTTGTAAAAACGTATACGTTGCCCCAAAAAAGAGATACTAACCCTGTGTAATCGGGTACTTGGAGTAACAAGTTTATTCTTTAAGTTACTTAAAATCCGATTAACTTAAGTTCTCTTAAAATCCGATTAGACGGGAAATCTGACACAAACGGAAAGAATTTATTCGCAGGATCTTTACAGGCAACATTTTCAGGCCTATTAAGAATCTCAATGGCAAAATTCCGATAACATGTTAACAGCCCACCTCGGCGTTTGATATTTGAACATGGAATCTGCGGCCTCGTAAACTTACGTGACGTAAACGCCAGCAGACCGACAAAGCACACCCATATATTTGTACTTGTCCCAACAGCAATAATTAGTATTAGTCGATCATTTTTCTAGAAAAAAAAATTAAAAGTAAAAAAAAAGTTAACCTAATGACTGCGTTTATCACTAATTGTCGGTTTTCAGGTAATAAATTTATGGCTGGTGACCACGTGTCGTGGCACGCGCCACTGGACGGCGAGCGCAGTCGGCTGCGACACTTGCTGGTGGCAGAGGACCCTCGCCTGCCACTAGCTCACACTCCCCATGGCACAGTTACCTTCCTTCAGGTAATCATTAAATATAGAGCGGACTTGATTCACAATTCTACAGCTATTATTTACCCCCACTCTTTATTGTATTTGGAGGGGTAATAAATGTATCTCGTTGAAGGCTTCGGCCTTCTAAGTATTCTTCCTCCTTAAAACAAGATTTGGAGATCATTACACCACACTGCTCTAATTCCAGTTGATTACATACATGTCAGTTTTTTACCAGACATATATTTCTAGTATTCACAAAGATCTCAACAGTAACAATTGGATCGCAGATGGTGGGCTGTACCAGTAGAGAGTTGCGAGCGGCGCAGCGAGGGTCAGGCTTTGAAGTTTTGAAAATGATTAGCGAAGATCCAAAGTGAGTTGAATTATAATAATAAAGTTCCAGCTCCCGTCAAACGAATGAGTTAAGAGTTAATTCTGCCACATTGCTACAAACCAAAATGTACTGGTCATACTGGTTTATATGATACGTACAAAGTATTGAGGAGTTTCAATCGACATACCATGCTTTGATTTCCTTATGATTTTTCCCTTTGCCAATCATTCACATGGGCTCCAGATGACAGATTTCCACGAGGTTTTTCTTTAGCGCCTTATGATGTAGGTTGTCGGACGAGCAAATTGGCCACCCGGTGGGAGGCGGGCACCGCCGCCATAGACATGGGAAATGTTAGCCACTCCTCCTTATTCCTCCCCTCCGCCAATGCGTCATCGGATGGAGCGTGCGTGTGGCAGGTGCGGCGGCGCGTGGCTGGTGTCGCGCGCGGGGCGGCGCGTGTCGGCGCGGGGCGCGGGCGCGGGGCGGGCGCGCGCGGCGCACTTGGCCGGCGTGTCGGCGCGCGTGCGCTGGCTGCGGCGCCAGCAGGTGACCGCGCGGGCGGCTGCTCTGGGAGCCGATGCTATCCACGTTTGAGAGTTTCACGGCCCGATGCTATACTAAATGTCAACTGTAGCGTCACCGGCGGCACGCTTTAAGCGATAAGCCGCAAGTTTGATCCTGACCCCTTGGGCTAATGTCGTCCCCCACTCCTAGCACGAATTAAATTGAATTAATTGGAGGGGGTGAATATGAAGATAAGTCATGCCTTAAAATGGAACATTGCGACTATTCTTTTAAAAATATAATTTATATAGATTAAGATTAGAATTAGGGTGACATCATTTCCTGTCTAAAATGCAGGATACTTTACGATATATAGCGGTCACAGTATCCATTCTCGAGAGAGTTCTCAAGTGTGTGCATAAATACAAGCATACTATGTTTTCCTTCGCGCTCATAATCCGATGGGAGACGGCTCTCTTCGTTTGACCTTCCCATTATCAAATGACTGGATCATCTTAGGTCTGGAGGGAAGTATTAAATACTTATATTGCTGAATGATTAAAACGTCTGCACTTAAAATAGAATATCTATGACTGACAATGAAATAGACTTGACTTATCTGCTAGGTATACATGATAAAATTTACATTCATTTAATATAACATATACAGCCTATTCCAATGGACGTAGGAAAAAAGATAAACAAACCTTAGATTTACGTATTTCATACGATTCTTAATAACTCAGCTATGTTGTCCACTACTGAGAGTTTATGATTAATATATCTTTGTTTATAATAGACCACCATTACACTTAACTACTTACTTCGAAGATTCCGATAACAGTTTCGTCGACGTTCAAAACGTCATCTTTTTCGCAAGTCCATAGTGAATATCATAGATTAATCAAGCTCTCGACCAATGATATCGCGTCAAATTTCTGTCAAATGTTGTCTATTTGCCTTTTTTCCTGTTATGGTTGGAATAGAATATAGATATATGTGTATCAACTAATTGAAGCTTATATCATCTAGAGTCCAGAAGAACAGGCCAGTCCACTATCTCCTATCTTGGAGCAACAAATCAAAGATACTCTCCAGAGGGGCCTGAGCTGTATGAGTGACAGGGGAGCAGAAGGTGAGAATTTCTTTTAATTTTATTGAATCAACCGATATTTAGATAGATTAGCGAGCAAATCTACTGTAAAGGGTAATTTTCCACCACATACACTTTTTTGGAAATACTCCGTAAATAAACTGTTAATGCAACGGGTGCCCTTCCTTCTGCCGGTAAATGAAAATCACGAACGTATTGCTCAAAACCAACGGAACGCTTCTATCTATTATAGAACACATTCCGTACAAGAGAAGGAAGGGGAAATTTCTTACAATACGGGGAATCGCTACACCTTGGCAAACCTGAGCCAGTCTACAAGTCTCCTAAAACCCAGCACATCCGAAGCGAACCAAAAGTTCCAACCTTGAACGCTTCGCAGTCAGGTGTCAAAGCACTGCGCTCGCGCCACTTCAATGTCAATCTGGTCGATAATATCCAGTCACTCCCAATGATTGATATTCTTTATCCTCCAAAACTTCCTTCTCGGCGACATTTCGGTCAGCGACCTGGACCTGGAACTACAAAGACCCAAATAACCCTCGGCTTCCGGCTATCCATGTACATCTCGGATCAGCCGGTGTTTCATAGTAGTTTGCGGCTATTAGCTAGTACATAATAAAGATTAAACCAACTTTTTCTCACCAGGTCACAACATGTCGATAGACAGCTTCGAGATGACCAGCATCGAGCGAGCGTTACCACAGTTACCGGAAATAATGCAGGTAATAATGCTAAAATATCATTGATAATTGAAGTTGTTACCATCGGTTCGGCAAGGTACCATGATTGAAACGACCGGTGAAAGAAACAGCGGAAATTAATTGTCAGAATTTTTTAATTGTTTACAATCTTAATATAAATGCCAAAGTTTGGATGGTTGGATGTTTGTTAGTGAGAACGGATTTGATGGGATTTGGCACAGAGTTAGATTATAGTTTATAATAGCACATAGGTTACTTTTTTCCGGTAATATGTAACTAAACTTACAATCAGCACCTACTTATGATTGGGTAAAGCCGCAAGAGAAAATTAGTTTTATATAAAATCATAGAAATTGCCAGAAGATTGTTTAATTGCCAATGCTATCCTATATAAACATTCAGCAGACAAACTTAACTTTACATCAAATCAAGCAACAAAGGAATTTTGATTTTTTTTTCAACCTGTACTACCAACCTAAAATAATATTAAATTACAAAAGTCATTGTAATTGATCTTGCAGCCACTGACCCCTATGGTGTCGCCTAGATTTCACATTGATGATTTGTAACATATTACAAACCAAAAAAACTAATAATAATTATTTTTTAACTTAGATTTGCCTCGAAGTGAATTTTTGGCATTATGTATTTTACCTTTGCTTAATTTATGTATATAAAAAAATGTATCTGTTCTAGGGTTCATGGCGAAGTGATGATGAAGTTGAATACTTAGACGGCGTCCACGTTATGTTAAACGCCGAAGGCGCGAGTTTGTTGCCGCTGGCTATCGAGTGAGTACTCTGTATTTATGACCTTAATGTAATATATTTAAGCCGGAGTTAAATTTAACCCTAGATTTTACGCACTACTAACAGTTCTTGATTAATATATCTTTATTTATAATACAACATTGTTACACTTAAATACTTAATATACATATTATTACTAATAAATTTCGGATAACTAGATCACCGTTGTTCAAACGCGATTGTTTAACATCTGTATTTGAGTGTTACACTGGCTCACTCACCTTTGAAACCATTATATATGATAGAATATTTGATATGTAGGTGGTATCTTCCGCAAACATATACCGCGGGGATGATAAACTCTACCACAGTCCTAATTTCTGGCCATCATAAAGTTTATAATGGCCTGATCTGATTTCCTCGTATCAGCCACGCTTCCCTCCAACAACAATATTGTTTAGTTTGAGAAGAATTGACAGGCGATTGAGCCACTATTACACATAGAAGGGATACAATATCCGAGATTACCTTATAGTCAAGAGGAAGAGGTTACGTCGAACACATAATCTTGACTGATGAGTTTGAGTTTGGGTTCAGATGGGCAAGCTCCAAATTTCCACGTGTTGCCAGTTCCCCGAGCATATCGAATAAAACACTTCTACTTAAGCATGGGATGTTTGTATATATTATTTTTCTAGATGTCGCTTGATAAGGTGCATCGCTTCCTTCATGAATTCCAGCCATTTGTCTTGTAGCTGGAGTTCCACATCTCTCTGCCTCACTCTCTCCCTTAACTCGTAGTCCCTCAGCCGTAACTCCTCATCCCTTTGCCTAATCCTCTCCCTCTCTAAATCAACGTCGATCCTATCCCGTTGCCTGCCGTAATCCCTTCCGTTCTTATCAGCTTCTAAGATGAGTTGGGTTACGGCATCTTTTATCGCTTGACTGGAGGTGGTGGGTTGTTGAGGTTTTGGAGTTTCTTCGATTAGCGGTGATTGTCTGCTGGTTTCTGGTGTGTCGGAAGCTGGAAGTATATATTTTATTAATCGCTTGCATAATAATATATATAGTATAATATATATAGTAATATAATATAGTATTTCGGACTGTAACTAGGTATGTGTTCTACTGTTCACAAGTGTAATTTTATTTGATCTATATGCTTAGTAGAGAATATCTAGATAGCGCGATTCAGGAAAGTGACATTTTCGATCAGCGCCATCTATCGCTACCGATTTGTAAAAAAGATCCTCAGGGCTAACTTGGCTATATATATAAAACGCTCATTTTAATGAAACAGTTAATCTTAACCAAGTAACTCAAGTAACTGATGGTTGAACAAATTTTGATGTAAAAATTTGTACATATACATTGTTTAAAAAAAAAAAACTTTAAATCCAGATTTACAGATTTTTTGATGAGCAACTTCTGTACCATAAATAGGAATCATTGACATACTCATTGTACAGTCTTCAGTTTTAACGACTGAATTCATATAGTCCGGAACGGATCCATTTGATAAACTTTTTCCTTCCTCCTGTTCTTGTACCTGGAACAAATGTTTCAATAAAAACTTCGCGAGACTAGTCTCAGCTACGTATATACTGACGACCTGACATGATGGCAATTCTCAATATAATTGCCAACGAATGCAGGAGATATTATAGTGGCAAGTTTGTATGGCAATTATAATTGCACAACCTTAATCCGAGACTTGGTCCTTGGTCTAGTGGCTGGATATAATGCTGTAGACCCTGAGGGTCTGGGTGCTGACCCCAGGGCTGGCCGATAAAAATATATTGGATTGGAAAGGACAAAGAAGTTGTTCATGCTAAACATGCATAGACAGACCAGTATGCGATGGCGATATCCGAATTTTGTGACATCGGTTGTGTAACGGATATTTGGATTAAATATCGGTGTTGACATCCGATTTCAGATGTCGTTCTGTCTCTGTTTAACTTAAAATTGTACGATATGTGAGAAAGAGATGACACGGTTGTGATATCAAAATTGGTTTAACATTCGCTTCATCTCTTTCTCACAAGTGGGTTACTGTAAAGTTAAAGAGAGATGGGGCGAATATTTTAAGAGTTCAATGTTATCGTACTTTGAATGCTTCGACGTACCAAAACGATATTCATAGTTTTTTAGATGCGGTGAAAACGGTTACTCGTCAACATCAAATTGACGACATCTGAAGTTCCGACAACATCCGATCACATTTTAGATTAGTTTCGATGTATCGGACGCATGCCTAGAGTGCAGCTGTGACTGCACACATAGTTGTGAACTAATATATAAAAATATGTCCAGCGTACTTGGCTGCTGTCTTTGAGATTAGGCACCGTATCAAATCGGTCAGGGAAACATACATACACATAATCCAAGACTGGAGTGTGTAAGCTCAACATAATTTCTGAGTCAGTAGTATACATTCAGCTAACTTCTATACCCTGAACTATTAATAATATTTTCTTTTGAGAAAAGTCTGGTATTTGAATCCAGTATCTGCAGCCATATATGCTATTTATAACATATATCAAAAAACTTAACACAATATATACATATATTATAATACAAAATAAGACGGTGCATGTAACATTAGGTTATGTTTTACTCGGAGGACTGTTTTATTGGGTGATAGTACCACATAACCCCTGTTCCCAGGACTCTGGTGACTGCTAAAGGTTTCTAGTGTGGCAAAAATATTACAAACCTGTCCATCAATAGCAATCTCTACTACTTCATCTTTGTTAGGAGATTTATTTTGCATTATTTCAAGCGCCCGATGCTCCAAGTCAGTGATTATGAATTTAACTGCTGGACCACCCTTGGATACGTTGACGATTTTACATAGTTTTCTCCGAGCATTATTCTTAAAATCGCTCCAAACCTAAAAAAAATACTATTATGATTAAAGAGAAATACTTGTTTTTAAGATAAAAAATTATATAAAGAAAAAGTGAAAGATTGGTACGAACAGAAGGCATTTGCCGAAAACGCTAGTTTGTCAATATGGCGCTGCAATGGGGTCGGTGACGTCACTTGCCTGTATTGAAATCTGTGGCACATATAATCCACATACAGTAGGCAGACGAGGTTAACAAGCAAGTGACGTCATCATCATAAACCCGACCAATCAGGACAGATCAGACCAGACAAATGTTTATAAAAATGCATTTTTGTTTATGGATTTTGGAATAAATTCATTATTATTTTCAACTATCGTTAATAAATAACCATTTTTAAACTCATAATTTATACTGATTACAATAATTGACACTTTATTTTTCGCGTTGTCAAATAGCCTATTGCATATAACCTAAAGCTACAACATATTTGAAGTGTAGATTGTACAGAGAAGAACCGGCAAGAAACTTAGTATTTACTCTTCTCCAACATTTGAAATCAAAACTTATGTCGGTTAAATACAATTATATATAATGTATCTTATTCTGAAAGCCAACGAGTGAAAATCCACACTTTTTGATCATCTATGGTTTTCTAATCTTGTGTTGAATATGCCTTAAGAGAGTGATCTCTTTCAGACAACTGTTTGATAAAGAACATAATATCGATGAAGCAGTTTAATTAACAGTTAGTTAAAGTTATCAAAATATACTTTATTCACGAGCACTTTTGAATCGTCATTTAACAAAGTATTTAAAGTAAAGCTACCACCGGTTCGGAATGTAGATTCTACCGAGGAAAACTGGCAAAAAACTCAGTAGTTACTCTTTTTCAACATCAGTCATACAGTCATGTTACTTAAATACAATTATATATGTATGTTATCTCTCCCGTCTGGAAGTCAACAAGCATTAACTCCACTTATAACATATATATATAATACTATAAAATGTAATTAGTATATTTACATATACATATAGCTATAAAATTATATATAATATATATAACCAACTAGAAGTGATTTTTTTATAAAGAAAACATTAATAATTATCTGACTTTATAAGAACAGTCAACAATAACATTAATTACTTTAAATTATATTTAATAACAGAAATCAACTAAAACGACAAATTTTCTAGTACTCAGAAATTCAGAAATAGTGTGTCCGAAGCAGTCAAACTTCGCGCCAAAAATTAAACCCGAGCCTCTGTGACAAGCGATCTTACGATATTTTTTTTTTTTTAAATATATTACGCTACAAGGTATTGACGCATTAATCTGCAAAAAATATACGTATTCATACACAAAAAAATAGATTAATCATTTGGTCACCAACTCAGTATGGCCGATTCCGATGTTTGGAGTAAAAAAACAAAATTATAACCTTGAATTGATCTGTCATCATTGGCTGTTGATCTAATTTATTTAAGTTGTTTAAAGCTTTCAAATTAAAATTAAAGTGGATATAAGTAGTTAAGTGGAAAAAATGGAACTTTAATCAGTCAAGTTAAATTGAGCAAAAATATTTTATAAAAATATAGGTTATATTACAAAAAAAAAGAAAAATATAAGATACTATTATATGCAACACACATGAATGTAATAAGTTAGGAAACTGAATTAATATCTGTCGAAGGTGGTAATTTTCGCCTCCATGGAATTAAACAAAAATTGATCTACGAATGACTATTACAGCTATGGCTCACAGTCAAACATCCCATGTAAAAATTATTAAAATCAATCATTAATTTAATGCGTTAATTATTAGTTTTATATAATAATTATAACGTATAAAAGAGTTGCCCTACAAACTTTATAACACAAACACACCTTGTGTTTCAGTGGCCTTATTTCTAAAAGATTTAGACCAATTACTTCCAGGTAAATAAATACAGAGAGAGGTTGTACATATATCATTATATTTCACATAAAATATTTATATGTATAAATCTTCTGTATGTTTGTTAGACCAATTTTTGATGAATACTTTTTGTGTATTTAAGTGGATTTCTGGATGGTTTAGATTGGATCCAGTAAGGTTGTGCTGCGATTATTACTTTTATGATTAATGTAATTTCTTCTTTTTTCTCCACTGCTATAGCAATCCCCCACAAATTTAAACATTTCTAATTTAAATTTACAAAATAATCATTGTAAAAAAAGATAAGGTGTTAAGTTGTATAGTTTAAGCGACTTGACACTTGGTGATGAATTAGACAGCAATTTCATATAGTTTTCACATCACCTTGCGCGCATATCATACAAAAATACACTCATGATTTCATCATAACCAAATTAAATTTATAAAAAACATGATCCACTCCAAATAACACAGCGACTATAAAAAAGGGGAATATCTTGTAGTCCTAAACATTGCAGACAGCTGGTAGTGAGGGGAGTCAATCTGAGTAGGTACCATTCAGTCATCAGTTATTACTTGCCCGATTAGAATAACCGATGAGTGGACGGCACTTACCTAGACTTCCAGGTTGAAGGTTGCCTGTGAAATAACAGGCAGCAAGTATGTAACATCTCCGGTCCTGTCGTTGACAATTACCATAGTCACTATGATACTATAATATCTACATAGCACTGTTGCATTTAAGTAAAATGATACAGGTCTATCCTTATAGACCTTAAGTGTGATATTAGAGTCAACAACCATGTACAATAAATGAACTCTCTAATGAAAAATAATTTACAAATGAGTTTAATAGATTCTAGGTTCAACATTAACTCTTCAAGTGTATGTTAGTACAGACCACATGGTTTTTTATATATGGAATACAAATATTGACTACAATCTTACTTTACCCCACCGAATTTCCGACCGATAGTGTCCGTCGCTGATACTGTTCAATTTTTTTATCAATTCCTTCCATTTCAATTTTATCATCTCTTGGGCCGGGTATTGTCTGGGTTTATGAATGTCTCCGTATCTGTAATAAGATTACACAGTATAAAGGAATGGATCAGCCTGTTGCAATGCTAAACGCCTAACTTTTGTGAAGGGGTTACAAATGAAAGATTTTTATCCAATTCATGCATTTTCATAATGTACTTACTCTTGTGTTGAGCTTGAGTTATACTAGACAAATTAAGCACTGTGACAATCTTTGTTCACAAACTAAATACAAAATTTCACAGTTATGTTTAACTTAGTGTATTTAAAATTCAAAGCTCATGTAAAAAAATATTGATAAATAAGGCATATTACTCAATACAAAATTATATTAAAGATAAAAAAACTTGGCCTTAGTATTTGTTTATTACTAGGCAGGATATGTAAAAATTTAAATGTACTTTCTTCACCTACTCTGTAATTAAAATGGTGGTAAAGAGTAACTACTGAGTTTCTTGCTGGTTCTTCTCGGGGGAATCTACATTCCGAACCGTTTAAACTTATGTTTTATACAGTTCTGTAAAATGACCATTCAAAATTGCATTTTGAGCCTAATTAAATAAAGAATACTTTGATTTTGATTTAAAATACAGACATCGCCACACTAGTGTGAACCTATAATCTACGATTCAATTATTTTGTCATGACATTCAAAGTATTGGTCTGGGAATAGGATTTATTAGATGGATTTAAGTTTAGATTAGCAAAGTTTTGGGTACTTACTGCTACGTCTGATCACTGCCCTAGATAAATGTGGGGGAATATATATCATCATTACACTTGTAATGTTAATGTATATTGGTTAGTATAGTTTAAAAATGACCAAAGTAGCCAGAACTCATGAGTTAGTTCTTTATTCCTATTTTAAATGTTTGATACTGCAAATGTAGCATAGAATGTCCTAGATCTTTTTCATTAAACTTAATGTTTATACCTCTACAAGTATTCAGGAAACGATATTTTCCAAGTTAAATAGATAACTTCGTATAGTCTATTCCGACCACAAGAGGACAAATGCCAAATAAACAATATTTGATATCAAATTGACGCGATATAATCGAGATCGAGAGCTCGAAATAATCTATGATATTCATTCCTGAATCGCGCACAAATGGCGTTTTGAACGTCGACGAAGCTGATATCGGTATTTTGGAAGTAAAATTAAAGAGTTTATAAGTAGTTTAGGGGAATAGTGTTGTATTATAAATAAAGATATATTAATCATGAAATGTTTGTAGCGTACAATATAGCTGAGCTATTACCAAATTGCAAGGAATGCGTAAATCTAAGATTTGTTTTGTTTTGACTATGCTGTACGTATATTATAAAAACTAAACGGTTGTTATTGTATAACTTTCAACTCATTATTGTTGAATAATTACTCACTTCTCCATAAAATCTATAATCATTGACATCTGTTTTCGGCTCGTTCTTGCTTTATTCATGATAAATATGACTTCTTCTATTTAAATACACAACGATATTCTGTGTATAAACATTAAATAGTCTTTTGTAACGACGCGACGAGACCGATCACCGATGCAAATTGCCAACAATTGTCAATTGTCAAACTAAGCTAAGTTTTATGACTTAACCCCAGTGTTGTCATGTCCTAAAATATTTTACAATAAAAAAAAGAGTATTCGATCTCTATGTTATGTATTAAAACAAAAAATGCCGCAACAATATGTAATATGTTTTTCTAATGTTTTGTGTTTATTAAGTTATAAGAAATGATAATTTATTTTAAAATGTTTATTTTTCAGTGGTCGAGTTTTACACTCTCATCACTTCACGTGGAGGCAAGGCCCTCGCGCTGTCACCGTTCTGCCACCTACTGTGGTAGGGGCCTTCGTCACGCCAGAGAAACCTTACGCAACTAAAGGAGCCTGGCTTCAGGTAGTCGTTAATAATATTTGTTGTTTAACTGTAAATTATAACATCTAAAAAATTACAGTGGTGGACCTAAGAAAAAGTTCATTCTTAGATTTTATTTTACATCCTATTTAATCCTGTAACATGGCGGTTAGTGCTTATAAGACCCTACATACATAAATATTTTGATTTCCTTCTTTGCTTCCACACCGCAGTATTTGTTGCTAACAAAAAAAAACGTATTTTATTCAAAATGTTAAAAATGAAGTCGAATTCAATGGTAGGAGGATAAAAAAAATATACAACTTTGAACTTAATTTGACCCAATTAGATCTATATAATCTGTGGTATTAATGATAAATTCGTGAATTCTACGTTTAAAATTAAAATGACGACTAAATAGTTATCAGCTTAGTTAGAGTTTAGTTATTATTAAAGAAATATAATTGGTTAGTAGATAATAAGCAATTATTTTGAATATTTAAATCAAATGGTTCATTTTCTGTAATTCTCCTGCCATAAAATAAAGTACACCCTACTTTATTATAGAATATTTTAAAGCCAAAAACATTTTATAAACTAAGATAATATTATTTATCAAACAATAATTGTTAATTAATGTGTATTTTTTATTCACAGATCTTAATTCCGCCGGATTTAGCACAGGAGATGTCAAAACAAGTCTTTAATCTCTCTCGCCTTGCGGAGAGTGACTCGGAGGAAAGTGACTCGAACACTGAGAAACCTCCTAAACCGAGTCTTCCAATCACATTGAACTGGCCGAGATATAGACTTAGCTTGTCCGTTTTAGACGATATGGAGATATTGTAATTTGATTACATTTAATTATAGAATATTTTATAAATGACCCTTAACTTGGTTTTTTTTTACTTTATCTGTCTTGATGTCATTTTGACGCATATGATGATGTTAAACTCAACTTGTCATTTGTCAGTTAGACGTGTGGAACGTACCTCGTTAAATAAAACTAGGTTTAATTCTACTAAATTATAATGGTTACAATATTTTCCCGATTCCAATGGGATCCAACTTCAAGACCTCAATGGGAAAATAGCTAAACGGCAATGACTGCAGTTCGATTCGATTGCCATAATTTGAAAATCTGTTAGTAGAATTTCTCCTGGAATACTTATGATTATGAATAATAAATAATAAATAAATATGGTCATAATAGTGTTGTAAATTATGACAAAATTTTACTTCAGTAGAAAATGTATTTAGAATCACGTTATAAAAACTTTTTCGTTAGTCTGTAACGATGTTACCACACATAACGTTAAATTGTAGTTTATACGAATGAAATGTTCACTTTTAAAATATATTTTTTTGTAAATAAGTCAATTATAAACTAACAATAAACTGTACACGAAGTTTTAGAGATTATATTATTAATATGTATTCACTTTTATAAATATTAATGTACATTCAATATATTAAATAAGCCTGAATTTCTTTTTATTTCATTTGAAATTATTATTCATCACATGTGATCTCACGATTAAAATGTTAGTTTTCATAGCAACAGAAACTTAGTTCAATAAACACTTTTATTTAATAATAATATCTATGCATATTAAAGGTTGAAAAAAGGTTCATCAAGTAAAAGGTTATCTACAACTATAGTGGCTCTCTAAACGGGCCAGTCTGAGCCTACGGGGTAAGGGGTTAAAAAGACGAGTTACGGCAGTCATGTCGGCCGTATGATGTAAAATCCTTGCCATTGCAAAAAAGGCTATAATATATACCGTCGTTGCGCCTGCAAAAGTCACAGTGTTATGCCGTCTTAATCGTTCTTTCAATACGCACGTACTGTAAAAACAGTTTTGTGATAACTTCAATAATTTAAAAATGTAGCTATGTGACGTTCATACATCGAAATCTACATAAATTGAAATAACGATTAAAACGGCATAACAGTCTAAAAATAAGAAAAAAACACATTGCGACTTTTACAGGCGCAACGACGGTATATAAAATAACACGTTTATTCATAATTTCACAACGAACAACTCTGTTTTTAACTTCTTTAATTAACTTGTCGGCGAACGAGCCTACTTTCTTGTAATTAATTACAATCTATACATATAAATTAATCATCAAAATCAGCGTTAATTGATAGCTGTGAACGTCTTCGATCGATAGGTGTGAAATCGGCGAATAAAAAAAAACTATCAAAAACGTTACCTATAGAAGAACGAAGAAGAATATGGCGCGAAGAAAAGAGGAAATATAAAAACAAATCTTTGCAAGTTGAAACAATTGAAATTAAAGAAGAAATTGATGAAAGCGATCGTGAGTTCTTTTTTGATTTGTAACTTTATAATATATACATAAATGCGAAAGTTATTTTCTTTGTCTATTCGTTTGTTACGCCTTCAAGTTTCACGCCTTAATAAATAACCAAGAGTACCTAAGACATATGTATCCTTATCCGCGGCGAAGCCGCTGGCGGACCTTCCCAATCCACTAAGATCATAAATTATTTTTCTAGTGTCTTTCAAAATTTTTAATTTTAACATTTCTTAAAAATGTCAATTGCAATCTTTATTTAATTATAGCATTTCTTATAAGATATCTTGTTTCTGAGTTTAAGATTAAATTTTAAATGAGACCGTTTTAAAACAAGCAATAAAATGCATTTTTGTAAATAAAACTAGTGTTCGTACAATGTTCGAAATTCGACTTTAACCATTATTGGAAATTTGAACGAAACATAATTATAAATAGGAATGTTTCGATATAAGTTAATATGTTAATAATTACAGCCACATTGGCTGTATAATGCAAAGCCTTTGCCTTTTCGAGATGATGGACTTAAAAAAATCCATAGTTGACGTAACAAAGCCATTTAACGTCATCCGTTATAACGTTAATAACGTTGTCTTTCTAAATCGTACATTTTTAACAATGCCCAACTACGTTTTGAACTTTTTCGATAAACTCGACGGTAAACGGGCCAAGTGCGTTTTCTGTTCCGATGTTATTGACTACACTCGTCCACACAAGCTTGCAAATCACATGAAAATTAAACACTCGGATTCAATTGATTGGGCACTTATATTACAATCTGAAAATAGTAACCGTAAACGTCGTAATTTTTCTGTGACCGGAACAAAAAAACATGTATGGTCAAATTTTACGAAAACTGATGTACATCAAAAATTAGCTAAATGTAATTTATGTGAAAGAATTCTGTCACATAAATCGACTATTGCGAATTTAAGGATACATTTGAAGCGAAAACATCCAGAAGTTTTTTCAAACTACGAAAGTCAGAAAGAAATTGATGAAAACGATCGTGAGTAACATTATTTTATCCGTTTAGTTTAGATGTCATTGGAGTATATTGTACAATTATATAAAAATTAGAATGATCTAGACAGATAACAAAAAATATATTTTATCTATCTTGAACTTATATTCAGGAGACATTATTTTTGTAATGCCTTACTAAAACTATTACTAAACCAAATGAAATACGACCAATATGAAACTTATACCAGAAATTTTAAAAAACGTTTTTGTTAATAATAGTATCTTTATATTTTCTTGCTTTAAAATTAGACTATTAACGTGAAGCATGAATTTTATGTTCTGTGGACGTCAATGTCATCTGTGATCTCTTGGTGATAGGGCTTTGTGCAAGCGCGTCTGGGTAGGTACCACCCACTCAACAGATATTCTACCGCCAAACAACAGTATTCAGTATTGTTGTGTTCCGGTTTGAAGGGTGAGTGAGCCAGTGTAACTACAGGCACAAGGGACATAACATCTTAGTTCCCAAGGTTGGTGGCGCATTGGGGATGTAAGGAATGGTGATTATTTCTTACAGCGCCATTATCTATGGGCGATGGTGACCACTTACCATCAGGTGGCCCATTTGCTCGCCCGCTAACCGATAACAATAAAAAAAGTACAAGCAAAACTGCTACGGCTGTTTTTACAATATATTAAATTATGGTGCATTTTCACCAAAATCAGAATTAGTAGACGTGCTATGAATACAGTAGTCACTATTCTAATGTCGACCTAAACACGAAAACGATAAAGTAACTCTTTGCACATTATTATAGGTACTCGTTTCCTTAAATTTAACGTTATTTTTTATTATATGTATACAACCTACTTTGTTATTATTTGAAGCGGATATAATCTAGATTGCTTAAATTTACTTTTATTTAAAAAATTAAATCGATCGTTCTGCTGATACTACAAATAATAATACCATTTCTTAGTTTCAAAAGGTCTTACCGCAACGTACGTGTACGTAACGGGTTTTAAGTTCGGTTATTCGTTACTATAATAAAAAAAACCAAAATTCGAAACCTGTCTAATATAGATACGACATTTAGCAGGTTTGTTATGCTTAAATCTTAACTATCCAACCGATTATTCTGAAATTTTGCGCACGTGTTATCACGAGCACTGAAAAAGACATAAGGTTTATACGTGTAACTAATGCCCACCGAGACGAGATCTCATAAAGACCTATCACTTAAATTAATTTGAATATATTTATTCTTCTGCCAAACAGGAGAACTCAGTATTGTTATGTTCCGATTTGAAAGGTGAGTCAGCCGGAGTGACTACAGGCACAAGGGTAACATCTCAGTTCCCATGGTTGGTTCCGCATTGGCGATGTCATTAATGGTTAATATTTCTAACGGCACCAATGTCTATAGGTCATGTTGGCTACTTACCATCAAGTGGCACATTTGCCCGTCCACCTAATCTATCTATTCATATATACATATAATACAATTGGAGTGTCTGTTTGTAATATTAAAATAACCGGTTTTTACTAAATGCATATGTATGAATACACGGTACATATACCAAAATAACATTTTTTTACATTTGTTGTCTGTCTGTTTGTTCCGGCTTATCTCTGGAACGGCTGGACCAATTTTGACGGGACTTTCACTGGCAGATAGCTGATGTAATAAGGAGTAACTTAGGCTACTTTTATATTAGAATTATAGATAAAGTAATAATAAAGTCACGCTGCAATGTCCTAAGACTGTCCAGTACCGCGCGCAACTCGCGCATGCCACCACTCCGCGGTCACGTCGGTGCCTCCCACCAACAACTTAATATCACAAACGTTGCCTAAGACAGAATTAATAAGTTATAATTATAATAAAATCTAGGAACTGAACCATAACGTTTTTGTTAAATCAAACGCGCACGACGTCACGGGCACAGCTAGTTAAAAAATTATATTAATGACTTAATAACACAATTTAATACATACTGAGGTTCCGTAGAACCTGCATTTCATTCCATAACGATGTAGTGGCAGATTTACGTAGAAAATGTATCAAGGACTAATCCATTGCGCGCAAAATTGATATGCGTACACACAGTAAATCAATAATGATATAATAATAAACCCATTTTAAGTAAATAAATAAATCCGGAAGTGTATTTTTTTGCCGGAAACACTTATTTTTTTTAATCTTGATTACTTTCTAATTGTAACTTTATGTAATTATCGCTGGATACGAATACGTAACTGTAATGATTGTTTGTTATTTATATAATACTACATAATCTGTATTAATACTAATAATAATGAATACGGCAGAACACGGAATATTTTTTTATTATAAGTCTTAGGTTGAAATAAAATCACGTTTGATAAAAAAAATCCCACTGACGTTAAATCAGTGACAGACATTTTCATTTCTAATTTTACGCGGGAAAAACTTAATTAATTTCAAAGCCATACGAATAACGTTCCGAAATGGATTACAATTATTTTTATGAAATCGGATACAATATTAAAATATGTATTTATTCAATATCAAATATTAATATTAATGTAACTGCATAAATAAGATTTTGTAACAATAAAATATTTAAATGTTTATAACTAATTTATAAACTGACGAATCCTATCATAATTAATATGATAATTACGAAAGTGAGCTTGTTTATTGTCATCGTTCATCTGGGAATTTAACATAAATGTCGTCAGGGGCACAGAGTATAAAATAAATATGGAGTAAGTACGTAATATCTGGCAAGGAGCAACTTTTAATTCGATCACTTTCAATATGTACGCGTTATTTTTAATTTAAGATGTCAAGACATATTTAAACATTTAGTTTCATTATTTTCTCCTTGGTGAGTGTGAGTTGTATCGTCATATCGTGTGACCCTCTTCGTTTAAATCATAACCTGAAAAAAATCATTATAATTTTATTAAACACTATGTGGTAAGTAAATCGGGTGATATTTTAAACTAATATATTTTACGCGTATTAATAGATTGCAACAAAACGGCGTGATTATGTTAATATATTTTGTACGAAAAAAGTAGGTTAATTCATACGAATATATAACCAATTAAGACTAAAATATGTATCGTGGTCTACGTTGAATAGAATTTCGTTACAACGAAAATTTTTAATTTATAATGATATAAAAATTAGTAATTCCGTTCATTTTTTAATTTAGCTCCATCTATTGGATGTTATCGTAATTAACAGTAAAACATTTAGTTGAACTTAAATACTGTTTGTGATAAATGACAACAGACAATTCTAATAATTGTATGATATATTACTTCAATAAAAATGAATGTTTCAACCATTCATCTGATTGTGATGAAACTTTGCCTGCAAATATTCTTAGCGTAAAAAAATAAAGTTGTAAATATTTTTGTGATTGCTCTTATATGTTGTCTTAATAATAATTTACGTTTATCCAATTATTTTTTATTGTGTTGTTGTAGGTTATGTATTAACAAAGAGTACTATTATTATGCCTTCAAAATTAAACTAAGCCTATAATCTCGACCTTACCGTTTAATCTCCATCGTGTCTTGTCCCGGCACAAATAAAATCCGAAATAAAAAAAAAAGAATATTCGTAGACAAAACAAAAAACTATATTTTTTCTTTGTGTGTTAATCTATCTCTTTATTATAAAGAGGTAAAATTCGCATGTTTGTATGTGCATAAATGCTTATTCTGAAACTAATGACACGTATCTATATTTATTTCGCTGGTAGAAAGCTACGTTATTCCGAAGTGTTATAGGGTAAGAATAAGTGTTATGGGTATAATTATTTTTTACTTGGGGGTAGGGCTTTGTGCAAGCCCGTCTGGGTAGGTACCACCCACTCATCAGATATTCTACCGCCAAATAACAGTACACTGTATTGTTGTGTTCGGGTTAGAAGGGTGAGTGAGCCAGTGTAGTCACAGGCACAAGGGACATAACATCTTAGTTCCCAAAGTTGGTGGCGCATAGGTGATGTAAGGAATGGTTAACATTTCTTACAGCGCCTTTGTCTATGGGCGGTGGTGACCACTTACCATCAGGTGGCCCATATGCTCGTCTGCCAACCAATGCCATAAAAAAATGTTTATTTGATATGCATTTTCTTTAATAATAAATTATACCCGTGCGAAGCAAGGGCGGTAGTTCTTCAATATAACCTTTCTATGTAGACCCTTATCCTACCCGAGAGAAGCCGTGACAGGTAGCTAGTGTGATGTAAAAATAACCGTTCAACTGATTTGTATTATTAAATTAATACTAAGTATTGTTTAAATTACAGATAACCTCGTTAAAATTCGTTTCTTTTTTTATTATATTGGCCTAATAGAAATTCGCGTTTGAGTTTTTTTAAAGCAAATTTACGTTTTCTACTAAGTACTTCACGAAATGACCAAATTAATGCCAAATGCCAATGGGATACTATAATTTAAATGTTCAGTTAAATAATCCGTTATCAACGTCTTCGAAAATATAACAAACAGGAGATCAAAAAGATTACGATATTTATAGTTGTGTTATTTTTAATCAATGTATATTTATTATCTATGCATAGAAGAATGTTCTAGATTTCATAGATGTTTGAACTTATGAAATACTTACTAAAAAGTATTTATGTAGTTTTAACGAAACGTTCGATAAGACTCACTAACTGTAACGAAAGTTAAGCGCGCTATTTTAAGCATCTGTTACTGTCATTTAGAAAAAATACACGGTAGGTGGTGGTATGTGGTAGCCACTGCCCATAGACATTGGTACTGTAAAAAGTAATAACTATACGTTATGTTGCCAATTCACCAACAATTTTGGCAACTTAGATGTTAGGTCCCTTGTGGCTGTGGTTATACTGGCTCACTCATCCTTCAAACCGGAACACAACAATACTAAATATTGGTCTTAATCGGTAGTTTATGATGGTACCTACCCAGACATAAAGCCCTATCATAAAAGAAGTTAAGTTCTTAGGCCATATTATATTCCAGTATTAAATATAATGAACTACTTTGACCTTGAATCGACAACATATAATTGGTCGAGATATTTTGGACCTACTGTTTATGGATTCGTGAAAAAATGTATTCAAAAGATAAGTTAAAATTGCATTCAAAATCAAAATATACTTTATTCAAGTAGGCTTTTATAAGCACTTTTGAATCGTCATTTAACAAACTATTTAAAGTAAAGCTACCACCGGTTCGGAATGTAGATTCTACCGAGGAGAACCGGCAAGAAACTCGGTAGTTACTCTTTTTCAATATCTGTTTGTATTAAATAAAAAAAAAATTGTCACAGATAATGTTTTTTTTTGTTTAACTAAAACAAAGGGTGACTAAAGCTTATGATTTGTATGTATTAACATAAATTACTTAAAATAATGTTTCTTTTAATAACCTACCTACTTAATAATTAGTTTAAACCGACTTCGAAAAAGGAAGGTTTTGAATTTGGATGTTTATATATATTTTGTGTAGGTTTGGGCATACCTTAGTCATATTTGTAGACTTTGCAGTTATTTTTTTTGTTAGAAAGGAGTTTATACTCAAATTGTCAACAAGATAACTCTTCTTTATTGATATATTATGTTATTGAAGTCGATATATATATATTTTTTTTATTTTTATCATCGCAGTTTATTACGTTTTTGTCCCCTTTTATTTCGTTCTAGCCTACTTAAAGGTACTTAACAATACCTACTTAATTTTTGTTATGCTATCTCGTAACACCTAAAAATTACTATTGTATAAGATAATAAAAGTTATGACAAGCATCCGGTACATATTAACCTGATTTGGAACTTACCTATGTACCTAAATCATATTTCACGGAGAAGCTGGATAAGTCACTAGAATATTCTAGAAAGGGCTTCACGCTATTCGATTGGAAGGTATTTTAAGATGTAATTCTTATTGTTAATTAACAATAATTTAATGTAACATCCACAATTATTCCAAACGTGGAGTTATAGCTTTTTTTAACATATTTTACGAACGTTAAATACCTAAATACGTGACTTCCTTCACGGGTCGCCATCGCACCATTCATAACGTTACATGAGTAGTTCAAGCTATTTCGTCTCTTATCACGTAGCAATAGCTACTAAAACCGCTTGCACATTAAGATTGTTTACATTGATATAACATTTCGAAAGGTCATAATTATATCCAAGTATATTGTAATATCAACGTTATTTCGTAAGCGATAACGTCGACTTTTAGCAACGTGCACAGCAAGTCAACAAAATGGCCGACGATTGAATGTTTTCAACGTATGAGCGGCAACACCGCATCGGGAATATATTGATCAATTATATAAATGGAAATATTGTTACCTGGAGCGGCTGTCTGGATGTTTGATTACTTATTCGGTTTTGAGAATGAAAATTTTTCACCTGCTGTGTTTTGTAGCGGTATTGAGTCGTTTGAACGCGATGATAGATGGCGCTAGTTGCTACAAACTTCAATGTCTAATTTTATTTCATATAAATGTGTGTAGTAGTTTAAGAAATACCCGTATTCGGTATCGATGTAAGTTTTTATATTAACTAATTTTTATGTATTAGATACGTGAATACTGATCTACGATGTATATTATTATCAAGGAAGTACTAGCTAACAATTTTAAAAATAAGCACCTACTCTCCAGCTTTCTAAAATTAAAAACGGGTTATTGCAACAGAAAACTACTAAAATTGGTTTAAAAATCAAGTTTTAATTTATCTAGGCATAATATAAATCTATATTTTTATAGATACTCAAGCACTGTGAAGCATTTAGTCGTTATTTTACAAGTTTTAATATGAAAAACAACAATGAATGTTAGGTTAAGTTGGGAATCATTTTAGTAAAAAATATTACAACTGTCTAAATATGTCTGAATCTTATTATTTTATATTAGTTGACTTGAGATCGATTTTTTAGATTAGGAGACTTGAGAACAAGATTAAGAATTAAATTGTGACAATTATACAATATTAAAGGATAGCAGGGACTTGCAAAAATATAAATTACTAAGTCACGAATTCAAAAAATCCGTAATTAAAAAGGATTTAACAGAGTAAAAAATCATTTATTCAATAAAATAAACATAATAATTGTATTGAGAAGATGCGTAATGATCATTTTATATATTATACATACTAATGTGACAGGATGTCTGTGTATCTCGCGTCTCGTATCATGTGCACAATTCGCCTACGAATAATTATATCTAACGCGTAATTGTATATTGTCTAGTATGTTTTTTTAACTTGACCTGTATCGGAACAATAAGTGCGGCGGAACTTTCATCCACTTTTTAACGGATGTCGGATATGTACAATAGGTTAATTGTTGGTTAATTTATCTAACATATTTTAAATTTTAGTAATATAATATAGTTACTGAAATAGTGTTAAGATTAATTAAAATAAATATTGTTTTACGAAGGGGGTGATAAAAATGTTTGTTTTCGAGTGGGAGCGCTCTAACGGCTGGATACCATCCTTCAGTTGGCCTTTATTGCTATTATGATATACTAGCTAACCGTCCCGACTTCGCACGGGTTGAATATGGGGTTAAAGTTGTCACACACAACTCCACTGGTTTGCGAGTCGCACACCATTAAAGCTTCCAGTCGTATTTATTTTCGGAGATCTTTAACAATGATCGCCATATTTAATGCAATTTATATAAATCTTTGATGATTTATACATCTAAACCTAGCTCATGAATCATGAATCGCTCCGTGTTGATGATAACTGTATGAAAATCCTTTCGGTGGTTTTTGACTTTATCAGATATAGACAAACAGACGCAGCTGTGGGATAATGTTTTATAAAAAAATATGATGTAATGATCACGAGTCGTGGTCATAGCTATGACCGTGCATGAACTCTGAAAATGTATCTACCGTCGGCCCCGTGTCAGACGGTAAGGCGGCGTTGGATTATTATGAAATCGTCTTGACCGAATTATCGGCCACTGCAAACAACCACGCGGGAGACGTAACTATAGTGTATATCGGTACAGACAAGATATACCCTACTCCCTCACTCCGATAATCCAATGTGATCGGAGAGTTCAGGGGAAGACCTTGAGGGTTTCACAGACACAGAAGCGTAACTTAATTTTAAGAGGTCTTTTTAAAATCATATTATATAGAAATATTTCTAAAAAATGGTTTACAGTGTGAGCTCAATAAGCTTCTGGGTACAATCCCAAGAACGATCTTCTGGAAGGCGTGTATTGTTTATATTTTATATATATCTTTCATTTTATAATGACGTCTTTTGTATGTTTTAACCCACCCCGGCTTTACAGGGTTACGATAAGGCTCTATATACAACTTTTCAGATTGAAGAACAAATGTAAAAACAAAAAATATTCTTTGTCCGGTCAGGAAAATTGAAATTCTCCGCTTTTCTGTACTATAATATTAACACGTATTATACATAAATCCTTCCTCTTGAATCGCTCTGTTTAGTGATGAAAACCGCATTAGAATCCGTTGCGTAATTTATATGATCTATGTATATTGGCGGAAAGCGACTTTGTTTTATACTATGTAGAGATGAATTTAAACTTGTATGTAATTTTTAAGCACATAATAATAATCGATGTTTAAGTCGATATGTGAGTGACAGAATAATATAATCAGTCAACTGTAAAGGCAAGCTGCGGGCAAAAACTAGTTAATGTAAATTTATAGGACTGTACATACACCCGTCGGGTCCGTCAACAGACATAAAAAGGGTTGAAGCACGGAACACCGATGACAGAAATGGTACAGAACTGTTTAGAGAAAATACTTTTTTTTTTATATATAGAGGTGACACGGCCCATTCGTTGGAACGAGTGCATCTTATCAGATGAGTGTGTGCAAACCCAGACATGCACTGAATTTCCTTGTGCTTAATTTGTGTTTATATTCCATCTCGTGCTCGGCGGTAGAGGAAAACATCGTGAGGAACCCTGCATGTTTCAAATTAAACTCTGCCACAAATCTGGCATGTCTACCTCCAAACCTTCTGATCAAATGGAAACGCCTTAGCCCAGCAGTCATTTACAGGGTACATTTTTAAGTTATTAATGTTAACATGGGGCCTTTCAATTTGAACATAGTCATTAGAATTCTTAACAAATTGCCGACGATATTGAATAATAGGGTCATACCTAATAAAGGACTCATACCCTATTATTCCCTTTAACTACAATGAAGTGTTAATAATTAATTGTGTTTAAGCAATTAAAATAAAGGTATAGTTCATTGAATTAGGCCGTATGAGCACTTCAGGGATCTTTTCCTTTTATGTACAGTATTTCAATTACCATCAATGGTAGGTTGAAATAGGTGAAAAGTTCATAACATTACATACATAATCAGCCTGTAAATTTCCCACTGCTGGGCTAAGGCCTCCTCTCCCGTTGAGGAGAAGTTATGGAGCATATTCCACCACGCTGCTCCAATGCGGGTTGGTGGAATACACATGTGGCAGAATTTCGTTGAGTTTTCCTTCACCGCCGAGCACTATATGAATTATAAATACAAATTAAGCACATGTAATTTCAGTGGTGCCTGCCTGGGTTTGAACCCGAAATCATCGGTTAAGATGCACGCGTTCTAACCACTGGGCCATCTCGGCTCAATAGTTCAAATGATCTTATTTGTGGAGCGTAGAATAAGTAACGAAACAGAAGATCAACCTATTCGTGTTATGTCTCCGAGTCAAATTGCAAAAAAGACAAAAATAATCCCTTTTCAGGATGGCGGAGAAATCTTGTTCGACAATTTCAAGTTTTGCTTTTTGGGCCTCAGCCTACGTCCAAAGATTTGCCTTGCCTTGCCTACCTCGGTTTATCTGCATTTATACGTCACGTTTGTCCATGCAGTGGCTTTCGCTCCAATGAACACGACTGCCATTTCTATTCGATTCTCAGTACTGTGAGTTGAACTATTCACCTTGAAAGGGCATTTCACAATAAGCTGTAGCTATTGTTAAATTAGCTATTGTTATTGTCAAAAGGAGTCATAACTAGACAGAAATGTTACCCCTTAAAGTGTTTCGTATAATAGATGTTTTAAATAACAAGCATTGGAGCTTTAATTGTTGAAACTTTCAATTACAAAGGATAAAAATCAAGTAGCCTCTGATTTTTAATTGTTACTTAACAAGATTATTTTAAATTTAGAGCCGGTGGTTAGGACGCTTACTCTTAACCGATGATTTCGGGTTCAAGCCCAGGCAGGCACCACTGAATTTTCATGTGCTTAATTTGTGTTTATAGTTCATCTATAAACACAAATTATGTCTAATTTCAACGAAATTCTGCGACATGTGTATTCCACCAACCTGCATTGGAGCAGCGTGGTGGAATATGCTCCGAACCTTCTCCTCAAAGTGAGAGGAGGCCTTAGCCCAGCAGTGGGAAATTTACAGGCTGTTAATGTAATGTAAAAAATATTAAATTTACTTAATATTAAGTTTTTGTGCCAGCTCGTCTGGGAGTGAGCCAGTGTAACTTCAGGCACAAGGATCTTCAGGCATAACATCTTAGCGCGCACTGATTTCATAATCAATGGTTAATATTTGTTACAGCTCTAATGTCTTTGTGCGATGGTGACCAATTACCATCCGGTGGCACAGTTGCTTGTTTGCAGTTGCTTAAAATAATTTAAAGAACCGGTAGGAATGTCAGTAGCTATAGTTACTCATCTCAATAGAATAAATTACGTGTAGCCTATTCCAATCGAAGTAGGAATAAAGATACACAATCTTTAGATTTACAGCTATGTTGTGCACTACTAAGAGTTTATGATTAATATGTCTTTATTTATAATACAATACTTAATTGCACTATTAATTTCGTTAGCAAATCCTTAGTGAGTATGATAGATTAATCAAGCTATCAACCAACGACATCGCGTCAATTTTCTGAAGACACGTACTTGGTCTTACAAGTTCCAAGTTCTTTTACCTCTCGTGTTTATCCAACGTTTGAAAAAGAAAACAATATTATTGTGAATATAGGTAAACAGTATTGTTGTAAATATACTGTGGTAACAATGTAAGTGTTGTAACTATGTTAAAAACATCCCGAGGGGAGGTAGTCGTGAGCCCTTTTTATCTATGTTTTTATACACTTGTCGTAACTCGTAAACTCCGTGATGGACAATATCCCGAATAAATATAGCTCTCTTTTGATGAATGCTCAGTTTCTTTGTCCGAAGTAATAATGTACCAGTTTCGTAACAGTGACAACCTTGAAAAGAGAATGTTTAGAACTTATTCCGCCACGCTGTTCCAGTGCTGGTTGCTGGATGTGTAGGTATGCAGAAATTCATTTGGATGTAGATTTCCTTTACCGTCGAGCACAAATGAAATAAAATATACTTTTGCTTGCTTATACTTTTGATTACTTACTAAAATTTCCCGCTCATGATACATTTTTCTCTAAATACTTTTAGTCTGGTCTGGTCTGGGCTTTTAATTTTTGTCTCGATTATGTTGGCATATTATGCCATCATAGTATAACATAATATCATTAACGCAGCGCTGTAAGGATAACGTTAAAAATTAAACGATTTTTCATGAATAATTGGTAATTTTAAACGACTACAGTTTTAAAATTGCATATTTTTCATTAAAATGTCACCTAAATTTCATTTTTTCAATACTAACAATAATTCAAAACCAACGTCCAACCAAATTCCAAACAGCCGTATATGAAAAAAAAATGTCACAGATTCACAATTTATATTATTTTAATCATCAATATATTTTTTAGAACCATGCAATTAAAGAATAAGATTTCATTTAATAAACAGTTTTTGAGTCCCATAAAATTTAATTATCGAAAGACTAGATGTTTATTTATTTTTTATTACCCATAAAATTTAAATAAAAAAAAGATGTATACATTTTTTTTATAAACCGGAAAAGACAAAAAACACTCATTCCGTTTTTGACACGCTCTCAATCATTTCAAAATATATTTATGTAATACTAAAATTGTTTTAACTGTATAATGAACATTTTTACCTTTTTTTATTATAATATACTTTTGTAAACCGATTTTAGAAACGTTCTTGTTTAGAGTCGCGTGAAAAAAAAATCAAAAAATGGGATTTGGTATTTATTTACGTCACACGTGTGGAGTTCGTTTTTGAGTAGGTAATTATTACACTATATTTATAAATCCCGTTGTGTTGTGTTGTATTGGTTTGAATAAACCCAGTAAAATGTTTTTTTAAGTATAATATTATGCGCTATTTAGAATATTATTAGCTTGACGATATCTTACATAAATACTATTTATAGTCGGAAGTTTTATTGTTTTCCTTATTTACCTATTTATTAACAATATTTATTTATAATTGACATAAATGTCATGTTAATGTTTTTTTATCTTTATTAATGATTATAATTGTTATTTTACTCGTAACTGCCGCGTAGTGTACAAACAACTTATGTCATTTTGATTACATTATAAGGTTTTTAAAATGTAGTAATTATCTGTGGTACTTAAATATTGTAACAAAAATCTTTGACATACACACATTCGTCATACATCCATAACCTAAGAATATTTTGATTGAAAACGGTTTTTTTTTGGTTTTACTAAGTATAAGTTAATTGACATATGGTAGACCGTACCTTTTTAATAATTCATAAAAAATATTACTTTAGGTACTAAAATTCAATATTTATAGTAAAACCAACGGGGAACTTCTAGTATTAGGTATAAATCATCCAGAAATTAACATCAAGAACTAGAATATTCTGTGATAACACAAAAAATAAATTCTAGCCTAGTCGACGGAATCAATTCGTTGCTTCGAGAACCCGTTCGAGAGAAAGGCGACGTTGCCGCTCCGTGCATCATAACACAAAACACAGGCGTGGGGCTCGGCAGATAGATTTAGTAGTTCTTTGCACTGTGCTGCCTGCTACGTGGTTATTGGTTTGGTAGATGTTGATGATTCCGGCTTCTATATTTAGGTACACCCATTCGCATTTCGCAATCGATTTACTATCTTAACAGTAGATAATAATAATGTAAAACTGTTTATCTGTCGTGACATAAAATTATCCTTATTAGAATCATTTTTTAACTTCGTAGATTACTTCGTGCGTGATGAAGATTAAATATCAAGATTGTATTTTAAGTCTTAAGTATTGTTCTATTTGTAATGTTTTATTAAAAAGTTTACTCCTACACCTGGTGGCTCAATTGAGGCAACCAAGTGTGTAAAAGACCTTATGATAAACAAGTTTGGTTACATGACAACTTTAGAAAACGCACATTTTAAACTAACCCTATACCCCGTTTTTATTTGACATTATTATAAGACACGACTTAAGAATAAAATTGAACAAAGTGACAAAACGAAAAACCTTATATGTCATTGGCAGAATTATTGCACACTTGTATTAGAGCTAAAAACTACGCATAAAAAAAAAACAAAGCTATACATATTCGCGCAGTGAATGATTCTGGATTATTAGGAACAAAACAAAAGATTAATTATATTGCGTTTCGTTGTCGTATCAATATATATATATATAAGTTTAATCGAACATAAGTATATTTGTTGTTATATTTAAAATTTAGGTAAATTTTAATTTAGAATCAGAATTAAAGATATTGAATATACTTAAAATAATTTCTATGTTTGTAAATAACTGCGCCCCGAATAAATATATTATACAATATTCTTAACACACATCACAAATTACAGATATTATTTTCTAATTCATGTAAAGTTTGTAAATACATCGTGTTTGTTTATATAGGCTATTCCAATGGAAGTAGGAAAACAAACCTCAGATTTACGTATTTCATGCGATTTGCCAGTAACTCAGCTATATTGTGCACTAAGAGTTTGTGATTAATATATATTTATTTCTAATATAACACTATTTCACTTAACTACTTATTTCCACTTTAATTTGCCTTCCAAAGCTCCGATAACAGTTTCGTCGATGTTCAGAACGCCATTTTTTTCGCAAATCCATAGTGAATATCATAGATTAATCAAGCCCTCGACCAATGGTATCTCGTCAATTTGCTGTCAAATTTTGTTTATTTGACATTATTCCTGTTATGGTTGGAATAGACTATATAACTCTATAATATAGTTTATTTAGTATTTATCTAACTGACTATATAAAGTTAGCAACTTGTGATTTTAATAATAAATATAAACGTGAATCGCAAGTAAATACACGGTCTATATATTATATTAATAATGTCGGTATCATTGTTTGTTGAGGAAGAATTTACTTCCGCGACTGTCAGATCTGTTTTTCCTATAGACATTTCGATTCGGCGTCCTTATAACCGCTTCCGTAAATTTATAAATATAATACTCGTATCAGATGTTCCGTACAACAGACGGCGCGGCTATCCACATATGCAAATCTATTGTTTGACTATAGTTGATTCGGACGTCTGAGTCCGTTTTTTAGTATTAATTTAATTTAGTTAAACGCGTTACAGTTACAGAATGACAATGTCAAAGTATAAAAAAAAAAGATTCATACTTCAAAGCAAACGCAAAACAGATTATAAAAGTAAGTAAGTATTGGGTTTACATAATTGATATCTAGAATTGAACAAAATCTTCGGCCTAGTTTAATTTCGAGTCCGGCTTTTTTAAATGAGGGCGACTTACAATATACGCGTTTTATACGTTTATCATTTTAAGCTGTACAAAACAAAAGGCGGATTTTATTGAAACAAAGGAATCGATAATATTAACAATACCTAAATGACAGCACGTTTTGACGTATGTATATAGTAAATAGACGCGTATTATATATTTGTATTCGTCTTAGTTGCTTTACAATAATATTTCACGCGCTCCATCTCCCTTTTGATGTATATTATACCAAGAGCTATATTATAATTTATAGTCGATGTTTTGACGTCGTCCGTGGTCGAGTAGTGTGTACACCGGTTTTCATGGGTACGCCATTCCGAGGTCCCGGGTTCGATTCCCGGCCGAGTCGATGTAGAAAAAGTTCATTAGTTTTCTATGTTGTCTTGGGTCTGGGTGTTTGTGGTACCGTCGTTACTTCTGATTTCCATAACACAAATGCTTTAGCTACTCACATTGGGATCAGAGTAATGTATGTGATGTTGTCCAATATTTATTTATTATTTACTTGTGTATCAGTTGCAACATTCCAGAAAGATAGCCTCCATTTGGTGGTAGGGCTTTGTGCTAGCCCGTCTGGGTAGGTACCACCCACTCTTCAGATATTCTACTGTAAAGCAGTACCAAGTATTGTTGTGTTGTGGCTTGAAGGGCGAGTGAGCATGTGTAACTACAGGCACAAGGGACATAACTGATTAGTTTCCAAAGTTGCTGGCGCACTGGCGGTGTAAGAAATGGTTAATATTTCTTATAGCGCCATTGACTCGACTTATAGGACCTCTGGAATATTTATTTTCTTTGTTATATTAGTTAGCGAGGAAAACTAATCCATAAAACAGGGGATTTAGTATACATTGAGAACGATGATTCAATGAACTATTCTTATAAAAGTCTTATTTGTCGATATTGAAAGATTATTACAAAAGTTCGTTATTTTTTTCCATCGAACAAAGTCTCTTCATTCGCGTAATGATTTCCTAAACCAGCTGTTATAAAACCTCAGTAATCCCATTCAATATTTATCTGTAACATAAAAGCATTTAAACTATTTTTAAAATGCAATTAAAAGTTAGTTTGGCCGAACGCCATTGCGATTTTATAGGACCACTTCGGTAAATACAAGTTTTCAAATCAGTAATATAACATCCCACAACGATGTTTACTAAGGAAAACGAATGAAGTCATAGATAACAGCCTAGCTATTTCGTAAATAATGCGAGAGACAATCAAACTGAAGTAAAAATATCAATAATATTTACACAGCACGTGTGGCGTTTGTCCAAAAATGTATACGTCATTTGTCGTTAAGTCTTTTGTAGCTTGTTTTGGTTTTAATGTAAATGTTTGTTGAGCTGTATTTATAAAACGTAAACAAAAAAATGCAAATACACTATTTAACAATTGTTTTTTTTTTTATAATGACTGAGCAAGACGAAGAGAGTGAGTCGTAGGGGGAGATTCGAGTTAAATCTATACAAACATATCTGTCTTTGGCATTGCACCGAATTTGATGAAATTTAGTATTAAAGCAAACTTGAACTCCAGGGAAGACCTCTGACGATGAAGTTATTTTTTAAAGATCACAAGGTTTTGATGCATTCGATGGGAAGATTCTTAAATATACGTAACGTATGTACATAACTATAATAGGTATAATTTGAAAGTCCACCCAGAGTTATAAGTAAATATTATATAATCTGTATATTCGTTAACAATTCTGGCGATGAAGCTAAGTTAGGTAGTGTCTGTTACGAGGATCTCTACTAATTATGTCAAATATCTATAATAATCAGAAATGTCAGAAATATTGTCGTCTCATTCGAAGCTGTGGCACGTCTCACTCCTTTGGAAGGGGCGTATTGTAGGGGGGTGAGATTCCAATTTTAAACTGCGACGCAATAACGCCAGCCGCCCCTCAATCCGGGGACGCTGTCAAGGGCATAAGGGCGAATAGCATAATACAAGTTAAAAAAAAGGATTTAGACATTTATAAGTTATAGTATACAAAATAAATAGCGTTTATTATTCATTATAAAGATTTTACGTTTAAAATATATATTTATTTACATTACTTAATGAAATACAGATAAAAAAAATTGTTTAAATTTCAAATCGTGAACGCGTGAATGCAAACAACATTCCTTTGTGTTACAATACATTTAAAAATATGAAGTTAATTATTTATGTATTTATTATTTATAGGAGAGTTATGTTACTTATACGATTCCAGGATTAGTCCAGCTGTGGGAAAACAACGTTTATTTTATACAAGTTCTGAAATAAAAAAAACTTAAGTATTTTTTAAATATTAACCTTCAAATATTTTCGTATTTAATATTATGTTTATCCTTTAATAACAATAAAGATCAAGATCTGTCACTTTACAATTCGACCTATATTTCGACGCCATTCAAATGCTATTCAAATGATATTTCAATATTTGCGACGCAACAACTCGAGTGTTGTTACTTGTCATTGCTTGTAGCGGAAACGTTACGTGGCTACTTACTATGAAGTGGTGCCTATGTTAACTCGTCGTTTTAAGATCTGCAGCATAAGCGTAAAATATGAATGAGAGAGAAGTTCGTTAAAAATAAACGATGTCGAAGAGTTTAATTATAGTCTTTCAATTTCGTCCTTTGCCATAAAACGAAATAATAAAAAAAAAAGTTGTCAATATTGAAAAATCCGCGAAGAATTTTACGGACACAAATATATCATGAAATAAATTATTAAAATAGCAATCCAAATTAGTCTATACTCTATTCCAATGGGAATAGGAGAAAAGATAAATAAACAACTTCGACCTTGAATTGACATGACATTTTAGTTGCACTAGTGAGGAGAAAATTATTGAGTGAATGGGTAAAGAATGCCAAGGAACGATATATTTTATTGGTTTTACGTAATTTTTTAAATAAATTTTATATAAATTGCAAGAAAGGTACATATTCAAATTTTTAGATAGCTGCATTTTAGGCTTAAATAAAAGTTTGGTCGTTAGTTTTGAATTGGATCGTGGTATTTCGCAAATAGCCTTATTAACTTATAAAGAGGTAGTTATTTTCAGTGATAAGTCATAGAAACACACTCAAGTCACTCACAATTTCATTTATATGAATAGATTTTTATTCCATCATTAATAAACAGAAACATTGTATGTTTCAATAATGAAGTGGCCTTAGTATTGCATAATACTAAGGTTTTGAATAAATAAAATTTTATATATCTTTCAAAGAAACTCTTACTTTATCTTATATCTAAAACGACTTTGACCTTGAAATACATTTCTTGGAATAAATTTTTTTGAAAAAAAAAACAAAATGTAATTAGAAATAACATATCTTAATCTTCAAACCGAAAAAGTAATGTTCAATCAGCGTAGGCCGTGTTGATCGCAAATCAAAAGTCAGTAGGCAAAAGCAAAAGGTCGTAAATACTAAATCGGTTACAATTACAGTTCGCTTAAACAAAGCCATAAAACAGTCGTAAGAAAAAAACTTTTGATAATTCCGAATAACATCTTACTTTTGTATTATTTTCAAAACTATAAATTAAGTGTTGCTTTGCATAAAACTGATCTATATTTTAAGATTTTTTATTTCTGTAAAATGAATTAATTCTTTTAATTTTTTTGACTATACCTTACTATATAAAATAATAACATTTTTATCGAACAATATGTAACTTAATATATTATATTTCTATATTATATTATAATCCATATTATAACCAATTAAATAAATATATATTTAAAAAAAAATCTAAACTGTATGTTAAAACTAACATAATATATTTTTTATGTGTATAAATTTATTCATTCTCCATTCGTTTAGCGAACATCCTTAGAGAGGCCTCCATTTTAATTGTTCGTTCATCGAAAAATGGCGTTTTGAATGTCGGCAAAACTGTTTTCGTTACTTTGAAAGACAAATTCGAGTGGATCGTAGTTAAGTGAAATATTGTTGTACTAAAAGTGAAGATGTATTAATCAAGAACTGTAGTAAATCATAGAGCGGACTTATCAACAAAACACTCGTGATATTGAAAAGTACGTTTTGTTTTGGTTCTTTCCTATTCCCATTGGAATAGAGTATATGTAGCCTTTAGATTTGTCTTATTAATACCAACTGTCCATTCTATATTAGCTCGCGATCAAAACAAGCAACTAAGTCGAAACGTCGGGCTACATACGTACAATAAACTTGTAATCGCAGCCACAACCCAATTTATATATATTTGAATTGTCTCTGTGTTCATTTATATTAGTTATAACTACCTATCTCGGCTTCTCACGTAGATTAAGGGTCTGAATAAAATATTTACATTTAAGGACAGAAATTTAGGAAGAACGTTTTAGGAACGCATAGACAACAATGGCAATGAACACTCTTGTCATTGTTTTTTCAAATAACTGTCAAAACTTATCCATCTCTAATCACACTGACAATCAATACTTAAACCGATCATAAAATTAAGCTGTTCTACGAGTTATTTTAATACTATTGTACTCTATAATCTTAAATATTGCCATATATAGTTGCAAAAATCTCTGCCATTCCTCGATCGATTTGTTCTTATAGAAGTTTCACAGAGAAAAATCTGAATCAAGAAAGTGCGTTAGCTTGCAGTAGTGTCGTTGGAATAACAATTTTGTAACCAACACGTGACCCGCCGGCCTTGTACCTAAACAATACAAGGAAAACGTGACGTCGTTTTTAATAATATACTTACATAATCGTCATTTTAATAATTGTGCAAAATCTGTTTTTTCGACAAGAAACTTTGAATTTTAAGATTAAATCTAATCAAATAAAAAATATAGGTATTACATTTTATTCATAAGTACTTATATAGTTTGCATTTGTATCTAGTCATTTAATTTAATCATAACGAGACTTCAAATGTTTCACATAACCTAAAAATCGGATTGCGTCCCGCGCAAATATACCTGTTTGACGTAATTAAAAATAAACATACCCAAAGGTACGAAATCTATAAATTATATCGTAAGACTGCTCTATATCAATGTCGTAACAAATTTTACTATCTAAAATTAAGTTAATCTAGATTTATCTCGAAATAGTTGAACTTGTAAACAAGATAATAAAATCTCGCAACGTCGACTATTTTTGGGCAGATGACATGCGTTCATTGATCTGACGTGAAATTTAAATTTATTTTTATCTATGGTGATTAATAAATAAGATATGTATTACTTTAATTGGTGTGGGCGTGTCTACTTTATTTTAGTAACTATGTACATTCATTCTTAGTCATACAGTTTCTACGTGTATGTATAATTTTCATGCACGTATATTATTATAATATTATATAGAATAAAACTTGATAAATGAAATATTATTAATATAGGGTTGAAGGGTATCTAGGGTATAAGGTCTTTATATTTTTAATGTCAAATCCTCAGATGATAGCAAAAGTGAAAAAATCCGGTATTACGAAAAAGTGCGTCTTTTTTTAACACGTCAATAATAAATAAATAAAATGACAGTACTTTTGACGTATCCTTATGGATTTTAAAAACAATTCACTAAATACCCGCTTAATAAACTTCGCGAGTAAGAACACTTTGTTATTTTATCGATATTTTTGGACAGTTTTAATAGTGAAAACTGATAATTTTTTTATGTGTATATAACCTTCCGCTTTCTTGCAAACTGTGGTGGTGATTTCGTAAAAAGGGACGGTAGTGTGTTACTAAGGAGTCGAGGAAGCGCGCGACATTTGATTTGACTAATGAGCGTGCGGTGCTGGAGTTGGCCGTCAGATGGTACCAATCTACAGCCTATTCCAATAGAAGTAGGAATCAAGATAAACAAACCTTAGATTTACGTATTTCATGCGATTTGATTTAATAACGCAGCTATAAGACTTTATGATTAATTTATCTTT
Source organism: Vanessa tameamea (assembly GCF_037043105.1). Lineage (NCBI taxonomy): Eukaryota > Metazoa > Arthropoda > Insecta > Lepidoptera > Nymphalidae > Vanessa > Vanessa tameamea. The sequence continues at coordinate 5,854,660 of NC_087337.1, forward strand.
ATTTATAATACAACACTATCGCACTTAACTACTTATTTCTAATATACTACTTAAATTTGATGTCCAAAATTCCGACAGTTTCGTCGGTGTTCAAAACGCCATTTTTTCGCAAAACCATAGTGAATTTAATTGATTAATCAAACTCTCGACCAATGATATCGCGTCAATTTGCTGTCAAATGTTGTTTATTTGGGTTTTCTCATCTTATGGTTGGAACAGAGTATATATTCCAAGAGGATATGATGTTAAAGTTGCTTATTACTAACGTGAGATGTCAAATGTCCAACATCATATGCGACAGTAAGGCTCTATAAGAATTAAAATTATCTTTAAATAAATGATTTAAAATAAATATGTGTACTGTTAAATTCGTATTTAAATATAAAGTAAATAAAAGGTAACTTATTCATCTATTTTTAAACGAAAACGATGAAATAAACATACACGAATAATTCATCCTTACCAAGCAATTTACCAAGGGCATTTCGGTTACGGGCTCAGGAATACGATTCCAGAATAATATTAAACTCTAATATTGAAACGATGTAACATATATTTTATGCATTCAAAATTGTACTCTAACGCCAAGTATTTAGAGTTCACGACGAGCATTATTTTCTCAAGGCTGATGCACAAGAACAACCGATTTATATCCGTCTCGCTCACACAATTTTACTAATACACGAGGTAGACAGAGAAGGATATTGTGTTACTTCGTATTTATAACTTAACGATTTACTCCAATAGACGCTCGTTATATTAAACAGCAAATTAAAAATGATGTTTTTGTTTATTTACTGTACTACGAACAATTTTGATATCAACGTTTCAACTACACCTTCATTAATTATATCGCAATCTCGTTTACAAACAACGCTAAGTAAGTAAATGATTTCAGTGTTGCCTAAAATGACCAAGAGATGTCGCTTTTTCACAGTAACAGATCTTTACGTAATAGAAATAACGTCGAAAACCGAATGCATATCAATCGAATGCTGTCCTTATAGTCTATTCCAACCACAAGAGGACGAAAACCAAATAAACAACGTTCTTCATCTGTGGTATTCATTATGGATTCGCGAAATAATTGCGTTTTGAACGTCGATGAAACTTATCGGAGCTTTGGAAGTAAATTAGAGTTTAAAAGTAGTTAAGTGGAATTGTGTTGTATCATAAATGAAGATATATTACTCAAGAACTGTTACTTGTTAGTGCACAATATAGCTGAGCTATGCGAGAAATACGTAAATCTCAGGTTTGTTTATCTTTATTTCTTCTTCGATTGGAAAAGGCTGTAGGTAATCGCGATGTTAAAAATAATGTCTAAATAATAAGATGTGGCTCGATCATTATTTTTGTCCCTAAAATCAAATGTTTCAAATGTTTTTATCGTTTCGTACTCAAAGGGTAAAAACGGGTCCCTATTACTAAGACTCTTTCGCCAATTATGTATTTCTGTTGCCGGTGTACCGACAAATAGTAATAACTAAATATTTTTGAGAGTGGCTCCTACACAACAGAGGCGGTTTTTTTGCCCTTTTTTAATCGATATCAATAAATGTGTTTTATAGGAGATTTGTTTGCAATAATGCCATTTCGTTTTCGTTGATTTAATAAAATGATTCCAAACTGTACTGTACAGCGTATTTTCTTTTCAGTGCGCTTGATAATTCACAATGAATGACATACGTTTTTAATACGAAAAAAATATAACGAATTAACAATATTATTAAATGAAACGAATTATTTCGTTATCGTCAGTCGGAACAGCCTATAGCAATTTGTTGTTTTAGTAGCATTCGTTTAATTAGCGAGCCGAGATGGCCCAGTAGTAAGAACGCGTTTTTTTTTGTTTGTTTTTTTTTTTTATAGCAATGGTTGGCGGACGAGCATATGGGCCACCTGATGGTAAGTGGTCACCACCGCCCATAGACAAAGGCGCTGTAAGAAATATTAACCATTCCTTACATCACCTATGCGCCACCAACCTTGGGAACTAAGATGTTATGTCCCTTGTGCCTGTGACTACACTGGCTCACTCACCCTTCTAACCGGAACACAACAATACAGTGTACTGTTATTTGGCGGAAGAATATCTGATGAGTGGGTGGTACCTATCCAGACGGGCTTGCACAAAGCCCTACCACCAAGTATGCATCTTAACCGATGATTTCGGCTTCAGACCTTGGTTCGGGTTTAAATCATGTGCTTAATTTGTGTTTGTAATTCATCTCGTGCTCGGCGGTTAAGGAAAACGTGAGGAAACTTGCATGTGTCTAATTTCAACGAAATTCTGCAACATGTGTATTCCACCAACCAGCATTGGCGCAGCGTGGTGGAATATGCTCAAGACCTTATCCTTAAAGGGAGAGGAGGCTTTAATCCAGCAGTGGTAAATTTACAGGCTGTTAAAGTAATGTAATGTTTAATTAGCGTACTGCCTTTTCCAATCGAAGAAGGAATAAAGATAAACAAATCTTAGATTTACGTATTTCTCGCATAGCTCACCTATATTGTGCACTACTGAGAGATTGTTATTTAAATATCTTTATTTATAATACAAGATTATAACATTGAACTACTTATTTCTGCTTTGATTATACTTCCTAAGTTCCGATAACGGTTTCGTCGACGTTCAAAACGCCATTTTTTTGCAAATCCATAATGAATATCACAGATTAATCAAGCTCTCGACCAATGATAGCACGTCAATTCTATGTCAAATGTTGTTTTTATTGGCTTTTGTCTTCTTATTGTTGGATTAGACTATATGTATACAATAGCTTACCGGAATTAGCTATGAGAATGTGCAAATTGCAATAGAAATAATCTTATAACTATAATTATTATTGAGTTTAATACATGTTTTGAATTTGAACTGAAGTTTAATATATTTCTCATTAGAAATTGTATCAAAAACTACGCGTTTGTTTGACGTTATATTTGTTTTTATAATTTCATACACGTTAGTAAATACGAGTAAACGTGAGCTGTTTTTTTTTTTTTATTCAATCGGTCGATTAAAGATAAAGGCAGTCTAGTAAACTGATAAGATATAAATAATAATTTCAACGATGAACATTGTAAACATATAAAATAGGGTAACATAGATTATATATTTAGTTAGAGCGGCACTACAAAATAACTAAAACGAGTCAACATTAGGTATATGTTTTTTTTTTGTTGGCTTTTATTTGTGCCAAAAGGTCAGAGACAGATTTCGGTCAGCATTACAGGCTCAAATTAATTTTGAAGGCATAATAGTAGTAGACTATTTTTAAATCCATAACCTTAAATAAATATATGTTTAATGGTGCGGCTATGCTTGACACGCGCGAAACGTCAAACGACTTTACTATTGTGCTTTGGACGCATTCGACAGCGATCGCTTTGACATATACGTAGGTTTCTTTTGAAACCTGTCATTTTTAATATTTGTTATTTCTGTTTATTGTAGATAAATGTATGATTATAATGATCTTAGTTACACAAGATATTAGACCGCATTGGATCCTCATTATAATAACATTCAATTATCGCCACGACAAAAGAAATACATCGTGTAAATGGGATCCTAATGGACAGTGATTCAGTAGTTTTTCATTCACACGATCAATAACAGATTATATAATAAGTTTATATTTATTGTATGTTTGAAACAAATATAATAAATAAAACTGAATTGTCTGTCTGTCAAAATAAATAGTTTTCAATTTGACAATCCATAAGTAACAATACTTACTCTATTTCATCCATAAGAGGACAAAAGCCAAATAAACAACATTTGACCAAATTGACGCGATGTCATTGGTCGAGAGTTTGATTAGTCTATGATATTCACAATGGATTTGCGTAAAAATGGCGTTTTGAGTTCCAAGGAAACTGTTCACGGAATTTTGGAAGTAAAATCAAAGTGGAAATAAGTAGTTAAGTGTAATAATGTTGTATTATTAGTATGAGTTATTAGCAAATCGCATGAAACACCCAAATGTAAGGTTTGTTTATCTTTATTCCGACTTCTATTGGAATATTCTATAAGTGTAATGCTTCTTTATTGAAAACAGGTTTTGATTTGATTAGTTTATTTTAAACTAGCTTAGGGTTAGGCTCAGGGTATAAGTGTCTATAAACGTTCATAATACACATATCTATTGGTCAGAATGTTTTTTTCCGCCATCTTCAACAATCCACGTCATATTTAAGACAGATAACACGTAACTTTAATGAATAACACCTTCATCGTGAATCATTACGTCCATTGGAAAAACGTAAAAAAATGATTTCGGTTGTATTTGAGTTTATCGCGCACAGATAGATGTAGATAATGATTAATATGTTCATGTTTAGGCAACCGATAGCGTTTATTTTATGATTAGCTGAAAATGTGAATACATATTTGGATAAGAGAAGTAGGTATCCCAAGATTTTTATTTATATACGATTATTTGTTAATATATTAATATTAAAACAACAGCATTTAAGTGAGCAGTAAATCCCTCGTTGGTCTAACGAGATGAGCCGAGATGGCCCAGTGGTTAGAACGCGTGCATCTTAACCGATGATTTCGGGTTCAAACCCAGGCAGGCACCACTGAATTTACATGTGCTTAATTTGTTTATAATTGATCTCGTGCTCGGCGGTGAAGGAAAACATCGTGAGGAAACCTGCATGTGTCTAATTTCAACGAAATTCTGCCACATGTGTATTCCACCAACCCGCATTGGAGCAGCGTGGTGGAATATGCTCCATACCTTCTCCTCAACGGGAGAGGAGGCCTTAGCCCAGCAGTGGGAAATTTACAGGCTGATTATGTTATGTTTTATGTTATGGTCTAACGACATGATATAAGGCCGCAGATCCTGAGGTTCTGCTCTCAAAGCTCCAGGTCGATCCGGCAAGATTCTATTGGGTTTCTCTGTCCAAAAATTCTCAGTAACAGCCCGTAGCCTGGTAATAATAATAGAAGTTTGTACACTCTCGTGCCTTGGAAGATACGTAAAGCCATTGGTCCTGTGGCTGAACTCTTTCCGGTCCCATCGGATTATTTGAGTGAGGGAATAGAGAGTGCACCTCTGTTTATGCGTACACCTGTGTGTTCAGTACAATAGTCTGCGTAGTTGGTGTGCCTCCCGTGAGATTTCGTGACCGATATCAGCCGGATGACAGCACTTATCGCTTAATAAATGACAATTTTCAGGATATTTTAAAATACGACGACGAAGCGTTATTTTGTTTCTGATAATATTTTTAGTATTTAGGATATCTTTTTCAGTTTAAATATGTAATGAAATAAATAAATGATAACATTTAATGTATTAAAAAGTTACAGACAGACGAACACGTCTCATGATTTTTATATGATTACTCGTCCGTTCGATTTAAACGGATGAAATTAAATTATTATTTGGTTAAAAATCGTGGCATCATCGGGTTTAACCTAAACCTTAGAGCTAATCAAGCACTCATAAAAAAAAAAAAAATATTAGCACTGTCGCTTAGGAACATACACATGAACAGATAAATTATATGTATGTATATAAATATAGCAATAAAGTCTCAGATATATCAATGGGAATTATTAAATTAATTATGCATATTTTGATCGTAGCTGGTAATACCGTTGCGAGAAGTTTTTTTACGGTGACGCACCAGGAAAAGGTTTGCGTCACCGTGACGTATCCGCCATTATTTCGAGTGACGTCTCTTGACGGCTGACCAAACTTTATATTTATATTTGACAACACATTGACGTGTTTAAAAAGTAACAATACTTTCTTCAAAATTTCACATAGAAATCCTAAATTTACATGATTTAAGATTACTTTAAGTTATTGTATTCCTTGAAATGTTTTTATTTGAGATTTTATATTGTTTGCAGAATCAGAATCAAAAATCAAAATATACTTTATTCAAGTAGACTTTTACAAGCACTTTTGAATCGTCATTTAACAAATTATACTAAGTGAAGCTATCACCGGCAGACAATATTATACTTTTTAAAGTTGACTTAGAGAAGTTTAACCTCGTAGTATTTTTTAAATCGATTTAATTAAAAAAGTCAACTAATTCGTCTTATAGTCACACGGATATACATTGCATCGCAAAATTGCGCAGTCGGTTGGTACTTGAGACAGACTGTCGTTGCTAAAATTCGGCTACGCGGACTTCCTTAAACGTAAACATCATGAATGAACTGATACTTACTTTTTTATGGTCAATATTGGCCATTAACCATCTTTGACTGCGCGTGTCAAGCTCTTGCTTAAGCAGCGAATCAAATGAATTTCAACATGCATCATTCTTAGGGTTAGGGGTACCCGAAGGGTAAATCGGGACTCTATTACAAAGACTTCGCTGTCTATCCGTCCGTCTGTCTGTCACCATCTGTATCTCAAGAACCGCGATAGTTGAAATTTTCACTAATTGTCTATTTCTGTTGCTGCTATAACAATAAATACTAAAAACAAAATAAAATAAATGTTTAAGGGGACTCCCATACAACAAACGCGATTTTTTTTTTGCCCTTATTTGCACGATATCATTAATGCCAACAGGTAGGCACTTGAAATGTTCACAAAATACTTAATTGTTTAATGTTGTATACATACTTTATTGATAAATAATATAATCAAAATAAAAACAATATTTAGGAGGATTCTCATGCAACAAAAACATTTTTTTTGCCGCTTTTTGCCCGAAATTAAATTCAGCATCAGGTAAATTCTTGAAATATTCACAAAATATTTCGTTTCATTGAACAATTAAAAATATTACAAAAAAATTACTTATTACTATTACTTTAGTGTAGCGTTGTGCATTTTTTTAAGGTTCCGTACCCAATATGAAATTCGTGTACATGGTCTATGGCACGAAACTCTTCGTGTGCGAGTCCGACTCGCACTTGGCCGGTTTTATAGATAATGGTACGGATCCCTTTTTTATCGTTTTTTCCTTTATACAATGCTGTGAATTAAACGAACCATGAAATTAACTTTAGTATATTTAAATAGCTGATAGAGATAAACATCTCTACTCCTCTCTTTTTAAATACATATTTTACTTGTTAGGGCTTTGTCCAAGCCCGTAGTTAGGTACCCATAATATATTCTATTTTAGTACTGTTCCAATTTGATGGTGAGTGAGCTAGTGTAACTACAAGGTACAAGGGACGTAATATCTTATACACTATTCCAACCATAGCAGGAGAAAAGTCAAATAAACAACATTTGACAGCAAATTGACGCGATATCATTGGTGGGATTTGAGAAAAAATGGCGTTTTGAACGTCGACGAAACTGCTATCGGAATTGTCGAAGTAAAATTAAAGTGGAAATAAGTAGTTAAGTGTAAGAGTGTTGTATTATAAATAAAGATATATTAATCATAAACTCTCAGTAGAGCACAATATATTCGGGTTATTAGCGAATCGCATGAGATACGTAAATCTAAGGTTTGTTTACATTTATTCCTACTTCCATTGGAATAGGCTATAGTTCCAAAGGTGTTGTTTTGGCAATGTAAAGGTGGTTAATATTAACATTGCCAATGTCTTTGGCCCACCGAAACCACTCCACATCAGGTAGCCTATTTGCTAGTCCGCCTACCTATACGAGATAAAATACCTCTGTTATGTTATACCAGTTTAAGCCAGATAAAACCAGTTTCTTAACAAGTAACTTTTCCTATTCATATTAATGTATTGTCTATTTTCGTTAATCTAGAAGAGGAACCCGGGCCGAGTGAGACGTCTGGTATTTGGGGTTCATTCGAAAAGCAATCCAACAACACAGCGAGCACCAATCACAGACTAAATAAGGTACAATTACACATACTTAAACATTTGTGAAAAGTAAAATAAATTGTTAATTTTCGATCACTTTTAAGCTTCTATTGGTATTTTGTTGAATTAATATATGTAGTAACAACAGAGTTAAAATTTATTGTCATCCGGACATAAGCAAACATATAAAATTTAGTGTTGGGCCGAAATTCGTTTTAGATTTGTTTTAACCGATTTTTTGCAGTTTGAGGCGAACGTTGGCATTCGGTCGAAATTCGATTTAAATGTCGTATGTCAAGACATCGTCATAAAACATGTCTATAATAACAGTGACATTAAATAAGACTGTAATATTATCTTGGTCATTTATTTTAATTAGGAAACCCTATTAAACCCTAACTAATATTAAAAAAAAGTCTAAATGAAATGTGTTCTTCTTATTAATCAAATTAACATCAGAAGATCTGTAACAGAAATGCAATAAAATACGGGGTTACATGTATCAATAAATATAATTGAACTAAGTTTTCAGTCAAGTATCGACATGTCACTTTCGAGAAAGTCTGGCGATTCGATTTTTTCATTTGAACCGAATATTCGGCCGAACGTCGTATTGGATTCAAACCATATTGAGCCCATTGCAGCATTGCCCAGCTTGAAATATTTTTCTTAACTGATTAACAAACATTGCAAGTGAAATAAAATCCTGTTAAAATTAAGTGAGCCAGTAATATAAGCGACACAAGGCGATAACCCAGGTCACGGTTGGACAAACATGCTTCAATAAATTACATATTTTATTGTTTCTAATAACAATTTATATTAAAGGAACATTTACTTGGTGGAAGCCTGTCTTAGAGGTATATCTCATGAGATATTCTACAGCCCTACAAAAGTACACAGTATTGTTGTTCAAATATCAAGAGTTGTTTAGTTTTTAGTAATTCTTAGAGCACTAAAGTCTCTGGGCGGTGGTAATCACTTACTATAAGATCGGCCATTTGTACAAATGCCTGCCTATATTATAAAAATCTAGTACAGTCTTACTAGTAGTACTAACTTCAATGTCCGTTCGCTGGGACAATGTATTTCCTACAGGTCTGTGGTTGAATGGACGTTAGATCTGACGACGAATTTTCGATAAAAAATTGATAATGATAACGGATATTATAAACGCGAAACTAACTCTGTGTTTTACTTCTCCACGCTAAGCCGATTTAGATGAAATTTCGTATGGAGATAGTTTGAGTCCCAGGGAAGGACTGGTGGCTCGTCCTTGAGATTTATCTCTGTCAATAGAATTACATTTCAATTTTCTCTTACAGAACGAAGAGCACCACTCCGATGTCGATGAACAAAACTGCTACACTGAAGTCGTATACTTGGAAGACGAAGAACAAACGTCGAAGAAAATGGAACCGATACTCGAAGTTCCCAAGCCACGAACAGAACCGAAAGAAACCCGAATATCGTACGAGTCAATGGAAACAGAGACCGAGGAAATCGAAAATTTTAGCAAATACGTTACGACTTTGTTAAAAAAATTACCGAAAGATTTGTGTACGCAGTTACAAATGGATATAATTAATTTGATTATGACAGCGAAGTTGAACAAAATGGCGAAACAGTTGGCGCCAAATTTGACAGCTGCCAATGTCGGAAACGCGTCGTACATACTGACGTTACCCAACGTTCCGGTTGGGAACTCAAGCGAGGGTATAAAATCGTTCAATAGAGACCCGGGTCTCCCAACGTTATAACGTAAACTTTAGCTTAGTATTATATTATTACAGAACTATACTGAAGTTTCATCTTTTATTTTTGATCCCTAACGATATTCCAATTTGTAGATTTTCTGTTCGACGTATGTTTTCACTGAAGCAGCGTGATTACCTCCAAGCCCGTCTCTTCGAGAGAAGACGCGTAAGGTCCTCTTCTCTTTATTTTTCTTTTGCGATTATTGTAAGTTGTTTGTTATAGGTTTTTTTTTGTAATTATAAGATAGAGATTCGTTTATCAGTGGAACAAGGTATTGATTATATTTGAATTATTTATTTATTTATTTTTAAACGTGATTCTGAATGACCCAGACTAAATAACGAAATATAAGATTTAGTAGATTTATATCAGTATATTAAATTTTAAGTAATGTTTTATATTGTCGTAAGTAAAATTGTTTTGTTTACATTATTTCACCAGATAACTAAAATGGCTGACCTTCGCACACTTTGAATCTCATCCACTCGTAAACAGATTGTGTTTAAAGCATTACATTTTAGGAGACAATTTTTTTTTAATAAAAATAATAAGGCACGTGTTTCACTTTATTGTTATTTTTACGTCAGAAATGATAAAAGTTATTAAATTCTTACACGCTTTGTTTGAGTCTAAACTCTCTTTGGTCGTGTAGCTGGCGAATCGGATTTTAAGAGTGAATCGATGTACACTATAATTTGACTTGTGTAGTTACGTACTTTATTTAGTATCCTGTATTTTTTTCAATTTAATTTTGTAGTTTTAATATAACCTAAGCAGAATTGAAATTATGTTTGTTTAAAAAATATTACTAGTAGAATTTAATCTAAGGAACGCCCTAGGTGACCTTTAAATGTCATTTGTGACAGTTTTTTTTTTTAATTCTATAAAGTTCTTACAAAAGCTTACGCAGGTTAGTAACGATATTAATATTTTAGATTGTCTTAACGTGATAGTCATTTCAGCAGCAACATGTGAAGAATTAATAAAAAAATCTTAAATAGCGGTAAGTCAGGTGAGCAATGGCGACCAAGTGAAAAAAGACCAGTAGGACTATTCCTCAGTCTGCACAAATAAAAACCTCAGCTTAATTATAACTGAGGGCCAATTGTAGTTATTTATATCGGTTATAATATGACCCCCATTATATTAGGATACAACTTCAACCGAACCGCAACTTGATCGTTGTTTTATATAATAAAAAAAATACATCAATCATCATCAATGTGTGTGACTAACTAGCATAGTTCATGACATACGGACGGATAGCGGAGTCTTAGTAATAGGTCCGTTTTATCGTTTGGGTACGGAACCCTAAAAACAACTGAACGGCAACGATAATTAATTGTAATAAAGTGATAATTCGTTAGTCGAATTGGCGGCTTCGTATCTCACTCGTGAAATATTGACAACCGACTGACAGTTAAACGCCATATTGTTAGGTGTTCTTTAAGTATCATAATTATTATAGTAAATATCGCTTGTCGTTCTCTGACTTTGACGATTGTTAAGTGTGTGTGAGATTGTCCTTAGATTAGCTCTATTGTTTTTACAAATTATATCGTCAGCTACGTGATATTACCATGCCCACCAATACCTCATTCGCCCCTCAAAGTGTAGTGAAACGGCTATACACAGCTTAATTCAAGTTTGTTTGTATTAGGGATTGATACCACATAACTAATTAAGAGGTTGCGGCGCGCCGAACTTAAGTACTTAGTACTATTGTGTTCCTGTTTGAAGGATGAATGTCAGTGTGACAGACACAAGGGATATACCATCTTAATTCCCAAGGTTGGTGCCGTAATGGGAATGTAAGAAATAGTTAATTTCTTATAGCCTTCGTCTATGGGCGGTGGTGACCACATACCATCTTGGTCCTACCTCAAAATGTATAGGTTATTGTCTTTGACATGTCTTGGTTTTGAAACAAACATTAATTGTTAAATATTTTCGTCATTGAGTAACTAATGCGACGATTAATCCAAAGCTGTTAGTTCTTTGTGTCAAGAGATAGGGACTTCGTTGGTGCCACGCCTTGTTTCCGGTTGTGTCGTATTTCCCTTCTAACTATGAGGAGAGGAATCGACGGTCAACTTGCGCCACACCTCTTCACGATAATGTATCCGCCAGTTGGCTAATCTCCGTTAGAAGTGTCCGTGATTGCCGAAATCGGTCAGGACAACATTATCACGTAACGCTTTCGAAAATGAATAATTCAGATAAATTTAAGTATGACACAATTGATAAATGTTAACTAAAATTGCTTTTAAATAGTTATTATATATTTTTTTTTATATTCGACCTTTTTGACAGACGACCTTATGACATGTGTCATCATCTAAATTTTTTTTTTAAATTGCCAAGAGATTTTTAATATTCGTATAATTTATATCACAGATTAAACTAATGGAATAAATTAACTGTAATTTAATGTGGAAGAAAAGAATCTTCCACATGGCCATTAGACACGCAGCCTTATCTGTTAGCGAAAGATTTAGCGTCAGACCTAACCTATATTTGTTAACCTATAAAAAAGTAGGTAATTTTAAACTGGAACACGCGACGTTCTGTTTAAATAAAAACAATTTGATAACAATGGCCTCGATTATGTTATAAAATATCTCTAATTTGATAGAATTAGGTACATTACTATCTGATGTCCGTCCGTGCCAATATAAATACACCATATAAAATAGTTTTCCACCGAAATACAATATAAATAGCTTTTTTTTAATATACGAAATAAACAAAGTTATATTAGCCTCAAAACTTTTAATATTTGAAGATAGATTTCAGACTGTTTTATAAACATACAAGTTGAAACTGCGGCTTTACCCGCGCGAAATTTATAAATCACAAAATTCCAACCCCCCTTTGACCCTTAATGATGGAGTGTCGTAAAATCTGTTCTTAGCGGATGTCTACACCCTATTAGGAGTCTACCTGCCAAATTTCAAGTATGTAAATGTTATAGTTTCTGAGATTTCGTGATTAATCAGTGAGCGGTATTTCGCTTTTATATATTTCTCTCAGTTTTAAAGTTTATTTATTTATATGTCCCACAAGCTACGATCTCCACTTTTTTTCACGACACTTCTCCAATGGGTTTCGTGTGGCGTAATTTTGTCCCGTACATACAAGTTACCACAAAATGTTTTCCTTCCTAGTATTGTTTCGATAAAAAAATTACTCATACCTAATTCTTTACTCAATCTTATTCAAATAAAATAAAACTCCGTCATTTTATGAACAATCACAGCTGACTAATATGATCCCTTTTTTTCTTGATATATTACTTCTATAGTTTTTTTTTGTCTCGTGAACAAGACATTCGTAGATAATGTCGAAATATCAAGCTCCACCAAATAAAAATAAAAAACATGGTAAATATCCCGTTTTAAATACTTGTACTTACTTACTTACTCCGAGCCGATTTCTCGTACAACTTGTAGACCAGATGGTATAGTGGACTTGTCTATCTTAACCGGAGATAGCTGGTTTAAATCGAGGGAAAGCGCCCTTCAGTCTGTACATCCTTAATTAGTTTATAATTAAATTCAAATCAAATGTATTTTATTCAAGTTTGCAATAAAGCATTTTTGTATTGTCAACATTTCAACTCTACCACCGTTTCGGAAAACTTAGTTGCTCTTTTAAATAACCGGATTTACTGTGTTAGTTGTCCTTTTAAATAACATATTTTTAAATAGATATTAGTGTTCACAATTATTGTTTAATCAGTCCTGCGCTGGAACCCGAGCCTACATCCAGGCGTCTTTTTTTTTTATAAATATTGGACGACATCACATACATTACTCTGATCCTAACGTAAGTAGCTAAAGCACTTGTGTTATGGAAAATCAGCAGTAACGACGGTATCACAAACGCCCAGACATCATAGAAAAGTAATGAACATTTTCTACATCGACTCGGCCGAGAATCGAACCCGGGACCTCGGAGTGGCGTACACATGAAAACCGGTGTACACACTACTCGACCACGGAGATCGTCATCTCTTAACCAAAAGTTTTCTCTTAATAACATTTTTAATTTTATCAAATGGTATATTTATTATATTTTTCGGTATCTTATCAAATATGATACGTTCTCAGTTTGTTTTTATTTCGTTTATTAATAGTAGTGTTCAGCTTTTATGGAATATTTTTATATATTCTTCGTGATGATGTCGTATAGCTACTATTATGAATAGTTCGGAAGCTCTTTTCTGCCGACTATTCATCTCCAAACCTCAAGGGTAAACTAGTCCTTCGGTTAGCAGGAACGTATGTCAATCAGCGTCGTTTTAAACAAAAAATTGCACACATGCAATTTTCTGTCGATTTAAGACCCTCTTCCTTCTAAACAAGACGGGCTTTGTTAGTTCAAGAATTTACCATAATCAGTGAGGATTTTGTGAAACTCATGCGCCCTGGAATAAAGCACTATTAACTACAGGCCTACAAGACTTATTTTTTTTTTATATTAGAGGTGGCAAACGAGCAGGAGGCTCACCTGATGGAAAGTGACTACCACCGCCCATGGACATCTGCAACACCGGGGGGCTTGCAGGTGCGTTGCCGGCCTTTAAGGAAAGAGTACGGTCTTTTCTTGAAGGTTCCCAAGTCGTATCGGTTCGGAAAAACCGCCGGCGAAAGCTGGTTCCACAGAGTGGTTGTGCGAGGCAGAAAATGTCTTAAAAATCGCGCTGTTGTGGATTTTTGTGTTAGTTTAACTAAACGAGACACACAATAGAAAGTAGTTGAAAATATGGCTAAATTAATTAAAAAGAAAAATACAGATATTTTTCCAACAAATGGGACACATGCAAGAGATTAATGTATTTCCAGAAAGCTGTCCATCGGTGTGAATGCCACGTTAAATCTGCTCACTCTAAGAGTCGAGACTTAATTCATAGACTAAAACTTGGCATCGGAACCTCTATCCTCAAAGATTTCCATTTATTTTGATGTTTTTTTAAGATATTAATTAACACTCATAATATTAATAGAATATTTGTGAAGATTAAAGTTTGACAAATACTCGATAAATACAAACCAATACTTACCTTGTATAAAACAATTGTATAGATCGTGTCTTGTTTAATTGTCCCAGAGAAATATTAGTTGCGACCTGATAACGGTTGAAAGGTTATCAAACAGCGAACATTCTCGGGCTTGCGTTGTGAAAACATTAATAATCACGAAATAATATTTATTACGTGCGATTAGTTCAAAAACAAAAGTTTAATCAATTGAAACAAGAACTGAATTAAGATCAACAAACAAACACTTCTCTCGATATGCCTAACTGAAAAAACTTATGTGCATAAAACTTATACCAAAATCAAAATATACTTTATTTAAGTAGGCTTTTGAACGAGCACTTTTGAATCGTCATTTAACAAACTATATTAAGTGAAGCTACCACCGGTTCCGAATGTAGATTCTACCGTGAAGAACCGACAAGAAACTTAGTAGTTACTCTTTTTCAACATTTAAAAATACATTCATGTTAGTTAAACCATTATATATATATAATATATGCTGCCTGGAAGTCAACAAGCATGAACTCTTGTAGTACCTTAATATAACTGAGCTATTAGCAAATCGCATGGAATGGGTAAATTTAGACTTCGGTTACATCTACTCCTTTCAATAAGGATAACCTGTGTATTTTATCATCGAGCTAGAAGCACACATCAGAACCGAGCAGATCAGCTATTATTTCAATTTAAAATTAAAATTACAGATTATCAAAAAAAAATACAAATGGCTCGCACGGAAAATTTATAGTGAAAAAAAGAAAACAAAAGCGAATACAATTTTCCGGAAGTGCTAAACGAGGCGCCCTTTTGATATTAATACGTCAATACATAATAGTGACAGCACTTTTATCCGTGATTAAATTTATAAACCGGGTCAGAATTAAAAGTGATTGAATTTAAAAAAAATCGCTCGCATGTGTATTATCTAGTAAAAATTATAAAATATTGTTATTATTAACACTGATAAGCTATATTATTATTAAATGCAGATTGACCCCGAAATTTTAAACCCATGAACAGACAGACAGTATGCATATAAATCATAAACCAACAGTAAAATCAACAGAGTAAAAATAATGTTTAGACATATCCTTGTAACAATTATGTTTAGATTAAATTAAAGTTACTGTCATTGATAGTATGAATAGAATAAGGTCAGAGCTAATTTGATTATTAAAAAAAAAAACTGATAAAGGTCTTATTTTGTCACTGATTCGTACTAAATGTATCCGAGGGTTCCCGGCTCCCGCAGTTCGCAAGGTCGCTGGTATTGATCGATCATACGAGTCACCTTCCCAATCTAATTTTGGTCTGCACTGCATATTAAATACCTACCCGTTTTCGAACGGGGTTAAAGTGAGGTTTTAGTCAAATGTTATTAAAAAAAAAAACTTAGGCACTTGATACGCACCTATAAATAATATTGTTTTGTAATACATCAATGTATGTTAGGTAAACTATTTGTGTAATTACTTTGTAATATATTTAATTTTAATTGTACATTGTTAAGATTTTCTAAGATTGTACGTGTTTACTTTTTATTATCAGTCTATATTAATATTATTTCGTTTTTTTTTTTGTATTTGAAGAAATCTATTGTAGATATAATCTGTCTTATACAAAATAATTGTCTTCGACATAATATTGGTTATACTTTTTTTAATTTTCTGTTTCGATAGTTAAGTCTTCAAAACAGCCTTAAAGCATATTGTTTTATTGATGATGATGATGTGTTTGTGTATACTTATAAATAGACTAAATGTAAACAAATGCGTAAATAAATCGTGGCCTTTCGGTTTTCAGGCATATCCGGCAACGATGTCAGGATGTATATAATATCAACCTACTGTGAAAATTATATATTTCAACTGTGGTTTTACTGGTCTCGACATCACTAGCAGTAGGAGACCCAAGACAATTTTTTAGACTTGAGTCTCCACTGTAGGCTCAGAATAGTAATGGAACTTAGGACATCCATTGTTTTCAGTGTGAATTTCGTACTAATTTGAAACATACTCCTCCCTTACTAGTTGCAAATATTTGTTTTGCTACGCTTATCCTTCAAAATAAAATAATATATGTATCATTTATAAAAAGGATGCTATTTGTGTGTATGAAGATTAATTATTTAGGTGACTTAGAATAATTTAAGGCATGTAGTATTATAAAATATTAAATTAAATACATCATTAGTTAAGTTGCATACCTAAAATATTATGTTTATAATACTTTAGGTATGCAACTTAACTGGTTAACTAAGAAAAAATATTAGTTAAATGGTTAAAAAGATAACCACATATATATTGACTCAAATCAATGAAATCATGATTAAACCATGTTATGTAGAAGTGTTCCACTCTCTAACCCAGAGACGAGTGAATTTGATTGGTGCAAGAAAATCCAATATGATAAATTATCTTTAAAATAAAATAATAGTTGTGTACATTACAGTTTAACAGGGTCACTATCACTATAAAATTAACATTCTCTCAAAAATCTTAACTTTTATTCGACTCTGCAGGTTGAAATGTTGATTCTACATTTTCAAGTAGATTCTTATGGGCAGATTTGAGTCATGGGCCAAAATTATCAATAATAAGTTAGATATCAGGAATTTTCAAATTTCAGACTACTTTTAGTCATTTTATACATATGGACTCATACAGATGACAGATCAATAAAAGTGAATAATTTTCTGTAAAATATTTATGAAAATGTCTGATAAGCTATTGTTAGTATATAAGAATGCAATGTTTGTCAATGTTTATGTAAATCTGTGCGTTTTCATAACAAAGAATCAAATAAATTACTTAAATTTGAAAACTATCGAATGTTACTGAAACAATCTCAGAGGCATTTGTAAATTTATTATGCTACTCCTTGTAAAGTGTAAAATTTGTGTGTATGTTATGAGATGTAAAGTGTCATTCAGAGCAGCAGATAGTAACAAAAAAAAAATGCAAAACCAATTTGGTGTGTAGCTAAATTACCTAAGATTACAGGATTAAGGGGGTTAAAAAACAACAAAAATCATTTATTTAACTCACCACGATCTTGAATTGCTTCATGTGTATCTTCTACTTGTCTACTTGTAACATACAGCTTCGTTGAGTGACGGGTGTTCTTGATAAATAATTGGGTATCTTGAGCTGAAAATACCACAGGAAGTGGATTTTGTTTTGACGTCTGTCGTGAGACATTGAAATATTTGGCAGGCTCCGAAGAGCCTTGGGGTGGGACGGGAAGAAGGATGGGTCGAGGGAGGACAAGGACGCTGCGAGCGGCTTAGGTGCGATGGATCACCATCACACCACCATCTTCACTTAAAAGTATACTTTACAAACTAATATTATAAAAAACTTGTAAAATTCCAAATATTCTCATCATCTTTTTGTACATCACAGAAGCTCCTACGGCAGGCCGCAGACGCCCGCAGCTGAGATCAATATACTCTCTGTACAAACATATATAATCTTCCAATTCTTTAACAGTCGGTTTACACATTACCGTATCGTTAAATTTTAAAATCTACAACTAGAATTAAGGACGCCGGGCCATCGCTTACTTAATAATTTTTTTAAAGCTCTCTGCCAGCGAGGTGTGTGCGCGTGGCGGGCGCGGGCTGGGCCTCTCGCCGATGCGGGGCCCGACGTTTACAAATAAAAATACATTGGTCTCGTGATAAATAAAACGATACGACTAGCGGGGCGCGCCCCGGCCCGGCGCCTAGAGCCTCATCACCGGAGACACTCGAAAAATATAATATAACGCCTCATTTATAAAAAAAATGCAACGTTCGTGCGCCTTGCAACGGCAAGCCCAACGGTCACGCGGCGCGGGCTCCAAGACGCGGCGCTGCGCCCTCGCGAAATTTACAAACTTCGGCAGTTATACATCAGTCGAGACATATAGAAAACTCAAAATAATTTCTTTCGAGGGCGAGAGCACAGCGCGACTTGCGAGGAGCCCTAATAAAAAAATCACAGGAGCGCCCTTGTGCCGCTTGAGGGTGCAAGGCGACGGAGACGAGGGTCGAAGCGTCGGGCTTCGCGCCGCCGCGGACCCCCCACCGCCACGCCAACTGCTCCCGCTATTTTTTTTTTGTGTTTTTCTCGTATTTTTAAAAGGGATACGGCTGAGTTGACGGTGGCGTCGCCCGCGGGCGCGCGGTTCTGCACTTAACTACTAAAATTTTCACAAAATAATACCTAACGCCGGAATTTTGTCGACGCCGAGGCGGAATTGCGCGGAACAGACCGTGCTACGCCGCCACTCACGCGCCAGAGACGCGCTTCGCGTTACGAAATAAAAAACTTAGCACGAGAGAGGCGGGAGCGCAGCCCTACGGCGCATAGCGGCGTCGGGCTGCGCCCCCGGGCACTAACACTAGAGTCCATACAGGGCGGCGTCTACGCCGAGACGCTGACGTTGAGAAGAAGTTTGAGTGGCAGTGCCCGATCGGGTTCGGGTCGGCAGCGGCCCTCGCGGCGCCAGTGCGTGGGCGGAGGAGGTAGTGCGGCTGCAGCTGGGGCGGCACCCCATTTGCTCCCCGCATAGCGCTCCTCACGACGCTCACGTTCTCGTTCGCGTCGCGCCCCTAGGGTCACCGGGAGAGCCGTCCGGGTGCAGCGTCTTCGCCCCCGGACTTGTTGTTGCGCCTGGCAGTTCATGTCCCCGGTCGGCACGTCTTAAATTCTAACAAGATCTGGATAAAGACTATGACGGACAGTTCACTTATCACTTTAGCGGTAGCTTAGCCTGTGACGCCCTCGGAGCAGAGCGCGATGTGCACGAGTAATACGAGTCACGAGAATCCACAAGATGGTCGCCGTACGCGCACGCTCACTTGTCGACTCCGCAATCTGCCGTGTTTCGGCCTCGAACCGCTGTCGATCTACGCGGATGACACGTCGAAACACTTAACTGCTTCACTTTCACGACTATAACGTCGACGGTCGCACTGCTAGCTCCGGTGATAATCGATTAATTGAACATAACATGGACGCCACCTTTCCATTATTCGCACCTTCACCTCTCGATTTCGACTACGTGACGTCGATGGCGCTCGCGGTTTAAATACCGTAATGGCGGCTGCGCGTGTTCATTGCGCAGTGGGGATTTAAAGCCGACTATCAACGACACGACAAGTTAAATACAACAAATCAAACAAACTCATACCTATTGTTTGTATTATTCATTTTATGACCCATTATTGTGGGCTAAGGCGATAATAATCAGTGAATATAATAATTATCGTAATAATTGCTTTTTCTGTTATAAAATTAAAACAAAGCTTAATTTTAAGTTACGTTAAAGACGGACCTTTACCCTTAAGAAAGACGTACGAAAAGTAGGTAGTACTTGATTTGGATGTTTTTATTTTTTTTAGTTTTTAGTTTTTATTAGATGTCATTTATTATTTCTCTTTCTCTTCACTATCCCGACCTATATTTTTAATAAATATATATTTTCAAAATAAACTAGTCTTACTCGTGTAATTCAATGGTTCATGCATATTATAAAGATTGAAAAAAACAATTTAGGTAATCACACCCATATATTGTATAATTCTATTAAGTTTTCCTTGCTATTTTATTGTAGATTTCTCATACAAAAATTGTATAGATTTAAATTTATAAACAACTAACTATTAAACTTATTTCTATGGAGTTATATTTATCGTTTTCAGATATATGTATCAGTTCATATTATTTGTAAAAAATACATATTCATTTAAAATTGTTTAAACTGTACCTACACCTCCTTACGTGTATTTTGTTAATCCCAAGTCTTATAGTCGAGATGAAATGTCCTAGTTAGAACGCGTGCATCTGAACCGATAATTGCATGTTCAAACCCAGGCAAACTCCACTGATTTTTTATGTGCTTAATTTGTTTTTATAATTCATGTTGTACTGACGGAGAAGGAAAACATTGTGAATATACATCAAGCATGTGTCTTGTTTCATTTCAATGATAATATCCTGCCACAATTGTATATATCAACATGCATTTTAGCAGAGTAGTAGAATTTATTTCAAACCTTTTTCTCAACGTGAAGATATCTGAACCCAGCAGAGAGACATTTATAAGCTGTTATTTTACCTTAATGTTGTCTGGGAAAAGGACACTCTCTTATCGATAAAATCACCTTTTTTTTTATTATTTATACCATTTTTACTTAATATTTTCTGGGAAAAGAACACTCGAACGATAAGATCGCCTTTTATTTATACAATTTTTATAGAAAAAAATTATAACTGTTTGTTTCCTTAACTCTTTTGGTGTACGAAAAAGTATATTCTAATTATCATTTAAATAAAACATTGAAAATTACATCAATTACTAATAGCATGATTCCTATTAAAGGATTAAGTGCATCTAATATTAGGTATTTCAGTTGCCTAAAGATTAACAGGTTATTATAACGTACTGTCATAAAATTCAAACTCATACAAAATAATCACTATGCATACAATGCAAGATTTACTAATTAACTTTTTCAAAGTAAATTTGTTATGTAGAAGGTAATTATCTAATGTCGCATATCGACAAATTTGTCGCGATGTCGTGGCATGAATATACATTATAGTGTACGTGCCTTGCCTATTGCCGCGTAGCGAGTTGCGTGAAAAAAAGAAACGACGAAAACAAGGAGGTTGAGTTCATAACCCGACCATATCAAATAACCTATAAACACAAAGATATCCAATACGTAACTATGACTCCCCTATTCGCTTGCCTTATTTGCAAATGGCGGCGTGTTATTTTCGAATTCAGCTAGAAACATGATAACGCCTTTGTTTGTTTTTGTAATTACAGCCGAGTTTATAGTTATCGCTGACAATTATATTTCGCTTTTTACATTCATTCAACATACATGATGCTATCGCTACGCCCAACAATAATTGCGCATAATAAAATTCGTATTATGCAACCTAATTCAGAAGGTATGTGTCGTAAATCAGCTAGTACCGACGAAAACAAAATGTTATACTTGGTCGTGTAGCATCTACTAAAACACTAAACAGGCCAACTTCAGAATCACGTACTTATTTGTACATACATACTTCGACGTGTATTTAAAATAGAATCTACATTTTATAAATACACTTTTGCATTTAACATTAAAATATCATCAGTAATTATTTCATAGAGTTTAAATATTCTCACTTGCCTTTTTTTATATCGGTAAACTTTCAAAAATATATTTTTTCGTAATAAAATTTAATTTAAAAGTAATAATTAATTTTCCTGTTGACAAGCGTCTCGTGAACGATACTGACAATTAAATTATTTAGACCTGTAGGATTAAGTATATCATAACGTTATTAATTTCAATACTAATTCGCTTAAATTAGAAAATATAATACTAGGTTAGGTAAATCTGAAATAGGTACTTCGAAGTTTTCTCGATCTATCTTAGTGCAACTAATTCCAAATGTCCAGCAAGAAAACCTATTAAAATATGCCTATAACAGGATGAAAGCTGATGAAAGTCAAATTAGTTGAATTATTATTGAAATTCTCCCACGCAACGAATTTTTTACCCTACAAAGGACGCAGTTTTCTCTCTCGTTATTACGACATTTGTTTGCACGAAAGAGGGAGATGGAAGGATTCGAAATAGGCATCAGCTGTTAGCCGGGTGAGTGTTTATTCAACCCACTTTAAGAACAGGTTGCGAGGTTGATAATAGTCGAAGATCTTGCGGGAATAATTAAATACACAAATATGAAAAATTAAATAACAATGTTTTTTTTTTCGTTTCGAAACCATTCGTCCGATTGGAATGTAACTTAGGTGCGTTTTTCTGCCTATGCCCAAAAAGATTCCGAGATCATAAAAAAAAAATCTTTGCACATCTGTCCTTGTATATATATGTTATAAAGATATAGAATAGAACCTTATTATACTCGTAAAAAAGGTGGGTACATAATTTATAATATAATTTTTCTTTAAATTTGTTTTATTTAATAAATTTAATATTACGGAATGTTAATATTTATTGTTATATCTAGAAGGTTCTATTTTCACTAACTCTTAAGAATTATTTAAAAACACGACTGCTAATTAGCTTTGATTCGCTTTGGTTCTAAAAATAAATGATTAAGTAAAGTAAATATTTTCAGTTTTTAGTTTGAGTGGAGCGCGGCGAAGCTCAGGAGATGATTACTTTATTTTGATTAATTTATTTCTTAACTTTTAATGATAGATAATTTATTTTCTTTTCTTTTTAAGCGCCTTTTTCAAATGGGACAGGTTAACTTAGATAAATATATTTGTATACTCTTAACAGAGTTTTTTTTTCTTTCAATTAACATGACATCATTCTTTATTCGTATCAATCTTCTTATTTTCCATTGCTATCCACAGTTACAGATAAAAAAAATATTTTAGGAAATCACCAAAAATCCGCTCACATTCGAACAAAATAAAATTTAACTTAATTCCTAATCATTTTATCAGATTAAAAACTGATAGGACTATCTTAATCGATTAACGCATTTTTAAACCTAGACATACAACAGTAAGTGTCATGCTCTTAATTTTTGTTTATTAATCAATAGGGCCCGTGGCGGAAGGAGAGCGTTTCGTGTACTCACTCGCACTGGAGTATAATGATATTTTAACCTTTTCCTCAGTGTAACCTTTTTGCTACGGTTCGGTGATATCGAAATAATAAAACCTAATTATCCTAATTATAAGAAATTGTTGGTTTAATTAATTAATTACACATATTACTAACAAAACTTAAACTAAAACAGTGCAAATAAATACAATTTTATTTATAGGTAAAGAATTATGACATAAATAATACAATAATTCAGATATTTTCAAAAGAATCCTGGACAATCATTGTATGAACACCAAAATTATAAAATTGTTGTAAAAACTAGTATCCGAAATCGCAAAGATAATATGTTCTCCCTGAGATTTTTAACTTTGCATATCAGTCAATTTAAACCTAATGTCAAAATAACAAAGCTTAAAAACAAGTTACTCGACAAAAGACTATGAATGATAAAAAAAGCGTTTAGTTAGTTACCTATTTGTGTTTATCATACAGGATAAAATAATGACGATTTCATTGTATATAATTCACTAACTTTTGTAATTTAATTCGAGGAAAAGAATAAATAACGAGTTTCTCTCGATAGATATACATTCGGATCCGGTGGAAGCTTTAATTTAATTTTGTAACATGACGATTCAATTGTGCTCTTATGAGAATATTTGAAACAAGATTTTTTTTTTTTGACTTATTATAAATTTGGCAACAACAACATTAATTATTAATTTATAAAAAATATAAAACCCAATTAAAACATCAAATCTATTTAATTACCTAACTAGTCTAAACAAATGATAATCATTTATAATATTATAATTTATTAATTACTTTATATTTCGAAACAATAATTATTTATGTCTACTGTAATAAAAGGTTTATTTTTTAATCAACATATGACCCAATTTAAGATTTTATTAGCTGTGGAAAAGGTTGGTAGTTTTGGCGGGCTTTCAAAAAAATATTGAATTCGGGAAAAGATAAAGATGGCGGGTTTTTCTAACAGGTCACTAAGATATTTATAAATTGATAAAATAGAAATTAAGTGTCAGTATAATTAATAATAAAGATAATTTAATTTCTTATATACTTTTGCTTTATTTTGAAAATCTTTTAATATTATGTATATTGATCAAAGCTAATGAATTATATGTTTTTTTATCCTATATTTATAAGAATGTAATCGCCTCTCCGACTACGTTTATGCAGCTTAGCGTCCGGGAAGTGTTTTTATAAGGCAACCTGTGATTTTTTTTTATACGCAGAGTTACGGGCCTTGATTTTAAACGTAGATTTTCATGTCATATTTGATATAATAAAAAAAATTAATAATTTTAAATTGTTTTTCATTGTTTTTATCGTATACACTTCTAAGTCATTTTGGATTTTTGTTCAAGGATCTTGCTCCATTTATTGAAGTCGGTAAAAAAATTAACACATTTACGAAATACGAAATTTACCATAATATTAAGATTTTTTTATAACAGTCGCTTAAACGTCGTAATTATTAAATGTTCTTAAGGTTAAATAAAAATAAATTTAATGAAATCAGTAAGTACTAGGTACTAAAATTATTTTTATTTTATAATAAATTAAAAAAAAAACCACTCCTTTGCCTTACATCACTAATGTTGAATTTAAAACAATATAAGTAGGTAGAGTTATGAGTTACGTTTTTAATTTTAGTATATAACGTTGCATGATTTTTTAATAAACATTATCGTTCAAAAACATGTTAATCTTAAAATATTTTTTTATCTCTGACGAAACATTTGTCGTATGTTTATTTTTCGTAAAACAATAAGATTTATACATTTCCATTGCGTCGACAATGATAACATGAATTTCCATTGATTAATAAGATAAGAGCTTACATCAGCATGATAACAGAATTTTACGGTCAGCCACTTCCCTTGATAAGAAATTGCAATACTCAAACCAAACCATTGTTCTAACTTCTGAGTAATAAATTCAGCGTCATGAAATGTTTCATAACATCAGAACGTATTCGTAAAACGTAATAAAAGAAAACAAAAATCTGTAATCGTTTTTTAGACAGTAACATTTAAAACCGAGTGTTTATTGAGCGTGGGTTGTTAATTTTCATTGTTAATCTTTTAGATTTATCTGACTCGGAGTTAAAGTCCAGTAGGTACCTCGGGATCGCCAACCTTATAGACTATGGGTTTTATGTTTTGGATTTTCAATAATAATTTAAACAAAACCCTCACGAAATTAATATTAGACGAACTATTATCAAATAACTTATCAAACCTCCGATTATCAATTAATATTTTATAATTAGCGATTATCCGCAGCCACGCTTGGGTGTATCTAACTATAGTCTATTCCCTAATCGAAACATATCAAATCAAATTCCTTTATTCAGTATAGAAGTTACCACTTACTCATTGATAGTCAAATTAAACACCACCACCGGTTAGGAAAAGAAAATACCCTTGACTGAGAAGAACCGGCGAAAGAAACTCAGCGGGACTTTTTATTTGGCAATTTTTTTTTATTTACATATATTTAATATGAAAAGAAATAGCAAGGAGGCGATCGTTTCATTCCCAAGGTGTGCTATCAATCATAAACTCACTAATTGTATAAAAACCTTTCGCATACAAGCGTTCTATAATCTGTTTTTAAATTTGGCAATAGAGGCATTTTGAACGCTTTCGGGGATCCTGTTGTAGAACGCATACACTGCCCCACAAGGGACTCTATGACTCTATGCAGTCGAGTAACACGAGTAATAAGTGTTTTTGTTGTTTGTGTTTGTTCCTTGTACCAATGCTATGAGTATCACATTTTCTCATAAAATAATTAATTCCTTCCATACATAGCATTATAGAATATATAATGAGAAGCAACAGTTAGTATCTTGATTTCTTTAAATTTATACCTTAATGATTCCTTGGCTCCTAGGTTATAGATTGCGCGAATAGCCCTCTTCTGCAGCACAAATATAGTATGGATAGCGGCTGCGTTACTCCAAAGCATAATACCGTAGGACATTATACTGTGAAAGTAACTGAAATGTACTAAGCGAGCCGTAACAACATAAGTAAATAATCTAATTTTTTTGACCGCAAAAGCCGCAGAACTCAGTCTACTCGACAATCCGTTAATATGGGGGCCAAAGTGGACGAAAGCCAAATAAACAACATTTGAGCAAATTAACGCGATATTATATTTGCGAAAAAATGGTGATTTGAACGTTGACGCAACTATTATCGGAGTGGATATACTTAAGTAGTTAAGTGTAACAGTGTTGTATTATAAATAAAGATATATTAATCATAAACTCTTAGCAGTGCACAATATAGCTGAGTTATTAGTAAATCGTATGAAATGCGTAAATCGAAGGTTTGTTTATCTTTTTTCCTACTTCCATTGGAACCTATTCCAATAGCAGTTGAAGAGATAAACATTATTACATATAACTACTTATTTCCATTTTAATTTTACTTCCAAAATACGGGTAACAGTTTCGTCGGCGTTCAAAACGGCAATTTTCCGCAAATCCAGAGTGATTATCGTAGATTAATCAAACTGTCGACCAAAGAGATCGCGTCAGTTGCTGTCAAATGTTGTTTATTTGACTTTTCTCCTCTTACGATTGGAACAGAATATAAAAAGACGGTGTCCATTATCCGTTGTCCAAATAACTGTAACCGTACATAATTTTATTAACTACTAGTTTCAACGTTTGAGGGGCAGAGGAAGCAGATGTTCAGTACCATATGTACTTTACTGAACCCCACTGCGAAATTTCATGATGATAACTTGAGGCGTCAAAGCGTAATCAACGAACTAACTCACTTGATGCTATTGCCATGACACAAAATAAATTTTGTTTGAACGAAGGATTACCTTGTAATTATGTTAATATTTTCATCTCTACATAGAATAAAACAAAGTCACTTCCCGCCGTCTGTATATTTAGATCTTTTGAAGTATGCAACGGATTTTAATGCGATTTCCATAAATACACAGAGTGATTCAAGAAGAAGGTTTATTCGTATAATATGTATATTATTGTAGAGAACAATTGAGAATATCAAATATTCTACACAAAAAAAAATTAAAATCATTTTAGGTTTTTTCTTCAACCTATGATCGTTGTTGTTAATCTTACTGTACATGTGTGGAGCCGGAAAGTATTGTATACGTATGAAAATCCTCTGTACGTGTGTATGTAACTGAACTTTTTATTTTTAAATATAGGCGAACGGGCGGACGGATCAAAATTATTTATAAATATTTTATATTGAATCGAAAGTTAAAAAAGGACGAAATATTTTTTTTTTAAATCGAACTATGAATAACTTGTCACAAAGTGTTATACTTTTAATGAACCTTTATTAATGTTACTCCAAGAGCCAAGATAAGCTTCATCAAATGTATAACACCTCGCCTTCTTGCCTCCTGAGTGACAGGAGGGCTGATTCTTTTTTTTATGCCCAGAGGATTGGAATTGCGATTCGGAGAAATACTGCTAGCATTTTTGCCACCATTCCACATGCTCAAGATTTATACATGAACTATTTTTAATTCATATTTGTACATATATAGTTAAGTACTATATTATCATATATTATTTATTATGGACTATTTATATATTATTTTAAAATGAAAAAAAAAATGTCAGTGTGGACCACGTCTTCCAAGAAGACGACAAGCTCGAAGTCAAGCGAAGATCTGCTGATGTTCAGTAAAAATATAAAATAACGCCACAATTTATAAAAATAAAATGTAAAAAAAGGCACGGGCAACTGTAAGCCCGTGGATGTTGTAAAGTAATTAAAAAAAAATGTAATTCTTATGTAAATAAAATAAAGATATAATGTAAAAATTTTTTTTTTTTTGTTGTTGATGCATACTTAATAATTAAATATATATATATCGAACAATTACGAACAGTTTCACTATTAAACTCAGATAATTTCACGACAAATGTATAATGTTATGATAAAATAAAACAATTAATATAATTAAAGAATTCCTTTATTCCTCCTCAATAAGAACTTGTCATTCTGGCAACACGACAGTCGCTCATCGCCACCAGATCTTTTTTAAGAGTTATTTTTACAGCCACAGGTATTAACATACTTATTTAAAATTGCCTCGAGGCGATCATTTCATTATTTTTATCACCTAAAAAACATTAACAACAATTACCTTTTTAAATTAAACAAGTTTTTTTTAACGTATACGTTGTACTACTAAAATTGGAATCAACAACTTCAATAAATTATAATAAATTTAAATTAAATTCAAAGCTTCCATCCGACCGGTATGTAGATTCTACCGACAAGAAACAATAAAACTCAGTAGTCCACTTACTAACCCTATTCTCATCAATCTTGTGTTGCAGGCAATCAAAGGCCTTGGACAAATCACAAAATATCCTAAAAGCATTATGTGAGTTTTGGCTTCAAATATATTTTTAACGTTCCCTTTATACATCGAATTTATGTTTTAGTGACAACTTAAGTATCTCAATAGGAACTAAATTGTTCCCAATCTACCAGCAGGTTTCAGGGGGCGTCAAATTCATGTTCGAAGACACTTTGGCATTTGATTTTGAAAACATTCATGAAATGAAGCTATTACCGAGTTTCTGTTCCGATTCGAAAAATCTTAGATCCGAGGGCCAGATTTTTCCGGAAATGTCCCCCACAGTGTTCAGTTCTCAGTCCTCTGTTTAACAGTGTATATATTATGATTTTATTGTTAGGAATGTTGTAATACTTACCTATAGGATGTAAATGTCAGTTAGTCGATTAAAATAATTTTACTATCTCTAGTTCGCTTGGTTACAGGATAGAGCGATGTCGAGATTATTAGATATTCAGAAGAATAATGAGTTAAACTCAATTTTCTTATTGATACATAATCTTTTTTTTAATGGTGTGTTTATACGTTAAGGATTAACGAAGAAACTCTTAATATATTGTTTATTTAATTTGGTTTGTTAACTCAACCGCACGCGATTCATCTTCTATCGGCTCCTTAACATCGGCGAAGTAATCGGCCCCGTAGAGGTGTTCAGTACGCCTAATGCGAGTTTTACATACTTAATCGTATAGCTTTACCATTTTAACGTAAATTTGACATTTACAATTCTGGAAACTGCTGCCCGCACTCGCAAAATACTGAAAACAACCAATCACGAGCGTTGACGTGATGTGTGCTCGTTAACGGTGATGTAAAAAACTCAGAAATTTTTATTCCAATGTCTGTCACTAGATGGCGTTGCTTTAATTGCATACGAATCGCAGTAAACTTAAACACTAAGTTTAAGTAACAAAAACTCGCAGCAGGAACACTTCAAGAATAAACTCGAAACTTGCAACTCGAAACTCATCGCAGAACACGCTCGTAAAATTTTAGAATGCGATATTCGACATTGATTGTTATAAAATTCAGGAGACACGTAACAAAATGGCGCTTCACCGTGAGTCAGCTGACAACATTTCACGAGTGAGATACATCCGCGGTGAATTATTTCAGAATCACTCAGCTGTTGGCATTGACATTTCACTGTCAAACCAGCGACATTCTTCAAATTTGCTTACTTATTAGTTTTTATATTAAATTTATAAAATTGATTATCTAAATGATTGGAAGTACTTAATAATGTTTATTGGGAGTTATGTCGACTACTCAAAATGGGGGGGAGGACATCAATACCGATCCATCGATATTCGAATAACGATCCGTCTTCCTTTCCGATAGCAGAATTTGTACGGGACGTTATTCAAAATCGTCCCAAGACCGTTCGTCAGTTTTTTGCTTGTGACTTACAAAATCAATTTGCAAAGGTTGTCTTTGATATAAAATGATCCAAACTACAGAACCAACATATCAAATATCATATCTAGAATATTTAACAGTTTCATAAATCTCGGTTTCTCGTCGTCCGTCCTCCTCGAGGCAACCTTTTCTCTGGTCCGTTGGTTTGTGTTATCTGAAAAGAAAAACAACCCCATAACAACAACTAAATATATAATTTCATCTTTGATTCTTATTTTTATTTTGTTCTCAATCCCTTTCTTTCAGGTTCATTTAATGCCCAGCAATGCAGACATTACTGGACACACTTTGAACATTCAATCCTACTCACCAGATCTTTCGGGGTTGGTGTGGAAGCGCTCTATAGCCAGCAGCTGCTCTTCACTGAGCACGGCTGATGTGTCAAGGAACACATGTATGCTGTACTCTGATATTGCATGTGACCAGTCACCGAATACACCTATTCCTGGAAAATTTAACTTATTGTTATTTTTATGTTTATTGGCCGAGTTTATGTAGAAAAAGTTCATTAGTTTTCATTGTTGTCTTGGGTCTGGGTATTTGCGGTACCGTCATTACTTCTGATTTTCCATAACACGAGTGCTTTAGCTACTTACATTGGGATCAGAGTAATGTATGTGATGTTGTCCAATATTTCTATTTATATTTCTTAAAACATTATTAGGATATGCCTGAATAACATGACCATGTGATCAATTGACGGGCAAGGCAAGGAATATAAATAGTTAGATATTTACACTGCTTTTCTTATTTTAAGGCAAGCATTATTCTAAAGTTATTATCGAAAGTCTATTCCACTGGTTGGAGGAGTAAATATAAACAAACACACTTTAACCTTTAGTTGAAATGACATCATTGACGAGCTTGACTAATCTGTGGTATATATTATATGATATGTTTTTATAAGGACATTAGCAGTTAAAGTGGATAAAATAACTATGATTGTATGGAAAAGTGTTGTATTATAAATAAAGATATATTAATCAAGAAGTGTGTGTTGTGTATAACATAGCTGAGTTATAAGCAAATTGCAGGGAAAATTTAAATCTTAGATTTGTTTATTTGTACTCCTCTTGCCATTGAAATGTACCATTATACTAGTTATTATGTATTCTATCTATGATATTATTATAAAGATATGTTTGTTTGTATGTGAGGGGTAATCTACAGAAAAATTGATACAATTCCAAAATACTTGGACAGCTATAATATTATTCCTGAGTGATATTTATATCATATCATTTTGATCATGCTGGAGCAGGACTGTAGTAAAGGATATGTATGATACTTGAAAGGAATAGTTATATAACAATAAATACAAGTAATTTTGAATTGAAACTAACTATACTTAAATATTATTGTTAATTTACCAATGGGTCGTGGAAATTCAAATGGTATATTAACCAGTTCAGGACCACAGGTTGCAGAGCTGAAATTATTCTTGTCCACTTCATAACTTGGCCTGAAATACAATAATTTTTTGTCTTGTTAAACATAGTACTCCTTATATATCAATATTTTTATATTCAATCCTACCGAATGAATCTTTTCTCTGACAAGTATAGATTTTACAAATCTTTTTTATCTTTATTTCTCGACATGTAAAATAATTGTTATCACAGCTGCAGATATTTAATTTTATTGCTTAAATTTATCTGTAATATTAAATATTGTAGCATTACAATTAAATATAGTTTTTTTTTTTAATATTCTAGTTTAAATCACTGCCAAGATGTTTTGTTAGACTAAACAGAAATTAATTAAAAAAATATAAAAGCTCTTATTTAGTTGTCTTTTACCTGACCGAATCTGACACGTAAAGGTCTGCGTCACCAGTGAGAGACGTTAATTCTATTAATAAAGGCCCCGTGTGGCCTAGCTGCCAATAAGAAAAATTTCCAGCACCAACGATGCCAACCACAGTGTCTAGCAGAATTTTATCTGGCTCAATTTGCACATAACCCGATAAAAGTGATGATAGCGTAGAAATACTAATAATACCTAGCAGTACTAGTATAAATTCCCTTCTCATTGCTCGTTAATTAGACGTGAATTAAGAAAAAAAATACCTAATTTACTGGCAGTATAACTTGAACTTGAGTCTTGACAATGTTTATTAATTTATTCGACAGATGTTCTGATTTGACACATGCGTTCGCGTCTAAAAACTTATAAATTTCTGGAAATTTTACCTTAAAATATGAATACTTACATCGCATAATACCCATCTTATTATATAATAAATATATTATTGATGTCTATTACTTAGACACGAGTCCGATACCGAACTCAATTAAAACAAAAATTTTGCTCGGAAGAAATTGTAGGCGCGAACAATTGAACTGATAAAAAACCGTTTAAAAAACGCCACCGAGTACGATTTTTTGCTCTTTTATTATAAAATTAATACTGATAATTGAAGTAAAATAATACAAGACAGATCCCTAGGAACTCATGATGTATGATTAAAAAACCGGTTAAGTTTAATTCGGATTCACGCACTGAGGGTTCCGTACCACCAGACTGATAGACAAATACTCTGTGTCAAAAACCGCTTTTACGGTTTTCAGATTTTTTCCTATACTTGAACTACGGGATATTGCTTCTTGCCTTATATCATGATACTAGGTCAACGGGCAAGTACCCTATAGGTTTGATTCCTTTTGCGGATGGGAAATGAGATATAATAGAATAAACTTGTTACTCCAAGTACCCGATTACACAGGGTTAGTAACTCTTTTTTGGGGCAATGTACACGTTTTTACAACAGGATCCCAGAAAACGTTCAAAATTATTCAATTATAAAATTCAAAAGAATCGTTAAAGAGCGTTTGTGTGCTAAAGGATATTACAACACTAATGACTTTTTAGTTGACTGCACACCTTGGGAATGAAATGATCGCCTCCAGGCTGTTTCAAATAACTAAAATATAATAATTATTGTACATGCAAAATGAAAAAAAAAAAAAATATCCCGCTGAGTTTCTTTCGCCGGTTCTTCTCAGGTCCGAGGTGCTAAATTCCGAACCGGTGGTAGATTTTTGACAATCAATAAGCAAGTGTAAACACTTCTATATTGAATAAAGATTTTTGATTTTGATTTTTGATTTGAAAAGACCATATCTTTTGGTTGATATATTAAGAGGTTTAATTTTTTTACTCCGGCTCCAAGGAACCGGAGATATAAATATTTTGTATTAATTTCAACTTTATAACTTTACACATTCCTGAGAAATGGCATCTTAACAGACATACAGACAACAAAGTGATCTTACAAGGGTTCCTTTTTCATTTAGATGCACGGAACCCTAAAAATGAAACAAAACTATATTTTAATTGATTTTTATTCAACTACAAAATCTATATTAGTAATAAATACTATAAAATAAGCCTTTGAACACAATTCTTTGTGAAATTATCATTTATATAAAAAAAAATATATAAAATCAGATCCATTTTCATTCCTCCCTTATAACATTATACACAATACACACACACATGTCAACAATAACAAGTGTATTAAATATGTACCTAACATTTATCTTGCGTGTCAAAAAAGAAAATAATTATCATCTTAAAAAAATATCGCACAGCTGGACAATGACCTCATCTCTTAAGAAGGGTCATTGGAAACTCATGTGGTATTTCATCTGACAACTTACAAAAGTCCTTAGTATGTCTTAATCGACAACACAATGCAGTTTGCCCAGGGCCGGACCGTAAGTTTAAGAGGCCCTAGGTTAACACTACTTAAGGGCCCATCTAAGACATATCTGAACATAGACTTGAATTAAATTAATTGAATAGGTTTAATTGCAGGACCCGCAGGGCTGCAAACCATACAATCTGTTTAATTTAATAAAGTTATGGATTCTTTCACATTATCGTCTATTTTTGACTTTGAATTAACTTAGCTGGGGGCTTGAATCCACGGGGCCCTGGGCTGAAGCCCAGAAAGCCATACGGTAGATCCGGCCCTAAGTCTGCCCAAGTTTCCTCTTTAAATGTTCATGTGTTCTTACCACTTGATAAACACTATTAAAATTATGTCACTAATAAATTACAGTAACACTTAATAACATACTGAGATTCAATTATCTTAAAATTATTATTAATTTTGATAATTCAAATATATAACAGTAAATTATACAATTATATTGTTTACCTGTATGCTTATAATTCTTCTATACAACTGTCACATTCGTCTGCATGTTGCGTCTGGATCTGGGTGGACCATGCTATGTATATATGCAAATCCACACAGACAGAGATACAAATAGTGTTCGATTGAGTACAATATTAGCCACCATTTATAAATATTTTCTTCATTGACACAGATCACAAAATAAATACAATAACAACAGTTGGTGCGCTCTAAAATAATTTCTTACAAAATACAACATTCATGTCAGCCAATAGTCACCGAGTCTTAAAGTTAATTTCTGAATGGCTAATCAAATACATAACCATACAATAGATACATCTATGTAATATATATATTCATTTAAATATTGTACTGGCTGTGTATGCGCTGCAGCGCCATCTACTGGCTGTGATAAAATGGATGGTATAACAATCATCTCCATAAATAAATACATATGTGCCAACTGATGCCGAACCAATGTCTTTGGTCAAACCGTGTTGATGTTTATTAATATTTGATCTCAAGAACATGTACCAACAGTAATTTTATATATATAATATTGTACAAAAGGCAGGATTAATGCTAAACGTGTTCACAGCTGATATTGATACTGAACGACCTTCGGTATATTGATTTCAATGCACAATCCTGAATGTTTTTTTCCACTGCTCAAAGAGACTTACAACTGTGCTGGATTTATTATAGTCCTTAAGTGATTAAACACAGGTGCACTCTGTACTTTTTTTTGCTAATTCTCATAATCTGAAGAGACTGGTACGGACAATTCCTTCCTTCGGGCTGTGCCATTTTCTTGAAGAAGTCAATAACTTTTAATTGGACAAATATAGGCTTTGAGTACAGCACTTGGGTCAGTTAACTTGTAAGCTAGCCTTACGAGACAACGAGGCACTATACCTCAGTGCGAAAACAAAAAATATTAAACTTAGTCCATTCCACAAGACTAACGCGAGACGAATCCGACATGTAAGACAATCCTAAGATTAGGACAAAGTCTCGCGCATTGATAATTTCTTTTGGGAGCTTGTTTCGTGGAATGAACTACGAAGACATATTAGTAACACGTTTAATTAACAAGGAACTAGAAAAAATTAACTTTTGTATGGTCAGGTCTGGCGTGATCTATTCGGTCTTTTTGGCAGACTTCGAATTCGCCAGTTTCTCTTTGCACTCCTGGTATATCCCGTCAAGGTCGAAGGCTGCTTTCATATTGTCCTTCGAGAAGAGGAATCTGAAATAAATACACAAATCTTACTAATATATTAACCTGTATACTCTATTCCAACCATAACAGGAGAAAAGCCAAATAAACAACATTTGACAGCAAATTGACGCGATGTCATTGGTCGAGAGCTTGATTAGTCTATGATATTCACTATGGATTTGCGAAAATATGGCGTTTTGAACGTCGACGAATCTGTTATCGGAATTTTGGAAGTAAAATTAAAGTGGAAATAAGTAGTTAAGTGTAATAGTGATGTATTATAAATAAATATATATTAATCATAAACTATTAGTAGGGCACAATATAGCTGAGTTATTATTTAATGAAATACCTAAATCTATGGTTTGTTTATCTTTTTTTACTACTTCCATTGGAATAGGCTATACATGATTAGTGTTCATATCAATAGCAGTAGTAAAGACGAAAAAAGGATTGTGACCTTGAATTGAGATGACGTCATTGTTAGACATCTTAATAGTCTGTGGTATTCAGTGGATTAGTTAAAAATTGCGTTTTGATTTTTGAATATCGGCAAAGTTATTGAAACTGTAATAATAATTAAAGTGGATATAAGTATTTAAATGTAATAGTGTTGTATTATAAATAAAGATATATTCATTGAAAACTGTTAGTTGTGTATATTATTAGCGAATTGCTTGGAACACATAAATCTAAGATTGGTTTATCTTTACTCTGTCTTCGTTTGGAATCAGCCTTTTATTATTTTAGACTATTGAACAACATTTCACAAACGTCGAAGGGGCAGTAACGTTATTCACTAAACCCGCTCTGAGTTGCTATTCTTTACATAGCATAAAACAAAGTCGCTTACCGCTGTCTGTCCCTGTGTATGCTTAGATCTTTAAAATTACATAACGGATTTAGATGCGGTTTTTTTTAATAGATAGATCGATTCAAGGGGAAGGTTTTTATGTATAATACATGCAAAATATAGTAGAGTAACTCTGACAATTTTAGAGGTTTCTGAAGTGATAGCCCACAATGACCATCTTTTTCCCTTTACTTTTAATGAGAAATAATGGCTTATTTTCGAAGTGATTTTAAGTAATACATCATTAATCCTTATCCAATTATGTACCTTAAATACATTGTGCATTTAATATAGATCAATATGGCGCTTTAAAGCATGTAATTTAAATGAATAATTTCGAACATATTACAGATTTAAAACGCAGGGACAGCGGTTTGTATTGTCTAATGACTGAAAAACTGTGAACGTTATGAGACATTCTGTAGTATATTTAGAATCAGCATTGCACCCGTGCGAAGCCGGGGCAGGTTGCTAGTTATTTAATAAGCGATTAAATTAATTACATACTCGAATTTATTTGGTTTAATCTCTTGACAAACATATCATTATTTCAAATCTCCAGAATTGACACAGCACCATTTACTGTCAATGGAAAACATTTTAGAGCTTTAGAGTTGGGAGTTGGTTCGTGATTGGGAAAAACTTTTCTTTTTACATTTTACCCATCAAGTGAATATCTTGATAACATTAGAATTATTAGCAAATTGAATGGAAATTAGAATATGTTTATCTAAGGATCGTTAGTCTTAACTAAGGTTGCTTTTGTATTATAGTACTTGGTTTGTTCCTGTACTTACTTTTGTAACTTCCCGGTTGAGTCAGCATGTGGTCTTCTCATTTTCTCCTGTCCATCGCTCAACAGAAGGACAGTGGGTAGCTGGCGGCTTGTCGGACCGTCTTGTATTCTGTACTTAGCTGCTGCCTCAGGATATCTGAAAAAGATTATACATATAAGTTAGTTTTTAATTTTTTAGGCAGACCTACTGGCAAATATAAAATGCCAAAACTGAATTAAATGACTAACCTTCCAATATCAAGTTTTCCAAATTTAAAGTTATCAAGATTATAACTAGCCGACAGTTCCGCAAAAACTGGTGCAAAGTTGACACACGCGGGATGCCACGCGGCATACAAACAGACCAGCCACGTAGTATTCTTGTGATGTTTTAACTCTTCCTCGAGTACTTGATGTCCCCGGAAATAGATGACATGCTCAGGCCCCTTATAAGTTGGTTCGGGCAGGAGCAGGGAGACTAAAATGAGAATAGCTCCATACGGAAGACCATATCTGAAAATAATAATTTGTTTACAATTAATGAGCACCATCTTAAAACTCAATTGCAGCGCCACCTACGGCGTCCAAACCCTGTCTAAGCCTGAATGGCTTATGGATTAAAATTTCACCTATTATACAAAAAAATCATCACAATTGATAAGAATTTTTAGGAGTTCAGTTACATACATACAGAAGTTGTGTATATATATGAATAAAATGTGAAGAGAAAATAATTTATCCAGGTTTCGCACATATGGCACTTGGCACATGTGTGGACTTTGGCATTCTTAAAGTTTGTATTGTGAAAAAATTGTATTTTACAAGCACTTCATTTCAAATGAAGTAAAATACTATCAACGACAATGTACATCTTGTCAGTGATACTGACAAGGTGAACCTCATCTTTCAAATCAAAGTATCTTTCATTTTTATTAAAAAAAAATTAATCCAAATTTTGAATAATTGACAAGATCTCTATATTAAATATTCCAACCACAAGAGGAGTCAAGGCCAATAAAAACATTTGAGATAGAGTTGAGACAGTATCATTGAACGAGGACTCGCATTTGGGACGTCAGTGAAGTTGTTTTGGAATTTTATAAGTAAAATTTAAGTAAATTTATACAGTTATATGCAATTCAAATACAAATAGGAATGAGCTACTGTCTTCTTGTAAAGTTATATCTGTTTTAAATAACTATTTAAACTAATTATCAATAGACTTATGAATACATTTTAAAAACAGTAAAAAAATACCTTTGTAAGCCATACTTTACAAATTATAGCTGACAAATCAAAGTAATTGATCATCCTATTATCTAATTGAAATGGATGTTAAATGCAATAGATTTCAATTATAAATAAAGATATATTTATATACATAAGTCAAGAACTCTTTGTTGTGCACAATATTGTAAAATTGTTAGCAAATCTCAAGGAATACATTAATCTAAGGTTTGTTTATCTACTGCTCCTTCAGTTAGAATAGGCTACATATGCCCTTCATCCAAAGTTTGTCCATACAGCTGTTTCAACAAATAAACTAGTCTTCATTTTTTTTAATAGTCATCATTGATTTTTGTTAAACATATTTTTGCTTGTTCTACTCGGAAGAATCTATTTTTTGAATCGATGGTAGCTTTACAATTAATCCAACAATATAACATGATGATTTAAGAGATGCTTTTATGAGCCTACTCAAATAAAGAATATATTTATTTTGTTTTTGTTCAGAGTACAATATAGCATATTACTCATTCTAAGCATATTTTTATATTTATAACAGTTCGATCAATATAACCTTACCATCTCAAATAACAGTAGGAGGTTCTGATCTATCCAAAAATCAGTTTTTCATAATATTCTGTATTTAAAATCTAGCTCATGATTCAGGCAGGTATCCATAAATATTGTAAACTAAAGACAAAATGTTTTAGTACATAAACATACTATATATTTTATTTTAGGGTAACAAACAATGAGATAGAACTTTGGGCATAATAATATACAATATTACACACATCAGCTAAGTTTCCACTGATACTACTGTATAATACTACTACATATATACAATATACCCTACCATTATGTGAAAGTTTCATATCATTTAGTTTAGTAAACTGACTAAAAGAATTTATATGCTTGTTTTTCATTTATTTTAATTGTGACCAAGAATTTATTTGAATGTTATTAATTTTATGTAAATTTATCAAAACAAAATTATTATTTTCTACACGTTGTATAATTTATATACAAATATTTAATGTTTTATTAATATACTAACCTCACATCGGCGTATAACCAAAGTATCAAATTCGCAATCTTTGTGTAGACAAAGGATGATGAAAGATAATTCACCATAGTGACACTGCCCGCCTTCCTCGTCCTCAACATCACGACAATAATTAAGAAGAACAGGATTTCCGTTTCTCGGCTATCTAATTCACAATCCGAATCGGGAAATAAATAACTACATATTATATTAGTTCTCTTGGAAACCACGTATGAAATACTGAGTATAATGTTAACCCAGTAATATGGTTTTAGTAATTGTCTAAGATCTTTGTTAAAAGACATATTTTTATTTGGTTTTCAGATTATAAATAGGATTTTGAGATACGAACAAATTCACACAATGTCAAACTGTTCACTGATGATAATTAACTTGACACTTTTAACTTTTTCGGCTCTCCAGGCAAAAGTCTTACACCATTCAGCTTCTTTATTTGCCACTCAAAAACGATGAGTTATACCTTGGTATAAGATGTACTTATTTCTGGTCATATATTAACAATATTATGAGTTGGCTATAATTTCATAAACTTCTAAATTACTCTTAATAAAAATTAAAGTATTAAGGTGACGTATCGTACGACTATAAAATCGAAATTGGTATTTAAAAAAATATAATTTTCACTCTTCAATTAAGATTTTATTTTTAAAATGGAGAAAATTATACTCGGTTAAAGATTAATGGTTAGAAAATAATAATACCTATTTTTTATTTACAATATTAACTAAATGATTTGACGCGATGATATGAAAATTACGGTCTCAAAGCTTATTTAGAATTATTATTAATAAACTTATTACTATAACTATAACAAAAGTAATTATAAAATATTTTATAAGGGCTTTTATACAGAATTGATCATTATAGTAATTGAATCGAATGTAAAGCTATCACCGGTTCGGGAGTATTATATATTATTATATACTACTTTTGTATCGCGTGTGAGACGGGCAGGTGTTAAGTATATTTTTCGGATGAAAAGTGACCTATGTACCATTCCAGATTATAATCTATCTCTGCGACAAACTTCATTCAGATCCGTTTAGCAGTTCTGGTGTGACTGAATAACAAACATCCATCCAAACTTTCACATTAATAATATTAGTAAGTAAAATATCCAGAAGGACCAGAAACTATCAACAATAGGGAAAAAGTGCTTCAAACACACACTTTTTTGCCATAACATTAAATTAATTTTTAAACCTTTTTAATTCGCGCAAAAATGCTGTCAGTCATTTTGATGACGTCAGATTGTTAAAAACAACAGTCGTGTACTCATTCAACGTTAAAATCTATAAATATTTGGTATTTTTTGGGAAAATAATGAATTACAATCACTATCGTTAGAGTGTAATATACAAATACTAGCATTAAAACTCCAGAAAAGTTGTTTATCAACGTCCCGGATGATATTGAAATAATAGTTTTTGCCTATGTGACGTCACACCATGGCGAATATATTAGCATTTTACGAATTTGCTATGGGATCTTTGAAAGTAAAATTACAATCAATATAAGTAATAGTTTTAAATATGAAGCTGTTATCGGAATTTTGGAAGTGAAATTAAAGTGGATATAATAGTGTTGTATTATAAATAAAGATATATTAACCACAATCTCTTAGTAGGTCACAATGTAGTCGAGTTATTAGCGAATCGCATGAAATACGTTAATCTAAGGTTTGTTTATTTTTATTCCTATTTCGATTGGAATAGTGTATAGATTATAGAAAATAACAAAATACTTTAAAAAATATAATACAGAATACAACAGAAGTAAAATTGAACACATTGAAGAAATAAAACAAAAACCTCCTTTAAACATTACCAATGTATTATTTTCAATTAAACAAAATTGTAAACAACATATTACAATTTAAATGAACATTTAAAAAAAATAACAGATAATTAAATTTATCTATGAATACAGATAACTCTTTTATTCGGACGCCTATTATGAATTGAATCTTTGGAATGAATGCATGTGGAACAAAATGCATCGGTTTTCAGATAACTTTGAATAATTTGATAAAATTATACAAAGCTAAATAGTTTGTTCGTTTGCGATACTAAGTTTCAGACGGTACGATTCGAAATAAATATTTTTGTGCTAGTTAGATTTTTTGATAAAGGTAAAATACTCGAACCACGTCGTAGGTGTGGCGGTAACGTTAAACGCTAAACCGACTCTGAGAAGCTAATTTTATAACAAACGATAAAAACAATTATAAAATCGAATTTATTTGGTTTTAATT
Organism: Vanessa tameamea; assembly: GCF_037043105.1. Classification (NCBI taxonomy): domain Eukaryota; kingdom Metazoa; phylum Arthropoda; class Insecta; order Lepidoptera; family Nymphalidae; genus Vanessa; species Vanessa tameamea. The sequence goes on from NC_087337.1 coordinate 5,896,180, forward strand.
CTCGAGACAGCATATCATTATTTCAAATCTCCTGAATTGACACAGCACCATTTAAAATTATTGTCTATGGAATACATTTTAAAGCTTTTCAGTTTTCGTGATTGGGAAAAACTTTTCCTTTTTTATTTTAACCATCAAGTGATTATCTGGATTATGAACTTTATCCATATGTTTTTTTAACTCATGATTCCTAACAAAACTCGCATGACACTCCGTACATTGGAGCCGAGCACCTCTATTATGTCTACGTTTCGCGTGTTCTGATCTCCGTGACGACGATATAAACTTTTCACCGCAATCCTGACATTCGTACGGCCTTTCGCCCGTATGCCTTCGTCTATGGTATACGGCGGCCATTTTGGATACTAATTTCGCGCCACAAATATCACATTCGAAGTTCCTGACGCGCGTGTGAACAACCGAATGTTCAGCTAAACGCGCTGGAGTGTAAAAACGCTTGCCGCACCATTGACACTGATGTGGTCGTATGTCCATATGTATCCATAATATGTGGTTCTTTAGCTGCGGACGCGAATGGTACGTTTTATTACAATAGTCACAAGTGAACGTTGCCGGATCTCGAATGTTCGATCTCTTATTCCTCGGTATCGTTTTCAAGTCCGGTTTAGCGTTCGGTTCACATTTCGACCTGTGTTCCCTGTAACAACCGCGATTCGCGAACTGCGCGCCACAAGCTCGGCACGTCCTAACTGCGTGCATTTGTAGATGCACTTCGAACGATCCGGGTCTCTGGAATGTTCTACCGCAATCAGCGCACGTCAATACTCCTGGCCCGTGACACTTCTTTACGTGTCGCTTGCGTTCCATCTCACTTTTAAAGAGCATTGGACATTCGGTACATAAGAACATATCGGTCTTATGTATTTTTGCCATATGTTCGTGCATCTCTTTCCCTCTTATCACCATCGCACCACAGAGCCAGCAAGCCTCTTTCTGACCGCTATTACGCAAATGCATATTCAAGTAATACGGACTGAGAAAACTTTTCCCACAATCCGTGCAGCTACACGACGGTCCAGCCCTGGGGTGTCTCGGGTGCCTTGGTTTCCTCTCTATTAAAATCTTCCTCGCTACGAATCTATTCGTGAGATGGTCTAATAAATCCTTCGCGTTACCCTCGAAGTTATTGACGGTATGGATTAATAAGTTATCGCGTACGATCGCGTAAATAGATTTCTGGGACGTCGTCAAAGTTGGTACCGTTTGAAGCGACTCTATACAGTTTGTCCACAGTTTCTCTGACTTTCGTACAAATACTCTGAACTCGTACGATGCAATCGCAACACTCGTACAAGATATACAAAAACCCTTTGGGAATAAATATTCTTCTTGGGGCTGAAACAAAGGAAAATATATTTTTTATTAAACATAATATTAAAACATTTATCGCATTTGATAGAATCTCAATCTTATCCGAAAAATTTGGAAGTAAACTAAAAATATCATAAGAAGATCTACGTGTGACGCACGGCGAGACCTTGAGAATATTATTGATGGATAAAATTTGTTTGTATAGTTTGTTCCAGACACAATTTAATTTTCGGAACTGATGATCGAAATATATAAATTTTCACTGGTAGAAAGCTAATTAATCGCGTATGCTATAGGACTAAAACCCATACCGTATAAACCACCTGGAGGCCAGGCGTGTTGCTCGTAACTTATCATTTTATACTTGTTGTAAAACTACCGAATTTCTTAGCAGTTTCTATCGGTATTGTTTCTAAGAAATAAATATAATATATAGAATAGAAGAGGTTACTTGCATAAAGTATATTATTATTGGATCCCTTATCACATTGGTACCAACCTTTCTAAACATCCTTAATTTGATTGACACTCATCAAATGCGCAGATTTGTAATGTTTTTTCAGTTCAAACGGCCTAACGAACCTAGCCTCACATTGATCACAACGGTGCGCCATCTCCTTGCTCCTATGTCTTCTCTTGATGTGATCCAACCTCCTCGAAGCCGACAGGAACCTGTCACCACATATGGTGCATTCGTAGGGCTTTTCGCCGGAATGTATTCTCTGGTGCATATTGAAACCGAGCTCTGTCAGCATCTTCGCACCGCAGAAACATTGGTAGACTTTCCTTTCCGTTTTGTGGATGAGTTCATGGGCTTTGTGATGAGTTTTCGTCGAACTACGTTTTCCGCATACCTGACAAACATACGGCAGAACGTTCAGATGTTTCTGAACGATGTGAACCTTTAACGACGGCTTCTTCGTGTATATATTACCGCAATCATTGCATTCGTATATACCTTCTGTTGTGTGTTTGGAACCATCGCAGTGTTTTCTGTGATGCGTGTAACATTTTCTATTTTCAAAACTAGCGTTACAGGATGAACAATTGAACAGGGTGTGTGTGTACATGTGGGCACGGAGGGATCTCTCGTTTTTAAAGCCATTCTTACAGATTTTACATTGATACGAGCCGTCTCCGTGTAATATTATCTGGTGATTTTCCAAATCGAATTGATCATCGAATAATTTCTCGCAGATATTGCAATTCAACACAAACTTAGCGTGAACTTTATTCAAATGTCTCGCCAAATTTTCTCTCGGTAAAATCTTACCGCAGAGAGTGCAGGCGCGTTTTTTCGTACTTAGCAAATGACGATTCAAGAAATAGGGAACCGTGAAATCTTTGCCACAATCCTTACACTTATAAATGTTATCTACGTCTTTTTTCTTATATTTAGATCTCGTTTTTTTTTTCTTTGAACCGACGAGCGAGTTGAGTCTATCGATCGCATCCGTTGGGTGTTTGTTTTCAATATTATCCCTTATTAAAGTATTGCAGCCGATGTACAATGTTTTATCTTTGCTTGTTGGCTGAAATCTCGTTTTAGATAACAACAGCGTTGTCCTTCTCCAATGTTTGTTCGATTCGAGACATAGCTGTTTGAACTGCCACCCACAGATGGCGCTGTTCGTGCAGTTGCAGCACAGGCCCGTGGGTAGTTCGATTTCCTCCTCGACCTGAAACCATGCGAGTAATCAGTCTTCTTTTCTTCATTATTTTTGATTCTATTCATGTTAAATTCTTCCACTTGTGGCTTGTCAAATCTTTAATAATGTCGGTATAGTCTACGTTTAAATTTATCTGCTTAACAATTAAACACATTTCTTAATTATAACCCAGTAATTAAGAAACTAAATGTCAGTAAGATTCTTTATATTATACATTTATATTACATACTAGACAACATTACGATTTTAAAGATTTGTTTAACAGCTTGCAAGATCAGTTAGCGTTAAAGTACATAATTTTGTATATATTTCTTTGATTAATACACCTCGGGTATGAAACGATTTCCTGGCTATTTTTTATTCATATATGTAAATAATAAAATTGACAAAAAAAAGACCCTCTGAGTTACTTTCGCCGGTTCTTCTCAGGTTAGGTTATTTTCTTTTCCGAACTGGTAGTAAAGTTCAATTGGACAATCAATAAGTAAGAGCAATGCTTCTATATTGAATAAAGGAGTTTGAGTTTGAATACACTTGAATTGAATTGAACTCCACAGATCTAGTATATTTATTTAAATTGCCCTATTTCAAGAGACTGAATACTGTTTTTCAGTTCATACCAAGAATAAGACCAAGTTGGAGCACTGAATGTTTAAATCATGGTTATTAAAGTGGTATAAAAATGTAAAATTTTATATGGAAACTAATCCCATGTTACTGCTTTTATTAAATACATATAAAATGAATCAAATATTGGTAATTTACTGTCTTATACAATATACCTCAACTTACAATAACATTTATGTATTACATAAAATATCAGGTAATTTGTTAAATAAAATTAATTTTGACGTTAAGTCTAAGTCCACTCCACAAGACCTAGTGATCGTAACATTACCAGATAGAACTAGATAAAACTAGAACAGGTCATATTTACAATCTGTATTTAGGTAATTCTCAAAGCCAAACTTTTTGGACCAATTGTTTTACAATTCTTCCATGAATCTGTTTGGTTCACCGCTGTAAACTTTGAACATGACTGATGAGTCTGGTGCTGTTATGTTTTGATGTTTCCGGCTATGATGTAACAGCCCACGGCACGAACTGAATTTATCGTGGCACACTTGACATTCGAACTGCGATTGCGACACATCGCCTTCGTCGTTGTGAACTGTTTTTAAATGCTTTTTCAATCTATAAGGGAGCCGAAATTTCGCTGGACACAAATGACACGCTTGCTTCAATATTATATCCGAGCTTTTATGTACTCTACGTATATGTTCTGACCGTCTAGAAGACGCCGAAAATGTTTCACCACAAATATCACACGCGTACGGTCTCTCTCCGGTGTGGAGGCGTAAATGTTGAATATATCCTAGCCGAGTCTTGAGAACTATACTGCAATGTTGACATGTGTATGATGGATCTGATTCATGTTTTTTTACATGCTGTGTCATATGCGCTGCTGCTAGAAACTTCCCACAGTACACACAGGGGCGATGGGTGTTCTTCATGTGAACAATTTGTATATGTGCTGCGACAAACTTTTTCCCTGCAAACTTCTTCCCACAGTGATCACATATGCATTCCTTGGCCGCACTCCCTCGGAGGCCTACTTTTATATTTCTCTTGCTGTTTTCATTCTTGACGTCTACTGTAACTTTGTTCTTTGTGTGATGTGTGTCTTCTCTGTTTCTATCTAAATTGCAACATTCTTTCACATGGTAAACGTAACAAGTTTGATTGCGGAACAATTTATCACAGCTCGGACAACTTTTCGGTCTGTGTACCGAGACATGTGCATGATAAGCGTTCGACGATTGGAAATTACGACCACATTCAATACACGTACATGCACCACGAGTGTGTGCCTTCGTTAAGTGTCTCATATATTGATTATGAGAATACAGCAATGCGGGGCATTTTTTGCAATCATATGGATTCTTTTTATGAACATCTAACATGTGCGTGACTAGATCATTACGTAACATAATTTTTGAGCAAATATGGCAAGCACGTTTGAGATCCGTTGATTCTTTTAAGTGGTGACTTAATTGATGGCTATACTGAAATTCTTTCCCGCAGTTCGGACATTTGCATAATGATAAATGATTATCTTTTTTAATGATATTCGTTTGCGGGTTTATGTGTTCTGTTAATCTTTGAGCAGCTGAATTTATGCTGAATGAATCATCAGACATGTCATCATTGATGATAGTCATTTGGCTTTTGTCTATGATGGCAAACATTGTTTGGATTTTTTCATTACATTGCCCGGGTAAGTTTTGTAAGAGCTGAATAGTTAACTCCCACTGGCTGATTGCATGGTGGCATAGTGTTCTGAATTCCGCTGCGTTTAAAGCGCATTTCGAGCATTCTGGACACACTCCGGCTGGCAGGTCTCCGTCTGTGTCCAGCTGCATCTGTAACCACCATTCTAGTCAAAAGGCCACAATATTTTCAAAATTCCTCATTTAAAAAATAAGACTAAAATCATACCTTATTTTATACAGTAGTAAAATTACGCTTACAATATAATTTTACAAGTTTAGAAACAATATTTTATTAACTTTGCTACTTTTTCCAAAGTGACACTAGATGTCGCGGTTGATTTTTGACAGACATTGCGTACTATTTTTGCATTTAGAATATAATAATAAACGAACTAAAACTATATACGTAAAGTTTATATTATAATTTTTATTGTTTAATTTTATTTATTATATATACCGCGCTTAAAAATAAAAATAACTTAAATGCTAATAAATCGCAGACCGCCATTTTGGTAAAACGAAACACAATAGCGTTCCGTTATCCGCAGAAGTAATTATAAATATTATGATGGCATGTAAACATACCTGGATTCCAGTAACAGTCTCCAGGAGTTCGGAAAGCGTTACAGGTCTTTCACCGTCCATTATAACCGTATCGTTTAAGTGTACTTGTCCTTCTGTAGTATCTCCCATACATATTCGGCACCTATTAACACCGTCACCGCGAACTACGTGCGATACTAGGGCCTTTACATCCACTTGTCGTGACATTGTAGTTGAATTTCACTTAAAATGTTTTATTGTCTTTCCGGTTTCCAATATAATTCATGAGATTTACACATGCGGTAACCAATTCGGCAGGACAAGCGAAATATAAAATATATTATAATTGTCAATTGTCAAAATCAAATTTTCCGTCATAGACAATTAGTCTATTTTTTGTCGTGTGTCATTTTGTAAAGTCTTTGGAATCTTATACAAATCGATTATTGTTATTATTAATGATATCTTTGATTGTGTTATTCTTAAAAAAATACTTTATACAAATTAACTAAATTTAACAAATGCATACACATTTTTTAAAAGTAGCTTTTTAAACATTATGTTAGAGTTTTATCCAAACAAAATGTTTGAATAAACATCGAATGATTATATTAATCGAGTACATCATAAAGAAAAAGTCATTTGACTTTCGTCACTTATAGTTAGTTGCTCTTTTAGTCTGTGGGTTTGTTTTGGTTTAAAAATAGGGAGATATTCAAGATGGTAAATTAATTTATTTTTTCTAATGTAATCGATTAACAATTTATCCTAAAATATATATTATTTGATTTTAAGACGTGTTAACTTATTGCTTATTAAAATATTTCGTTTCTTTTCAACATACTTTTCGGTGAAATTTTAATCGAAACAATAGGTTAATTCTCGAGAAGTTTCAGTAATTATTTCGTTTTATTTAAAATATAACTGTATCTATAAAAAAATTCGTTATAAACAGCTTAAAAGATCTAATCTTAATTAATATTTATATCTTTTATCTCCCTTTTCATTTAAAATATGATGACTAATTCGACCATTAAAGGTTTGTTCTCTTAGAATTTTACTAATTTTTTATTAAATTTCACTCTTTAACTTCATTAAATTATATATTTTCGCTATTAAAATTCATATAGTCACAAATTTAACAATCTAAATGTTGTAATATCACAATAAAATCAACTTTTAAGTTCAGGTGTTTTTTTGACAATGATGGTTAAATATTAAAAATACGACTTAACTTTTATTTATACAAAATAAACTAAAATTGATATGTAGCACAAACTTTTTGAGACTATTCGATTTTTATACATTTCAATAATTTATATTTATAGCATAGTTTTGGTGTGAATTGAATAACCTATTATTTTTCCGACTGTCTCATAATTCTTACGGCGACTAGGATTTTGTTATTTTTACCGAGATGTTTTAAATACGTGTTAAGCAATAACAGTAAGTGCTAAAAAGTAAAAGAGGCTAAGCTATTAAAAGGCCTAAGGCCTTAGTGGAGAAGGTTGGGACCTTATTTTACTCTGCTGCTCTCAGGCCAATTGGTAGACACACTGGGAGTAGCATTTAATTGAAATTAGACCCATACTGGTTTCCTCATGATGTTTTCCTTCATATACAAACACAAATTAAGTACATGTAGTGCTTAAGATGCATGCGTTAAAAATAATCTCTAGAATATACAAAAATGAGATTTAGTGTTGTTTGATAATATGAGAAATATTGTATTATAAGTAAGCTTACATTGAGGAACTCTTGTTACCGCTAAGGATCCGTAATGTAAAACCTACATTATAATGGGATATTTAATAAAATATGTCTTATTTTATATTGATGTCGTTTTCAGCAACCACAGATCCTAGTGTTGAAAGAAGGGACGGATCAGTCTCAGGGCCGCCCTCAGCTTATCTCCAATATCAATGCCTGTCAACTTGTCGTAGATGCTGTAAGTATGTTCATTATTTTACACGTATATTGTTGTTATGCCTGACTCCAATCTCACCTGATGTATGATCCTTCTACAGTGGATTGAGATTATCCTAGAGACCATTCAAGTATTATATATAGTACTAATGCTGTAAAAAGAATATTGATTTTAAGTTGAAGATAATTATATCTTTTATTCGTCAATTGGGAGTGGGGCACAGCTTATACATTTTGACCAACTGCTTTTTTTTGTCTTTTCCTATTTTTATGTTGATTGCGTTTTGGTTAAAGCTGTAGTGAACAATGTAACTTTTACTTCATTGCAATTACTACACAGTTGATTTATGCACAGTGGCTCAGTATAATCAATGATGTTACATAGAGCTGTTGCTCACTGTTTTGCCATTGAAAGAGTCATGAGCCGAACCTTGACCAGTGCTGTAGTAAATTTATCGGTCTCTGGAGGAATGCAGAATCTAAGGGCACCAATGGTAACTGCCCATCTTTGCTCATGACTTCTGCCAGCTATTATAAAATGCGTTAACTTCTCTGTCCCACTTGGAATTAATTCTGCAACTCTGCTTATATAATAATTGAATGACTGAATGAAATGGTTAAAATGAAGCTGTAATTGTGTCAGGCGACATTATATTGTGATTGTTACGCACAATGATTACATTCGTTCCAATTTCTGAAGCTATGATTGAAATTGAATGATACAATGAGACTGTGTATATATTTGATTTCAATACTTTGTTTTGGCTTTTTATAAACAAAATGTTCTCTACGCCCAGGTACGTACGACTCTGGGTCCTCGTGGTATGGACAAATTGATTGTCGATCACAATGGAAAAGCTGTTATATCGAATGATGGTGCTACTATTATGAAGGTATGTTCGATAAATTAAGATATATCTATACTAACATTGTAATTGCGAAACTAACTCCGTTTTTACTGTTAAGCTTTCACCAGATTTTGATGAAATTGAAATAAGCTTGAACATCAAGGGCAGATATCAAGGCTAAATTTTTTATCCTATGTACCGTTTGGGTTACAAACTGAAATCGGAGTGGGCATAGTCGCTGTTATTTTTTGTTGTCTGATTTCAATTATATGTTGGGAACCTTAGCGAAGCCCATGTGTACATTTTGTCAAAATCTTACCTTACGGAAAATTCAGAACATGTTTTCCTAGTGTGACATTTATTTATTCAATTCATGAGTCTCCATCAAAAGATATACACTAAATACATATTCTTAAAATTAAACATTACAAGTTGTGTGCTCCTTCAATCGTAGGAGATCACAGCATGCACAAAGCTTAAGCAAAAAAATTATTTAAATACAATTAAGATAAAAAGTGAAAAAAATATACGTAGCAGTAAAAAACAAATATAAATTAGTAACTTAAAATTAAGAATAGCTTGTTTAATTAATACATTATTTTCATGTTAGGTTAAAAGTTGTCTAACTAAGACAACTAATTGCAGTCATCACAATAAAGCTAGGTTAAATTACATTATGTGTATACAGACAGCGTAAGTAGACAGTACTATTAAATTATTCATAAAGTTAGGGCTAGTAGTCGGAAAACAAAAAAGAATTAAACTATGTTCTTAAGTATTTAACTTCACTGCCTTTGTTAAACCTAATTTAAGTGTGAACATGTCTAGAGGTTGATTATCTGTTGTCATTCTAGTGATTGAACTGAAGTGTGAACATACATAAACTCGAAATGTTTTTTTTTTAATCATTGTAACCATAAAGTTTATGAGAGTTGCCATATTCGACACATCTTAATCATTAAATTGCCTTAAAGTTTGGTTTAATCGTAATTTGGCTCTGAATGAGTAACAGACGGACAGTAACTTCCGCATTTATAATATTGGTATACATTTTTATTAATTACAAATTTCAGGCACTGACCATAATGAAAGATTTCTAACAGACTCAACTATTTAACTATCGTTTTTATTAAAATAATGATTTTCTTCCTTGGGAATCCCAGTTACGACTGTATTACAGATGTGCCTAAACTGCAATTTTATTCATTAGTTGAATGTGTAATAAACTTATTATATCTTTGTAAAATAAATTTGGATTGCTTGAAAACCACGTGCCATATCAATTATATTAAACAAAAACTTTTTTATTTATTTTTTTATTTAGGATGTGTGACAGTTTTGTGAAACTTATAATAAAAATGTATTCTTCCACTTCTAGCTGCTAGATATTGTCCACCCGGCTGCTAAAACCCTGGTCGATATCGCCAAGTCTCAAGATGCTGAGGTAATTGTTATATGAACTTAAACATTTGATTGAACTCTACTTCGTTCATGATCATTCCAAAATAGAGACTAGCCAACTGTGCAGAAGGTGCTTCCCAAAGTAGGGGATTGTAAACATTTGCAAAGTTTTGACTGTTACTGAGTGCAAATCTTTGTAGTTTATAAACTAGCATGAGATGAGGCAGTCGATCTCTCTCTTGACTCTGTATAATATCATAATTTCCTTGTATAAAGTATTCAAACATAACTGTTCTTTTTCTCTAGAAAAATATATATGATTATAATAAACGGATCCAATTTCCGAATGTATTTGTTGACATAAAGTTTAATGATATTATTCAATAATTATTTACATATAGCTGTTATTGTGTAGATATTATATATGATATCAATATTTTAGGTCGGTGATGGTACCACCTCTGTGGTGATACTCGCTGGTGAGCTGTTGAAGAGGTTGAAACCGTTTGTTGAAGAAGGCAAGTAGTCTGATTAAATATGTGTGTAATGTACCTACAATTTGGTTTAAGCCCAGCACTAGGATATCCTCAGATTTTTTCTGTGTTTTACCTACTTATATATCTTGCCGATGATTAAAAATAATGGATCCAATTTCTGAACTAACTGTGTGGTCTGATAGTAGACATGAGGCTCCGTATCGCAAATTATGATTGAATTATCATTAGTTAAAATTCTAATACAATATAATATATCAGGTGTCCACCCGAGGATCATCGTCCGCGCTGTGAGGACAGCCGGCCAATTAGCTGTGGAGAGAGTCAAGGAGTTGGCTGTCAAAATCGAGAACAGGTCTCCGGAGGAACAGAGGTAATACTGTCGCCCGCGTTCTAGGAGTTACTCGAGGTATTAGACAAAAAATTTAATCTGTCTTTCTTACGGGTTCAAGCTTGCTTCATACCAAAATTGTTCAAGTTGAGTTTAATGGTTTGTTTGTGAAAGAGCAACAGATAGACAGAGTTACTTTCGCATTTATAATATTAGTAGGGATGTTAATAACAAATACTATCTATGATTAAAACAACGGATCCAATTACTGAATACTCTGTAGACAGACGAGGAATGAGATAAGATCAATGTAAATTATGCAAATTTATCATAAAGATAATATGCTTAACTGGGAAATGTTGCTTCAAGGGAACTTCTAAGCAAATGCGCGTCAACAGCGATGTCTTCGAAGCTGATCCACCAGCAGAAAGGTCACTTTTCCAAAATGGTGGTCGATGCTGTCCTGTCATTGGACGCCCCCCTACTGCCCCTGGATATGATTGGTGAGTTTGATTGAAACATTAAAGTATTTATTCAATAGCAACAGTAACTGTAGAATGTGTTGCCGATGATTAAAACAAACGGATCCAATTTCTGAAAAGGCTGTGAGGATCATAATATTTAAAATGAGGCAATGTGAAATAAGAAAATAATAATATTACTAGTACAAAAATAAATTGTATGTAATATATAAATATCTGTGTGACCAGGGATCAAGAAAGTGGCCGGAGGTGCGCTGGAAGACTCGTTCCTCGTGGCGGGCGTTGCCTTCAAGAAGACTTTCTCGTACGCCGGCTTCGAGATGCAGCCGAAGAGCTACACCGATTGCAAGATTGCGCTGCTCAACATCGAATTGGAACTTAAAGCTGAGCGGGACAATGCTGAGGTCGGTCATTTGCTTTTGTGGCTAAACTATCAGAATGTGTTAATGACGAACCTACTTATACGCCCTTTTGCTTATAAAAAGGCATTAATAGTTACTTTACTTTATCACTCACAATCACGAATGCGTGAAATGGTGGCAATTATAAAAATGCTAGAAGCTTTTTGCCATTGAGTCGTAATTCCTCGAACTTGACAATATTGTCAAAACATGAAATTTTGGGCATCTCTCTTTTCAGCTCAATATTACAAATATGTATACTTTAAAAGTGAATTTGTATTCTGGAATGAGGGAAGTAAGAAATATAAATTTCCAGGTGCGCGTCGACAACGTGAAGGAGTACCAGAAGGTGGTGGACGCGGAGTGGCAGATCCTGTACGACAAGCTGGCCGCGCTGCACGCCAGCGGCGCGCAGGTCGTGCTCAGCAAGCTGCCCATCGGCGACGTGGCCACGCAGTACTTCGCCGACCGGTGAGCCCCGCCCGCCCCGACCGCCCGCCCGGCGCAGGCCGAGGGGCGCGCTGACCGAGTGGTTTCCGCAGCGACATGTTCTGCGCGGGGCGCGTGACGGAGGAGGACCTGCGGCGCACGCAGCGCGCGTGCGGCGGCGCCGTGCTGAGCTCCGTGCGCGACCTGGCGCCCGCCGCGCTCGGCGCCTGCGCGCGCTTCGACGAGCGCCAGGTGGGCGGCGAGCGCTACAACATCTTCACGGGTGAGTGCTGCGCGGCGAGTGTGCGGCTCGCCTGGTTGGCGATGTCATGTTTGCGAACGTCCGAGTATGCGTTGAACGTTCACACTTATTTAAAAAAAAACATAACAAAATGCATCGTGCACCTGAAGTCTGCTATGAATTGTTCGTATACCGACGTGCGGCCGTGAGATTTACGCCAATAAGTGTAGATTAGAGACAAATTAAATCACAATCACATAGTGAGTCATAAAAATAATATAAACAAATCAATAAACACTTACCGAGAGTACGATATCCCATCATCTGTAACGTTGACGTTTTACAAATTCCCAACTTCGACACTTGTAACTCGCGTGCAGAACGCGGGTAACGTGAGACAGTTTGAAATGCGGCTCATGTTATGCGGACGGTAGACACGATGTTCCTTTCCCCTCTAAGTCGTTCCACTTCCTAATCCCTTCCCTTTTCTCCCGATCAGGTTACAATAAAGGAAACGCGCCCGAGGGTGAGAGATATTCATATCGAATCAAAGTAGTTGTACACTGTTCCAACCATAACAGGAGGAAAGCCAAATAAACAACATTTGACAGCAAATTGACGCGATGTCATTGGTCGAGAGCTTGATTAGTCTATGATATTCACTATGGATTTGCGAGAAACTGGCGAAACTTATAGGAATTTTGGAAGTAAAAAGTAGTAAAATTTAAGTGGATATAAGTAGTCAACTATATAAATAAAGATATATTAATCATAAATTCTCAGTAGTGCACAATATAGCCGAGTTATTATCAAATCGCATGAAATACGTCAATCTAAGGTTTGTTTGTCCTTGCAATTTACTAATAGGGTAGATATATTGTTCTTGGTGAATATATCTTTATTTGACGACCTCCGTAGTCGAGTAGTGAGAACACCGGTTTTCATGGGTACGCCAGTCCGAGGTCCCGGCTTCGATTCCCGGCCGAGTCGATGTAGAAAAAGTTCATTAGTTTTCTATGTTGTCTTGGGTCCGGGTGTATGTGGTACCGTCGTTATTTCTGATTTTCCATAACACGAGTGCTTTAGCTACTTTCATTGCACTTAACTACTCATCGGATCAACTCGATGTATAATCTTGGTTGTCTTTTGTCCTCGTGTGGTTGGAACAAGCTGTGGTCGTTAGAACTTGTATTAATAGTGCTTTGGCAGTACGTTACTCAGTAACTCTGTAATTTTCAATGTATATTATATTTACTTTAAGCTCGGATTATAAAACAAAAGGAGCTCTTGAAACAGTTTGATTCAGTTATACAATACAAACTGCTTGTAGTGCGAAACGACGTTTCCGTTTATTAATAAGTCGTAACGTGCAGTCACTTTCATTATTAATATTTGATTAATACTATAAATATTAAAATTTAAAAGAGAGCCGAGATGGCCCATTGGTTAGAACGCGAAGTGCATCATAATCGATGATTTCGGGTTTCAACCCAGGCAGGCAGCACTGAATTTTCACGTGCTTAATTTGTGTTTATAATTCATGTCGTGCTCGGCGGTGAAGGAAAACATCGTGAGGAAACCTGCATGTGTCTAATTTCTGAAACGAAATTCTGCCACATGTGTATTCCACCAACCCGCATTGGAGCAGCATGATGGAATATGCTACAAACCTTCTCCTCAAAGGGAGAGGAGGCCTTAGTCCAGCAGTGAGAAATTTACAGGCTGTTAATGTAATGTAATTGATTATTAATTGTTAATTATTACACATACTAGCTTGAACTTTGGGAACTAGCATTCCTTTTTAATGCTTAAATGCTCCGCTCGTTCCGTCTGCCTTTTGTTTTATAATCAGGTTTTAGAATTCATTAAAATTCATTCATGTTCCATAAACAGTCGGTTAACAAAAGTAACTAGAGAAGTCATTCGTCATTTATTTTTGTTTTAGCAAACTTGTATCTGACAAATACCGAATATTAATCACTAAGTATGAACATTGTATTTATAAATGTGATTTATCGTCACGTTAAAAGTGTCTTTGTCTACACAGGTTGTCCCGCTGCGAAGACATGCACAATGATACTCCGCGGTGGAGCCGAACAGTTCCTGGAGGAGACGGAGAGGTCTCTACACGACGCCATCATGATCGTGAGGCGTACCATCAAGAATGACGCCGTCGTCGCCGGTGAGTTGACAGACAGACTGCCAACAGCTCATTCGATTATTTCCTACACTGTCTGCATCGAGCATGGTGCTTAAAATGTTATGTGTGTAGTGCCCCTAATTATATTGGGTCACTTACCAAATAAACCAGAAAATGGTCCTACCTTCCTTAACTGGTAAATGTGCATATTCCCATAGATAGATCTCAAAGCTTGTTGAAGAAATGTTGCACAGTGCAATCTGTGGGGGTATATTGTGTGCATGCATAGATAATTTATAAACTAAGTACATGTCTCCCAGGCGGCGGGGCCATAGACATGGAGATATCGAAGCACCTGCGCGACTACTCCAAGTCGATAGCGGGCAAGGAGCAGCTGCTGATCGCGGGCGTCGCGCGCGCCTTCGAGGCGATCCCGAGGCAGCTCTGCGACAACGCCGGCTTCGACGCCACCAACCTGCTCAACAAGCTCCGCCAGAAACATCACCAGGGTGAGCCATCCCGGTCCGGTAGCATTCGCTCGTTCGACCACCCCGGCATATCCTTATGTGTATGGAATGCTCTCTGCAGGTGAGGTGTGGTTCGGAGTGGACATCCAGAAGGAGGACATCGCCGACAACTTCGCGTCGTGCGTGTGGGAGCCCGCCATCGTCAAGACCAACGCCATCACCGCGGCCTGCGAGGCAGCCGCACAGGTACCGCTCACCGCACACCGCTACAGCCTTGTATATCGTTTGGGCGTTGACTATGTTATCTAAGTCTCGGAGAGCACGTAAAAACTTTGTTACTACGTTTAAGCTCTCTTATTTGATAATTAAATATTAACTCATTATTATGTATCCAAAATTGCGTTAAAAAGCTATTTACTAAACTTCGATATTGTATCTTTATCAGATCCTCTCAATCGACGAAACGATAAAGAACGTGAAGGGCGGCGGAGACATGCCGGCGCCGGGACGCGGCATGGGGCGGCCTCGCATGGGATAACGCCCCCCCCCCACACACACAAGACTCACTCGCACGCTGCGGCGATCTCAACCACTACTCTCACTATCCCCTGTCTCTGTCGCAATGTTTCCAATCAACAAGCAACGGCTGGCTCGTTTCATTAAACGAGTTACGAGTGGTTGGTTGATAAATAATGCATTCAACTCAGTGAATGAGACGTTTGAAATCCTTCGAGCGAGACAGAGTTAACAACTATCACATCGAGACGCCTCTGGAATAAATACACTTGTATTTAATGTAATAATTCCAAACGACATTCATTTTCTCTCTTGCCAGTCCGCTGATATACTTTTGTAAGAAAGAGATGGCTATGTCGAATTATTGTTTCAATTTTCATTTCATAAAGCGTTAACTTAATTTGTCAACAAAAAGTGCTCTTTTATTGGGCATTCGTTGGTGACTTAAGGGATTACTGTATCCATTATAAACGCATCTTTAATTTTAAAAACTGACTCTGCCTTTGTAGCATCGATCACTCGCGAAGGCGCGCCCTTCCGTTAAATTATTTTTTTAATAAAAGATTCTTATTTGTATTTTTTTTGCTGTCTGTACTTTCTGTCTTAGTCGTCTCACGCACACTAAGACATTTTGGACGCGCACGGCCGCGTTTTCATTCCGAGTGAATTCATCTATATGGTCGAACTGATACTTGCTTTATAAAGTGTCGCATTGCAACGAGTCGACAGGAGCTAGAAAGCGCTAGTTTTGTTCACAAATAATACGATCACGCTTCATAAATATTAGATGCTAAGTTATTCTAGTTATGGATTTAATAAATTAAAAAGTATTAACTGACATTTTGTTTTATTACTTAGCTGTTTTGAAGTAAAATAGTTCGTTTTTCAATCTAGTAACACACAAAATGATACAAAAAACATTTTTAGGAAACATCTAAATACGCAAGATATCAGAACTCTTTAACTTATATTGCCCTTCAAAATTATAGATAGGAAATAATGTGAGCAGAGTCGAGCTGGCGAGTTGGCTGACCCGTTCTTTTCAAAGCTTAAGTTAGAGAGCCCCTGAGCTCCAGGGCTCTAGTGCACTGCGCCACCTGGCCCTACGATAGCTCCGCCACTGAGTAAGAGGCAGTGGAATCATGAGACTACCTCTGTGGAACATGTTAAGCTTTATTCGAATACATTTAAATTATTTAGTATTCATGCTAAATCTATTTATATAAGACGTGAAATCCTAGATGCAGATAATAAAATAAAGGCTACTTGGGATGTAATTAACAGTATTTACTGTAAACCCACAAAGAAAATTTTGCCTATGGAATTAACCTTTGGAAATAGATTTGAACATTTGAATTTCAAAGTGGCAAATGCTTTTGAAACTGAAAATTACTTATTAAAATATTTTCTCATTTAAAATCATCTACTTCAGAAGCCAATAAATGACTAACAAATAATGTTCCCAAACACTGCTGAATTTTCATTTGAACAATTAGCATTAGATATTAAAAAGCTAGCGTCTGACACAGGCTCAGCCTAGCCTAAGTCTTCACATTAAAAGAATTAATCACCTATGGGGTATTTCCGTGTATCAATAGTATCATTTATGATAAAATGCCTTAATTTTTAACAAGTGTTTGGAAACAGGTTCATTTCACGATTTATTAAAATGTAGTACAGTATTACCAATTTTTAAAAGTGGAAACGACCAATCTTTGTAATTATAGGCCTATTTTTATACTTTCGTCTGAGTAAAATATTTGAAAAAATATATTAAATCAAGTACTAGTTCACTTTGGTATAAATGCAATTTTTCACAGTGAACAATTCGGCTTTACTAGGGGT
The DNA here is from genome assembly GCF_037043105.1 of Vanessa tameamea. Taxonomy (NCBI): domain Eukaryota; kingdom Metazoa; phylum Arthropoda; class Insecta; order Lepidoptera; family Nymphalidae; genus Vanessa; species Vanessa tameamea. Next base: position 5,913,519 of record NC_087337.1, read on the forward strand.
CGCTAACAATTGATGCTAGACTGGCACTACTTAGACATACGACGCATGGGAGAAGTCACTGAATGCTATTGGCGTGTTCTGTAACTTATCCAAAGCATTTGATTGTGTAGAGCACGAAACGCGTTTGTACAAATTAAAACATTACGGTGTTAATGGTAAAGCTCTTGATTTCATTGCTTCATACTTGAATCAAAGAATTCAACAGGTATCTATTAATGGAATAAAGTCTTCTGGATCTGAACTAAGAATGGGCGTTTCACAAGGATCAATTTTCGGTTCTTTTCTATTTTTGTAACATATATATGACGGCGACTGCGATAGATCAGCGGCACGCCTGTCATTGGTAGGAGCGTCTGGTACGGGGTTCATGGCGTAGGTCTCAGGCAATTAACCACAACGATACAATATGACAATTCTTGTATTTGATGTAGGTAATCAGCAATCACAAATTATAATGTCGATACATTATAACTATCAGAGTTGCGTGAACCAACGGTACCGTTTGAAAGGTCCGAACTGTATCGCTCTTTATAGTAAAATTTAGTAAATTTTTTTTACACAGATACAACAAACTCAACTGAATTACTAATTATTCGTAATCGACGCCTTATAAATGATCTTTCTTTTGTGTCAAAGGTATTTGTGATATTGTATGTTTGCTGATGATACCTCATTACTTTTTACAAAAAATAATTTAGTTTTTAATGCTAAAAGGACAAAATGCTTACTATTAATCTAATCTAATCTAACCGAATGTAAGACGTCAAAATATCAAGTTAAACAATAAAAAACAACTTTAAACAATAATGATCTTAATGTAACCTACACTACAGTATTTCTAGGTATCACTTTAAATTCAAAACTTCAGTGGAATCCTCATATATCAACACTGGCAATGCTATCTCTGACATAGTACAATAGTTTTGTGTAAATAAAATCGTAAGATTTAACCTAAAAAAACAATAATTGTAAAATTTAGTACACCAAATACGCAAAATATAAAAGCTGATGTACTCATCAATAGTGAATCGATGGATTCAGTTGAGTCAGCTGAAATTCTTGGCTTTACCGTTGATGCCAAGTTGCAATGGGTCCCCCATATTAACGGATTGGCGGGTAGACTGAGTTCTGCGGCATTTGTGGTCAAAAAAATTAGATTATTTACTTATGTATTTACGGCTCGCTAAGTATATTTCAGTTACTTTCACAGTCTTACAGTATTATGCTTTGGGGTAACGCAGCCGCTATCCATACTATATTTGTGCTGCATAAAAGGGCTATTCGCGCAATCTATAACCTAGGAGCCAAAGAATCATTAAGGTATACATTTAAAGAAATCAAGATACTAACTGTTGCTTCTCAATATATATTCTGTAATGTTATGTATGTACGGAAAAATATTAATGATTTTATGAGAAAATGTGATACTCATAGCATTGGTACAAGGAACAAACACAAACTTGTTACTACTGTTACTCGACTGCATAGAGTCAGTAACTCTTTTGTAGGGCAATGTATACGGTTCTACAACAAGATCCCCAAAAACGTTTAAAATGACTCTGTTTCAAAATGCTTTATTGTACTTGAATATAATGCGCTTGATTTCATTTAAAAGTAAATTTCATTCAAATGGCTTAGCCGTTTTTAAGTAACCATACATTAAAAAACCTAAACCAATGTAGGACCTCCTTTTTGACGTCGGTTAAAAATATGTTTGCGTTTATGTCGTCTTCGGACCTAATCAACCGATTCTGTTTTTATTTCAATAATCATATGTTATTAAATTGGCCGTATAATAAATGCCTTTTCTTATTTTAGTTAAAATATTTTCATATCAAGGCCGAAAAAAAAGATATCTTTATTCCAAGTAGGCACAGCCGCAGGCTGTTTTTAGTTTTAATATTATACTAGATTGACTTTTAAATCGGTGAACATGCAGGATACATTAAAAATTTATGAGTACATTCTATGCACTTTAACCGTCATTACGTATCTCGTAAGTTTATAGCAGGTTATTCTGGTTAGAATCTACATTTCGAATCAGTGGTTACTTTGAATTTAAAATTTAGAATAAAACCAAAACTTTTAAAATCTTACTTTAATAAAGTATTTAAATATATTTATTTTAAATTTGAAATTGTTTTTACAGTAACGTAGATTACGTGTAAAAACATGACAATGAAATGAGGCCCTTATTTAACAAATTACCTGAGATTTGTATTCAAAATAATTTAATTAGAAACTCATTACGAATTCATAAACCAACATTGGCCCCAATTTAACGGATACAATTGTATGTTAGCCAAGAATCCTTCACAGTAACCGCGGGAAATGTTTAATTGCAAAAAAAACTTCCGTTTGTGTCCTAATGTTCGTCAATTTCTCATCAGTCTTGTCTTCATTGCGTTTACATTCGGTATCCAATACGAAAAATTATAAAGTCATAAAAACAATTTTGGCGGCAAATAATATGTCAAAATAACAATCCGTATAGATTATAAAATCAGTAATAATAAAAAAAGTTCTGTAAAATGGGTAGAGTAGTTTTTATGATTTTGTCCGTTTTATTATTTTCTGAAGTGATTTCCTGGACCGTTGATTTGGACGAAGTGAAAAAATTACTCCTCGAAAACGAGGTGCAATCTTACGAAAATAGTGACGAAATTAAAAATATTGAGAGCGATTTACTCGAAGAGAACTACGCACGAAACTTTGGGTATCAAGGTTATAAAGAGAAAGAGGTATATTTAATTAAATATTATATAACAAATGCCCCATTGAAAATCTGTAATATTAATTGATGTTTATAATTGCGTATTTTGGAAATTTATTAATATCAATATATTTTTAAGTTACCGAAATGTTGTTAAATAAATATTTACGATCTAAAACGCGAATACTTTTTCCATTGTCAAAAGATATAAAAGCCGGTACATGTTTTACAATTTCTTACATTTTATTAACGCAATCTTACGTGTTCTAGTAAAGATTAATTTATGTTCTAGTGTTACTTAAGACGTCGATACTTAAGATCAAACATGAATACCATAGTTGACAGTTTGACGCCTTTGACGTTTTGTGATTATAATTATGGGAATGGGTGTCATATATTAAATAAAGACGTATTCGTATATATTTTAGGCAAGCAGTGTAATACGCAATGGTAGTGTTTACCTTGACGGCTTGAGTAAGGCCCTGATGACGTACCGACAAACATTGACCAAGTGTAGCCTCACTAAAACTGATAACAAGGTATGTGATAATATTTTGTTACAAACATATGATATATATTTACAGAAATAAAAGTAGAAATGTTAGGATATTCGGTTATTAACCGGTATCCGGCTGAATGCTTACGACTTTCGGCAGGATATAGGATACTATATTTTATAAATAAAGCGACATATCATTTGCAAAATACTACAAAACTAAAATTAATATATTTAAACATGTTTCATATTGTTACAGACGTTTAATCAATATACTTCAAAAAAGGAGGAAGTTCTTTATTTGGTTATTAGAATTTTTTTATGTATGTTTGGATATAACTGCGTCAGATATTGGCGGATTTGCAATTTTTTGTTCGTAAGAACTTTATTCTGTTATAGTTAGATTTCAATGTTCTAAAAATCTGATGATGACTCTTTAATTAATGCTAGCAAAAGAATCGACAATCAAAATATACTTTATTCGAGTAGGCTTTTACAAGCATTTTTAATCGTCATTTTACAGAACTATATTAAGTAAAGCTACCACTGGTTCGGAATGTAGATTTTACCGAGAGGAACCGGCAAAAAACTCAGTAGTTAGATCGTTGCTATATGCAATTGAATCCGTATTTTTTTTGGTAAAAAATAAAGTATATCATCGAATGATCAACGAAATAATTATTACAGTACATATTTCTTTATTAAGCCATTGCAAATACAGGTAGGGGTATACTTAACACAGAAAAAAAAATGAAATATAATCGTTTTAGCCAAACAGTCAATCGAAGGAAAAATCAAATGATTTATTGTCAACGTGTGGGACCGCCACTAATAATAGCGAATACGTGCAGAAATTGTCTGAACTTGCGCTGCTGACGACGAATAAGCTGCGGGATAAAGCGTATGAAAAGGATTATAAGGTAACGACTTTTTTTATAGCTAGCAACACTTTGTTAGGTCTTATTGAGATTCAGAACTCTTAGGTAGCGTTGCAGAACTATCGATAGTTTGACTATCGATACCTCGAAAACTATTCAGGATACCGATAGTACTATCGATAGTATCGATAGATCTCTGTGAGCAATACTATTGATTACGGCAATACTGGATACTATCGATAGTTTTGTACTATCGATAGTTTAGGTTAAAAGAATTACTATCGATAGTATTGCTCATGGGAAGCTATCGGTACTATCGATACTATCTCTGACACCTTAACTATCGATAGTCTGTCGGTAGTGGACTATCGATATGCAACAATACTCCTAGGTTCCACTCGATCATAAGATATTTATTCGACAAAACATAAATACTCTGGTTTCCATGTGGAGTTGAGTGACTATACTGGACAATTTTGTCTAATTGTAGACTTATATTTGTTTTCGAGTCATCTTTTTGGTAAATGTTTTTATCAAAGAGTACATCGTATAATTTCTATGTCAAAGGTAATTTTATGTTAAATTTATTTTTAAGTCATAAGTGCTTTTTTGAAATACTAGTTACAAAAGGCATCAGAGGTAGGTATTTTTATACCAATTATATTTTAGGAAGTAAATAAACAATATATAATACGTACTTATATTTCAATACAAGTACGTAATTCGTATAGCCGCCCAGCTCTGTCAGTAGTAGGACGTTTAAAGACTGTATTATTATCATACTAAATCTTTAGGTTGTTATATCTCTTAATTTAATTGAACCGAATTTGATGAAATTTATTACAAAACAAGTTTTACGTCTAGCACCTGATGACCAACCCTTAAAACGCGAGCAAAGATGCAAGCAAATAGTAAACAAATAGTAATAAACCAAATAGTACTCTATAAACGGTAATCCGACATCGTCTCAACTCACAGTTCACGCATAGCCTTCGGGCGTTGTGTCATAATACTTTATTGCACTAAGGACAGAACATTTATTGTAAAACAAACATAACAATAAAAAGTATTACAAAATGCTTTCTTATCGTGACGGTGTACATAAACAAGATTCATAATTATACACGTAGTACATACCGCACCAATATAAACGTAAATCTTACTTTGTAATATCATACATGTGAAAGTTTGGGTGTATGCTTGTGACTCAATCATTCCAGAACGGTTGAACGGATCTGAATGAGTATAGAGATGTATATAATCGAGAGTCCATCCCTGTGTGTGCATGTGTGCGTTTATATAAAGTTATTGTATGCAGGATGATGAAAGAAATGAGAACGAGCTCCTGCTGCAGCTGGCGTGGCTGCTGGACCGGCTGGCGTACCTCACCGGGTACGAACCAAACCCTAAGGACTTTATTGAAACAGGCAAGTCTATAAAACATAAAATTGAGGATATCACTTAGCAGCTATTGTTTATTGTTTATTGTTTCATTTGGCAATCCAACAGTGTTACAATATCTTATAAAATTTAACAATATAATGCAAAAATTATGACCAAAAAGGATTACACTATTATAACATGAATTCGAAAAGCAGTTACAATATGAAGATTTTATACTAGTTATTTACAAAAGTTAAACAATTTGTGATAGGTAAAGGTACTGTTCATAAACTGTATGTTTGTGAAATTGTGTGTGTGTGTGTGTGTGTGTGTGTCATTATTGAGTAAGCTAGCCTAACATTTGCTTTTTATTGCTTTTTTAAACGCTCCTTTAGGTAAATTAAATAAATCTATGTCAGCATAAAATTTATTGTATGTTTTAACCGAACGATTTAAAACTGAGTGTTGTGCATAGTTCGTATTAACTTTAGGGGTTTCAAATAGATCTGTATGTCTTGTCCGCCGTTGTGGTGCTCGAAGAAATAAGTGATTTAAGAGATCACAGAGAATCGATATGTCCGTTCCAAATGGCGTGCAAGAGCATAACATCGTATTGACGACGCCTGACTTCTAGATTTTCTATGTGGTAGAATTTGGATGCATCTGTGTATGAGTTAAAATGTCTATGATCTTTAAAACTTAGGAATTTTAAGAATTGCTTTTGAATAGACTCTATGCTGTTCACGTATGTCACGTATCCCGGACACCATATGCTGCAAGCATATTCGACTAAACTACGTACATAGGAAAAGTAAAGCATTTTGATACAATCTATATTGGTGAAATCTTTACAAACACGCTTAATGTAGCCCAGCTGTTTATAAGCTGCATTTTTAACATGTTCCATTTGATCTGTCATTAACAATTTAGAGTCTAAATAAACACCTAGATCTTTAACTTTATTGACTTTTTGTAAAGGTATATTATTGAAATTATACGAGTAGTTTATAGTTTTTGTCTTACGTGTAAATGTTATTTGTCGGCATTTTGATATATTTAGGGTTATTTATGTTAACAGATAACAATAATACGTTAATAACTTTAGATAGACTCGCTCTATACGCTGTAAGTCAGATAGGAAATTGTCCGCAAATACATTACTCGCGTCTCTGTTTACGGTTTTTAGCTAAAGTTGTATTTTGAATCGACTTTAAATAAAAGGTTAGATCATTGACTGTTATGTTTTTGTTTATATATCCACCGATTACCAAACACGTGGATCGGTTTGAATTATTTTTAGTTTACTCTATTGAGATAGGCCAATTTCTACTTCAATTGCTTCCATAATATATTAATTGACGATATAACAAGGAGATTGCTATTTGATGCGACTGTATCGGTATTCTATCTGTAAGTGTATTAAAACAAAGACGCAGACAACTACTGTTACCTCAGGAGCTACTCTGTATAATGGAGCTTATTTATTTTGAATTAAAAATATGTATAAATTAGTTCATATTTTAATTTTTGTTTTTATATATTTGTCTAATTAAACTAAATGATCAAATCAAATATGTAATCAGAATTTAGATATATTTATTTGGATTTCAGAAACATCGACACTTGAAAACAAAGCAAACGACGTCACTGAAAAAGTCGATACGGAATCTTTAGAAATTCTCGAACAAACAGAAAATGGCCGCCCGCTGTCCAAACTCGCGCCGAAAAAGGTGACAGCTGTCAAATCGATTCAAAAACGATCCGCGGAGCCGTTGGAGTCTGTCATGAAATATTACGTAAAATATAAAGTTTGGAATAGTTCTAATCCTGTTAATAATTTAAATGATAAAATAGATAAAAAATTAAACTTTGATGTACAAAATGATTTGACAGTAAGACCTCTTAGCAAAAGATCTATTGAAATGAAACACGTTATTCGAAGAATCAAAAAGAGAATGAAAAATCGCAACTGAGAAATTTTGATGTAATTATTTTTTTTTAATAAATATAATTGAGTTATTGTGCTTTGTTTTTCATTCAAAATTATAAACTTAGATTATTTATATCTGTGGACGGAGACACACTACAAAATTTTAAGTATTTGTTTTAAGTAGCTTGACAGCGCGAAACTTCATTATACTAGTGTTTCTAACTTTCTAATTACCGGCACGAGTCGTGAGCATAGATGAACAGTAGTGGGGATAAGTTCGCGCTGTACACTTTCGTTAATTACAGCTCGGCTAGAACGACAAATTGACAAGTGAGAGACAATTAGATGTGCACCAATCGCGTGCGGCCGCGGCGCCCTCGGCTCCTTCGTTCCTTATAAGAAACCTGCTAGGTCAAGGTTTACTATACACGACTTATGTCACTTACTGAGACAGACTGTTGTATTTACATAACACAGTTCCCATTGAGACGAATCTGTGAACAGTTGTTGATCAGGGTTTTCAGACGGATGTTTTGCGAATGCGAAGAACCGTCGAAGCGCCCGGATTGAATATAGTGTAAATGAATTTATCGATGAGACGGTACCAATGGGCCAAAATGCACTCTCTGAAACATTAAAAATTCGCCCAGAGACATTCGGAAGCAGTGACAAAGCTGTTTCCTAATTTCTTAATTCATCCATTAATGTTTCAAATGTTTCCGCTGAAAATCTTTCTCGTAGTATAGTTCACATATTATTTTTAAATACCACTTAAACTGAAACATCGTCGTCGGCCATATACTATGAAGACAACGCAAACCGATCGAAGCTGACGTGTTCCGTTTAAACGGACGGTCTGTCTTGGTGAAAACGGGCTCTAAGTACGGTAGAGTAAAGCTCGTCACTATTATTTTCGACGCAATAATTTTTTGAAATTTTTATTCTTCGACAATATATGTATAAATAATCTAAGATTATAAAACTAGTAGTTTTATTTAAGCATCGTATAGATTTTAATTTGATTAATAAAAATGTCCAATATTATAAATCTAACTATGAATTGATATTGTAACCCGGGTGAAATAAAATCCGACAATTATTATGCAAAATATATATTCAATACAAGTAATTACGTTGAACAGTTTAACATAAGACAATTGATGGATCACACGATCGTATTTGTAAAATTACAATTTAATTCTTAAATACTAAGCTTACACAACTAAAAAAATAAATTGAACAACGGTAAAAAAATACATCATTATTTTGACAGATACATTCCCGCCAATTTGCAAAATACAGATAAAAAACATGGAATCGATTTCGACACCGATTTGAATAAATAACAGGAATAAACTCAGTAAAATCAACGATTATATTGTATTGGTGGTATTGTATTGTACTTCGTATGGAGCACAAAGTTCAGTATCGAAATCAGAATTACGAGTTGAGTGTATTCATCTCTTGATTATGCTTTAACGAATGATTAAATATCCTTAAGTCTAGTTTTTATTGTCAATTTGAAAATACTTTTAATATTGCTGGCAGATTCGATTAAAATGCGTTATGGAATGCCGCGTATCAATGGAATGTTCGAAATCATTTCATACATCTGCCAGTTTTATTATTATGCCAATTTGTGACTTACAAAATGTAAAATTACAAAGATCTGAATTATATTTCTGAACGTTTTTTAAAGTGTATACACGAATACTTTATATAAATAATTCTAAGCGAACGATAAAAACTTCAAAAACGATTTCATTGAAGGCACTTATGTACTATGGACCTAATTTTGGTCAAACTATCTACATTCAAAGGCACGAATAGACAAGAATGATTGAAGTTTTAATAAATTACATAAAATGAGTAAAAGTTCTAACAGCACAGACGTTTGACAGTCAGTGTTGCCATTACAAAGAATGACTTCCAGAATTATTGTTTTCCTTAAACATAAATTAATTGGACTTGTTTGATTATTATGTGTAATTTAGTTTTTCTCAGTTACAAGTTACATATGACTCTGCGGTCTCTTCTTCCTGCTGAACAGTCCTCCGAACACCCCCTTTTTGTCTTTCTTCTCTTTAGTCCCTCCTCCCACGGACAGCTCCGACTCTCCCGATGATCTGTAAGACGATGTTAACATAAAGGATCGTTTGAAATAATTTCATTTATTTATGTAAAGGTAAGGCCTCCTCTCCTCTTGATAAGGGTCGGAGCTTACTCCACCAGCTCCATTGCGGGCTGGTGGAGAGAAACATGGGTGAATAAAATTCAACACCAGTCACGATCATCAGGGTAATCAGTAATCCTTGCATTAGGACTCCCAGTTGAGACATTATTTTGTAACTCACCGAGACGCCGGTCTCTGGTCGAGGGCTGGGGAGCCGCCGCTGCCGGCTACAGAGGCCGGCCTCGTGCTGCTGGCGCTGCCGCCGCCGTACGCTGCGGTACACACGGCTCGTTATTGAGCGCTCACTTAGATACATATCACCACAACCCATGCGTGACATTTGGAGAAAGCTTTCTTTAAACATATACAATACAATAAAAACGAAAATTTTACTTATGCATATAATAAATAATTCTAGACTAGTTGCATTAGAAATGTTAAATTATACGAAACGCCCAATCCAAACAACATCAGATTTTTTTTACAGAATATGTTCATACACATACAAGCTTAAGCTAACTACATAAGAAGCTTCAAAACATATTATATATGCAACGACGTAGCCAGTGACGCCTAGGTCTACAGCTAGTTCCTAGACCTAGACTAGTAAGATGCTATTAACTCTCAAAATCATATGAATTGAAAGTAATAGTAATTATTATCTAAAAATGTTTTTATATAAAAGGATGTCTCGTCTTCGATTGGCTGTTTAAAATAACGGAAATTCGAATGGAATTTATCATGTTTAAATAGGTAGGCAGGCTGGCAAACGAGTGGTAACTTACTGCTCGGAAGTTATTACCACAATCTATTGATTTTGACAGTATTATTATTGAGCATGCCTTATATCGCCAAAGCGCTATCCGATTTGGAAACTAATTTAGAACTTTATGTCCGTAATTACACTGGCTCACTCTCCCATACTGAGTGGATGGGTCGTACCCAGGGCTTGCACCAAGTTTAAATCCATCATTAGAGATTCTATAAGAAATCCTTTTATAATTTTGTCTCATTTTGCAAGTGTAATCTTTCTATTTATAATGTTGCTTAAGGCTTCGGGTGATTAGTTAAACAATGCAGTATCTTCTATCAAATATCAAATCAATGACAAAAAGAAAGAATTTAATCAGAGTTTAACTAAACCGTCGCCAAAAAAACGTTTATATCTGAGGCCGTACAAGCATTGCAACATTTAAAACGCCACCGACCAATTAACTTAAGCTTAAATAAGGAAACATTCTCTACCATAATCGGCTACTGGGAAAGCAATATATAATCCAAAACTAATTAATATGTAGGTATTCAAATCAAATCAAAATATACTTTATTCAAGTAAGCTTTTACAAGCACCTTTGAATCGTCATTTAACAAACTATTTAAAGTAAAGCTACCGCCGGTTCGTAATGTAGATTCTACCGAGAAGAACCGGCAAAAAACTCAGTAGTTACCTACTCTTTTTCAACATCTAAAAATCTTTAGATGAAAACATTTATTATGATATTCATTAGTTTTTTATGAAAATTTTAAATTAAAGCCTTTATTACAGACGGATAGATCGTTCGACTGTCTGTCTGTCTGTAACCGAATTAAACAGTAGCCTATTATTGTAAGTACAATTTACATCAAGCGATACCACAGATAAAACAAGAACACCATTTCAACAACCAAAGCTTCAATGTCATAAATAAATAAATCAAAATAAACATATATTGTCTATTACTAAATATAAAGAAAAGTTATATATTAAGCTTAATTTATACAATAACAAAAACTATATGTTAGAATCTATAATTAAATTAAAAACAATAAAATTTATTTAATAACTTATATAACATACATTGTACTTTATGCAATACGTAAAGTAGATGGCTAGGTCCTGGGCAGCGTCGAATGAAACGTATTATAAATATAATATAGTAAAACTCAAACACATACATAGATTAGTGAATAACAAGAAATGTCAAAAAAAAAGGCGGGAATATTTTGACAGATAAAGTAGAGGTTAAGAAAATATATATTAAACTGTTCTGATCGCAGCGACACCTATCGAGTCCAATTTAAACCAACCTCTCAAATACCAAACAAAAATTGCATCAAAATCGGTCCAACCATTTAGGAGTTCAGTTAATTTTTTTATATATAAGACGAGTGGCCGGTATTGGTACCCAGACGGGCTTGCACGAAACTCTACCGCTATTTTTATCAATACTTATACATTGATAAAAATAAATCTTTAATTCTTTGAATGAAATCGCTCGATCAGTAGATTGTTGTGTTAGAAAATTAACTTGAAATCAAATTTGAGAAACTTGCCGCATCATAAAGTTATAACGAGTTAAGTTTGTGTAAACGCATCCATTACAATTAAAATAAAGACTTTAAAAACTGGGTTTTTAAACTAAAATTGAACACTGAACCGGTGCCGCTGAATTATTTTACAACTTTTATATAATTATTACTGTTATAACAAACTGATCTATGTGCATAAAGATTATCATTCGAAAACCAAAAATCATTTTGTACATATTTTTACAGTCTAAACAGTCACATTGTGCTCAAACAAATAAAACTATTGGAAGTGAAATAGATAAAGTGTAAGCTGGAAGCCGTGTTAATTTAAACTACAATAAAACACCATCAAAACCGATAGTACCCAAAACTAACTACTGAAAAAAACGATAAAATTAATTAAAGTTCACTGTTGATCCTGTTGCTAACTTATTGCGGGCTAGGAATAGTTGCATTTAATAACATACAGATTAAAAAATAATTATTAAAAACGTTTTTAAAACTTAATAATTGTAATTTTTTTATTTACCAAGTGGTCTGAAGGCCACAATATGTACAAAATTAAAGTTGATGTAACTCATTTGAAACCAGATATATTTGGCGACCGTTTTGAATAAACAACAACATAAGTTATGCATCCAAGCGCAGTTAAACTATTAACTGTCCAAAGATTCACAACAGATTAAAATGTTTTTTCATAAACATGATCTTTACGTCCGCCATCTTTATTAGGTTCCGCCTCCGTGTCAGATACCATAACAAAAGCATGAGTCCCTCAGAAACGGATTCTTTGTATTAAATATGTTTCTATTTTAGTTGCAAAATAATGTTTACCAGAAAAAAAGGAATTTCGTTATTAAATTTAACTAATCTAGCCTCACAACGGATCACATTCGACATTACGACTTGATGCGGAAATATCATACGAGTGTAATTATAATGATTTATTATATTTACTGAATGTCTCAGTGGTGTGACAAAGGTTTTACCTTCTGTGGCGGAGAGGGTCGAGCTAATTCCAGCACACGTGTGATAGAGTGTCAGGATGTTACCTCCGGATATTTTTTATGGTATAGGTTGGCGGACGTGCATATGGTAGGTGGTCACCACCGCCCAAATACAATGGCTACCGACCTTGGGAGCTAAGACGTTATGTCCCTTGTGCCTATAGTTACACTGAGTCACTCCCTTTTCAAACCGGAACACAACAATACTAAATACTGTTCTTTGGCGCTGGTGTATGATTCCGGAGTTATGAGTCCGGAGTTTAAAAACCAAACTATAATTTCACAAAATATAGTAGAGATGAATCGTGCCCGCATCGATATGTCCGCATCAGGCCCGGGGCGCGCTACCAACTGACCGAGCTCACTCGCCGAATAAAAGTGCGACGTCTCCACGCCCTGCCAGTTATTGTTCTGTCTCTCGTAATTCTGCCAACCGCCGGAGTTCCGGTTCGGGTCCACCTTCTCCTGGTAGCTCTTCGACATCCTCTGCTGGTAGCTGTTCACTAGGGCCGTGACCGACTGTTTCTCGCCGGCGTTTTGCCTCTCCGTCGAACTCTTGTCGTAGTTGGACATTCTCTCGGAGGAACTTCGATCGCTCTTTTCGTATCTCTCATTGCTGTTCCCTCTGTCCATTCTTTCGAGAACATTCGAATTCCTTTCGGGGATATTCGGGCCTCTTTCTGGGATAACCGGGGCTCGTTCTGGGATAGTCGGGGGGCGGTCCGGCGGGCCCGAGAGGGGCAACGGGGGGACAGCGCTCTCTGTTGCTTTTGGGTGTAAATCGTGGTTAAGAATAAATTCTAAATACTTTTCTAAAACAGCTGAATATATTTATAGTCTATTTGAGTAGTTTTAATTTCTACAATTTAACATTTTCTATAAAAATATTTTCATCAGTAAACGCTTAATTCCTCGTCTCTAAATATTCAGTTATTTTAACAAATATCGAAACAATCACATTAATTTATTTACATAAATATTATGTATCCCATTGAGGGGCTCAGCCCCCCCTCTTTTGGAAGAAACCGTCTCCTCCTTATATATGATATCAAAGATAAATCGCAACGCAACAACAGACAACGACAAACAAATCGCTTCGACAACACGATTACAGCCAAATTTATTCTCCTTATTGTAATTCAAATGTTGAGCAAAAATGACTCCAATAACTTCCATTCGTCATCCGTCATGCGTCAGCCGTCGGACTCACCATCGCGCTGTGACTTTATGAACTCCTGGTTGATGTCGCGTCCGTTTGAGAATCTCGACCGACCCCAACTTTGGGAGGCTTGCTCTGAATTCCTGGAAAAATATAATTTATATTGTACTTGCAACTAGCAAAACTAGGGAGAGACTGACTTCTTATCAAAACTGACGATCAGAACTTTTCTAGAACACTTATGTAGAATTGAGGGTCGTACCTAAACACCACTTCGGCGACGTCTTCCTGGCTCGGCGCCTGTCTCGGTGGTAACGAGGGTAAAACAGAAGATTCTAGAAAGAGAATATAGCAATTATTATAGTTTATCTATCATGGCTATTAGACTAGCTTGCGAAATAACGCTTAGTTAAACATTGTCTGTATATGTCCCACGTCTGGGCTTCAGTGTGTGTGTGCTTTGGGTTAGTGGACGTGTAGTTATGCACGTGTGGCAGATTTTACCTGACGCATGCAGGTTTCCTCACGTTGTTTTCTCCTACGAGTAGATGAATTACAAATGCAAACCAAAAACATCTGCAGATCTTTCAAGATAACGGAACTGGAATATAGCAAACGTTACTAAGTGTTGCTGCTCGGCGGTAGAACATTTGAGTCGCCACATGTGGGTGGTACCTGTGGCTTGCACAAAATCCTACCACCAAGTAAATAAGAAGGAACGAAGAACACTGAAGGTGAATGTTGATATCCCTTTCTAATGTGTGAGGCTAATAAAGATCACGTGTGTTTGTGAGTGTGCACTGACCGATGTGTCGGTCGGCGGGTCGGTCGGCGGGTCGGTCGGCGGGTCGGTCTGCGTCGGCGCTGTCGGCACGCTGGCTCTCCCGGTGCTGCTGCAGGATCTCGGCCTGCGTGCGCGGACGCCGCTGCGGCTCCGGAGACGACGCCGCTGACGATGACGACGACGCGTTCCTGTTATACGAAACGTTCACATTCGATCAATTCGAACCAAATTCACGAGAGAAAGTTTAGGAAGCTACTCACTGCTGTAATCGTCTCCTTATGTCCGCAGTGGGGGATTCCCCGGCTGGGGTGTAGGGCGTCAACTGCAGCTGCGGGGGCAGCTGCGCGTGGAAGGCGATCTTTGCGACCCACTCCCTCATCAGGTCGCGGTTGGAGCAGGCGAACAGGTACTCCGCACCGTCCGCACAAGACAAGCGGAACACGTTTGCACGTTTTGTGTAGTCGCCGGCCGGGTCGCAGCGAGCCTAGAGTATTGTTACTTTTAGAAATATCTCAGACTAATAGCATCAAGACCATACTGTATCATAAATACTGCTCGATTGGGTGCAGTATGAAGAAGCTCATCCCACACGTCGTCTGCTGTCGGTACACACTACGGATATGGATGAAGTGTTCGTTTGAACGCGCTTTCCGGATATAACGCTCCAATTCAAGGAAATATTTGTGCGTCAAATACTTAGCCTTATATACTTATGCGGTTAAGCACCTGTCGCTGATTTAGTGACGCGAAAACTTGAATTCTTTTTATAAAAAGAAAATAACCAAATACAATTAAACAAAAATGTCGAGAGATCTCACGTTGAGGATGGCGACGGGCGGCGCGGCGGCCTTGCTGCTGGCGAAGTCCAGCTCGTCGCGGAAGAAGCACAGCAGCTGCCCGCACAGCACGG
The DNA here is from genome assembly GCF_037043105.1 of Vanessa tameamea. NCBI lineage: Eukaryota > Metazoa > Arthropoda > Insecta > Lepidoptera > Nymphalidae > Vanessa > Vanessa tameamea. The sequence continues at coordinate 5,929,241 of NC_087337.1, forward strand.
AGTAGTAGGCGCGCCACGAGCGCACGGTGGCGCGCTTGCCGCCGCAGCCCGCCTCCTGCTTGCGCTCCAGGTGCCCTGCACACGCGCGGGTTACAGGGGCTCATGGTGGCGGATTGGGATCTAGGGACCGGCCGTACCTTCGATCTCGACGGGCGGCAGGTCGTCGGGGCGGCGGTGCCTGCGGAAGCTCTGCGTGCGGCGCCGGGTCGTGAACGATGGGGTGCGTTTCGGAGTTTTTACCACCTGAACGTACATATAGACACGTAAAAATTCTTAATTCGTTAAAATGAATATTCGAATGAAATTTCTGTTTTGCTTTTTTCTTATTATTTTAAAATTGCATTTTTTTTTGTCACAGATAGACGGCCGACCCGAGAGTGAGTCATGCAAGAAATATTAATCATTCCTTATATAGCCGGTTCGCTTTCAACCTTAGGAAATAAGATGTTAGTCCTTTGTGTATGTAGTTACACTGGCTCACTCGCCCTTCAAACAGAAACACAACATTACCTTCTATCGCTGCTTGGCGGTACAGGTTGGTAAGTGGTACCTACCCAGACGGGCTCGCACAAATCACTATCACCAATTAAAATATTCTATATATAATATAAATAGCCCATATATTCCGAGTAGTTCCGCTTACGCTCATGCTCTCGGCGCGCTTGACGTTGGCGTCGGCCTTGGGCAGGCGCTCGAACTGCGGCGCCGGGCTCAGCGTCTCCTCCGAGGACGCCACCGTCACCGCCCCGCCGCTCAGCTGGCGCTCCACCTGTATACGATTACAACATTAACAATACACATTCTATAGAAGAATGTAGTTGTCTCGACACGGCCTCGTCGGTCTAGGTTTACACGAGGCCGCAGACCCGGAGGTGATCTGGGTTCCAAGCCCGATATCGAAAGTTATTGGGTTTTTCTGTCGAAAATCCTCAATAGAAACCCGAAGTCTGGAAGGTGGAAGTATCTTTTCGAGACACGGGAATACCGCGCCTCAAAAAGTACGTTAAGTCGTTGATCCTGCGCCCGAACTCGTTCCGGTCGTATCGGATTTGCCGCCCCAGTGGATTCCGAGAGTGACGGCATAGAGTGCACCGGCGGTGGCGCGCACGAGCGTTGTTTGCTCTATACGTCATCACCATGGCCGGTGGCTCCAGTTCCGGTACTTTTTTTTTCATTTGATATGTGCATGCATATGACTTAACTACTAACCAAATATCGGCCAAGTGAAAATCCCACTAATCGTTCCACCCACTCACCAACATCGGTCGTTGCTCCTGCAGCTGACTAGGTCGAGTCTCCTGCATCTCAGTCTCCCTTCGCCTCTCCTCCGTGATCCTCTCCATTTCTCTCCGCTTGACCTGTTGGAGACGATCCGCCTCCTGCTTCTCGGCTAACTTTTTACGGGCCTCCTCCTCCTCGTGCTGTTGGTCTTTGAATGACTTCTCGATCTGTAAACGATGTTTATTATGATAATATTAATTCTGTATATTCTATAAGTATACAGTTCATCGCTAGTTCATAAGTAATAAATAAATATTCGACAACATCACGTACATTACTCCGATCCCAATGTGAGTAGCTAAAGCACTCGTGTTATGGAAAATCAGAAGTAACAATTACATTTTTCTACATCGACACGGCCGAGAATAGAACCCGGGACTTATGAGTCGGAAGAGCGTTTGGGTCAAGAGACACTCCCGTGCCTTATGGAACTTTTATTTTCGATCGTGTCTCATCGCACAGACAGTTTTATTGTTCTCTGTACAGGGACAAGGATTCCAGGAGATCTAGAGCACTCACCAGCGTGATCCTCTTGAGGGCCTGGAACTTGTCGCGCTGAGCGTCGATCGTCTCCTCGAGGTCGCGGTGGCGGTTGATCAGCTCCTCCGTCTGAGCGAGGCTCTCCCCGTACTTGCCGTCCCGGACGAGAGGCACCCTAGGGGAGCAGGATCGTTAGAGGGCGAGCCGACCGAGTCACCGTCGCCGTCGCCGACGGGAGCGGGCGTCACCTGGTGGAGATCCAGCGGTCGAGCGCGTCGGCGTCGCGCAGGAACAGCAGCGCGTCGAGGTGCAGCGCGTAGATGCGCGCGCGCGCCGCCCACGCGCCGCCCAGCGCGCCGCGCCGCGCGCGCAGCGAGCCCACGCGCGCCTCCACCTCCTGCGACATGAAGTGCCCCTCGCGGACCAGCTTCTCGCCGTCGCCGTAGAACGTCTGGAAGCTCTCGTCCTTGGCGTCCATCTCGGCCGCGATGTCGCGGTGCCGCGCCACGAGCCGCTCGGCGCCGGCCACGTCCGCGCTCAGCTCCGGGGCCGTCGCCTTCGCGAGGGTCTCGTTAGTCCAGGCCCTGTATCATCGCAAATACACTTATATTTGTGGTGGCATCGCAGACGACTTCTCGTTCGGAGCTGCCTAGAGTTTCTCGTGGGGGTCAGGCCGATCGTCTCCAGCTCTGAGCTGTCACTCACATGAGCTCCTGGTATTTGTCGAAGTACGCCTGCAGCTGATCGGCGAGTTCCAGTTGGTGTTCGTTGTGGGCGGCTCGTTCCTCCAGTGCCGCCAGAGATTCGGTTACGTCTTCCAATTTAGCGAGTACGTGCTCCTTCGCGTCGGGGAACGCCGCACCCAGTCTGTTGACATGATCACACGATATCAGTCAGCCATTTTATTGTCCTTAACATTAAAAGCTTTTTGCAACATCCTATATAAATCCGTATTGATTAAAAATCACGTATATCATCGGGTAACACGAACTCGTGAAATTACAATATAACCTATTCCAGTCTCGAGAGGAGTAAAGCCGATTAGCTCGACGGTTTACGGGCTTAGCGATGTGAAATGTCACAGGTTCGATCCTGACTCGGGTTGTCGTCTCCACTCCTAGGACAAGCTTTAACCTTAATCTAAGGTAAAGAGGAATATAATTCCTTAAGAAAGGGTACAGAACAGTAGTTTTCTAAATATCTATGTAATCTATATTAATTATAGATTCGTATAAAAATAGCGTTTTGTTTGGCGCAGGAGATCCTATACCTGACACGTTTATATCTGGTCTCCTGTCACTGTAATATGCCATGGAATTGGAAGGGACGAATCTTTTCGGAATGTATCGTTGAGACGTTAAAATAGAATATGCGTCGCCCTCACCTCTCCGCCTCTTGCGTGAGATGCTGGTGCTGGTCACGTATAGCTTGTAGGTCAGCTCGTAAGGCCCTCAGCTGGTGCAGTGCTCTCGGCAGCTGTAGAGCAGCCTCCTTCTCCGCCACCCAGGCGAGGGTCTCCTCGGCGGAGCGGTCGAATTCATGTACTTGCCGAGCTCCAGCCAGAGCCTGTTAAATGAAATTTATATTAAATTAATAAAATGCTAAAAATTTAAAGAATTTATAACTCAAACGTTAATCGTAGATATTATTAGATGTTACTAATCGTAATTGAATTGTTCATAGAGGTGGTTTTCAGTTACAAGTCCCACAATTGGGCGAAGGGTCCCATCGATAAGGTTGGAACTAATTCCACTATACTGCTCATAAATATAAAAACATTTTGGAAAACGCATTCGAGGTTTTTCTGGTTGATTAGCTCACCTCTTGCCTAGCGATTGCGAGCTCCTTGAGGTCATCCCAGAGCCCTTTGATGTCCTCGATCCTCTGCTTCACTCTGTCCGCCTCCGGGGTGTTTTCCTCCAGCAGCACATTACCCGCCTCGCATACCGCTTCTATGCGCCCCTCGTTGGCTGTAAATAAGGTTTACGGTACTAAATTATTTTTGATCGAAGTTTTATTAAATTGTTTTATCGATAAGATCAGAACATATTATGCGATCGACGCTGTAGACGTCATTATTATGATTGAATATTAGATTAGACCAAAAATTGTTTAAAATTTTACTGACGAGCTAACATCACTGACCGTTCAGTTGAGTGAGGAAGTTATCGAAGGCCTGTTGCAGCGTTTCCACGTGCTCCACGTCCAGACCGTACTCCTCGCTGGCGGCGGTGGCCATCTGCTCGCCGATCCATTCCTGTACTTCCTCGAACTCCTGGACGAATCTGGAGACGGAGATTTTTTACGTTATTGATATAATACGATGTTTTATACGTGCTCACTGACACACACACACGCACGCACGCACGCACGCACGCACGCACGCACGCACGCACGCACGCAAGCACGCACGCACGCACGCAAGCACGCACGCACGCACGCACGCACGCACGCACGCACGCACGCACGCACGCACGCACGCACGCACACACACACACACACACACACACGCACACACACACACACACACACACGGACAGACAGACACGGACACACACGCAGGTGTCCGATTAAATGCTATTACTTCGTGCAGAGACGCGGACAAAAAATCTAAACGTTTATTTACTCAAAAGAAAAATATCGACAAAAAACATTTATGTTAAGCAAACAAAGCTAGATTTCTACTAATGATAACAAATGCTAAAAAAAAATTTACTTGAAGTATTTCAAGCTCTGCTGCAAGCGCTGCTGCCTTTTGGCGGACAGCAGCTTGGTCTCCTCGTAGCTGGCCTTCAGCTCTTCTAGTTTCTTATTTACTTGCTCGTCTTCGTGACTGCGTTCCTGTGTAATGAAAGTATATTAAAAAAAAAACTCTAAAATATGTACCGACATCCTTGGACAGCTGGGCAACGAGACAGACCAAAGGACAGAAAACGTACGCTTTTTTTATACATAGAATAATGTATACGAACCTGTAGAGTCTTCTCGAGCCTCGTGAGCGTGGGCTGGAAGGCCGTCAGCTCCCTCTGCTGGGCTTCCAGGCGCCGCATGAGCGCCAGCACGGACTCCTCGTCGCGCCCGGACTCGGCCCCCACGAGCGCCGCGCGGCGCTCCGACAGCCACGCCTCCGCCTCCCACACCTCGTTCAGCAGCTGCACGAACACTCCGGTCAGCAGGTAAGGCTACGCATACGCGTGTAGGTAGGGCGGCGCACGCACCTGCAGCAGCTCGCAGCGGCCGCGCAGCGCGGCGGAGCGCAGCGCGGCGCGCTCGGCCAGCGTGCGCAGCGCGGCGCGCAGGTCGCGCGCGCGCGCCTCCAGCTCGCCGCCCGCGAAGTGGCCGCGCCGCGCCAGCGCCGAGGCGCGCGAGCACACGGCCGCCACCGAGGCCTCCCTGCCGACGATCTCGGCCTCCAGCGCGAGGTGCTTCTTGAGCAGCGCCTGCGCCTCGGGCAGCGTGGCGCCCGCCTCCTCCGAGCTCGCGGCGGCGGAGCGCTCGGCCAGCCTGCGCGCGCACGGGGCGTTAGCGAAACGATATTGCATATGGACCAACTTGTGACGTATATCATTGGAACCATTTTTCAGGGTAACTTTGACAAAAACCTTCAACTAATTCAAATATATTTTTTTATATATATGTCACTAATAAATTACTAGTACATTTTATTAGAAGTTCTTTGTCTTCTAATAAATTATGATTTTCGCTTATTAAATACAGTATTTCTAATGAAAAATAAACATGAATAAACAAGGCGTGCGCCTTTCGTCGTCAGTAAGAGTACGGGAGGCCTCACCAGCTGAACTCCTCTTCGGCGTCCCGCTCCCAGCGGTGCAGGAGCGCCGCGTCCTCCAGATTGTCTCGTCGGATCTGCATCGGCTCCTGCAGCTGACGGTAGCTGTGGAAATATTTCATGTTCCCAATCATACCATTTTTAAGACGTCTCTTACTTAATATCTTAATAGTTTTTATAGTATTCTTTTATAGCATAGAATATGTAATAATAACGTTTACGCAAGATATTTTTTTATTTATTTGACCGTAAAAATAAATAAGTAAAATTTTACGGTCAAATAAATAAATAAATTATAACGGCTTTAAAAGTTAACCGTTATAATTTAGTTTTATAAGTTTACCTTACAAAGTAATTACTGATAATCCCTTTATTATTAATTCTAACCGTTTCACGGCCTGGTCGGCCTTTTCGAGTATTTCCTCCGCCATGAAGTGCTGGTTGTCGGCCAGTTGTTGAGCGGTGTCGGCCAGCTGCGTGGCCACGTCGGCCTTACCGGCCACGGCCGCCTCTAGCCGCGTGTGTCTCTTCAACAATGCTTGCACGGATGATAAGTCCTTGCCTGGAAAAAAATACCAATTTTATAAATAAATAATTATTATTTGCCTTAGTTTTTTGATTTTGTAATGTTTATCTTAAGTTTTATGTTCCTTTGATTGATGAAGATGTGCCCCGTTTACCGTGCTCCAAAATCTGGTTATAAGAAAATATTGAGTTTCGCTACCAATTTGTTTATAAGAATTTGAAAGATGACAGCGTTAACACGACGCCGTTGAGCACGTAAGGCCGTTGATCTTACGCTTGATCTTTTTCCAGTCTCTTCGGATTGCCTCGAGTGAGAGACTGTAGAGTACACCTGTTTGTGCCCTTCGGAGGAAAGCATCACTAATGCGCAGTAGGTTCAGTATCTTGAAGCTGGAACTTATCAACGAGGCACCCTTACCGTGGTCCTCGCTCAGGAGTTGCGCCTCCACGTCGTCCAGCCAGGCAGTAAAGTCGTCCAGTCCACGCAGGTACACGCGCGCCTGGTAGGCCTCCTGCAGCCTCTCGCGACGGAGTTTCGCAGCGGACTGGAGGCACACGGACATAAATATAAAGTACCATCGGTACAACTATTATATTAATGAGAAATAATTAATTTATTCATCTAAAATTTAAAAACATTAAGAGTGACTTTAATCTGGAAATATTATTTAAAATTGTTTTGCTGTCCATACTAACATTGTTTCTTTACTAGCAAGCTCTATTAAATCTTTTCTAACTCAGATATTTATGTTTTAAACTACTTAACTCACCATAAGATCGCTCCACAGATTCTCGAGATCCTCGACGTGTCTCGCGATCTCCTGCGCGGCGTAGTGCTTCGCCTCTGTCAATGTAACATGTCAATTGTTGAAAAATAACATTAATGCGGTCTCAATTTAAATAAATACAATCCGTCAAATCCTTAGGGAGGACGAAAAACGTAAGCGCCATGAAATTATCGGTACTTACGACGTTTTGATCGTGACAAAACAATTTTCTAAACTCGATCTAGCGCTGTATGTTTTAATACAATGACACAATGAAGATTTATCTCTGCAGTTAGTTCTAACTCTACCTAACCAGTGACAGTCCTTGCGTACCGTAGAACATATGTCAAGACTACCTATGAGGTCCTCCCCGGTGGCGGCCACGTCGTCGATGCGCTTCTTGTTGGCGGCGAGCTCGGATTCGAAGGCCGCGTGCTTTTGGATCTTGCTTTGAAGATTCGACAGCTCTCTGAAAGTGGTATAGAATATTTTTCTAATCAACTCATCAGTTAAAACGAGTCACATTATGGTAAATAAGTTGGATCCACTCAAATCTCGGGAGTCTGTGGTCAATTGTATTGCAGTACACGTGGCGCCGAAAGGGTAATGTCATAAAAGGAATACATTAACAATTAAACGATTTACAGCAAAAAGAAGATCATCTAGATAATTCTTATCTTGTTCCCACTTGAGTTATTTCACAAACATAGGGGGTCTACACAGACTCGGTCTTTCTGCACAGAGCTCAATAGTAATCCCTCAAACTACCACAACTTGAGAATAAAACATTTCACGATTAGGACCCGTAAGCTGTAACCCTTAAATATTTAAAGCTACAAGTGAAATCAAAGTTATATTGTAGTTTATGTCACCTGTAGTTAGTGTCAGTGGCGATCTGCATCTTGAGCTCGATCCACTCCCTCTCGTGCGTGAGGTCACGCAGGAACTGGTGCAGCTGCTTCGACTGCTCCAGCTTTAAGCCACGGAGCTTGCAGCTCTCCTGCAATCATGCAATTAAATGTAGTCTCGACTCAACTCACTCGGATACTGCAGTCTGTGCGTAGGCGCGTGTGGCGGCGGAGGACCTTGAGCCTGTCGGCGCGCGCGCGGGCGTCGCCCACCCGGCGGCCGATGTAGTGCGCGTGGTGGTGTCCGCCCGCCACGGCCGCGGCCGCGAACTTCTCCAGCTCCACCACACGGCCCGCCTGCGACTCTAGCAGCTTGCCGAACTCCGCGTGCTTGCGGATCAGCGTCTCCACGGCTGAGGAAATTACATTTGTGGCCAGTCGAACCAGACGTACACTCAGAGCGATAATTCCATTACTATTTAAAATATATTCATCTACCGACCGTCTAAGTTTTCTCCGAGGTCATCGTTGTTTAGGAAGGCCTCCTTCGCCGCGAGCCAGTCCTCCACTAACCTCGCCTGTTCTTTGAGAAGTTGCAGCTCGTGGGCCTGGGAGTAGATATACGGAGATGAAAATATAATATATATTTACTGACAAGTAATGGATGTTTTGTAACTTGAGCCTAACTAAGCCCAAAAACCCAAAAACTTTTTATTGGCCAGGGTTTTACCTTCAGGATCAGCAGTCTTACGAGCTACAAAGCCCTTTTATAGACATAATAGTTATATTTATTGTGAGTTCACATTATTAGATTCAAAGTATACCTGCGTAAGGTACTGCTTCCTCTGCAGCCAGGCCTGGTCCAGCGTCGACGACAGTTTCTCCACACGCTTCTGCTTCTCAGGGTCCTCGGCTTGTTCTGCTTCTTTCAGCAGCGAAGCGATCGCCTTCTGACGGCCGTCGATTTCAGCCTACGGATTGTTTTAACGGTCTTGTTTAATATCAATGCAATATTAAAAGCATCACGGGTTTAATTTTCATTGGCCTGGTTATACGCACTATAGAGAAAATACTCAAAGATCTTAACTGGAAGATCGTCACGGTGGTTAAGCCCGCGTAGCAATTAAAATTAAGTAATATTTTATTTTCGTGTCGATATTTGTCAACCATATCCAAAAAGGTTTGACGTCACGTAATACCTTTCTCTCGTGATGCTGCTCGAGCTGCGCCTCTGCGTCGGCCACGCTCTCGGGCTCCGCGCCGTCCATGCGCTTCACGGTCTCCGACACCCACAGCTCTAGTTCCTGTGGACAGAAACACGATAACGGATTACATCACCAGAAAATACAACGGATGGTGAAAATATTTCACCTATTCCGAGTATTTGCTGTATGTAACCTCTTGTTATTAATAAGTATTTTTTTAAGTTTTAAGTACCTTTCTGCTTGTCTGGGGGAACCATTAATTTCGCAGGTTAACGTGTCTAAATATTACAGCTCTTGTGGACATTTAAGATCTACTTTCGAACATTCTAACCTTGAGATTTTCCTCGAACTTGTGCTGCGCGATCGCCTCGTCCAGCATCTTGGTCCTCTGTGCCGCGAGCTGCTGCAGCTTATCCCACGCGCCGTCCAGCTCCGACAGGCTGCCCTCTATCCGCTCGGCCTGCTCCGGGTGACTGGGGACACGCCGTTAGGTTAGACTACGGCCGTACGAGCGGCCCGTCAGCGCCGGGGGGGGGGGGGGGGGGGGGGGGGTCCGGTTGGGCGGTACCTGCGCGCGAGGTGCGCGGCCTGCGCGCGCAGCTCGGCCACGCGGCCGGCGACGGCGGAGGCCTCGGCGGCGCGCGCCTCGTGCCGGCGCCGCAGCTCGTGCGCCGCGCTCAGCTCGCGCCCGCACTCGGCGCTCGCGAACACGGCCGCCTTGCGCGACACGCGCGACCGCGTCTCCTGCACGTCCCTGCGGTGCCGATGCGAGTGTTCCATTATATCATACAACACTTTCCTCACTTCGGACGAACCCTTCGTAGCCGGTTCGGCCCGACCATTGTCACCACTACCGCTTACCGGTTGAACGAGTGCAGCTGCAGAGCGGCGGTCAGTCGCTCCCGGTACTGCTGCAGGGCTCCGCTGAGGGCTTTCCACTTGCTGAGGAAGGCGTTGCGTCTCGCGGACACCGTCTCCGCTTGTTGAGTCGGCCCCTACGGGATAAATATTGTTTTTTAATTATTACTAGAATTGGAATGAAGCTTCATTCAGCAGGCATTCAGTATCGCAGCGATGTTTAACTGTATAAGGTTAAAGTTATTCCGTCTTGTAATGATATAACAGAATACCTGTTGCAAGAGCTTGTGCGCGAGCGCCTGTATCGTGCGCACGTGCTTGTCGTCCACCTTCATGTCGCTGTCCAGGTCGTCCAGCTTACGCAGCAGCGCTTCGCAGTGCTCGTAGTCCCTGCCCGTCTCGTTAGCTTGAACCTGCACATTAGGAAAATACATTGTAGAAAAACGTTTACAACACCTGCATAGTCCATCTCGCCATTGATTGTAATCATCAATCTTTTCGTGTAATAAAACTGGTCAAGTGCGAGGCGGAAATGTTGGAGATAAGAATCCAAGAGCTTAAACCATCTCCGTAAAATCCCCATAATATAAAGTGAATAAAACATAACCTTACCATCATTTCCTTATCCCTGATCCAGGCCTCGATCTTGTCCAAGTGCTGGTTGAACTCCAGGATATCCTGTGCCTCCTCTAATCCTCGGCCTGAGATTTAAAATTAGTTAAAACATTTATAGTAACTATAAAATTTTCCCAAGACTAATTAAATTAGTAGCAACTCTACTTGGTGAGCTACCACCTAAATACACCTTTAGGGATTATTGGAGCACTAATTATACATTATACTGCCAAACAGCAATACTTGGTATCTTTGTGTTCAAGGGACAATTTTAGCTCCTAAGGTTGGTGGCGCACTGGCATGTGAAGGGAATCGTTAATACTTCTTAGTGCCACTGCTATGGGCGGTGGTGACCACTTATCATTACATGAACAACCTAGTACGTGAACAACTACCGGTTCAGCATATAAAATTTTAGATATAACGCATAAAGTACCTCTCTGTTCTGTAGCCGACTCCAACCTCTCCCAGTCTTTGTGGAGCTCCTGTAACTGTTTCTCAACCTCCGGGTCGGGGGTCAGCTGGGTAGCGAGGTTCTGGATCTCCTGGAGTCGCGCCTTGTTAGCGACCAGCTCAGCTGTGAACGCTTGGTGCTTCTGGAGCTTTTTGATCTTGTCTTCTAGATTTGTCACTTCACCTGGAATTATTATTTTTTAATTAGAATATTTGTTAAAAGCTTTTATAAATAACTTTCGGCTGTTAATATGTGTCTCTCCACGTATACAGTGCGTTTGTGTGACTCACCGTGATGTGCGGGCAACTGCGCCAGCTTGTCCGCCACCCAGCCGCGCGCCTCGGCCGCGTCGCGCGCGAACTGCGCACGCGCACGCGCGCGGATGAGCGCCTCGCGACGCGCCGCCGCCGACTCGTACAGCTACGTGTATGACAATAGTTATATAATATTCTATATATATTTTTCTTATGGTTGATGAGTATTATTGTAATTTCAAAATGTGATTAAATGTGCGATCCTCACCTTCTTCCTCCTGTCGTTGATGTTCATCAGCTCGTCCGCGATGCGCTGGCTCTCCACGTGGTTCTGTTGCAACAGCTTGTCGCCGTGGCTGTTTAGTGTTGTCAGTTTCTCATCCTGATGCATACATTGATTTAGATTTAGAAATTGTCATAAAAATATGTCGTTATTTAACAAGTACAGTGTGGCAATTTGGAAATATTATATTCTATATTTATCCGCACATATAAACTAAACTCACGCTATGTCACGACGCTTGAAAAATTAGTTGAAAAATAATAAATTACTTTAAAGATAATATTAGTTGTTTACGTTTTTGCTGACCATACACATGTGTAGTAGTACAATGGTAAATAAAATAATGTATCCTCACCTGTGTTGCGAGTAACTTCTCGAAGGCCTCGTGTTTCTTGAGCTGATTCTCGACTTCCTCCACACTGCTCGTGGGTGAAATCTCACTGCCTGTTGAACAGTATTAAAATAATATTAAGAAAGACACAGCCAGCAAGTGTCTCTTTGACTCATCAGTAAAGATATTCTCTCCGTCTGAGGATGAGGTTTGGGGATTTTCAAATTTCTACAGGGCTTTAAGGTTTTAGAAGAAAATTCAACCAAAAATTTAACCAAATGCTCCTTTGTGGGTGTGGATAAAATCGATTGTTACAATTCTCTCACTGAAGTAATATTTAATGTACTCTATGCTGCTTGTATATAATTCTGAAGTAAAGGAAAAAAAATAGTTCGTGTGAGTCTGTGCGTACTCAGCGCGGCCTCCTGCGCCGAGCAGAGGTCGTGAAGCTGCTTGGCGTCACGCAGGAAGCAGTGCCAGTCGATGAGCTGGTCCAGCGCCACCTGTCGCGCCGCCCACGCGCCCTGCAGCCGCGCTCGCTCCTCCAGCAAGGCCGAGCAGCGCTCCTCGATTTCCTGTCGACGCATCATCTTTCGGTCAGCGCCGCAGCCTACATAGCCTCGAGGCTGGCTTCGACATTTCAGTCGCGACTTCGGCCTCACCTGCGCGGCGGGGTGGCCCTCGGCCACGAGGCGCTGGCCGGCGTCGAGCGCGGCGCGGAAGCTGTCGTCGCGCGCGTCGATCTCGGCGCGCAGCGCGTCGTGGTGCGCGCGCTGCGCCTGCGCCGCCGCCGCCGAGCGCGCGCCGCCCGCGCCGCTCATCTCGCCGCGCAGCGCGCTCGCCCACGACGACAGGTCGCGCACCTGTGCAGGCGGCACGCGGTATGTCATTATGTATTATAGAACATTTCTAGTAAGCAATCTGCTGAGGCGGTACCGACCTCTGAGAAGAACTGGTGCAGCTGCAGGTGCTGGTGCAGCAGTCTGCGGCGCTCGTCTGCGGCGCTTCGCAGCGCGGTCCAGGCGTCAGCCAGAGCGTGCTGTCGCAGCGCTATCTGCGCCTCATTGCCACCGGGGCACAAGCGCTGCAGGCGGGCACCTTCCTCTTGCAGTACCTGCAAAGGACCACATTTTTAAACTCAATCTTTTTGGACAATATCTCTTATCAAAACGTCGAGAGGCACTTTAATGAACAATGAACGAACAATTTATATTATATTTTTTCCTGTTAAAATATATGTAAATATCGATACGTCTGCTGTAATACTATGCGACGGATTGTTGGCGCAGTAATCACCTGCATCTGAGCATCTATCGCCGCCAAGTCGTTCTCAGCCGTATCGTGGTCTCTCAACAGCGCGGTAGCTGCTCGTAAGTCCCGAGGTGGGGGCGGAGGTTGGAGACGAGCCCGTCTATCTGCCGCGCGCGCCAGTAGCTCACTCGCATCGCGGTGGAAGCGATGTATCTCTCCCGCAGCATGAAGACGAGCATTACGGGACTGAATCTGATCGACGAGCCGTTGCCAGGACTCTCTGGAAGGAAACATTGTGGTCTCGTAGATAAACTGAACCTGTGTTCTAATAATATGGACGATTAGGACTTCTAGCTGTCTCGCTATCGAGATCGAGTCGATGAGCGGACCATAGAGTAATCGTATATGTGTGTGTAGAGTGAGAGGATAGTGGCTTGGTTTGCGCACATACATGCAAAAACTGAGTTATAATCACGTGAGTTAAACCAACAATTTTTGACTGAACTATCTTGGTTCACGTCAATGATTCTATATTTTTGTACTAACCCGAGTGCCTCCTGCCTCTTCTCGATGTCGGCGATGTAGGGGCTCTCCGAAGCGAGCAGCTTCTTAGCCAGCTCTTCGCACTGATTGAACCGCTCGGCGCCGCTCTCCACGCGGTGGCGGAGCTCCTCGAATTTGGATCGCAGGATCTGTAGAAGATAGAAATCGTTAGGAAGACCTGTATCTCATAAAGCTGGCGATGCAAGGAATAATTAATATTTCTTAGAGCGCCAATGTTATGGGCGGTGGTGACCACTTACCATCAGAAAAAAATCATCATCATCAACATCATAAAAAAAAATCTACAAAAAATGTTTTCGAATTCGACATATGGGCGAATGGTTTTGCTGCCCATGTGTCGACGATGACAAGTTACGGTGCACTGAGAGACATATATACTTATATACTTGTATATTTTCATCACGCGGTTGGCACTCACCAGTAGATGTTCGTAATCCTGCCCGTAGTCCTCACTGGAAGCGGCCGCGTACTGCTCCTGTATCCAGCTTTCCAGCTCCGCGCTCTCCGCGAGGTACTCGTGCCTGAAATTATCGGTTATCAGATGACATTTTGTGACGACAAGTATGGAAGAGATTTTTTGTAAAGGAAGGAAGCCTCTGTCGGCAAGTCATAAATTATCTTTATTAAACATGTGTGCTCGCTTAGATCTAAAGGTCTACTCAGCCTAGACACCAAGACACCGGAAGGGTACTCCAAGTCTCGGCTCCGTGGGTAACTAATGAGTCAGGCTCCCCGCCCCACCTGCACACGCTCTCGACGAGCGCGGCCTGGCGCAGCGCGGCGCGGCGCTGCAGGCGGGCGAGGCTCTCCGCCAGCTGCGTGTGGCGCTCCACTAGCGCCTCGCCCTCGGGGTGTCCGCTGGTCGCCATGGACGCCGCTACATGGCCCATCTCCGCTATGATGGCCGCGTATGTGTCTAACTCTAGCTCGACGGCCTGCCGAGTGAGTACATATTATGGTACGATATACGGTGGCGCTCCATCGGCTAATGTAAGTTTAACATTGCATATTATACTTTATTATTTATTTACTTTAATTTGGTAAGGACACGTTACAAAGGTAAGCAGATCATTTTAGAGGCCGTATCGTTCGTAAAGTAGTCAGTCTTTAGTTTTTTCTATTAAATAGGTCATATAAACGCTTTTTAAACAGCAATGTCAGCCCAGCCGTCACCTTGTGCCGCGTCAGCAGCTGCGTGGCGCGGTGGCGGTCGTTGCCGACGTCGGCGGACGCCAGCGCGGCCGCTTTGTCCGCGAGCCACGAGTCCACCTCCAGCGCCTCGTGGAGGAACTGCTGCGCTTTCAGCGCTGCCTCCAGCCGAGCCGCGCGCTCCTCGGCCGCTTGGGACACGGCGGTGTATTCCTTTTCCAGTTGATTGCAAAGTTCTTTGATCTGAAACAGAACATGATCGTCAATATATTTTATTTTATATATATTAGTCTTTGTAAAATAGTAAAAAGGGGAGTATGGGTATTTAGCATCAGTACGGGAGAGCCGCGCGGCCGACTCACCCGGTGCGCCTGCGGGTGCTGCTGCGCGGCGGCAGTGGCGGCTGCGGCGGCGGCGGGCCGCAACTCGCGGCCGCGCTCCAGCACGCGCCGCACCACGGGCGCGCGCCCCTCCAGCTCGGCGCGCAGCTTGGCGTGCTTCTTGCCGGCCGCCTGCGCCGCCAGCAAGTCGCCGGGCATCGTCGTCGACGACGCCGCCGCCGCCCGCTCCGACACCCACGCCAGCTCGCCCACCACCTCTGCTGCGAACTTGTGCAGTCTGCGAAACGGAGCCACATCAGTGAACAGCTGAGCGCAATCACATTCCACTCGTCTATTGTATAGTGGAGAGGAGCACTGACTGGAGGCTGTCCTCGAGAGCCCGGCGCCGCAGCTGCGCTTGCGGGCGCAGCTCACGCGCGGCGCGCAGCAGGGCGGCGCAGTCGCGCTCGATGGCGGGCGCGTCGAAGTGTCCGTCAGATACCAGGTCGCCCCCCTGAGCTGACAGCGCCTCTGCGCGCTGCTCGCACAGCGATAGTTCCTGCTCCAGCGCCTGAGGAGAAAAAAAATGTTTGTTTAAATATAGGACGAGCAAATGAGCCACCTGGTGGTAAGTGGTCACCACAGCCCATAGACATTGCCGTTGTAAGAAATATTAACCATTCCTTACATCGCCAATGTGCCATCAACCATTGAAACTAAGTCGTTATGGCTCTACTATCAGGTAAAAGAAAGATTCGAGACTAATTAAGATTCCGACTATATACTATATCAAAAAAATATAGTACCGCCGATATAATTCATATAATCAATAGTAAAACACTTGTAACGTCGGCTCGTGTACGGTCGTACCTGATGCTGAACGAGCAGCCGTTTGCAGGAACGTAGATCCGATCCCAGTTCCTGACTGCTCAGAGCTCGCTCCAATTCCAACAGCCGAGCCTTTGCGTCCTCCACCGACCTGCGGGTAATTCATACATAACGTTAAACAGAATATCATTCAAACTAATTAATTATACACAGTACATGACAAACACGTTTATATAATAAAATTGTTAATTAAAGACACAAATATATAGATCTATTCAGTCACTCTTCACAAATTAATTATTTTTTAATAAAATTAACTTAAAAAATATAATGTAATTTGTATTTTTTTGCTGTCTCTACTCTTAGTCGTCTCACGCACACTAAGACATCTTGCAAGCACAAGTGTTTCCCGTACTAATACAAGCCGATACTAATGTAACGTGTAGGCGCGCACTTTTCTCAGTTATATTCAAAAAAGTTTGTTAATGTCCTATTGCTAAGTAAAAGCCTATATGAAGCAAATATTTGGAGCTTATTTACCCCCCCCCCCCCCCAGTAATAATATCCGTATTCCGTATATGGCGGGATTTTACCAATGACATACAGTTTCTTTCATGACATTTTCCTTCACCGCCTTCTGCTCCGTGCTCAGTGCACGAGATGAATGGCCTCCCAAAAAATTTTTTGCCATGCCTTAACTTCACTTCAATCGAGTCATACGATCTACCATAACCTAAACCAGTATGAGTCTCACCGTCGGAGGAGTCTCTGCTGCGAGGCCTGTCTGAGCTTGCCTCCCTTGTCCCTGGAAGCCGTCAACAACGCCGCCCAGTCCTCGCGCAGGGTCTGAAGGCGCGACGACACCACAGACGCTCGCGCACTGTCAGACTTCTGCAGCGACTCGCCGATCTGAAGGGAATAGGGAACATTATAAAAGAAGACTACAATGCAGCTTATGTCATAGAAGCGACGACATTATTTGATAAATATATGTCAACATGTAGTTTTACCGAATTTATTTCACACTAAGTACTCGTCCCGATTTCGCTCGGCGGTACAGATGGTACCATTAAAGTCGGCACAATTAGGAGTAGGTTTGTATGCTATTCACGTTATAGGACTTCGCTACCAGAGGGCGCTCCGTGTCATTATTCGAGTCGTTCAACAGTCACAGATAATAAATGCTACCAATACATACACTCTCCACGTTTCTGAGCTGTTTCTCATTCGCCTGCAATTCTCTTTCGAACGCTTCGTGTTTTTGCAATTTTCGTTCCAAGTTTGCCAAATCTCTGTAAAAAAAATAAATGAACGTGAGCAATCTCTTCGAAACAGAAATACGTCCGGCACTGCTACACTCATAAAGTCCGGCGATTAAATAATAATCAGTAAGTTTTGATCTCTTCTAAGATACCAGTCAGTGACTCAAAACATGAAATGAGAACAATGAACCCTCGTATCGATCACCTGTAGCTCTGATCGTTGGCCGTCCGCGTCTTGTCCTCGATCCAGGCCTGCAGCTCGTCGGCGGCGGCCACGAACTGCTGGTGCGCCAGCCCCGCCAGCAGCGCGCGCCGCGCGTCGGCCGCGCCCACGCGCACGGCGTCGCGGCGCCGCAGCACGGCCGCGCAGCGCGCTGAGATGCTGGGGGGGGGGGTTATTGTTATATGTATGTCTCCATTGCCATATGTTGTCCGTGCCTTTGAGGTCACTTATCTTCAAATCGTTGTTTTAGTGTGCCTGCATGTTTTTATTACTATCACATGTTTGTATCTCGATGTGGTGTTCGTTTACCGTTCGGCGGCGTAGTGCTCCGGCTGCTGCTGCAGCAGCGCGTGCGCTCGCTGCGCGAAGGCGGTGGCGCGCTCGTCCTGCGCCGACAGCCGCGCCTCCAGCTCCTCGTGTCGCTTCAGCAGCGCCTCCGCCTCGTCCACTGACGACTGGCACACACAAGCACACGGTTAGCACACATCATAATTTTTTGTATCGTAAATGATTTCCTTTCTATTAATTAATTATAACAAATAATTCATCAAATAATAATAATAAAGTAAAATCTTAAAGATAAAAAGAGAATTAAACTAACGCCGCAGTGTTGGTACTCGAGGAAGGCCTCGTGGGCCCCGCTCGAGGCGTCGATCTGGTCCGCCTCGCGCTGGAAGCTCTGCAGCTGCAAGCACTGACGGAGGTACTGGTCCTTTTCCTTCCACTCTGGAGGAAAAAAATTACCATAGGAATAATTGTTAGTATTTCCTAGTATGAACATCTCTGAACTATATTTTATGCATCTACGTCCAATTTTGGTTTCGAGACCTTAGTACATACCCTTGGCGATGGTGGCCTGGTCTGCGGCGAGATGTCGCGCGGTTTCGGCCACGTCGGTGAGGGCGGGGTTGCTGCCCACCAGCTGCTGGCCCAGACCGATCACCTCCTTGAACCTGCAACCGCATAATTAACTTTAATCTGATGCTCGTGTTATATTTAGAAGAACCGTGTTACACAACACGGCAACGGTTCTATGACTACATTTTGGAAATCTAGGCATATTGTTGTTAAGAGCCGAGATGGCCCAGTGGTTAGAACGCGTGCATCTTAACCGATGATTTCGGGTTCAAACCCAGGCAGGCACCACTGAATTTACATGTGCTTAATTTGTTTATAATTCATCTCGTGCTCGGCGGTGAAGGAAAACATCGTGAGGAAACCTGCATGTGTCTAATTTCAACGAAATTCTGCCACATGTGTATTCCACCAACCCGCATTGGAGCAGCGTGGTGGAATATGCTCCATACCTTCTCCTCAACGGGAGAGGAGGCCTTAGCCCAGCAGTGGGAAATTTACAGGCTGATTATGTTTATGTTATGTTTATAGGCATATTGTACAGTTTAATTCTATGTGTCGAAATAATTTAGAACGTCAAGCGATCGACCGACGTTAGTTCTCGTCTGAGAAGTGGGTTCGATTCCTGGATTTGACTAATACTGATCGAGTGAGTCTCATATGAAGCGTCGTTATACAAGTACTGTGGTATCGGATACTGACTCGTCATCGTGCGCCTTGATGTCGTCGTGCAGCTCCTGGTGCTGCTTCAGCAGCGCCTCCGCCGTCGCCACGTCCTTCGCGCACACCTCCTGCGACACCTGCTCGCGCACTTTCTGTTCGACGCATACATCAAAATTTGTTAATAAATTAATACGTCGTGTTTACGAATTATATTACATTTGGCATAAACTCGATCGCCAGTTCCCGTGCGTAGGGTTACCTGTATCCAGTCGTGCAGCTGTTTGGCCCCGTTCTCGAAGACCTGGTGGCCGACGGCGCTCTCGAGGCGCTCGCGGCGCTCGGCCGCCCGCGCGCGGCACAGCCCCCACGCCTGCTCCAGCTGCTGCTGCCGACTCTCCACGTTGGCGCGCTCCGCCGGGTACTGCGACTTCACGCTGCACGCGGAACGCCACACGTCACGTCATTACATATTTATCTATCGATCGAGACTCCGGCGCTCAGGTGCGACTACTGGGAGTTGACTAACTCTAAATGTGGCGATATGGGGTCATGCGAGCGAATGTATTTCGGAACTCGAACTGGGTGGCGCGAATGAATGCGTTAAATCTAATTAAATTGAACGTACCAGTTAACACGCAACCATTTTAAAACGCTGCATGTAAAGACAGGACGATTAGTACATGAATAGAATGCGTAGCGGTGCGGGCGCGCGTGGGGGCGGAGTGGGGGGCGGAGTGGGGGGCGGAGTGGCGGTCGGGGCGGTCGGGGCGGTCGGGGCGGTACTCACTCGTCGGCCAGCAGCGTGACGGTGTGCACCTTGTCGCGCAGCGGCTCCAGCTCGCGCTCGAGCTGCGCGTGGCGGCGCTGCAGCGCGCGCACGGTGCGCAGGTCGGCGGCGGGCGCGCTGCTGCCGGCCAGCTGCTGCTCCTTCTCCGACATCCACTCCAGCGCCTCGTCGCACGTGCGGTTGAACAGCTCCACGCTGTCGGCGACGATCATTCGTTCAGTCTTACTGCTGAGTTCTTGTGCGTTACGTTACATTGACATATATATAATAAGCAATCTGTACCTGGATGCTCCTTCCAGGCTCTTCTCTTTCTGCTGCTTGAGCCTGAGCAGTCTCTCCCACTGCTGTCGCAGCTGCTGCCTCCTGGCGGTGGCCCGAGCGGCCTGGCTGTGGTTGGCGGCGACTAGCTCCTCTGCAGCTGCGTCGATGCTCTCCAGGCGTTTGGAGGCCGCGGAGAGGTCGGTTACGAATTTCTGTAGAACGCGACATCACATATGTATTTCTCGTCCAATATAGTGGTCAGAACTTGAATTAAAATCAAATCAAAAATAATTTTATCGGAATGTAATGTCGTTAGATTATATACTTATCACAATAGTGACGATGTCACTTTACCGTCATCATATATATTTAAATATATCGATATTATTAAATTATAAAAATTAACAAATTTAAGTGTTGGGAGTCGGATTGCACAACAGTCGCCCAAACAATATCGCGATGCGAATCAAGTCATCGGCCATCACGTAACGAGACCCCACCTCATATTTCCTCTTGGCCGTGTCGACGCTGTCGTCTCCCTCATCGGTCCGCAGCATCTTCTCCTTCTCCTTAATCCACTTGTCGAAGTCGTCGCACTCGGCGAAGAAACTGTACAGCTTGATAGCGTCCTCGAGTTGGAGCCGTCGAGCCTCGGATAGCTTCAGCAGCTCCTCTGTATCAAAGTTTATATTAAGCACGATTTTCGTTTTACTTAATTTTTTATCAATAAAGCCTTCTGACCCGCCTCTAATAATAGAGAGCGTGCCTCACCGTACTCGTCCTCGATGGTCTGCATGCGCACGCGCACGGGCGGCAGCCTGGCGGGCGGCGGCTGCGCACGCGCACGGCGGGCCGGCTCCTGCCTCCCGCGCCGCACCTGCACTACCTGCTTCACCAGCACCGTTTTCTTCACGCG
The DNA here is from genome assembly GCF_037043105.1 of Vanessa tameamea. NCBI lineage: Eukaryota > Metazoa > Arthropoda > Insecta > Lepidoptera > Nymphalidae > Vanessa > Vanessa tameamea. Next base: position 5,950,011 of record NC_087337.1, read on the forward strand.
CTGTACCGTGCGGACCTTCTCCGGTCGACGAACTTGCACCTGGACACGGATGAGTCTTAGTTACGAAATGTACACGTGCATGGCATGTAATGAGTTCAATACCTTTCCCTCAAGAGAAGGGAAGAAGTATCCCAGTAGTGGGATTAGGAATATAATGCCGTAATCATGATCAGAGTGTAATATACTCACGGCTACAACTCTGGGCTCGATCTCTCGCACGTAGTTGGCGGGCACGAATCCGTCGGTTCTGTCAGCTTTGCGGACCGACCACCAGTCCGGATTGGTCTTGCTTATGAGGAACATGACCTCGCCCTTCGCGATGGTTATGCCTTGACCGCTGAACGCGTACAGTGCTTTCACCTTCGAAATAACATTATTATAAACGATTTTTTACACCAATCCTTCTACTATATTTGTAACAAGATTGCTTTTAAAATAACCCAAGATATCTTAAGTACAGCTGAGTTAATTTTTTATTATCTATCGTAAAATCTTTTTCAGGGTAGATCAGAAGTATTTTGTTTGTTAAACGAAGTTAAACGGAACATTTAAGTATGGTACTTTGAAAGTTGACAACTTGTTTTTACATTTTCTAGTTTAGGGGCAAAAGCCAGCGTGTATACCTGCGGAACGCTCCTCTGCTCAGTGACGTTGCGGTGCTCGAGCCTCTCCACGGGCTCCTCCTCCCAGACCTCGGTGGGCACGAGTCGCGACTCGTTCACCCACTCCTCCTCCTGGTCCAGGCCGGCGGTCGCCTCGACCTCGGTCGGGAGCTAGAGTCAGCGCACATACATCGTTAAGTGTCAACTCGTGCGAGTGACGGAGGGCGGTTGTGAGGTGTGTCCGGGGGGCGGGGCGCACCTGCAGCGCGTCGATGCCGCGGCCGAGCAGCGCGCGCGCGGCGGCGGCCAGCGCGTCCAGCTCGGCGCGGTGCGCGCGCAGCTCGTCGTGCAGCGCCCGCTGGCGCGCCAGCAGCGCGGCGGCGCCGGCCGCGTCGAGCCCGCAGTCCGCGCTCGCCACCAGCGCGCGCTTCTCGCGCATCCACGACTCCGCCTCGTTCGCGTCGCCGTAGAACTGCGAGGTCGATCAGACGCCGGTTTTTATGATAGATCTGTGACGGTTTTCGATCGTGATACGATATCTTTCGGGAACCCCCACCTGGTGAGCCTCGGCCGCGTCGGCCAGCTGCTTGTCCCTGGCGTCGGCCAGCTCCTGCAGCAGCTCCCACTGCGCGCTCAGCGACGCGAGGCGGCGCTCTATCTCGGCGCTCTTGGGATGCTTGGCCTCGATGAGACTGCGGGCGAGAGGGATAGCGTTAGCGCGGGTCGTCAGTCGGCCCCTACCCCCCTCGCGGCGGCACCGACCTGAGGCCCTTGGCGCGGTGCGGCTGCGCCACGTGTCGGCGCGCGCGCAGCTCGTGCAGCAGCGCCGTGTGCTTCTGCCGCAGCGCCAGCACGGCGCGCAGCTCCTTGGCCGCCACGTCGGCGCGGCAGATGCGCTGGCGCTCCGTCACCCAGCCTGCAAACGGGGACCGACGCTTAGGGTTGCTTCCACGACAATTATATATCTCACAAACTCATTAAACATCACCCTTACTGGTCCTATCTTATAAATATTCACAACATTATAACAAAAAAATGATTATATATTTGCCCAACAGGGAGTTCTAATTTTAAAAATGTTTCGCTGCACGCTACCTTCTTCTTCGTCGTGGTCTTCCAGGAACTGGTAAAGGTTTCTGGCATCCTCCAATCGCGCCTTGCGGTCTTTAGCGGCTGCGACCAGACTGAAATTAAATAAAAATTATAGTGTTACTCGTACAACTAATCTTTTTCCTCAAGTGAGATTAGACTTAGCGCAGCAGCGGCTCATATACGAGTAAGAACAGTATAAGAAGTAGTAACGGAGACATTGGGCAAGACTCACCCGGTGTAGTCGTCCTCCAGCCGTTGCAGCTGATCCTGCAGCTGCACGGTGCTGTGCGCGGTCCCGACGGCGGCCCGCTGGCGCACGAGGCGCCGGATGCTCTCGTCCAGGGCACCCAGTTGCAACTCTTGCAGAGCGTGCGCCTGCAGCAGGCGCTCCACGTCCACCAGGTGGCGACCCACGTCCTCCGACTGAAACTGGGCCTGGGGGCGGTATGGTAGCTTTAAATTTCATGTCCTGTGCAGAGGCTTAGGATCCAAAATAAAAATGGAATTTCAATGACATAAATATTATTTAATGATTATATTTTTAATATACTTCGTCAAAATACGAATAAAAATCCCTTTTTATATCATTGTACAAATTAATTAGGAATTAATTCAGTACCTTCATCTCGTTCAGGGTGTGCGCGACGGCTTCCGCCTCCCTCAACAGCGCCATCAAATGAGCTAACTTCGCCAGCGAGGTCCTGTGTCGCTCCAGCAGTTCCAGCAGTTCCTTCCAGCGCTGAAGCACGGCCTGCTCCGTGCGGGACACTGTCTCCGCTCCGTGGTACTTCTCCTTGACAAGTTCTGCCGCCATCGCCGACAGATCTTCGAAGCGCTCCGTTCTAGAGGATTAGAAGAAGTTGTCTATGGTAAGATTGTAGACTATAGCTAGTATATCAGCTCTACAATCGCTCGTTTATAATACAGAACTATGAAATTACATTTAAAAAAAGAACTAATTAAATGTCTAAGACTCTTTGGCATTACCTTGTATTAGTGACATTATATTTGATATTAAAAAATAAAAAACGTTGTCTTTAATAAATAATGAATAATTGTACAATATTTTTTAAAGCACGTGACGTAACGTACGTATTTAATTTTATAAATTGGGCAAGTGAAGGTTGGAACGGAGCTCAAAACTGCATACAATGAATACTTTAGTTAAGAAGAGAGCGCTCACCGAGCCAGGATGTCAGCGGAGATAGCCTCGTGTTTCTTGACTGTGGCGTCCACTTGCGCCAGGTTCGACCCGTAGCGCGGATCGGACAACACTTGAATCATTTCCTTCAAGTATCCTTTGCGGAGCACAGACTATAACCATAAATTTACCACCTTTAATATTACAATATAAAACATACTATAGATTAATTTTTATGTTTTATATGAAAACGTGCCATCTGATGGTAAGTGGTCACCACTGTCCAATGACTAATACATGACCAATGGATCTACTCACTCCTCAAACCAAAACACAACAAGACCAAGCACTGTAGTGTCGCAGTAGAATATCTGATGAGTGGGTAATACTTACCCAGGCTTGCACGAAGCCACACCACCAAGTGAGAATTACTAAGTAGTTTACTCATTTACAATCCATAATATCTATTTTGAGTAGATTCGAAATGTAACCCTTGAGTAACAAATTATTAATAACATAATAATTTTACCTTTGTATGGAACTTGTAAGCGAGCTGTTCTAGTCTCTGCTGTCGCAGCAGCTCCATCCTGAGAGCCAGCTCCCGGGCGTGTTCAGCCTGGACAACGTCACATATTAGTTACAACCGATATATTTACATAAACTAAAGAAATGTCGAACAACCTTCATTCGAGTAGCCTTTTGGACTAAAGACAATATCATATGAGAGCCTAAACCTAACAGAGAGACATCTGTCTAGTGGGCCTTAACAGATCGTTGCTCAGATATAATTTTCATCTCATATGTTAAATTATAATAAAATTGTTTGTGTGTAGGTATTCGAAAGTTATTTTCGCTGTTAAAAAGATAGATAATTCCTGTGTGCTATAGGGTATAATAAATTTGTAATAAAATGATAAATTGCACAGGTGCGAAGTCGCCAAGGGTCGCTAGTCTAATAACAACGTTACCTGTTCCAGCTGTTGCCAAGCTCTCTCCAGGTCCTGTGGTAGTTGACCCTCTAGCGGCGCCCACGGTTCTCCCACCAAGCTCTTCTGCATGGTGTTGATGTGGAAGTACAGAGCTTCGATCTCTGAACGTTCTATGTATCTGAAATTAATAATTTAAATTCAAATAAATACACTGTTTTAAGATGACGCAATAAACTGAACTTAAGCAGACTGTTACAAACATTTTGATGTCTAGAAGAATTGACAGTACGCTCAGTATCTACTATTTTATGTGGAGAATAGTAATTACTGAGTTTCTTTCTCATTATTCTTAGCATCTTCATACTGAACCAGTGAATAGTTTAATTTTATTATAATTTGATTTAAAATTGCTAGTAAGAGTCTACTTGGATAAAGATTATATTAATTTAATTAAATAAAAAACTAATTTAAAAAACAATGCGGCATTGTCATTTATAAATACGAAAAATAAAAAAGGACCAAAAAGAAATCCTTATGGAACACCCATTTTTAGCACAAATCTAGAAAAATATTCCATTAATGAGAATTTGTTGAACTTTTTGAATTAAATACGAAGCAATGAGATCAAGATACATTTAACAATGTAACATTTAAACTAATACATAAACTTGTGTTCTACACAATCAAATGCTTTGCACAAGTCGAATACGCCAACGGGATTGTATGAATTTTTTCCATGCTCGTAACTATGTTTTATAAACCAATAGGACCACTAAGTAGATCAGTGTAACTCACTTGGGTGGTTTTTCCACGGTTCGGTACTGCTTGAAGCCGAGCAGTAATCTCTGTATCCCGTCGAGCGAGTTGGGCAAGTCCCTACAGTTCAGTTCCTGGATCTTAAGCCGGATCCATTCCAAAAGAGCTGAGACCAGGCGGCTGTATTCGGTTTTACGACCGTCGCAGTCCATAAGCTGACCGATAATCTGAAAACAAACCAAAATTTATCTCAACTGTTAAAAACATTAAACCTTATGAATTATGAATGATACTTCATTGGTCATTTAGAAAACATCTCTCCTCTCCGTTCATATGGAATAGAATCACCACATCTAACCCCATGGGTGTCGTAAACCTGACAAAGGGATCAAACAATACGAGAGTATTGCGGTGAGGAACTAACTCACAATCAAAACCAGTCACTCAGAGATCACCAGACTGGCTACCAAATTCTTTAGTGACAGTTTCTCCAAATGTTGGTGATGTTTTACTGCGGGTGCTACTCACGTTCGCTATCCTGCGGCCGCTCTTCTGTTCGTTCTTCATGCGAGCGAAGGTGTGGTAGTAGCTCGCGACGTACGTCATCACCGACTTCTCGTCGGGACGGGTTGTGTCCACATCTGTAAATACATTCAACTTGTAATATTTTCGATGGTTTTTTTTAAATGTTCTAATGGCACAGATTGAGAGCAGGCTAGAGACGAACCCTCGGCGTCCAGCAGGCGCGGGATGCCGAGGTGCGAGTGCGCGACGTCGAAGGCGTGGTTCAGCGTCTCCACGTGGTCGCCGGCCGGCAGCTCTGCCCAGCGGAACAGGTCGGGTCTGTGGGCAGCACATGCCACTTTATATACCATACAAACCAGTAGGCTAGCTTCACACCCGTATTTCGATATTAATATACTGTTCATGTGATAAATATTAAGTTCATTATTATTATTTATAGCGATGGTAGATTTGATTTAAATATAATCAAGTCTTTGACAATCCAAAAATGCTTATGTGAGCCTCCTTGATTAACGAGTATTCTGATATTGTTTTTTATTTTGGTGGTAGAAAATGTACTCGGTGATGGAGATTTTACCGCCAAACAGCAATATTTAGTATTGTGTACTGTGAGTGAGCCGGTGTACCTACACAAGGGACATGACATCTCACGTTCCAAAGACATGAGGATATATTAATATATTTCCCAGTACCAATTTCTATCGGCAGCGATGACCAGCTACTATCAGGTGGCCGATCTACCAGCGTACATATGTCGCAAAGTGCGCACCTGTGAGCGTGTATGAGGGCGTTGAATCCGAGGCCGGAGCGCCACGAGTCGGTGAAGTTGTGAATGTGGACGCCGTGGTAGCCGCTCGTCTTGCGCTGACACCACAACAGCAGCGCGTCCTTGGCAGACTTCTTCTCTGATGATTCATTTTCTTCGTCCTGGTGAAGGTTCAGCATTAAATGGGACATTCAAAACACAGTACAGTTTGAGTAGCCTATTGAAGATCGCAGAAGAAAAGAAGAACTAAGAATAAAGATAAACAAACCTTAGATTGTTAAACCTTGTATTGATTGATTAGATTTCATGCGATTTGTTAATAGCTCAGCTATATTGTGCACTACTAAGAGTTTATGATTAATATATCTTTGTTTATAATACAACCATAGCTTATCCACTTTAATTTTAATTTCAAAGTTCCCATGAGAATTTCATCAACGTTCCAAACGCCGTTTTTTTTGACACCATAATGAATATCATGAATTATTCTAGAATACGACCAATGACACCGCGTCAGTTCAATGTCAAAGTAGTAAATTTATCTTTACCCCTTTTGGGGTTGGAAAAGTGGTTAAAATGGCTGTATATGCACGACCCTTCAATGGAGAAGTATTGTGACCTTCAAATACTTAAGAGAAGTCCTTTGCCCAGCAGTGGGATCAAGACATTCATTGCTAGATTGTCATTAGAACCGTACAGATATAAATTGGTTAACAATTTCAAGTGTAACATACCACGTCAATCTCGATCTCTTGAATCTGGAAGCGCAGAATGATGGTCCAGATCAGACCGAGGATGAGACGGGGGTTCCCGTCCACGATGTCCTCCGCGCCGATTGATTCCAGGCGCACCTTTAAACGATAACACAAGATTAATATCAAAATACTCTTTACTAGTTTGAGAACAACTGGTGCCACCCAATGTTCTGAACGTCTGACGATGGAAAATTTCATAAGGATTTTTTTTTTTTAATGGTACAGGTGGCAAACGAGCTGGAGGCTCACCTGACAGAAAGTGACTACCAAAACCCATGGAAATCTGCAACACCGGGGGGCTTGCAGAAGCGTTGCCTTTTAAGGAATGTATAAGCTCTTTTCTTGAAGGTTCGCAAGTCAAAGCTGGTTCCACAGAGTGGTTGTGCGATCGGCTCAGTAGTTAAGACGTGGAATCGTAACAAACAAACAAACTCATTTCCTTATTTATAATATCAGTTAAGATTCAAAAACAAGCTACAAATTTCTCTAGCGAGAATTAACTAAGCTGTACTAAATCGTAATTTATTTATTTGTTTTGGCGAGTTACGTAACGAAGCGTTCGGTATTTCCATTATCAGTCATAGTACTTTTTTTTATCGGGTCATATAAAAACTCGACCTCATTACAAATTTGGAAATACGCCGCTTGTGATAAATACTAGTTGATAGGCAAGGGAGCCGAGATGGCCCAGTGGTTAGAACGTATGCATCTTAACCGATGATTGCGAGTTCAAACCTATGCAAACACCACTGAGTTTTCACGTGCTTAATTTGTGTTTATAATTCAGCTCGTGCTCGGCGGTGAAGGAAAACATCGTGAGGACACCTGTATGTGGCAAATTTCAACGAAATTTTGCCACATTTGTATTCCACCAACCCGCATTGGAGCAGCGTTGTGGAATATGCTCCATACCATCTCCTCAAAGGGAGAGGAAGCCTTAGCCCAGCAGTGAGAAATTTACAGGATGTTAATGTAATGTATGTAAAAGGCAAGAAATCTAACTCAATTTTTTAACAGGTAGGCAGACTAGCAAATGTCCAAATGATTGGAAGCGGTCACCATCACCATTATTGGGCACTCTTAGAAAAATTAACCTAACATCGCCAGTGCGCCATTAACCGCGAGAACTAAGATGTCATCTCCCTTGTACCTGTAGTTACACTGGCTCACTCGCCCTTCAAAGACAGCAATACTAAGTATTTTTGAAGCTGTTTGTCGGTAACATAACATAACATGAGGAATCCAAGCTTGACAAAGTTCTTCCACCGAGAGAGTCGTTGACATTTACAATTTGAGTAACGTATATTAATATAATGACATTAGCTTTAACTAGCGCATACTTTAAGAAGCCTTCTAAAGTACTAACGTTACCTGCTCTTCGACAAGCGGATACTTTTTGCTATTTTTTATGCTACTGAAAAATATACAAAAATATATAACGGGACGCGGTTGCTTTGGTTGTTGATTTGGATAATTAATGTATCGAGTAGTTGGCAATAATGTTTGATGGCTGATTTACTTTTGAGAGCGGGTCACCCCGAATGGAGTTGTAAGTGTCATGGCGACACGAGTCGTTAGGGTTTGATGAACATTGACGCTCTTAATCGAGATGAATAACTGTAATCCTTTGATATTATTGCCCACACAGTCTTCCAGATGTCGGATCAATCCCCGAACCCAACTGTTCGGCATCCTGCTCCTCCGACATATATATTTTCGAAAGAAACGAGTGACAATCATTGTATAGACAATGAGGCGGAAAGATAAACTAATAACTCTTGTTTTCCGACTTCTAAAAGTTACATACATTTTTGGGGCACAGTATTCGTTTCAATAAAAAGATTCCAAAAATTAAAAAAATCATGATGTCAAAAAAACATTGATAAATAAGGCCTATCACTCAGCCTCGTTAGCTGTCACAAACAACGAGACCACCGACACACTTACGTACAAATGTATCAGAAGGAATAGTTATTTAAAGAAAAATAAAGTAACCCTCTCACTGTTGATTTTAGGCTCTCCCTTAGAGGAGACAGTTTGGACGGCTTGATACACATGTGTCTGAATTTCATTCAAATCAGACTCAAACAAGTTTCCTCACGATGTTTTCATTCTATGGAAATTCAGTGCGTCAGCATGGATTTGAACCCGTAATAATTGGTTAAGAAACACGCGTTCTAACTCCATGAACATCTCGGCACCGTAGGTATTTATCAATGAAAAATATATTTGAAGTAAATATGTGACACGTTTACATAACGCGTGATAAAAGTTAATCTTAATACGAGATAAACTCGATACGCTATCTTCCATGGCATTCCTCCGAGCTGCTGATAACGAACCGTTTATAATAGGAACTACGAGTTTGGCGAACACACGTCATTGGAAAAGGAAGAGATCTATACTAAAATTACAAATGCGAAAATAACCCCGTCTGTCTATCTGTCCGGTACACTTTCACTCTCAAACCACTGAACCCATTCTGAGATTTGATATTAAGCAAGGTTGAACCCAAACATCTGATCCTTAGGACGCGAACTAAACCGAGGGTGACGACTAATATTAGATAATTCGTTGGAATCCTGACCCAGAAAATAGGTAAGCCCTTATAATTAGGTCCACAAAGTCCAGTTAAATACACGATCTGAAGGCGAGGTATAGACGTTACTTACCTAGACTACTAGTCCGATCCGGGTAGGTACTCACTCCTCATTTATTCTAACACAGTCCAACTTAGTATTGTTGTGTTCCGGTTTGAGGGATAACTGAGCCAGTATTATTAAAAGTATAAGGTCCATAACTTCGTAGTTCCCAAGGTTGGTGGAGCAATCGCGATGTAGGGAATGGTTGATATATCTCACAGTATCAATGTTTATTGTTAATGGGCGGTGGTGATTGGATAATGAAGAGAGATCAGACCCATGGTTTCCGCGGTACGGAAGGTCAGACCACTTGTAGAGGAGAGGATTGGAATTCGTTTAGAAATGAAACTGACCTTTGTGTGTAAGAAACTGAGAGATTTGTTGACATTTTCTATCTTGTGCACGCGCATGCGCCCCGAGTTGGGTCGCGGGAGACGCTCGCCGCTGATGATCTCCAGCAGCTTCAGGAGACGACGACCGTCCGCTAAGTCCACGAACAGGTCCTCCACCTCCATACGAGCCTGGAAACAAAGACACAGAATTGAATTATTTATTTTAGCCAAAATCATACCCGAACATTTTTAACATGATTTCTCCAAAGGTACGCACAGCAATATCGTTGAGACGTTTAAATAAATATAATTCATAGTATAAATGGCGTAATAATTAGTGTTTATAATAAATTAATCTCTCGATAAGCGACGGAAAACGTAGCCAGTTTTTTTTATACCCGGGTAGTTTTCTTTAATCGGGTAGGCATATGACTCCACTCCACCTGATGGTAGGTGATAGTGGAGTCCAAACGCGAAGACGGCCAGTACAGTATCCGATAGAGCGGATAAATATCGCGAGTTTTATAAAAAATACATAAATTTGTACTTGGAGTTAACGGTCGTATAAATATAATATATATATATATATGTTTATCACATGTACGTGTTTACGTGTAACTGTTTACTTTATACTTAATAGAACATTTAAATATTTTTTGTTCATTTATCAATAAATAAAATGAATCGTCAAATAATATTATTACACATTAAGCAGGAAGTCATTTAACTCAGTCCAAGACAGACGGACGGACAGAATACAGAATATATGTAGATATTTCGCAGAATATATAAATATGACTGTATGAACCAAAAGTGCTTTAATGATCCTACTTGAATTAACAATATATTGATTTGACCAAGAAGAACTACTGAGTTTCTTGGCGTTTCCAAAACTTTAGTAAATTTATTTCACTAGTCTTGTTAAACGACGACACGGATGCGTTTTGTACTAACTCATTCAAATAAAGTATATTTTTATTTGGTGCTTAGCCGAATAGACTTTCAAATTTTGAACCTTAAAAAGGGATCACATTAACAGCTTGTAAATTTCCCACTGCTGGGCTAAGGCCTCCTCTCCCTTTGAGGAGAAGGTTTGAGCATATTCCACCACGCTGCTCCAATGCGGGTTGGTGGAATACACATGTGGCGGAATTACGTTGAAATTAGACACATGCAGGTTTCCTCACGATGCTTTCCTTCACCGCCGAGCACGAGATGAATTATAAACACAAATTAAGCACATGAAAATTCAGAAAAGGTGCTTTCCTGTGTTTGAACCCGAAATCATCGGTTAAGACGCACGCGTTCTAACCACTGGGCTATCTCGGCTATTTTTTCCTAGAAAGGGATGCCTTCATCCAGTTAAACTTTTAGCTTTAAAAAACAAACTCGATAACTTTATCTCCGGCTCAGGAGGCGCCGTCGGGTGTGACGACACCGTTTTGTTTCATTTTAATAATGACCTATGAGTCAGTTGCATGTCACGTTGATTAGCGACGTTAATGCGAATGTTTTATTTATAAATGAAAGGAATTTCAATAACATTATTATAATTGAGAGCCGTGATGGCCCAGTGGTTAGAACGCGTGCATCTTAACCGATGATTTCGGGTTCAAACCCAGGCAGGCACCACTGAATTTTCATGTGCTTAATTTGTGTTTATAATTCATCTCGTGCTCGGCGGTGAAGGATAACATCGTGAGGAAACCTGCATGTGTCTAATTTCAACGAAATTCTGCCACATGTGTATTCCACCAACCCGCATTGGAGCAGCGTGGTGGAATATGCTCCATACCTTCTCCTCAACGGGAGAGGAGGCCTTAGCCCAGCAGTGGGAAATTTACAGGCTGATTATGTTTATGTTAATTATAATTATCACTAACAGATCCTAAGGTCATGGGTTTAAGTCTGAGTTTTTTTATTTATTTAATGTTACAACATCCACGGGCTCACAGTTGCCGGCGCCTTTTTTACATTCTACTTTTATACATTTTGGCGTTTTATATTTTTACTGAACATCAGTAAACATTTGCTGTACTTCAAGCTAGTCGTCTTCTTGGAAGACGTGGCCACACTGACATTTTTTTATTTTAATTATAATACATAATAAACGTGTGTTCAGCATTTGGAGGTAACACGTTTAATATGTATTATAATTTAAAAAAAAAATAACGTAGTGTAGGGCGTCATCAAGCACGGTGGAGTGACGATTTGCGCAAGACGGCTGGCAGGAGCTGGATGCGAGTTGCCGAAGTAAGACCACAGTGGCGTGCATTTGGAGAGGCCTATGTCCAGCAGTGGACGAATATGGGCTGATGATGATGATGATTTATGATGATGACATAATAAACGGGGAAAGTGTTATGAGTTTATAAAAGCTTTACTGCAATCCAGCGGGCCCTGTTTATGTATAGTGTTGAGGCTGTGCTCTAGGATGGTCTTTTCTGAAGCACTGAATCTGCTGATAGCGTCGTCACCATGGTCCGTGTAATAGACACAGGTGTTAGTGTGTCTAGTGATTGCCACAACTGCGTGAACACTTTCGTGTATACGGAGCCTCACATTCTTCGACTGGACTATGATAACGTCGCCGTAGGTCTGTCCCTGAGATACGTAGATGGTCATGACGCCTGATCCTTTTTGATTGACGCTTGAACCTTTTCCATAGTTCTGGTAAATCAGAAGTTTCTTTTCCTCCTGCGTATGGACCTGATATAGGGTTTTGGTTTGGTCGGACGGTATGTTGGCGTCGTTGAATCATAAGTCTCGGTTTAGAATAGTAAAAAGTTATTTAGATTTTCTTAATGTATGGCTTCCGTTAATAATAATAATTATTATTATTATAAATAACTAATATTCAATAAATTTTAAAACGTCCAGCGAAGCGGGCGGGTAACTGCTAGTTAGCATATAAATATAGATTAAACGCGGATGAACCCTTCAGATACGGCTTAGTATATAAAGGAACAATTTAAATTGAGCGATGACCGAAGTAATGTATATTTAGAGCACGATTTTCCGTCGTAGAGCGCGCGTTATCAATGCAGTGATAAGGCAGCCTGACTCACGCAGGACGCACGTTCGTCCCGAGCTCGGGAGACGTGCCCAATCGCACAACGAGCACTTACTAAATAAATATTACCTATTTAATATTACTATTGAGATTATTTCGTATTGATATTTTTTTGGACGTCACGGCAGTTATTTGTAGAATTTTGGAACAAGTCCCAAAACCTATTAAGAAGAAATTAGGCTGTTGCGCAGCAGTGGAACACTTACTATCCTGTTACTGATAATCAATAATTCACTTAACTTAGTGACAAAGCTTTCTCAGTAGATAGCAATTAACCGATTTCTGACATTAAAATGCACAAGTGTATGCGCGAGCACAGGTCTACCCCTCATTCCCCTCTCTTTATTATATCCTGGTGGGACGGCAATTGGACACAACTGGAGAATGTTCAGGACAAACTATACGTGCTTTCCCAGCGTCATCACCACCGAATTCCAAGCCTCGGGCTACTTACTGAGAATTTCTTATCAGATATCCCCAATATTTTTTAACTGTTCCGATCGGAGTTTCAACTTTAGACCTCGGAATCGCCAGCTTTATAAGCTAGCCACTATACTAACGAGCAATTATAAATCTCATTAATAATTCTACTACCAAACGTAAATTATCGCCGAGTTCCGCTGTGACATAATATCTTAGTACCTGTTCGCTGACAGCCATTGACGGTGGACGGAATAATTAATATTTATTACACTGTCGATAGGTGTCGACTGTGGTGACCACTGACCATTTGATTACCATTTGGCACTCCTATATTATAATAATAAATGGTAAAAAAGCTTTTTAATAAAATGCTATTATTAAAATATTTTAATTATATAGATTCTTGTGTCGATGCTGTTAAATGCTAAGCTCCCTCATCTGAAGTCAACCGTAAATAGGATCAGGCTCACCCACAACTGCATCATGTATAGAAGCGGTTTCATCTTTTAATAACGCCTCAAATTTTAAAATATTTTTATTCATATACGAGCAAAACCATCGCTAGACGTCCTGTTTGACCATGAATTATATATATATTTATTATGATATATGACGAGCAAATGGGCCACCTGATGGTAAGTGGTCACCACCGCCCATAGAAAATCGCTGTAAGAAATATTAACCATTCCTTACATCGCCAATGCGCCACCAACCTTGGGAACTAAGATGTTATGTCCTTTATGCCTGTAGTTACACTGGCTCACTCACCCTTCAAACCGGAACACAAAAATACTGAGTACTTCTGTTTGGCGGTAGTATATCTGATGAGTGGGTGGTACCTACCCAGACGAGTATACACAAACCCGACCGACGACCCGACAAACTGCATTCGACCTAAACTAACGTAATTGCGAGGTAAGTTTTTGAGTAAGTTAATCTCGCTCGACGTGTTAATGTATGAACGGTTCAATGGCCGTTGTGTTGCGATGTCTCTTTCGTCCGCAACAAAAGTATCACTTTGTAAACAAAATAATTTGCAAGTCGCGACCGTATCACGCGTTTTAACGCTCTCCGGTACATTAAGTTTGTTTTCGTGTATGTTGTTAGAAGTCCGTCATTTATGAAACGATTTCGAAAAACCTTTTTGTTTGGGAAGTTATGGTACTATTAAGTCTTTTTTAATTTTGAGGAAATAATGCTAGCTCTAAATATGAAACGGGTATATATTTTTTTCATATAGCTCCGTATTTTATTCCCAACTAGTGGGGCCGATGGGATTCCACTCAATTTTGAAAATAAAAAAAAAAACCATACAAACATCCATCCAAAGTTTCACTCTCTAAGATGATAAATTTCATAAAAATCGTCTTTAACTCATTTACATAAGCCTTTTTACATAATACATTGGTATTAAATAGTATGTAACATAGACAAAAATTAAATTTCCATACAATCATTCATCCAGCATTTCACCCCATTCGGAGATACATTTTGAGCAACCCTCTCACAACATATTTTTAAATTTTTATTAAGTTCAATAACACATGACTGAGTTTAGTTTCGGTTAATGTCGTATACCTATTTATATACAAGTTATCATTGTGAAATGTCAAATGTGCTGGTAAGACTGTAATTGTTTAAAGTACATTTTGGTTATAGGTTTGACATACATATACTATAGGTTGACTTCCAGGCAGGATATATTACATACATATATAATTTCATTTAACTAACACGACTGTATTTTTAAATATTGAAAAAATAACTTATGAGTTTCTTGCCGGTTCTTCTCGGTAGAATCTACATTCCGAACCGGTGATAGCTTCACTTAATATGGTTTGTTAAATGGCGATTCAAAAGTGCTTGTAAAAGCCTACTCGAATAAAGTATATTTTGATTTTGAGTCTCGCGTCAGAGCATCTGTACCGCCGCAATCGCCGCACGGCCGCACGATGCAATTGATCAAAGTAACGAGGTCGGTGAGAGGTCAGGCGTCGATATGATACTTAGCTTATTAATAGAATCACATTGTATACTGGTGACCCGTCCGCTTCGCAGGCCATTACAGTGTCTGTATGTGCAATTCTCTTCATAAATTATTATATTTAGTTTGTCTATATGTCGTGACGTATTTACGTTTAATCGAGTTTCAGATGGCAACAATTCTAAAGAAGTTTCACAAGACCCCCCCCCTTTTTTTTTATGTCATAGCTGGCAAACGAGCAGGAGGCTCACCTGATGGAAAGTGACTACCACCGCCCATGGACATCTGCAACACCGGGGGGTTTGCAGGTGCGTTGCCGGCCTTTAAGGAAAGAGTACGCTCTTTTCTTGAAGGTTCCCAAGTCGTATCGGTTCGGAAAAACCGCCGGCGAAAGCTGGTTCCACAGAGTGGTTGTGCGAGGCAGAAAATGTTGTGAAAAGAATTTAAAAAACTACTAGCTTTTAACGATTAGCAGACGGTTACGCGTCGGTTACCTAGTCTTATACCGATACTCAGCGACGTAGTCGGGACGGGCAGCTAGTACTTATATTGAAGATTTATGGCGCGGCGCCTTTGCCGATTTTATTTATTTTTATTTATTGTGATGAGAGCTGTGGGTCGACGTATCGACATCGTCGTAGAGATATCGCACTTCATTGACCCCGGGTTAGGGTCACGTGCATTTTCCAGGACTCGCTGATATACAGTAAACAGAGATGGCCCAGTGGTTGATCGCGTGTACTTTAGACTTATTCCAGACTCCGAGCTGTTACTGAGAATCTTTCAATAGATTACTCTTTCCTGACCCGACTTGAAAAAATATAAGTATCATTGTACATGGAAAATGGTTAAAAATATATATATATATATATATCCCGCTGAGTTTCTTTCGCCGGTTCTTCTCAGGTCCGAGGTGCTAAATTCCTAACCGGTGGTAGATTTTTGACAATCAATAAGCAAGTGTAAACACTTCTATATTGAATAAAGATTTTTGACTTTGACTTTGACTTTGGGTTTGAACCCGGAACTTTGAGATCTGTATAGACTTATATCAAGCCGGCTACGTTTAGTAACAAACAAAGTAAAGCCACTGCATTTCCATATGCATATCAGAGCTCATAATTTATGTCGTGTTCGGCGAAGCGAAGAAAACATCCTAAATGAGCAGGACGGAGCCGCCTGACGGTGCAGCGTGGCGGAATTAGATCCAAACCTTCTCAGAGAGGAGGCTTTAGACCAGCAGTGGGGCATTTACTTAAGTCATTTTTGATATAAGATGAAATTTGGGATGAAAGTTTATATGGAAATTATTTTTTATTGAATGTTGCGATTCGATGTTTAGGCTTGCTTGTAAGTCAAAGATGATTGTCAAACAATATTAAAAATACATCACCTGAGAGGATTAAAATGCGGATGAAAGTTTTCAATTTGTATTTTTGATATCGACAGATGACACATGACGCTTCTGGTTATGTCACTGTTCTCAGTACACGGAATGACATCATAATAGCGTCACCGCGGAACAATCTTGGTATTGTATTCAATAAAATAATATTTTTCCTGTATATTATTAACCACGACTGATGCTGTTTGCACGAATCGTAAACACAGCTATGAATACATACTATTCGGTGGAATAACTCGTACATCTGTTTGGCTGTTAATTTACTTTAAAAAAAAGTAAATTGTCGTAGTAGTTCAAACTAGTTCGGTTCAGACAGAGACAGAGTTACTTTTGTATTTGTTATATTAGTATAGATAAATCTTAAGCATATAAAAACTTTTTTTATAAATGTACTACTGTTGTGGTTTTCAATCAATCAAAATATACTTTGATCGAGTAGAATTACACTAAACGTAAAGCTACCACCGGTCCGGAACTCAGTAGTTAGTCTTTTCGAACATTTGAAATACATTATGTTAGTTGAGCACAATTATATATAACATATCGCGCCTTCCGTCAACAAGTATTAACTCCACGCGTTTATATCATCTATATTATTTTGTGTTGAACAATATGCTTTTTTTATTAATGTATTTTTTACAAACGATTTGAATTTATGAATCGGCAAAGTTAAAAATATCTGCGGAACTTTATTATAAAAACCTTGCCCAAACAGGGATTTTGTGAGTCGGAAATTTGGGGTTATGTTTATATGTAATTTCAATATCATTACAAGTGAATTATATTCTTTAATGTGTATATAAATTATCTTTAAACAGAAACATTACACGAACTTGTCGATTGACAAGATAATAATCCACCGTCGGTGCGAAAACAAACACCTCAGACCTGAGAAGAACTGGCGAAAGTTACTCGCCAGTTCATTAGTATTTTATAATTCTTAGCTTGTTTCATCTTATAACTTTGAATTAAAGTATGAGTGCGTTAAGGTAGAGCGACTTCTTCCGGCGCGGGAGCTCATGGCGCTCAAAAGAAAAAGTCAACCTTTGTTGTTATTGTACTGTGTTGGTTATTGATGAAATAAACATTATTATTTTTTTTTATTTATTCTTACTCATGCATAATAGATTTTTAAATATAAAATACAAAATATATAAAATATATTTAAAAATATAAAATACAGAGGCCAACCAGTAGCGGGAACAAGGTCCAAGCCACCGGTGGTCAGGGCCCCAGAGAGAGGAACTTCCTCACAATACGCGCCGTGCCGAGGAGTACTGCCTTCTGCATCAGGCCCTTGACCCAGCTGCCTAACGAGAGCCTCTTGAGGTGTTGGTCGAGGCTCTTGGCCATTAGGCCATTCGCTGAAACGACTATCGGCACAATAATTGCTGTATCCACATCCCACATGTCGACAACCTCGTGAGCTAAGTCAAGATATTTTATTTGCTTATCCTTCTCAGCCTTCACGAGATTCTCGTCATGAGGGATGGTGACGTCAACAATTATCGTGCGGCGCTCTGACCGATCTATCACCACTATATCAGGCTTGTTGGCGACAACAGTCCTGTCAGTGATTATAGATCGGTCCCAGTACAGTGTGATACAACCATTCTCGAGAACTGGGTCGGGCACATACCTGTAGTAGGGTACCTCTGATACCACAAGACCGTATCGAAGTGCAAGTTGTTGATGGATAATCTTGGCCACTTGATTATGTCTGTGCAAATATTATTATTATTATTATCTGACCCTAAATGAATGTACACACATGGCCGCCCCAGTCGTGCGCTTATTCACAATATCAACATCCTGCAGTGACACAACGGATAATTCTAATTATGCACACACTAATAATCATTGAGATGACACATTCGATAGGGACCGTTTCGACACGAGAGCCACACCGACGAACGGCAGCGCACGACGACGCACGACGACGCACGATGACGCACGATGACACACGAAAACAAAACAAATTCTGTCCTAAGCGAGCCGTGATGGCTCAGTGATGACGAGACGTGAATCTTAACCGATGATTCTGAGTTCGAATCGGAGGCAAGAAATGAATTCATGTGCTCAGTTCGTATTTACAATTAATCTTGTATTCGGCGTTTAATCACGGCTGATGTTGTCTGATGATCAGCTAACTACGCAGCAAATATTATAGTCAGAAGTGTGTGCGCACACAGGTGAACTGTCTATTACGTCACTCTCGCAATCCAATTCCAGACTCCGAGCTGTTACTGAGAATTTTTCAGTAGATCACTCTTTCCTGTCCCGACTTGGGCTTTGAACCCAGAACTTTGGGATCTGTATAGCCTTATATCAAGCCGGCTACGTTTAGTAAGATATATAAATAAATTGGTAATAAATTTAAGAATTCGTGCTGCTACGGAGAATACCTCGAATAAAATAATTATTTATCAAACTGACCTGGGTTTCGAACCAAGGACCTCTGAGTCTGCGCCCTTATTAGCTAGCGAGTGTTATAAAAGGTTGATCTAAGGACGAAAGCCTTAAAAATCTTTACAGATATGTCAAGAGATCATCGATGTACATTTTTGAAGGAGAAAAAGTCAGTTCAACATACCTTTTGCAAGAAGGAATTGATCCATTTCGTGAAGGTCTTCTTCTGTATGTGCAACCTCTCCTCCTGGAGCGCCTTGATGCGGCCCTGCTCGAACTTGAGGGCGTCCTCGCGTTGCGTCATGTTGGTACGCTGCTGTACTGCCGTCGCGTACCCGCCGGGCTCATACTGTGACCCTGAACACATAACAGGGAGTTAAGAACGCGCCTTACTGTCGTTGGTACTTGTGGTATACTTGAAGTTGAAGTTGTTAGACAACAGTTCGGCTAAAGAGTCCTTTGAAGTTTTGTTTAAATACTATTATACGAGCATTTCCCATCTAAGATTAGCGAAGCCAGCTCTAGTCGGTACAGTTAGTAGGCCAAGATTGAACGAACGAAGTGCACGTCATGGTAACCATTTGAGAATAAATAGGGATGTCTATGACGATGGACAACATGGGAAATGTTTATATGTCGTATTATTTAAACATTATAATATGCAATATATATTTACATATTTTATAATACGAATAATATATACACCACAGAGCTAGTGACGTTTAGTACAGATCTATTCAAACACGAAGGCACAACACTCCACGATAAATTAATTATATTTTAATTTTAAAATAATTAAATATTTACGATGTTGCATTTTTTTTGCTCGTCTGTATTCTTGGTCGTCTCACGCACACTGAGACATCTCGACCACGAGCGGCTTCTATGCGCTTCTATTTGTTAACGTGGAGGGGCACGTCTTTCTGTGTAAATAGGTTTTTTTTTTATGATATCGGGCGCACGAGCAAATGGGCCACCTGATGGTAAGTGGTCACTATCGCCCACAGACAACGGCGATGTATAAAACATTAACCATTCCATACATCGCCAGTGCGCCACCAAGATAACTAAGATGTTATGTCCCTTGTGCCTGTAGTTACCACGAAAGAAGGGCTAGGTCTATAGTTCAGTATTTACCATATCTCCTCGCCGGCTGGTACTCCTGGTAGGAGTGGATACTGACGTTACTCAACTGTCTCTGCATCGCGTCATTAGCGCTTCACACTTAACACTTTCCACTTTTAATATTAACAAGCTCGACTATCGAAACGTGACTAAAACAAAATACATACGTTTGAAACTATGAAGTTTAATCAATAATATTATGTGAATTACAATTGGTTATTTCGTTTACAAACAATTTATTTCAATGCTTTGTTTGTGCATTTATGACGTACAATGTTAACGCGCTTACGAGACAACACGGATCAGCCGTCTGCGACTGACACGCTGTGACGTCACGTGCGCTTCGTATTCATTGTAAAGCAAAGTCCTGGAATGTTTGTGAGTCTGTCTGTCAGAATGCAATGAGCTCAAAGGCTACTGAACGCAATTTCAAACGGTCACCACCAATGGTTCATTGCTGTAATTCAATTTTGACACGAAGCAAGAGATGAAAATGAACATAAAATTCTGGCAGTTACTCGAATTCGAATCAGTGTACCGCGGTTATGACTCACATCATCGCCACGGCCTCTCAGTAACAAGAAACTCGAATGTAACCGCAGGACGCGAGCGTGAAATTTCAGAATGTTATGTGTGTCGTTGACTATAATAATTGTCAAATTTATAGGATATGTATCAGAATGGCGTATCTCTGTAACCCGATTGTTAACATTTCACTAGTGAGATACGAAATTATTACTTCATGTTTCGTTTTAGTGCAGACAAAACTGATAATAACCTTATAAAGGTTCATTAATAAAATAAAACTTTAAAACGCCCAAATTGTATTAAAGTAAAATATAAAAAAGGCACGGGCAGCTGTGAGACCGTGGATGTTGTAAACATAAAAATAAACCTTATAAAAGTATGGATATCAGACTTAAAATCTTTAACAATTTTATATTATATGTAGAGTCTGCGTTCCGAACCGGTGCGGTGGTAGCTTTACTAATAGTTCTGTAAAATGACGATTCAAAAGTGCTTGTAAAAGCCTGCTTGAATAAAGTATATTTTGATTTTTTTATTGTTTTACGACGATGCCAGTAAAACTCTCTCGTAGTTTACGGTTTATGATTGAATTGACAAAAACTTGTATCATCCGTAAAGGCATTATTACTTGGCACGTGTCTGGCGTATTTTACCGTAAACTTTATAACAGGCTACGTGATAACGTTGCGCTCCGCCGTTCGGGCCGCAGTCTCCCGACACCCGCATCACACGTACGAGATGAAATAATCCGGTATTCCATCGAGTTGGGTAGTCTGACCCTCCAAAATTTATTATAACTAAATTGACGCAAAATTACTTGCATTAGTTTAGGGTGCTTTCGTTTTCGGGGCAGTGATCACCAGCATTATTATCTATACATATAAAATTGGAGTGTCCGTTTGTAATATTAAAATAGCCGATTTTTACTGAATGCTTGTGCACGGTACATATACCAAAATAACATTTTTTACAATTTTTATCTCTCTGTCTGTTTGTTCCGGCTAATCTCTGGAACGCCTGGACCGATTTTGACGGGACTTTCACTGGCAGATAGCCGATGTAATAAGGAGTAACTTAGGCAACAACAATAACTTTATTAAATTCAAACGCGCACCAAGTCGCGGGCACAGCTAGTATTATATGGTCACCCGCGAGAAGCTGGACCGGATGGGTTTAATTTACTGCCATTATAGATGTTGCAGTGCGTCGGTCACGGAACCCATATCCGAGTTCCGTCCGTCTCACGCGCGCACGAGTCGGCGCGTGGCTCTAATTACCCGAGTGCCTATAACGAGCGCGCGCTCGCTTTTGTATACGTCTGTCTGTTGAACTCTAGCACCGTTACGGCATATGGAACGTATTCATTAAATATTAGCTCCTGAAGCGCCACACAGCGCTTTAGTCGCGATAAATTAAATATGGGACCTGTTTATTATCCTTTGTCTATATTAGTTCTCTGTATAAAGAACCAAACTGCAGCTAAATTAGAATATTTTTATTTAGGTGGCTCGTGCACGCAATCCGCGAGTTCCAGGTTTCAAACAAACCGAAATATTCTTTATTCAAGTAGGTTCAAGCTAACCAGGTGAAAACACTTTTGAGTGTAGAATTAAATGCAAAGCCACCACTGGTTCGGAAAGTAGGTTCTACTGAGTGGAACCGGCAAGAAAACCCGGTAGTTACTCTTTTCAATTTACACCACTGTATCCTGCCTGGAAAACAAAGTCCAAGTTTTTTATCTTTAATATAATTATATTATATTTTAATATTACTTGGTGGTAGGGCTTTGTGCAAGCCCGCCTGGGTAGGTACCACCCACTCATCAGATATTCTACCGCCAAATAACAGAACTCTGTAATGTTGTGTTCCAGTTAGAAGGGTGAGTGAGCCAGTGTAATCACAGGCACAAGGGACATAACATCTTAGTTCCCAATGTTGGTGGCGCATAGGTGATGTTAGGAATGGTTAATATTTCTTACAGCGCCTTTGCCTTTGGTGGGTGGTGACCACTTACCATCAGGTGGCCCATATGCTCGTCCGCCAATCAATGCATTAAATAAAAAAAAAAAAAAAATGGATTGAGGAATATCCCTTATTTATGAATGTTTTTTTTTGACATGTGCTTTAATTAAGTTAAAAATAAATATTTCAATTGAGACTACGATTAATTCTGAGCAGTTAACGTATTCAGAATTGATGGTAGCAAAAATCAGAATAGAAAGTGTTTAATTTATAGCAGTCAGTGGAATTAAACACAATATGATAAGTTATAGAATCTAGAGTTAGAACAAAAACCGTTCGTAGCGCATAGTTTAGCAGAGCTGTTAGAAAATCACGTGAAAAGTTAATCTAATTTTTGCTTACGTTGTTTGCTTATCTCATTCCTTCTGTCATTGCAATAATCTATCTTTTGAAATAAACAAGCTTGTGCGGGGTAGACTTATTTAGATTCAAAGAGTTTGATTCTAAATAAGTTTGAAAGTTCTGATGAAGGCGTTACTGTGGTACATATTATTAACGTATTCAGAATTGATGGTAGCTGTCGAGAATCTGCAAGAACTTCAATGATTGCTGTTTTTCTCAAATGTAATACGAAAACAACAGTAATGACAAATAGAGAATACTAACGGTGTCCGTGTATCACCGTAATTCACACACACACACACACACACACACACACACACACACACACACACACACACACACACACACACACACACACACACACACACATACACGTGTTTTTATACACAAACTCACACCACCTTACTGTGATTTCATTTCATATGATCATGAACATTTCCTCGGCTGTTTATCTAGCGACTATATTGAACTGTGGCTCTGTAAATTACACATCAGACAGACGAGTTGACGGTAGAGCTTTTTGCAAGCCCGCCTGGGTGGATACCGCCCGCTAACAACAATACTTAGAATTGTTGTGTTCCGGTTTGAAGGGTACGTGAGCCAGTGTAACTACAGGCAAGACGGGGAACAGGCAAGTTCTCATGGTCGGTGACGTATTGGCGATGGATACAGCTTTGGTGACCACTTATCCTCAGATGGCCCATGACCCCCTACCTTTCTATTTATTATAAAAAGGACACGTGATACGTAATTCGACGACTCGTGTATTGACTACGCAACCCTAACATTTATAATTAGCTTCAACAGACAAAAGGTAAACAAACCCGACGCAGAACCACATGCCGTGACTGATATATTTACGTTACAGATCACTCACGAAGGCGCGCCCCTCCACGTCAAATAATTAACGTGCATTCATATTACCTAACCTAACTAGCTGAAGCTGCGGCTTTACCCGCGCGAAATTTTATTTCCATATCGTCTTTTTATTCTTATAGCCCATTTTACCCCTAAAAAAAGGAATCCTATTTCTCTCCCTGGGACTCAAACTCCATACCAAATGTCAACTAAATTGGCTCAGCGGTTTATGTGTCAAAAGGCAACAGACAGATTAGTATAATTAGTACAGATTCTATGTTTTTCTTGTGTCTACGCTCTGGTTATTTCTTTATGATATTGAATATACGTAAATACGTAAACAATCTCAAATTACAAAAAAACTCCCGCTGAATTTCCTTCGCCTGTTCGTCTAAGTCCGAACTACTTTACCGAACCTGTGGTAGTGTTTAATTTGACAAACAATAAATAATTGTAGTGCTGCTTGATTTCGCACACAACATTGGGTATGGGTGAGCACAGCAGCACGCACTCATACACAATAAAACATATATACAATTTAACATGGAGGGAGGAGCTTCATGACATAAAATATCTACCAGTTTTTGTCTTTTACGCGGTACGCTTATTGTACACGCAAGATACACAGACACCAGCCGCCATGACCATCGACTTGACACGTGACGAAACCAATGACGGGAGAACCGGACAACCACTTAACTTCTCTCCGTGTCCTCTACGTTCTCTCAAGGTCGAACGAGCTCCAAACACCGAGGAGAGATTAGACTTGCCCAGCGAGGACGTTTGCGTATAACTTTCGTACTCTACCTAAATATTTTTACTTTATACGCTGACGTACGTCACTGACCGAGGCGTTCGCCTGCCCCGCACGCGTCTGCACGTCACAATGTTACAGTTCTCAGCACTCTCTCTGACATTACATTCGCTTTCCCGGCGCCGCGTGTATTCCACATTAAAAGCCTTTCTTGAGCCATCGTTTAATGAAAATAATTAATTACTTTATAATCTATTTTCAGACTTGATTGGTCACCAACAATTGTAGCGCAGCTGGTTAAAGTACGGGGCATTTTTATAATCAAAATTGTGAATTTGGCCGAAGAAATTTACTTGGAGGTATTGAGGTAGGTTGCCGTTACGAGCCGAGATGGCCCAGTGGTTAGAACACGTGCATCTTAACCGATGATTTCGGGTTCAAAGCCAGACAGGCACCACTGAATTTTCATGTGCTTAATTTGTGTTTCTAATTCATCTCGTGCTCGGCGGTGAAGGAAAACATCGTGAGGAAACCTGCATGTGTCTAATTTCTGCCACATGTGAATTCCACCAACCCGCATTGGAGCAGCGTGGTGGAATATGCTCCAAACCCTCAAAGGGAGAGGAGGCCTCAGCCCAGCAGTGGGAAATTTAAAGGCTGCTAATGTATGTTAATGTAATTAAACTGTAGTCCTCGCTAAGTCTCACCTAAATAAAACGATTAGAATAACATGTACCTCGACGTGTTAGTTAAAGAGGTCGGTCAAGGTGCGTTCTCTTATCTCTGATAACAACTGATAACACTTCCGTACGCAGTAACGTACCTTATGCATTTGTAATAAGGACTGTTATTGCGTGTTAAGATAATTGAATATGATTGCGAAATATATCATGCGAAGTGAATTCAATTTGATACCGAGTGTAAGAAAACTCCTGTCCATATTTTAAATTTGTTTGCTCATATATTAAAAAGCCACACGGACATTTAATTTTCCTTTGCGATTGGTTAGAAAACACACGCCATTTTTATTTGTCGCCAATCTTCCTATTATCATTATTATTATTATTTTCGAATGGACAGCTGCTGTTGGCCAGAGTGGCCTCTACATCGTCACCGGGCGGGTGGGCGAGTCGTGGAAGACTCTGCCGGATGTTGGGAGCCTACTGAAGGGCTCAGAGTACGCGCGTCCTAAGGGCGCATCCTGTGAGGCCGGCCGGAGGACGTTGTGTGGTCAGAGACCCGTCATACGTCATATAATAATAAACGAGGGACCTCAACCCCGCCAGCCGGGTCGGTGTGTGTTTAAAGTGTGTCCTGTCGAGTCAGCGTTCGCCGATGTGATAGCATCGACGGGGCGCTTAGAACTTCCCTAGGACGCCTATGTATCGAACTAGAGTGCCACTACTTACTGGTATTAAGTATTACGAGATTTAAGTAATTCGACGCTTTATTGAAATATCTAATACATATTTCTTTCAATCGTGAGCCAAGATGGCCCAGTGGTTAGAACGCGTGCATCTTAACCGATGATTTCGGGTTCAAACCCAGGCAGGCACGACTTAATTTTTATGTGCTTAATTTGTGTTTATAATTCATCTCGTGCTCGGCGGTGAACGAAAACATCGTGAGGAAACCTGCATGTGTCTAATTTCAACGAAATTCTGCCACATGTGTATTCCGCCAACCCGCATTGGAGCAGCGTGGTGGAATATGCTCAAACCTTCTCCTCAAAGGGAGAGGAGGCCTTTAAGCCCATCAGTGGGAAATTTACAGGCTGCTAATGCTAAAAAAAAATCTTTCAATCATTACTGACATTAAAATCGTGGAAAAGAGTACCTACTTGACTGTGTCTGTTTGGATGTTGTTGTCTCTACGACGTCGTTGAGATTATACACTTGCAGCGTTTGCGGTTGAGAAGCACTTAATTAGTATATCGCAAACGCATAAATAGTTAAGTCGTAATCTACAAGATTCTAGACCTAATTTTCTTTAAATGGCTGATAAATGTGTTTAGTGTGATAAGGTCGTTTCACACGATTTAGCGTTCAAATTGTATCTGTAATAATAATAAATAGCTTAACTTTAATTACTAGGTAAAGCTGCTTTTTTTCCCGATAATGTTATATATTAAAACCTTCTCCGGAACGCGCCGCATTTTCTGGTGCAAGTTTTATGTATGTTCGTTTAGTAGATTTTTTGGCAAGGCATCATAAAAAATACGTCTTTTCAATTATTAGTTTAGGTAATCAACAAAAGTTGACCAACGTAAATGTGTGCCAAAGGTCAAAGGACATTCCTGCAGTGGCGTGTTGAGAAAGCCGGAAGAACTAGCATTAATCGATTTTCCGTTAAGACATTATCAGCAGCCTGGAGTCTGGGAGCTGGTGGTTACACTCTCAGGTGAAAAGGACGTAAAGCCTTCAATCAAAGTAAAGTTGATTAGTACATGATCACATAGACACTAAGCCAGGACTGCACGTAAGAGTTAGTCGTAAGAGTAACTCAATCTGATGAATGCTTTATATCAAAGATTATTTGTATTGGCAGCGGTCCAGTGTGATAACCCCTTAAGAATGGTACGGAAACCGGTTCAGACCGGATTCCAGAGGCAGTTATCCTTACGAAAATGTTGAATAATAGCGAATTTTGATGCATCGAATCGATGGCAATTATTTGTTGTAAAGGTATATATTTTTTGTTGGAAAATTAATTTAAATTAATGTGAGATTCTTAAATTTCTAGAACATTTTACGGTTTAGATCCCGGGACGTCTCGTGTCCCGCGGTCTGGGATTTCTTCCAGATTTAATGGTCTGGTGTCCCGAGCCTTCGCATCGAGACTCAAGACTTAGTCTAAATTTTATCGTATTTATGTTATTTCTAATTTATTTACTAACAATTATTGACGTTTACTGGATTATATATACGAATACGCGAATCTGCGTCCTTTGTTTTGGGTCATAGACCATACATAGTACATAGTAAATGTTCCAATTATTTATACAAAACTAAAGCTCGATATTTAGCCATGTTGCTTCAATATACCATGACAAATTTGAGGTTAAAAGGTTTCGAATAACGGACAATTGATTCATTCATACAAGATTGACCTTTGAACGGGAGTAGCATCAATAAAAACTCAGCACAGTGATATAAATGTGTTGATTATATCATCGTGGGCCTTGGGTTCGAACTTTGCATACATTTATTTTGGCTCTTAATTAAATTGTCGTTTTATAATAATAATAATAATCTTTTACGTCTGTGCCTTTTGAGTTACCGTGTGTAAGGCCACCGCTATCGATCTAAACAAGTCACGTAATATCGATACTAAGTAACTTGTAACCACGTGTCGGAAGTCAAAAAAAAACAACGCAATCACCCGCGTCCGCCGCGTCTTAACAATACCGCGGCCTGTGTCCAACCTGTCTCAAGGTCACGCGGATTTGAATTCAAATTTCGAACGCGTTCGATAACCGCCTTCCCGGCGGAGAAACATGGCGGATTATTAACGCACCAATAACAATTCGTTAACTACTCTCTGTCAAGGTCAATTTGTAATGTCAAACAGACGCTTCTTAGAATAATATCACTTTTGGAATTAATTATTCCTGTTTTAGACAATCTATTATGTTCATATGAAAAAGTTTCCATATGAACTTATGTATTGCACGCCAATACATAAACTGTAAAGCACAGAATACCATTTTTTTTAATATACAGTTACAAATGTTACTAAATAAAAATTGACCGAATAAATTCAAATATCGCACCCATGTGACCTAGATTTATCTAGTTATATATCAACTATGTTTTAGACATCAATCTTCTCTAGGATTCATTCCCTCCAATTCAATAATAGTTGATAAGATTACTTGTTTTAAACAGAACATAATACTATACATAATTTTATAAGACATTGATGTTTGAACAAATAATTAAAATATGAAAAAACTAATTATAACGCGACATCTTCCGGACAATTAAAATGGTTGGGCATGTAGACAATATTAAAGCTATTTGTTAACATAGCGACAGTCTTACGGAAACTATACACAATAAAGAAACTAAATATCTCCAAAAATTTACCTTTACAATAAACTAAAAAGATGCGACTACTAAGCTGCACGAGAATTAACGTGTAAACAAGTCCTACGATGACGTCATCTGACGTTCGAAGTCCTACACCTTTCTCGTCAGACGCTCGAAGTGTCAGCTAATAGAGTATCGAGTACAGAGCGCATGAAAAAATATCTTAAAATACGTAGTCGCTATACCAGATTAAATACCAAAAACCTCCTCAAACGCAGCCCTAGCCCAGCAGTCACGCGACAGCACATCTATAAACACAGGACATACAGGCTGGTACTGTAAACCACCTCATGGAAATTGCCACTCTTAGGAATATCGACCATTTCTTTATTTTTTAGTCGACAACATATCTCTGCAAAATTCGAGATATTTCGATATTATATACTCAAAATTCATGGCAATACATACATCGGCATGTTTGACGTTTAAACTTTATGGGTGTATTCAGAAAATGTGTTCCAAATAATAATTTCGGACTGGAATACGGTAGACTCGATGGAAACATATCCACAACAAAGATCAACGTTTATGAAAAAGTTATATGTTATATGAAAAGTAATAAAACATTTGTTTTTTTTTTTTAATCTAGTCGTTTATAATATTATACTTGATCGTTATTTGCATTTGTAAAGTTCGCCTAAATTAAGGAGGCTTTAGAAATCAACAATGATCACAGCTGCGCGGCGCGCGGGTCAGTGACGCAACGCGTTTGTTTATCTTTAAAACGACATTCGCAGGTGTCGTGTTACAGTTTCGTCGACAAATCAACTGTTTCCATTAATTCTGAATAAATAAAAATATGAATTTAAGCAACACTCAAACCACTGACTGAATAATTCTTTTGATATTTGTGTTGGGTTTGATAAGTTTTGTTCGTGATTCTTATCTAACAGGCTCCTGCTATCTATCGATATTAATAAGAAGATCCTTTTTTTTATTGAACGCGTATCTCGTAATTTCTACTATTATTAAATTGATAACGAAAGGTTTTTGGCAAAAAATTATCATCAATACAAATACTAATAGGACAAATTTGTTTGTTTGTATCAGGTAGAACTAATGACAGATTGGAAGACATTTTGTTTATTAATAAATTCCACCTGAACGAAGCCGGGGCGGGTCGCTGTTCAGTACAATTCGTATTCGGGTCCGCTAGTTTAATTATACGTATCCGCCCGCCATCATTTATGTTTTTCGAATGTCAAATCTTACGGCTACCTACACCACTTTTACAAAATAAAGATTTACAATTTTATTTTCTTAGTTTTCGGGTAGTTACTGGCGGTATCTTTTTGCGAACTAATAAGCTTAACCTGAAAATATATAACGTATAAAAGTCTCACTGAATAAAGTATATTTCTAATTTCGATGCTCTCAAATATTTGTAGCGCTAACTATCCCGGCTTTGCACTGGGACAACGAGGGTTAGCATGAAACGTTTTTGTCCTCATCCAAAAAACTCACCAAAGTTCCAGCACAGTTGGATGAAAGTGAAAGGTTTAGGAACGCTTAGCGGACAAACATATTAGCATTAATTTGTATTTATATACATATAAAGACTTTTTTTACATTAACAGCCTGTAAATTTCCCACTGCTGGGCTAAGGCCTCCTTGTCCCTTTGAGGAGAAGGTTTGGAGCATATTCCACCACGCTGCTCCAATGCGGGTTGGTGGATACACATGTGGCAGAATTTCGTTGAAATTAGACACATGCAAGTTTCCTCACGATGTTTTCCTTCACCGCCGAACGAGATGAATTATAAACACAAATTAAGCACATGAAAATTCAATGGTGCTTGCCTGGGTTTGAACCTGAAATCATCGGTTAAGATGCACGCGTTCTAACCACTCGGCCATCTTGGCTCACTTATTTCTTAATATATATCGAAATTAATTATCGATGTTTGAAACCTGTAAAGTGTTAAATTCCTTACTCGAATCATGTCTTTAATAAACTCATTCGTTACTTTTACGACCATTGGTCAATACTTCAAGTGAAGTCGAGTCAGCTCAAGGTCAAAATTGTTTATTTACCTTTTCTCCGGCGACGAGGTGTCTACGTCATTGAGGCACTTTAGGTATAGCTTTGCTATGGTTACATCTGTACTAATATTGACGAGATTGACTGGATTGCGGGTTCCAACCTAGGCAAGCACCGCTGAATTTGCACGTGCTTAATGTGTCCCTTCACCTCGAGCGCGGTGAAGGAAAACACCGTGAAGAAACTTACACGTGACTAATTTCAAACAAAGTCCGCCACATGTGTATTCACCAACCCGCATTGGACCAGAGTGTGGTGGAGTAGGCTCCCAATCTTCTCATCAAAAGCGAGAGGAGGCTTTAGCCCAGTAATAAGACATTTACTTTGTACTAATATTATAAAGAGATAAAAGGCGTTTGTTTGTATGTAAGGGTTTGTTTATTTGTCCTGAGTGCTATAGGGTATAAATTATAGTTATATTATATCACTTTATTTATGAATTCAAAAATCCCGTCCATGCGCAGCCGCGGGCGGGTCGCTAGTGCAATAATAAACAGAGCTAACCTTAGCAATATTGACGGAAGAAAAACAATTCTTTCCCACTTCATAACTTTGTCTTTACAATGTTGGAAGACTAACTATTGAGTTTCTTGACGGTTCAAAAGTGCTTGTAAAAGCCTACTTGAACAAAGAACTTTCGGTGAGTTTCATGGCGACATTTGAAATAGTTGTCAATATTTCAATAACCGATAACGTCACTAGTTTTCAAGGTCACGCGGAATAGAAGATTACTTTCTAAGTTGACTTCTACATACATACTACAGCGTTATTGCCTTTTAGACGCGTCGGAATGTATGTACGAATACATATAAACAAATAAGTTATATTCATGTATGTCTGTGTCAGCCAGATAACGGCTGTTGTTCCGAAAGGGCCAATTTGTACACGGACAGACGGTAGTCACTCTAAATCCGTTGTAATTAATATAATTTTTGTATTTTATATATTACAATTAATTTTTTGTACAATTTATTGTATTATAATATTTGTTCTTCTGTACCTTACGTTAGTTCGGCCAGATTGGGATAGGTTTAAGTATTATTTTTTTAAAACTACCAATAGTAATGCTAGAAATAAAACTATTTTCAAGATCATAAGTCATATACTTTGTTTTTCTTCCGTTGATATTTTTATCTTTAAGATTTTTTATTATTCCAAATAAAGACCGCGGAACAGAGCTAAGCAAACAATAAAGTTTCAAAGTATTGAGGTAGAAGAGTTTTTGGTAAAGCTGACGCATAAGCGTGATTCTCCAACCACTGAACTATCACGGTCACCGAGATATCGGCTCGTACGCAATCTACACACGCGCGCAGTCGTGACCAGCATCGCTTGAAACTTTCACAATGAAAATAGAAATTCTCTATTTAATACCAATTTCTTATTTATAGCTGCTTAAGTTGTTCAGCACTTCGTTACACTTGGTGCACCGTATTGTATGCAATTGTTCCTTGTAATGGCCACCCAGAACATGAATTTTAATAGAAGGTTGCGGCTTCAAACCCTAGCAAGCAGTTTTCTTGGTGTTTTGGCTTTGAGCTAGCCCACCTAGTTTGGTACCCCCTAGGTATATATTCCACCACAAACAGCAATATTTAATATTGTTGTGTTTAAGTTTTAAGGGCGACTTTAACTACAGGCACAAGGGACATAACATCTAGTTCCCAGAGTCGTTTAAAATTAATTATTAATGAAATTGTTGGGATCGTTATTTCTCTTATTTGAAGGGTCATGGTAGTATTTTAC
Source organism: Vanessa tameamea (assembly GCF_037043105.1). Lineage (NCBI taxonomy): Eukaryota > Metazoa > Arthropoda > Insecta > Lepidoptera > Nymphalidae > Vanessa > Vanessa tameamea. Next base: position 5,982,352 of record NC_087337.1, read on the forward strand.
TCGGTGGTAGGGCCTTGGGCAAGCCTATCTGGGTAGACCACACACTCATCAGATATTCTAAATATTATTTATTCAATTAGGCTCATAAAAGCACCCTTGAATGTTACGTTATCGTATTGAATTAAATGTAAAACTACCACCGGTTCGGCAAGTAGACTCCACCGAGAAGGACCGACAAGAAACTCAGTAGTTACTCTTTTCCACAATTTTAATTACAGAGTATGTCATTAAAGTACAATTACATTTTTATATCTCCAGCTTAGAAATAAATTAATACTCTCGCGTCGACATACTCCGATTTGAAGGGATGATTAACATTTAGGAATGTACAGTTCAATATCAGACTACGTAACTATTTAAAAATATTTTTAGATTTTCATTCAACCGTTATCTTCAACAATCGCCTATCGCTTAACGTAGACCGTCAGGCTTAGTAGCGGTAGACCATCAGTGCGAGTTCGGTTTCCGCTTAATAACTTACCGGTAATAAAATTTTATTTATGTCGTTTCACGTCGCGTTACACTTGTTAGATATAGATAAGATTATCAATCAGTTGTAATGATATACATATTGATAACACTTAACTTTATATAAATAACCCGTAACGAACAGTACGGAAGGCGACCGTTGTCAGATATACATTTTTTTTTTATAAAGAATATAATATTACTAATTACTTCTCTTTTTAAGCTTGTTAGGGGACGACGACAATAGCCCAGTGGATCAGAATCGATCCTGCGAATCTTGACATCGCTAGGCGGCCCGTAAACCATTGAGCTATTCACGCTTCGAACTACATAATAAATTCGAACATATTAACCATTCCTTGCGTAAGCACCACCACTTCATAACCACCACGACCACGACTAAGAATTATTAATGTTATAGTAGATTTGTTTACACTAAAATACCCACTTTAATGTAACTTCCAAAGATCCAATAACAACTGAAATTCAAAACACCATAACGAATCAACAAATAACGCAGATTATTAAGATCTCGACAAATGTTTTCAGGTGAATTCAAGGTCGAAGTTTGTTTAATTATTGTACTCTTGCCATTGGAATGAACTCGGTAATTAATATTATGGGTTTGAAAATTATTACTTAACGTGACAATGACACGGTAGGTTTGAAACTTGGATCACGCCGCAGGCTCAACAAAATAGATAAACCGTTAAAACCCACCATATTTCGATGATAGATTCTGATACTGAGTATTTAGGCTTTAAAATATACTCTATCGAAGTCGGGAAGCTCGTGAAGTATACACCCAATCAATTAGTACAGATAAGTTTTATCTCTATACACGTAAGGACGTCATTTGATTATCAAGTATCAAATATTTATATATCGCTGGTTTTTAGAGGGTAGTCTGGTATTTAGTTAGGAGGTTCATTCCTAGTAACGGTCATTTGTCAAAACACAACCACACGAATATAGACAGATGTATATAAATAGTATATACCTTATATATCTTCTTTTAAGTACTCTATATCTTATGAGATATAAAAATAATAGGTATTCGTTATGTAAATCAACACTGAAGCGATTTTACGAATCAATGAGTCATTTCGATGTTCCTCCTTACTCGACTGCCCGATAAAGGTGTGTAATGTATGTGATGCGTGTGTTTCCTTATTCTAACATAACTTTTAAATGCAAAACAGATGTGTTTGTACGGGATATCATTAGATTCGTCCTCGTCCTGAGTAACATTGGCTGAGAGTAAATAAATTAATTCAATCATTAATGGTATTAATTATCAAGACAAAAAATATTTTATCATCTTAAACTTTTGTCAAATTAATAATCTCCGATAAAACACTTGTTTCTCTGCGTGACGTCAACTTCATGTTTCAAACGTGTTATACGTTAACGTTTCTTATAATATAGTATATTAAAAATAATAAAATTAAAACCAGAGCGATAACAATCCATCCGATGTGTCAAAACACTCACACTTCACTTGGACACACACAAATTTACAACTTGTATTGTTAACTCGCGGCAGATGCGTACGCGACGGGGACTAGACGCGAACTGGCCGGTCGCCGGTGAATTTGAAATATGCCGTAAATGGCGCGATTCCGCCATTACGATTTTAGAATACCGCTGGTCACGTATTAAAACTGCATATGTTATTTATACATAACTACATAATATTATAAAAGTTGAATATTTCCTTAAGCTATATTAAAAGAATCTTCATAGTTTTGCCTTTTCTTGTTATGGAATAACGAATTAATAACGTACCATATAAACCGTTATAGACATGTTGACTCATGAAGGCACGCTCAATTAATGGTGTGAATTCGTTTTTTATTGTTATTTTCATTATATACGAGCCGAGATGGCCCAGTTGTTGGAACGCATCTTAACCGATGATTGCGGGTTCAAACGCCGGCATTCACCACTGAATTTTCATGCGCTTAATTTGTGTTTATAATTCATCTCGTGCTCAGCGGTGGAGGAAAACATCGTGAGGAAACCTGCATGCGTCTAATTGCAACGAAATTCTGCCCCATATATATCCACCAACCCGCATTGGAGAAGCGTGATGGAATATACTGCAAACCTTCTCCTCAAAGGGAGAGGACGACTTAGCCCAGCGGTGGGTAAATTTACATTCTATTACTGTGTATGCATTAGGATGAGTAAGTGATGCTCGTGCTTACAAAATGTCCTAGTGTGCGTGAGACGACAACAATAAAATTCAAATTACATTATATTTGTTAAAACTTTAATTTACTCGAATAACCACGCATTCACGAGTGTATAGATCAATGCAGATATAAAATTAAAAAAAATCTTAATATATGTACTATTAGCAGTTTAAAATTAGAACTTAATTAGCAATTTTTAATTACAAAATATGTATGTACATATATTATTTGTTCTACTTTTCAACAGGTGTTCATTGTGTAATTACGAAGAAGATTAAATTAAATTAAAGTTATTAGTGCGTTATGTATTATAAAATCTCCTGACTATTTTCGACAACAAGGGAAATATTGTCGGTTTCTCGTGTGTAACATTAGAAAAGCGGGCACTTTAGTTCTTTACTGTTTATCCGGAGTTTGATCGCAAGACTTCGGGCTAACCGACTATAGATATTAATCAAATGCATGTTGCTAACTGCAAAATAATATGACGTTAGTTCAGTCACAATCAAGGTAATACTCTCAAGTCTCAACACATGATAACAGGCACGTAGCTCGAGATAACTAGAGAAAATTTTGAGTTGCACCACACTGCTGAGCAGGTTGGCGAATAAACATTTAGCAGCCTTTTATATAAAAAAAATCAAAATCAAAATAAACTTTATTCAATTAGGCTTTTACCAGCACTTTTGAATCGTCATTTAACAAACTATTAAGTGAAGCTACCACTGGTTCGGGTGGAGAATCTACCGAGAAGAACCGGCAAGAAACTCACTACTTACTCATTTTCAACATTTAAAAATTCAAAGTCATGTTAGTTAAATACAATGATATATGTATATAATACATAATACTATATAATATGACACGTGCAACTTGCAAATGACCCTCGCGATGTTTTCCTTCCGCTGTCGAGCAGAAGATGAGTTTCAAACCTAAAAATTAAGCAATAAAATATGTAACAATGAGGTAATCAAATATGAGGAAAGATCTTTTTAACTTAGATGGGAGTGACGACTAATTTTCAAACTGGTGATCACTTTATACTCAATTTAATGATATAACGGGACGATTTAAAAGTGTCTACTTCTTTAACGAATATTTAATTTTAATTTTGATATTATTTAGAGCAGTGTTTTTCAAACTGTGGCTCCCTCGTTACTTCGTGGGTAAAAGAAAGAGGTAAGTGTCCGTAGGTCCTATAGTGCAACAATAAATACAATTTAACTCAGCATATTCCTGTTTATTTGAACTGTGGACTTTGAAAATCGTTACTTTTAAAAATGATCACAATTTTATCACCTCTTTAAATACATAATTTTAATCAAAAGGTAGAACTTTGGCCGTCAAATCTTCTCAATTACCAGTATAGATCTCAATAGAAAAACTGACAGGATTTGACGTCCTGCAAAGCTGTCACGTATTTAAGAAGTTTAAAAAGCATTTAATTAGTGTATAGATATAGATACGTACGTGTAACACACATTCAACAATATACATTCGGTTGGATAATGTTTAAATAATAGCACTAAATTATTCAGGATTTAACTATTAAGTTCGAATCATTTTCCTGTTTCTGCGCGTTACTATACACATCATATTATTATCCTTATATTAATTACAAATAATATTATATTTGAATTATTTTTTTTAATGTTATATTTGAGAGCAAAGAAGAGGCGGGTAACTGTTGTCAACTTATTGTCGGCGCCCATAAGCATTGGCTCTAAGAAATATTGACTATCTTTTACATCGTCAACATGCTACCAAACTTGGGAGATTAAATGCTATGTCTCTTAAGACTGTACAGGTACACAGACACAACAATACTAAGTACGGGTGACGGAATAAATAAATATGTCTTATTTCAAAGTAATAAAATTATTTGTACGTCTTCATGGCAACACTTTATTATTCAAATAATACGACCGATTTTACAAAAAACTTGTTTTTTAAAAACAACATTTAAATTTAAGTTTTGCTTAATCTCTGTGCTATATGCACAACTCTTTAAACTATAAAATATACAAGTATATAAAATACGAGTTAAACATTATATCTGTATAAAATATACATAAAAACTTGATATATTAAATAATAAACAGTTTGCAAAGCAAGCAGCTATGTGGCGACCAAACCTATGTTTCTGCCTTCTGCACAGTTGTTTAGAAAAAAACACAACATAGTTTCGAGTTTTATTATTTTCATATTGTACGGAACCGATACAAATATTTCGGGTCTGACACGAAATTGCTTGTAAAGACTCAAGCTGAAGGAATTCGTTGCCTGTAATCTGTTTACGTCCGGCGCCTGCGCGATAAATAGAGGGACACTTTTGGGTTCCGTTGTGATTACATCAAAACCATACTCTGAGTGAATGAGTTGAATGAATCTGCGATAACTAAGTTGTATTCAAATAAACTCGAGCGAATTCAAATACACATTTACTTACTGTATTATAAAAAGATCATCTACCCGTACATTGGAGAGTCGTTGGCGGGTTACGCTCTAATTAATTTGCAAGCGGACAGTGACCGCCATGATATTGATATTACTTTCATTGTTTATATTACGATTATATTATTATTTTTGTATGGCGGCTGTCGCAATTACAAAACTAACATTTTCAAGTTCAAGTAGAGGGGGATCTTTGAAGTTGGTCTGTTGTAGTGATTATCTTTGAAACTTGTTACCAACATAGATCCCTAACAGGCAAAACGCTTCCCACGACGCATCGCGGTGCACCGATGCATCGGTGCGAATTGACTGGATGCGGCTCATGACACTACAGTGTCAGTGGGTAGCTTGATAATATGACTAAGATTTGCAGCTATAGATGCATCATATATTCATATAATATTTAAGTACAGCTAAAGTGTAATTTAATTTCGATTTACGTCTATAAAAAAACATTAGTTTAGTTCTCGATCAAACTAAGGTTCTGACCGCGAGGACTCTCAATTCTCTCAACTCAAGTCAAATCAAGTCAAATTCTTTTGTAGAAGCATTACTTACTTACTTATTGTCTGTCAGATTAAACACTACCACCTGATATGTGATTAATACAGATTTATAATTTATAGTTTGCACACATTGAATTTACTAATAAATATTTCGTGTTTGTGCCTTGTAATCTATACTAATATAACAAAAGTAACTCTGTCTGTTACCTCTTCACGCTTAAACCTGCAAGCTGAACCGATTTAGATGAAATTTGGTATGGAGATAGTTTGAGTCTCAGGGACATACTACTTTTTTTTAATTCACCTCTCGAGGAGGTAAAATGGAGGTGAAGGTTTGTGTGCTATAGGTACAGTTTTATAAATTTCGCGTAGCTAATGCCGAGGGTTCAGCTAGTAATAATTAAATCGAACCTAGAATATTCAATTGTAAAAGTTAAAACTAGGTACAAAATTTGTTCCCACTACTTATCTTATAAGACGGAATTCGTCTCAAAACCCATGAAACAAATAAATAAAGAAAACTAATGATACGGAACCGTTTACCACGGAGCGCGACGTGTTTGTAACATAAAAAGATTTTGAAAAACACGGGACCATGTGCTCGCCGCTCGTTCACACGTGCGCGCCACCCGGCGTTACTCAGCTTTATATTTAAACTAGTTTTTACGACAGCTTCGTTCGCGTGGATATTTTACTTGGTGGTAGGGCTTTGTGCAAAGCACATAACATCATAGTTCCCAAGGTTGGTGGCGCATTGGTGATGTCAGGAATTGTTAATATTTCTTACTGCGCCATTGTCTATGGGCTGTGGTGACCACTTGTTGTACTTCCGAGAGGGAGACCAACAATCCCATGGTGGCGTTGGGTTTCTGGTTAATAAGTCCCTAGCTGACAACGTTGTGGAAATCTCCAATGTGTCGAACAGGGTAGCGCACCTCATTGTAAAGCTCACCGAGAGGTACAGTCTCAAGGTGGTGCAAGCGACCTCGACACACTCGGACGATGAAGTGGAGGAAATGTTCGATGACATATCGAGGGCCCACCACACCACCACGAAAACCCACTACAACGTTGTCATGGGGGACTTCAACGCTAAAGTGGGAGTACAGAATTGTAGCGAATCGGTAGTAGGACCCCATGGATTTGGAAACAGAAATCATAGGGGGCAAATGCTTGTCAACTTCCTCGAACTATAATAGAATATTTTTACTAATATTATAAAAAGGTAAAATTTGTTTGTTTGTATGTTCGGGCTCACTGGGTCACCGGTATAAAGCTACATTATTCCTATAGGATAGAAATTTCATTTATATCAACTTTATTAATAAAAAGCACCCCCGAAGACGGGGCGTTTTGCTAGTTATAAGATATAATATATACGATAAAACTTTCCTCGTCATTATATACATATATGTTACAAGAGATATATAAATATAATGATGAGGAAACTTTTATCGTGTTACTAATATTATTCATAGAAAATTAAAGAAGTACGTTGTCAAATATAAAAAAATTACGATCGGTGCTAACCTCCTTCTTTCCCAAGTCGGATAAAGCTTCTTCGATACGAGCCAACGAAGAACCTTAACACAGAATTTCCTCATTTCAAACGATATTAATAGAGGAGGAAGTGACGTCACTCCATCAAAATTCAAGACCTTTAAAATAACTGAGAGAATAATTTAATTACAAACATCACGACTTGTTTAGTTATTTAATAAACATTACAAAGTTTATTAAAAAAATATGAAATTGATACAAAAAATTTAATGCCTAACTAAACTTACTAAACCAATATACATAAAACTTATAACAGAAGATGCGACGCGATTCGGAATAGGTATTAGTATATAATATTATTATATATAAGTAACAACTTGGCTTGAATGTCAAGTTAGGACTGCGGTTTTCCCACTCCAAAAATTTTTTTTTTTTATATTGGACATCACATACATTACTCTGACCCCAATGTAAGTAGCTAAAGCACTTGTGTTATGGAAATCAGAAGTAACAACGGTACACCCAGACCCATGTCAATATAGAAAACTAATGAACTTTTTCTACATCGACTCGGCCGGGAATCGAACCCGGGACCTCGGAGGTCGTCGGAGGTCGTTTTATTAATCAAACCTTTTGCTTTCAAGTATGAATCACTGACTGTAGTATTCTGTTTATTAATGAGAATAAAATAAGCCGAAAAACAAGAAAGAGCTTATAAGTCAGATTTTGCAAACCCAATAAATTGTAGTTGATCGTCAGAACCTCAGGATCTGTGACATCAAGCTACTAGACCAACGACGCGGGGCAGTGACAACCACTTACCATCAGATGAGCCATCAGCCCGTCTGCCTACCTATTCTATATATGTATATAAAAAAGTGTACATAAACAGATCTACCATTACAGAAACTTTTAAAAAGTAAAAGAATGCTAAATTATCACAATTTTTTTAAATGTATATTATTTAAAGGCAGAGATAAGAATGGAACGCATCTCTTTTGTTTTTTGTCATGGCGACACTGAGCGCCTAATTTTGTCTCTCCCTATCGTTCTTAATTTGAAATTTAAAAAAAATAAACGACCAACGGACATTCGTTGAAAGGTTACGTCATTAACGGATTACCGCGACGAAGATTTAAAACTACTACAGAAATGGCACATCAGAAAATATACTCCGAGTTACATTAATATAAAATTATATGTATTTGGTATCGTTTTTTTTTCATTTAAATATATAATTTTAAAATAATTATTAATCTGTATTTATTATTGTTACTTATTTTAATTTTCTTTATGCAATAAGGACTAATTGCATGCGGTGTTTACCTATCAGCGTATCATTTTGTTTCAGTTGTCAGTGTCAGTCTTCTTTTTACGGCCGACGAGCATATGGGCCGCCTGATGGAAATATTAACCATTCCTTACATCGCCAATGCATCACCTAATTTGGGAATTAAGATGTTATGTCCCTTGTGCCTGTAATTACATTGGCTCAGTCACCCTTCAAACCGGAACACAACAATACTGAGTACTGCTGTTGGGCGGTAGAATATCTGATGAGTGGGTGGTACCTACCCAGACGGGCTTGCACAAAGCCCTACCACCAATTAATGTGTTATGTTATAATATATATGTTAAAAGTTCATGTTTATAAGCTAAAGCTTAAAACTGTCATAGATATTTATTTTTCCAGTGTCACGGGCGAATAGGTATGTATATACAATGTTTTCTGTTGTTGGTGAACCAAATAAAGGAAAAATATATATATATTTATGTCATGTACTTGATAGTAGTTAGTGATCAAAGATTTTTCAACTAAACAGGAGTATTTAGCATTTTACAGTTTGAGCTTGAAGAGTCAGTAAATATTTAAATATTTTACATTAACATTTTTTGATTTTTTTTTTTTGACTATTAGCCTATATTCATATTATTTTGACTAACCATCGACAACGGCGAGCATGTCTTCAGTGTAGTGCACACATGTGCGTAAATTAGTAATCACTTTTAAAACATCCTATGACTGTATTCAATTCGTATACGCTTGATACTATTTCCAATCGATTCTGTTCTGTGTTGTATGTAAGACCGTGTCGTAGTAACTTTTTTTAAATCCTTAATTCGAATTTAGGACCTCGTATTGTTGGGTTATAGCGACAGAGTTTCAAATGATTTATACTACGTATAGACACTATAAAAACACTTTTATTTCAAGGGCACAAGGCCGCTAATCGATCACGGCACCGTAGCCGCTGACCTCACTCCATTCCGAGAGACATACTAATTATTACGACTTAAAGGGTAAAAGTTGTTTAAATATTATTATTTTAGTAGTTAATGTAGATGACCTCAGTGGATAGAGCACGTAGCTAAAGATCACAGGTTCAAATAGAAACCTCTCCATTTATAATTCATCTCGTGCTCGCTCGAATACGTTTTGAAAGACGTTTACAAAATCGTACGTCCGGTCTGTGAATGTCACCAAATCAAAAATCAATTATTGTACAGAACCCAACTGCATCGTGTATTATAAATCTGCTTTATTCTATAACTCACTTTCGTATCTCACTCGATCTATACGAAAAACTGATTAACGATGACAAACTATCAAAATTATAAAAGTCTCAAATGTAGACGAACAAGAGGATCTGACAAGGAATTCAGCAGTTACTCCGCTTCGTTAGTAAATTATATTTAATATTATTTTTAAGACTCATTATATATGTTCCGAAGAAAATGATGCAAATTGTGGATTACTTGATCTAAAATAAAATCAAAATATACGTCATTAAATTAGGCTTTTACAAGCAATTTTGAATCGTCATTTTACAAAACTACTGCCAACGCACGTAGCGTCCCACACAAGGGCCCGTCCTCGTTCCCAGGGAACCGACGGCAGTCCATCAGGTCTCTTACCATCATCACGACTAATTCCACGAGGCTCAGTAAGAGCAGGAACGTCGATGGTGGCAAGAGCCCTTTTTATTGTATCATTAAGAGAACCGTGGCGGAAAAGCCGGCCTGAACTCCTTGGGCAAGAGAGACCATGTAAACCGAAAGAGTCCACCTCCTTTCCACGCGGCCACCTGTGCTCAGAGCACAGCGGTGCTCCCAGTCGGAGACCGATTGATATGCGGAAACATTCACTATCTAAAAGTGTCCCAAGATTTTTAGAGGGTAATGAATTCACCCAGTGACTTGACTCTTTAGTTGATAACGCTAGAAGTCTGGCACGGTTTTGGGCACTATCTATCTATCTATATCTAGTTAAATTCAATTATATATAATATTATATATACTGCACTGAAAATCCTTCACGAACGAGTTAGTATAAAAACATGCTTTTTAGTTAAAAGGTAAATATAATCTATACCGATATTATAAAGGCGAAAGTAACTCTGTCCGTCTGTTGATCTTTCACGGTCAAACTACTGAATTCAATTTGATGAATCTTGAACTCCAATGTACGTAGGCCACTTAAACATAACACCAGACGACCAAAAACTAAAACGCGAGAGAAATTCTAGTATTATATTGATAATGTGTTTACGTATAATTAATGATTAGATTTAGCTATTTTAATTAATTAAGTAATTATAAGTTTTTTTTAAATATAATTTTTTTATAAATATTATAAGTATTAGTCACGATCGTGTTCTAAAGCGAGTTTCAAGTGTTTTGACGACCTCCTCGGTCGAGTAGTGTGTGCACCGGTTTTCATGGGTACGCCATTCCGAGGTCCCGGGTTCGATTCCCGGCAGGGCCGGACCGTAATTTTAGGGGCCCTGGGCTAACACTACTTAGGGGCCCAACTAAGACATATCTGAACGTAGACTTGAATTAAATTAATTGAATGAGTTTGATTAATTGCAGGACTCGCAGAGCTGCAAACCATACGATCTGTTTAATTTAAGTTTACTTATGGATTCTTCGGCATTATCGTCTATTTTTGCCTTTGACTTGACTTAGCTGGGGCCCCCTTGAATCCACGGGGCCCTGGCTTGAAGCCCAAAAAGCCATATTGTAGATCCGGCCCTGATTCCCGGCCGAGTCGATGTAGAAAAAGTTCAATAGTTTTCTATGTTGTCTTGGGTCTGGATGTTTGTGGTACCGTCGTTGCTTCTGATTTTCCATAACCCAAATGCTCTAGCTGCTTACATTGGGATCAGAGCAATGTATGTGATGTTGTCCAATATATGTTTATTCACCGAATAGCTCTGCCGCGCGACATTACTTCCAAAGTGGCTCAAGTCACGTAACTAATGCGGTGATTAATGATGGCGTTATCACCGCTGCAAGGTCGCCGGTGATGCCGATTGTTATTTTTAGACAAAACTGATCGTTTTATTATCAAAAAGGGTCTCGAGTTAGACATTGGTACACACTGACGTACGATGCGATTAGTATATCTGTGTGTGACGATGAACATTTCGAACTAATCGAATTGCACAACCAAATGTAACTTTTGAGTGTTCTTTTTTTTTATCAAATTCATAAACGGTCACGTCGGCTATTCTTTACGGAAAAAAGCTAATGGGGTAGAAGATGATAAGGTGCCTGAGTTTGTCAAGTCAGTCACTCTCTATGCCCTTAGTAGCATTATTGAATACAACGTCATCAGAGAGTTCAAAAGCAGGATCATCGGCTTTCAGTATCTTGGGCACTATCAATTTCCAACTTCAGACTAATACTGAGAAATTCTAGACAGAAAACTCAATTATAACTCTTATTTAATGGGTGGTAACGCTTTGTGCAAGTCCGTCTGGGAAGGTATCGCACATTTATCAGATATTCTACCGCCAGACAAAACAGAAATACTTAGTACTGTTGTTCCCGTATAGAGTGAGCTAGTGTAACTACACTTCTTACAGCGTCAATATCGAACTCGATATATACATATCTCAGTAACGCGTAAAGGTATTTAATGTTGAATAAGGTCGGTCCCTTGGAGCTGTGATAAAATCAATCCTCTACGACTACGCAATCCATCTGGTGATACGGAACCCTCAGTGGGCGAGTCCGAATCGTACGTACCCGGTGTTTTTATACCCACAATAACATTTAACAGACAAGATAATTAATATTTAACGTATGTTCTCACTAGGAAGCTTAAACGTTACATGTAAAATCTAAACGTTTTAATTGAAACCAAAATATGTATGTATTTATAATAATAAAGTGACCTCAGATATTTGATGCCATGGATTGAATCAATACCAGATATGCGCAGGGTGACCAACAAACTGTACACGTGAAGGACACTTACCGAGGCAATAGTAAGTTTTAGCAATCGTTCCGTGAGTTTATGATTGATAGCACACTTTGGGAATGAAACAATCGCCTCCTGGCTATTCCTATTCAACAATGTTATAATAATACTTCTGTATTGAATAAATGAATTTGAGTTTGAGTTTGCTACCGGGGAGGGGTGCTACAAGTAAAAAAAACTAGAGGTGTCATTTGGCGGTTGGATAGGCTAACTTTTCCTAACTTTATGATTTCTGCCAGTTCACCTCAATGCCATCTCTCGTTTTGTTTTTTCTTAAAATGTTTAGAATTAATAAAACGAAAAAGTCGATCGATGACATCGATACAAATGTCTATTTTTCAAATGTTCACTCGAACAAGACATAAAACTGACAGACAGACATACAACGTCAAAAATTTTTATTTAATATAGAAGCGTGGACTTGTTTATTGATAGTCAAAAATCTACCACCGGTTCAAAAATAAACACCTCGGACCTGAGAGGAACCGGCGAAAGAATCTCGTCGAGGCTTTTTTAAATGTCGGTTTTTATAATTATTGTTTTCATACAATAACAATAAAATATTTTCGTTATTTGAAACAGCCTGGAGGCGATCATCTCATTCCCAAGGTGTGCAATCAACTAAGAAGTCATTTATTTTGTAATATCTTTAAAATTTTATAATTGTGTTTTTTCGTACGTTTTCTGGGATGCTGTTGAAAAAAACTCATACATGCCCATATAAAAGATTGTCTGTCTGATAAGAGATACATGGCCACCCCACCCTGGCCGAGCGCCGCTTAACTATATACCAGTAAATAAAACCGTTTAGTGTGTAATGTTTTATTATATATTGCCATGCAAGGCCGTGTGAGATCATCTCAACTGTTTTGCTGTTCACGTTTATAATAACAATATTTCAGGGTCAGTGGAGCTATTCTCTACGAACTTAATTGCAAAATGTCAGAAATTGTTACACGACGTTCGATGTTTTGCCTACAATCTCGTTTCAGCTCGGAACTTTGCAGTGGCTATCGATCTTCTACAGGATTCTTTTTCAGAGAGAGCACAGGAGGTGCATGATTTTATACTCATTCCCCACTATCCTCGCAAAAGTAGACGAAGTGAGTTTGCTTGATGGTATACACAGTAATATTTAGTATTGTCGTGTTCCCGTTTGAAGGGTGAGTGTACCAGTGTAACTACAGGTAGGTACAGGAGACATAACGTCTTAATTCGGTTGGCGCGTTGTGAATGTAACAAATGGTTAATATTTCTTACAGAGCCATTGTCTATGGTGGTCACTTAATATCAGGTGGACTTATTATCTTTTCATCGATAGATATCGATATTCAAACCATTCTAACGAAGCCTTTTACAATTAAATTCCAATGTTGAAGAAATAATTCATTAGGAATAAGGAAGCAAAACCAGCTGGTTGAGTAAGATTGAGCCCAGGGAATCTAAAACAAGAATGTCAAAAATTGGTTATTTATTAAGTTTTGTATAATAAGAAATTGTACTACTACGCTGTATAAAAGTGATAGGATCTAACAGAGAGATGACGTCACTAAAGGGGTTGAGAGGCATCCTGTTGAATCCGGATATAAGCGGCTTTATGCGGTCGCGTTCGGTTTTTTTGTGAGTTGAGTAACACGACGCGTATGTATCAGAACGAGGCAAATTCGAATGAGTGAACTATCCCTCTCCATTTGAAGGGCATGTGAGATTTTTATAGAGCTACAATTTAGCTCTACTACAAGATTAATAAATTAATAATATATTAATCTATTTAAATGTGTGTAAGTTAAGTCCTCCTGCCGAGCGAAATCCTCCTCCTCTCTTAAGGAGGTTTGCAAGATAATCCAATATGGTGCTCGTGCAAATTAATTGTTAAAGTTCGGGTAATATTTTTATTCATTATTATTATTATTAAAGACAACGATATCTTGGAAAATAACCAAGTGCGAGTCGGACTCGCGTACGAAGGGTTCCGTACCATTTTCTATAAAAACATAATAATCATATCTGTTGATGTGTACCTGTGGCAGCCAAACTTAAATATTTATTTTATTCTGTTTTTAGTAATTTAATTACAACGGCAACAGAAATACATCATCTGTAAATGATTCAACTGTCTATCACGGTTCATGAGATACAGCCCGGTGACAGGCGACAGACGAACGGACGGTCAGCGGAGTCTTAGTCATAGGGTACGTTTTACCATTCGAGTACGGAACCATAATAACAGAATAACAAAAAATGAATTAAGCTTTGGGTCTAATCACTTGCAAACAGCCAAACCAACAGAAGTAATTATTTTAACACAGACAGACAGTTCAATTATATTCATTTACTATGTATGGATATATTTAAACCAGGGTCAGCTGACCTGCTGAATGAGCTAGATTACTGCCAGTGTTTATGCGTTTGTTATCTATCGCCAAACACTGCATTAACAGTTCAATCACTGTCACCTCTTTGACCTCTCCTCGGTGATCTCATCTCTGACTAACTATGTACGATCGTGTGTGTGTGTGTGACCGTGTAGCCCAGTGGATAAATATAGTAGAATGAAACTGCGAATCAGGGGGGTTTCAACTGGTGAAAACACAATTTGGATTTTTGTACTTGATTAATCTCGTGTTCTCCGTGACATTGTACGATAAATGATACCCATTAACCCGAAGTTTCGCAGCGTGGTGGAACTAGCTGTCCTTTGCCGGCTGTGGTACATTTATATTCTTATTTTTTAGGCTGGATCTTCTAAGGTAGTGTTATCTACTCCGGTGGTTTCATGAACATCAATCATTGTAATAAAAATACTAACCATTGGATTGAATCAAATCAAAATATACTTTCAATCACTTTTGAATGATAATTTTACATAACTATATTATATATACCGAGAAGAACCGGCGACAATATTTAAAATACAAAAATATGTCAGTTAAATACAATATATTATATAATAATATTGCTTTATTTGTTAAAATTTTTAACAATTGCTTTGAATTCATGAATCTGCGAAGTTAAAGTGTTAGGTATGTCCCTCGTGCGTTATAAAATTAATTTCAAATATTAGCATTGGAAAACGGCGCTGGCGATCGCGTAACGCTATTCAATGGAGATTCCGTCGTCATATAACGACGCCCGAATACGACCATGCTCAGCAGGTGTTAAGTATGAATTGTACTATTTAGTTACATACAATGTTTATAGCAATTAGATGCCACTTAGGTTCATATTTATAATGTTTTTTTTTTGTTTTTATAGCTGTGTGTAGCTTTACTGTTGGCCCTGCTGGCCTTTACAGCGTCTCCGGGGGTGGGGGCGAGTACTAGACTCAGCCTTGAAGTTTGAGCCCTCTCAGGCTCTTAGTGACGTTCGTCCTGATGGTGTCTCGTATGAGATCGCAAATCAACTCAGAACTCGGTGGGGTGGGGAGCACTTTTGATCGTAGCATGATTTTTTGGTTGACGTCATTGTACCATATAAAACAATTAGCGAATCTTGCCATCGCGATTCAGAAATGTCAAAGACCTGGCACAACGCCATCTAGTACTCGTCAAAGACAATAAATACATTTATTACATGTACACATGCATAACAAATTAGTGTGATATAAGGAATGGTTATTATTTCTTACAGCGTCAATGTCTATGAACCCAGGACCCAGAAGCGATCATAGCTAATCACTTGCAGTTCTCATACGTGATTCTATTAACAAATAATAATAATTATTATCAAGCAAGTCGCCGTCCGCGTCAGCTGTATTAAGTCACCTAGTTTAATTTTAAGTCTGAACAATGAACTTTCATAATTGCATCGCAAGGTATTTATCGGTTTTTAGAAATGCTTTAGTAACCAATTTGAATTATTTTAACCGTTCGTACAAATATTTAGTATTAGGTAATAGGGAAAAGTCTTGGTAATATTATTTTTTACCTATACATATATACGTGTGTACTCTATTCCAACCATAATAGGCTTAAAAATAAACAGCATTTGACAGCAAATTGACGCGATATCATTGGTCGAGCTTGATTAATCTATGATATTCACTATGGATTTGTGAAAAAATGCCGTTTTTAACGTCGACGAAACTGTTATCGGAATTTTGGATGTAAAACTTAAAGTGGATATAAGTAGTTTAATGTAAGAGTATTGTATTATAAATAAAGAATATATTAATCATAAACTCTTAGTAGTGCACAATATAGCCGAGTTATTAGCGAATCGCATGAAACACGTAAATCTAAGGTTTGTTTATCTTTATTCCTACTTCGATTGGAGTAGGCTATAATAGATTGTTTATTGAAACAAATACTAAGGTTGTTGCTCTTCTTCTGTTGTTTTTCCTGCCCGTGTCTTAATCTATTCGTGGTCAGCGCAGCATGTCTTTCCCCTTCCATCGTCATCTGATGTATAACATACGATTACTAGGCGGTATCTAACTAGACGGGTTGGCACAAAGCCCTATCAAATTTAAAATTATGGATATTTGCAGGACACAAAAACTAACATCATTCTGTCAGTCTGTTCGTCCGGAGTATTTCAATTGACCTTGTAGTTCGTATATTTGTTTACCCAATTTAGAGCTATTTTATATATAGCGATGTTAATACAACACTGGAAACACTTTAGGGGAACGCCAAAAATCAAAATCATAATATTTTTTATTCAAGAACTTTTGAATAGTCGTGTTTCAGTCTTGAATTAATGTAAAGCTAACACCCGTTCGGTAAGTAGATCCTACCGAGAAGAACTAACCAGAAACTCACTGACATATCTAGAGAAAATAAGTCTTGTTTCCGATAATCATTTTGAGATTATTGGAACGAAGTCCTTTTACGCGACTTACAATCGTCACGTGAGGAAGCGTTACCCTCCAGGACAGGGCCGGACCGTAAGTTTAGAGGGCCCTGGGCTAACACTACTTAGCGGCCTACCTAAGACATATCTGAACGTAGACTTGAATTAAATTAATTGTAGGACTCCCAGGGCTGCAAACCATACGATCTGTTTAATTTAATAAAGTTATGGATTCTTTCGCATTAGTCTATTTTTGACTTTGACTTGACTTAGCTGGGGCCCCCTTGAATCCACGGGGTCCTGGGCTGAAGCCCAAAAAGCCTTATGGTAGATCCGGCCCTGCTCCAGGAGACTATTCCCTCTCTTTAACTTATTTTTTGTTATTATTTTGAATCAAACGGCATTTAATTATTCTCAAACGTTAATTTATTTTATTGTGTCTGTTATTCAATACACAATATAATTAAAACATTCTCGTTCGAACCATCCCATGACACCTTTCGTTTTTTTTTACAATTAAATGTGTAAATTCAAATTTAACATTCGTCCATGTTGTTAACTGTCACCGCCGTCACCGAGAGCAACGGTCATATGACGTCATACTCGTTGATGGCAGCAGGTTGTGCAGGAAAGTGTCCGCACCGGTCTATACGACGAGCTGACGTATTGCGTGTTATTTAATTTAGACCACCCTTAAATAAGTTCTAAAGACACAAAACACAACAAAATATACGTACTTATCATTGACGTTTGTTCAATAAGGAACTTATCTTTTAAAAGCGATCTATTCTTTCTTAAAGATATGAAGGCCGAAGATAAAACTATACGGATATAGAATTTGTGGGCACACACACAGGTGATATAAATTTAATATACTCATACATAGATGTATAATATGTGTATACAGAGTTACTGTTGTGATTTTATGGTCTCCTTATTAGAATCTTGACTTGATGAGAAGGCTTTCAGTAAGCCCATTTGGATACCACTCACTCATAAAATAATCTACTGCTAAACAGCAATATTATTGTTGGGTTGCGGCTGAAATGTGGTGTATGTCCCTAGTGCCTGTATATAGACTGGCACTAAGGACTTAATATCTGAAAGTTGGTGGTGCGTCGGTGATGCAAGATTTGGTTATATTTTAAATAGCATAAATGTACAATGAGGTGGCCCATTTGATCTACAGTAAAAAATCTACATTTCAAACATACTGACTTTATGTTTAAATATCTTGATAATTCGAAATTACACATAAGAGCCTATTTCCTATTTAAATATTTGATTGAGTTTAGTTTGAGATGGCCTTATGTACTCGCTACAAGCACTAAGATCCTTATAAAATTACTCACTATATACATACAGACCAGTACTTCAGAAAAAAGGTTTTAAAATAAAGGTTATATACTTTTGAGACAAACAATGATGTTTTCTGAAAAATATAAATAGCCAGCCCCTACACTGTTCAACATAATTAAATAATAACTTTTATAAACATTTACTTATAATAATAATTATATTATCATTAGTTTTCTAGTATGATTTATAATTTTTCCTGGGTAACGGCCTGTAAAGCGTGTCCTCTGATTATATATATAACGAGGATGTTGTCAAGATGTATTTTCTTTTGAGTCACTTTTCATGTGATTGCATGGTCAACTTTAAAACTGGTTTATTGCCTCTTTAGCCTCTCCTGATATTTCTGAGTAGTAGTGTGGTTTTCTTCCTTTACTTTTGATATTATGTTTATATACATTTAACAGTAAAAATTAATTGACAATTTGCGTAAACCTTATAACAAAACACATTAGTCATCTCAAGTTAATTAAGAGTTCATTAAATAATAATTATATATTGAAAAATGTTATATTAAATTCTCAGGTCAATCGTTAAGATATATCTTAACACATTATTTATCTGTTGTTCAGAATATAAAAGTTATAATAATGATACTCCTTAATATTTATCTTCAATAAAAAAGATCATTTATAAAGACTAAAAATATTGTTATCTCATTCACACATGAAAGACGAACAAGGATGGAAGTACTCGTCAAATTATTTTAGTTTAGAGAGACAAATAAAAAAGCCATATAACAAAAAACTTTTTTGATGAACTATAAAAAGTTCTGTATTTAAAACTGACATTAGACGTTTCATTGCATAAGCAGGATCACCGATTCAAATCCGATTTTTACGTCATATTTAAATAATAGTGAGCAAAAGAAGTGATTTATGAAGAAAATAGCGTAAATAATCGATTCCATACACCTGTACCTATCTACAGTCTCAAGGGCATTTATACAATGCCGTTCGTACCGGATTATTGGATTACGTTACTCGCTCGCATACCTTCATAATTACTTGTAAGATACGGAGAAATTTAATTAAACAATTATTTAATTGTCACGTTTGAGTAATTGAGTAATAACATATTTATCTCTCGAATGAGAACGTACCGTAAGTTAAACAATTTAAGTTAACACTGGAAACCTACTTTCATTTATGTTGCGTACGTGAAATGCGTCCCCTATGGGAAAACTTTCAAACGTAATAAAAGTAGTTTAGATTTATTTTATATTAAACTAAAGCCTGTTTCAACTCACCTTACAACGGGCAGTTTCTTTCCTTCACGTTGTCTCAAATAAACTCATGCAAAATACACAAAAATTTGACCCACTAAAAACTTTTTTACACCTAGTTTGAAGACACTATTTAATATTTATTTCTATCAGTTTACACAATAACAACAGGACAAAACATTTCTAAAGGTAAGTCTGAAACATGATTAACAAAATCCAATGCACTGATAACACTTTTTCAATTAATAATCTTGTTTCCTATCGAAAAACAAGTCGGCGCTTTTTGTAGTACGAAAAGTTGTAAGACTACTATTTGTGATGTCTTTGACAGTTCCTATCGGACTTGATTGCCATCGCGTCCAATATTATAACAGGTAAAAAAGGTGCTGTAATATTTATTAATATTATAATACTAATGTCTAGAATAACTATATCAAATCTTAAGCCACTTATCAAAACAATATTGGAAACAAATATAATGAAACTAAGTCACTAGATGAATGAAGATGATTTTCTTATAACTTGGCTGAATCTTATGATACCACAGCCTTTAATGTACTAAAGCATTAACCAATCAGAAAAGAGGATTTAGTGCATTCCAAGCATATTTTTGCCGCCATTCTCAGCTAAAACCAGTTTCCCCTCTTACTCTCAAATTATTACGTTGGTGTCGCGACTCGCGTTGTATTGTAGACTGTAGTGTATTCATGTATTGTTTATATATCAAATGGAAATGAGAATCACTAACTGTTATGGTAGAATATAGCTTATACGTTATTGTCTGGTTATGTAGAGCATGCCTGTGTAATGTTAAGTTATAAATCAAAGAAGATTTACTTGTATTTAGTTAAATTTTCAAACAAATTAATAAACATTTAGATTCGTTACTTTAGTTGAATCCTTTATTTGTTGAATTACCTAAGATACATATGTTCTTGTATGTATTTTAGGTAATTCAATTATCTAAGTAGAACTAGTAAATTTCTCAGTATTTAATGATTTATTAAAACATTCGCATAATCTTCGCTGTTTCTGAAAAATACCAGGTTGCCTTGAAGAGTAACAAATTCGTACATTTTAATAGGACGTATGTAGTACCAGACGATATGAGAACAGGCCTCCTAGTTCACTATAACCTCTCTTCTGCTGTCGGATACTAAAGTATTTTACACACTTAGAATTTACGACTATCGAAAACTATACACAATTTTATCTATATTGCTTAAAATTACAACAAATTTTAAAATACCTCCGTAGATTAATATACAAAGTATTTTTTTGTAAGAAACAAGAAATGGTAAGTGTCAAAAAAACGTGTTTGAACAAAGTACCTACCAGTTTACGGAAAACAACCTGGATTATACTATGCACAAAACTGCCACACACGAAGAACGATTTAAGTTTTAGGACGGGTACTGGATTGTACTGGGCAGGAGCGAATGTGGTGACGAGAATACATGTAATAAACAGAGCATCAGTGAGCAACACCCTGCACAGTTGACGAAGTACTTGTAAACCATTTTGGAGAAGTGTGATGTCGTGTGATATTCAGATTCGTATTATCAAGGCTCGTGAGCTGCTACTCATCGACACAATCTTTTCTATATATTTTCGTGCAGATTTAATGTGCAAAGTTTCAAAAGAATTGTTGTGCACATACAGATGCCTAATGGATGTAGCGCACACCATCAGTGATGCTTATGGAGGCATACACTCATCCAGTGTAGTAATAAAGCCTCTGCATCCTAGTACGCCTGTACAGCGGCATTGAGATCCCAGCTCAAAACCCGCAGGCACAGAAAGAATATCTACAAGACCAAGAATATGACAATGGAAAAGTATCCAACACCACACCGCACGTGGCACAGGTGATCTTGATAAGATTACTACTTTTAGTCGCAATTGCACCACAGTTAATCCCTTGCCTTCCGAGGAAACTTAAGAATAGAGCAATGCTGGGATGTCACCTATAACAGTGAAAATAAGTTTTTGGGAATGGTAATATCTCTATGACTTCGATTCGATCACTATCTGATGGTAGGTGTATTATATTATTTAATTTTCTGCTAGAAGGTTATGAATGAATAGGATCTGTCGCAGATAACCTAACCGTAATGGATACGAAGTATACAAGACTCAAGACTGTGATACTAATAAAAGTACAAATTGCTACTACCAAGGAGACTCTGGATCACAACCCTCCAATGACGATCCATAATAAACAAGGATAGTCTGCAGTAAGACGTGAAGTGAAGATTTATCAAAAATAATAGAATTGTGTTTCGAAGATAAATAGTTCTTTTCCGAGCTTCAAACACGTTTCTAATGGCATCGAATGTTGTTTCTTGTTTCAAATGAAACAGTTCTTATATTGCTACATCTTGTAATTATTTATAGATAAATCTAAGTGCTTACTCAATGGAATTGGAATATATTTTATTTTAAATATTTCTACTGTCGGATCTGTCTTTTGTGTAGGGGCTGGAGCTGTAACCCTGGAGCCTCCACTAAATCTAACCTTGGTGGTATCTATCTACGAAGAGCGCGTGGGCCGGCGAGTCGTGCTAAATATTCTACATGGGTATTGTTTATTTCTAACTTCCCAAAATCATCTCACGGGTATCAGACAAGCTTTTTGCATACAAATATATATCTTTCCGATTTAGACAATATGATGTGAAGTTGGTACTTATTTACCAAGTATTTTATGCCAAGGTTAGTATTTCAATTGTTTTTCGGTAGCAATAATATCTGGAGTTCTTAAAAATATTGAAACATACCTTTTTTATTTCAAAAATGGTAAATAGGCCGCCCGATGGTAAATGGTCACCGCGGCTCATACGTTGATACCGTAACAAATATTAACCATCCCTTATATCCGCCATGCGCCAAAATACATTGTGAACTATACATGTGTACCTGTGCCTGTCGTTACACTTAAAATCAAAATATATTTAATTCAAGTAGTTTTCACTTTTGAATCGCCATTTTACATATTTATCTACCAAGAAGAACCGGTAGGAAATTCAGCTGTAACTCTTTTCCAATTTAAAATACAAAGTTACGTCAGGTAAACGTTGTATAAAATTATTTTTTATGTATGTATGTGTTTTATTTAACAAATTATTTTAATTTTGTGAATTGGCAAAATTAAAAATATCTGCGGAATTTTATCATAGAAACCTTGCCCGAGGAAACTTGGCGTTATAAGCTAATCCTGGTTATCACAAATGCTATCAAAGTGATCAATGTTTCTGTAAATATACTGTGACGTGTGACATCCCGAAAGGAGTCTCCAAGATTGTAATTAGACTCATTTGTAAAATAAAAACAGATTTATTATCTGTAGCGTTACCCTAAAATAATATGCCATTTACACACAATATTATAAAAATAACAAAAATGTACCAGACGACGATATCAATATCAGTTAGTTGTCTAACTTTTCTAACCGCGTGTTCTGCGGAGTTAAATCTTCCTATTAGGAACGATAAATGAAGACTCCACTGAAGATTAGAATCCAATGCTATTCCTAAAAACACCGTAGTATCGGGTACATCAAGACAGCTACCGTTTAATTATATATTATAACTTTGCTTTTAAACATTTCGTAGGTTAAAAACTACACATTTTGTTTTTTGAAGATTTGATTCTCTTCAAATCAAATCTAAATTATTATCAATTCAAATCTAAATTATTTGCTATAAAACAATCGTCTAGCTGTTACATAAATGTTTTTTCCTATCGACCTTAAAAAATTAATGAAGTATCGTCAGCAAACAACACAATATCCCAAATACCATTAACATAGGAAGAAAAAAAGATCATTTATAAAGACTTGAAATAAAAAAGCACCCAAAATTGATCTTTATGGAACAACCATTTATTAGATATATCCAGAAGATTTTATTTCATTTATGAAAACTTGTAGGATTCTTTGACATAGGAATGAAGCAACGAGATCAGGAGCTTTACCTTTAGCACTCTAATGTTTTAGCTTATATAAAAGCGTTTCATGTTCTACACTATCTAATGCTGTAGAAAAATCACACAATACTTCAATATCATTCTGTGATTTTTCCCAAGCATCGTAAATACGTTTGAGAACTGCTATTCCTGCTTTACCTCTCATCAAACCAGTAATTACGTCGTCGGCATAATCACATGATGTGGCGTGGTCACATCCCACGATTTGAAAAATTAACAAAGATCGATCATTATAGAAAACAAATTATTTGCATTGGCAATCTTTAGATTGATGAGAATATCGTCACAATTGGTTAGTCACTTGCGAAGGCTTGCTTTGTTTATCGTATACTTTATCCTTTAAAATCATACGCTACAGGCAAAGAATTTTATCAAAACGAATTACACAGTCACTGGACACGTTGAGTTTCGCATATTGCTATTATTTATTTATTTATTCATAGGTATACAAACAGAATTCAATCACAACATAGATTAAAATTACGGACTTCACAATTTTGAGCTAGATTACATTCCTAAGCGTGTGTACACGGCATGCCCATAACAATTATATATCAATGCACTCTGGTGCTATTTTATATAACAATCAAATATTTATAAATTACAGTAAATATATAAATTAAAATAAATTGAAATTATGTAACATTAATACTTAAATTATCTAAATAACCTTGAATATTCATTACTATTAAACTAATAATACATTCATTCATTTGAATTATGAGACTAAGGTAATAGATAAAATCAAATTGTCATAAAATAATACAATTATCGAAAAAAGGAGCGAAAAATCCTCCGACTTAGTTTATCGTATCGTAACAGTTAAACAGACTCCTAATTTTACAAGTGGCTGCAATAGCTAAATTAAGTGTATGGGTAATACAATGCCAGTGGAAATTTCCTCGTTATTACGGCTTGAGCACTGCAGAAACTTCCACTCATCACTGACGCGCCATCATCTTCACCAACAACAATAACTGTCAAAGTCAAAGTCAAAAATCTTTATTCAATATAGAAGTGTTTAAACTTGCTTATTGATTGTCAAAAATCTACCACCGGTTCGGAATTTAGCACCTCGGACCTGAGAAGAACCGGCGAAAGAAACTCAGCGGGATATATATATATATATATATATATTTTTTAACCATTATTATGTACAATGATATTTATATTTTAGTTATTTGAAGCAGCCTGGAGGCGATCATTTCATTCCCAAGGTGTGCAGTCAACTAAAAAGTCATTAGTGTTGTAATATCCTTTAGCACACAAACGCTCTTTAACGATTCTTTTGAATTTTATAATTGAATAATTTTGAACGTTTTCTGGGATCCTGTTGATATCTATTTCAATAAAAAATGGAAATTAATCCAGCCGGTTAAGTGTGAATAATCAATGAATAATCGCGAATTGATCCCTTGTTGAGTCTGATCAGAAATAGGGACAAAATCTAAAAAGTCCTCGCGCAAAACATTTTAGTCTACTATCTGATCTGGAAGATCTGTTTGTATCTAGATAATTGTTCAGTTCTAGAAATGTCTATTGTTTCGTCAATCAGTACTGAAAAGACTTTCCCCATTCATTTCCTGCGTCGACTCTAAACCTCAAGAGGATACGAAATGTACCATCATCTGCCTGTCTCTCGTGCCAAACATTTCCGTGGTCGGATGTGCCGCGCAGTTCAATTGCACGCGAACCAACAAACGTGGAATGCCATTATCTATATTAATATTACAAATGCAAAAGTAACTGCGTCTCTTACCTCTTCGCGCTTAAACTGCTTAATGCTCAACCGATTAAATGAAATTTGTATGGCCATAGTTTGAGGCCTGGGAAGGACACATGCTACTTTTTTTAATTCACCCCTCGAGGAGTGAAATTGGGGGTGACGGTTTGTTTGCTATAGGTAAAGTTCTATAAATTTCGCGCAGGTAAAGATGCAGGTTCAGGTAGTCGTAACATAAATCCGAATTCCGGACCTCCAAAATCTCGCCCCTGCCTACGTCTGTGATGCTGATTGCTATTATTAATAAACATTCGTCACCCGTAGTGGGACTCTTTGCCCCTCTCCCTAATGTTAAGTTTGTATCATACATGGAATAATAAATATTGGTAAATATGGAAACGTTCCCCCAACACAGCGCAACAAATCTCGGTGCAATATTTCAGCTTTCTAGGATGCGCACATGAGTCTGTCAGTGAGTCATTAGAACGATGAATCAAATTTGCCATCGGAACCTGCCCTACACTGCGGTTGGCGGTCTGCCATTGGTCCTTCGATAAAGTTGTTAACAAAATGCTGCTTTGTATTAATATATAAATGGACAAAGCATAAATTCCTCATTATTTTGGAGTTTAACCGACAATTATATTAATAAAACGAACAAAATACAAATCAATGTTAATTAGGTTTCTATTTTTTCTAATAGTAGTTACGCAGCTTTTTAATCGTCACCTTGGAGGCATCGATTTACAAAAGATCGTAACAATAATAATCAAGACGCTAAACTAAGCTTATCTACCTTTCAACTTTAGTTGACCTTTTTATATCTTTATTGACTGGATTATTAGTTTTGGAGACGTCAAAGTCGGAAACTTGGTGTTACTCAAAGTAAGAAATAAATTATCTTCACTGGAGTTATTCTCTATAGTTTATGGCAATTTTTTTAAAGTCTTAGTCGTCCTTTGATCACTTACATACGTATCACCTAAAATATGGACAAGCAATGTGATGGAAAATAATAAAAGGCCAGTTGTCGTTCTAAACTTTATTAAACATCTTTGGTTTAAGAATTTTCACGTTCAATAAATATAAAGTTCATCATACAAAGCATACAATTACAAAACAGATTAAATATAAGCTGACAATTGACTTTCGAAAAACAATTTCGATTCGGACAATTTTATATTTCCCAGCGATACCCACATATAAGTATTTTTTGGCTTATGATTTCGTAAACAACTATTTGAATAATTGTTTCAAAGTGAAATTAAAGTCAATTTTGATAAAAAACAAAGAAACGTCGAAATAATATTTTCAAGTGATTTTTTGTAATTATATCGTGCGAGTGATCCGGTACATTCATACGGGTCCATCCAACTTAGATTGCAGTACGAGTTTCCAGATGTCTAAGTTCGAAAGTAAAGTATCTGTCAAGCGATTTTATCCAAACACCAGTGCAGTCGATTATTTTTATTGAAAATAATGGTTATTACGACGTTTCTCTGTTATTTTGTACATTTGGATCGTTTAACAAAAATATTTACGAATCGGACGATTTTATCAATGTATGATATCGAACCGATTTAATTACTTCGTCGATACTCTACACGCAATACGACTTCGTCGGCCAAAGTTAGTCACTAGCGGTTGTACAGACATCGTTTTCGGCGACAAAAGCAGATATTGCTATTAATTTCGCTAAAAATTCGACCACGTATATACGAACAATACTTTAATTGATTCACGATTTATTTTTCATTGTTTTAAGCGCATGTGTATCTGCGAATCTAGCTTCAGGCTGGACAATTTAGATTACGGGTACTGTAAGTAGCGAGATTCAATCATTTCATGATTAATTTCAATTAAAGTATGTTTTATTAATCAGGGAAACAATATTCTGGTAGAATTAGATTAAATACAATTGTGCACGAGACATTGTAAAGCAGATTATAAAAACTATCTACAAGTTTAATTGGAACTTTGAATGAATGAATGAAAATATAGCTCATGAACTGAAATATATTTAAGGAGATCTTTGATTTTATGGTTGTTTTCATTATACAATAAATCTTGGATAACGTTAGTGCTCATTTATAATCATGAACTAAAATGATTTATTAAGTTCCGATTGAATGATTGGCTTCATTCATTCATTCACTGAATGTATTTGACGAAACGCTTTAGTGTCAGAATTCAGAATGCTATCGAAAACAGAGTTTGAGATAAGCTTTTAAGTTAGCGATACTAAGTTAAGTTTAATTAATATAACGCCTTATCTGTTAAAAATAAATTATATTTGTATTGTGTAGACTTAATTTATTTCAAAAACAATAACTTATTATTAGAAATGCAATTCACAAAACCATAGATTTAAAAGTCAAAATAAAAATAAAGTAGGCTGGTTGACTGGACGGATTTACGTGCAATAAAATTAAAATGAATATTACATCGAATAACGGTATTATTGCTACCGGCGAGGATGTAAGGGTAGAAACACAACCAAAATATAAAATACTGTAAGGGTAGATCACATAGTACAATCGACTAAAGCTTTTTAAATCCGTATTAAAGAAATTAATTCAAATTTCATTATCGTGTATTGTTTTGTTAACCGTACCTCCGTTCGTAGATAGGAAACAGATCAACTTATCACTACTGCCGTGCTTAAGAAGATAATATTTTTTTATTTTTTCTGTATAATTTCTATTACTTTAAAAATCTCTGATTCATTTTGATCGAATATACAATTGAAATTCAAATTAAGCTAAAGTAAGTAGTTATAACGTAGGGCCGGTCCGTCTAGTCTCAGTTACCGTGACTCTACTGTAGATGCAAGTGGAGTGCATGGATACTATTAGGGATATTTAGCTTAAGCTTATGAAATAAGAGGTTCATACATTATAAAACGCCTTCATTAAAGTTAAAGTTTTTGTCTCTAACGGGTTATTTAACTCAGACCGTATATTTTTAAAATAAACACAACATAAAGAAAACATAAGATTCATCCACAAAACCACAGACACTATTAGACACTGAGATCCAAATTTATTGAACTGGTTAAATACTTGAAGCTCATTGGTCGTAAATTTTGAGATCAGCTGCCGTCGACCAATCACCATCCAATAAAAGCAAATTACATAATTTCAAGTTCAAATCGTAGATTAATATTTTAATGTAATGGGGAGTAGTGAGTTATTTACGTAACTAACTCTTATTCCAAGTGACGAAAAAAATATAAACATGTCATAATTTCAACATCACAGATATAAAAATATTCCTAGTACAGTATACGATGGACAAATTAGTTTTATATGAAAATGATAATAAAAACATAACATAACATAATCAGCCTGTAAATTTCCCACCGCTGGGCTAAGGCCTCCTCTCCCGTTGAGGAGAAGGTATGGAGCATATTCCACCACGCTGCTCCAATGCGGGTTGGTGCAATACACATGTGGCAGAATTTCGTTGAAATTAGACACATGCAGGTTTCCTCACGATGTTTTCCTTCACCGCCGAGCACGAGATGAATTATAAACACAAATTAAGCACATAATTCAGTGGTGCCTGCCTGGGTTTGAACCCGAAATCATCGGTTAAGATGCACGCGTTCTAACCACTGGGCCATCTCGGCTCTTATAATAATTTAAACAAATTAAATTGTTGTGATGTGAAGTTTGGGGATGTTTCCCAACAAAATGATTGATTATTATCTGTCATTTTACGCTTGACGACGTTCATAGCTGATGTTAAGTACGATACAGACCTGCAGTCTAAGACGGAGCGCGTTTGTCTGGAACATGACTAATGACTTTGACGATCCAGTTCCGTAGAATGATCTAGAACTATAACCAAACACAAACCGCTCCGCATTTGTCTAAGGCGGCTCGTGTATCACATGCAGCTGTAACGTTAACGGTCTTAATAGTTTTTTGTAATTACTATAATTATGATAGTTAAATAAATTAGTCTTTTGGCTAAACAGTCCATTCAAACTCACCGTAATACTTCAAGTGAAAATCAGACTTATATTTTAACACTTAACAGAAAGTATACAAATACTCTCATTATGGAGTCGCGGAAAATGTCGCGAAAGTCGCGAGTCGTCACTTGCGTTATTTTGGAAGTCAAATTAAAGTGCATATAAATAAATGTCAAATGCTGCCTGTGTGGGGCATAGCACAGCTGAGCCGTAATCGCATAGAAAGTGTAACTCTAAGGTCCGTTCTCACACCTCCTGCCATCGGAACGTACAAAATGTATTCCTGCGCCATTCGTCTGCCATAACAGACGGCACTTCTATAAAACGCAACCCGCAAAACGATCGCACGTTTTAGACCTTACCTGAAAGCAAATATAAATATGTTTTGGCCGTTTTTTATTACAAATATAATAAATTCGAAAAAACGACGCTTCCAACATCCGCATTCGTGACATCGTCCCAGAAATCGCAGGCCCCGCGCGAGCCGACGCGCGAGGCGGCTAGTCCGGCAGCCAGTGCTGGGCGTTCCAGAGCAAGCAGTAGAAGCCGGAGTAGGTCGTCGTGTTGTTGGACTGGAAGGACAATTACGGCATATGGAGAGATACGTAACTCGTTGCTCGACTGCCCCGTGGGTCGGGCCGATAGTGGTGGGGGGGGGGGGCATATTCATGCTAGGCGGTAACTATGTACCTGTGCAGGGGCGTATCTCTGCAGCAGCGGGCGGTACCCGGCGCCGAAGGTGACGAGCTGCGTCTGCCGGCGGTCGCCGCCCGGCGGCAGCGGGACGATCGCGCGCACCTGCGGCCGCACGCGTTGTTACAGATCTGACACCCGAATCGAGAGACACGTACGTGGTGCGCAAGGGGGTGTCACTCGCCTCCTCCTCGTAGGGGCGGAACACGGTGAGCGGCCGCAGCGAGGCGGCGTGCGCGACCACCACGCAGCCCCACGCCGTGCCCACCAGCGCCTGCTCGCCCAACGCCGCCAGCGCCGTCACCTGCGACACGCCGCTGTGAGTAGCCGGCTCCCCCGGGCGCCCCCAGTGCGCGTGCGCGTGCGAATGCTCACCATGCAGCGCTCCGCCCCGAGGTGCTCGTCGATGGCGATGGACTGCAGGCTCTCGGAGCAGGGCACCAGCTTGCTGCAGTCGAGGCGCGCCGTGGGGCTCCGCGTGCGCGCGCACCACGCGTACACGAACACGTCTGCGGCCGCGTACACATCGTTAGCGACGCATTAACTCTCTCGTAGATAATTAATTATTACAAGTGCACCGACACGTCCCACCGACACGCCGCGATGAGAGCCGTACAGGACAAGACAATGTGCCTTAAGAACATCATATCGAATATATTTGGTGGTCGTTTCCACTCATCTTTACGAGTACGACCGTGCTCGCTGCTCGGTGCTGAGATTTTGCGCACAAGTTGCGGTCAATCGCCCACAAATCGCTGAGTCGACAGCGACCGAGAGGAGCTGTCCGTGGTGGAAGGCGCGTTTACACGCGTTTCTCTAATAACGTTCGGTACGTGTTCGGTTCGGTTCGGTTCGGGCACGAGGCGAGGGCGACTGAGGTCGGCTACCGGCGCGCGCGGCGGCGAGCACGGAGCGCGCGAGCGGCGCAGCGCAGAGCAGCGCCAGGCGGGCGGGCGCGCGCAGCTGCTCGGCCGCGCTCACGCCCTCCGCGCGCACGGCGTACGCGTGCAGCTCGGGGCCCCCCGCCCACACCTCCACGCTGCGGGCATTCGCACTTCACTTCATCTTCAACATCACCATCTGACGGCTTCACCACCGTGAGCGCTCATTATGTTGTCGAAAAGTCGCAGGAGGGCTGCGCTGACTTACCCGTCCTCGGCCGGCACCGCGGCGAGGCAGCTCAGCTCGGTGGCCGCGCCGAGCTCCGTCAGCACGAAGCTGCCCTCTTCCTCCGGTCGCTCCGACGTCACCAGAAACAGTCTGTAGAGAGAACGAACGATAGCTTTAACGACAGACAATATTTATTACTGAATGAATGCACGAATGAATGAATGAAAATTAATTTTCAAAACCAAAGAGGTATCATCAGCAAAGAATACTATATCCTGTTTGTTGTGTACAGCATTACGCGGAAGTGAAATAAATGCACTACAAACGAAATGGAGTTCACAAAATAATTCTGAATTTAATAAATGTTTGCTCGAACTCGATATTTGAAACGATGGGGTGGTACCTGCCACACGCGAGCGCGACGGCGACCTTAGGTAGCGGTGCGAGCAGCTGCAGGTCTGCGACGGCACTGGGCGCTCCGCCCACCGCGTCCTGCAGGCGGACGCTCCACGACAGCGCGCACGTCGCAATGCTGCGGGCGGACGGTCAGTTACTCAGTTACTCGGGCCCGGGCAACCGCAATATCGCTCATCAATGCCTTCACTCGGACGACAGAGCCGCCAGGAGTTTCTTCTACGTATTTAAAATCGAATTAAATCCCGCCACAAGTATCTACGAACAGTGCGGCGGGCGGGTGGAATATTTTTGGGACCTCCCCCTTAAAAAGAGGAATTTTGGTGGTGGAGTGATTTCTTGTCGTTTCGATTTTAACTCCGGGAAGAGTCGGATGTTACAGGTACTCACGTGTAGACGAATATTCTGCCGACGGAGTCTCCGAGCCACATGTCGGCGCCCACGCGACACATGGCCGTCACCAGCACCGGCTCCGCATTGTCTGACGGCGACAGAACTTGGTATTGGTCGATAGGCAGAGTCAGACTCGAATCACGAGTATTGATATTTTTTTAATGAGCTGTGAATTTCCGTCACACGCACCTCAGTTAACAGTATTTTATCTGTATTATGCCTTCGTTCGGATGTGATTGTATATTGTGCAGATTATAAGGATTACACGTGTTTAGTCTTAACACGAACACGACACTCGGGAAGACTGCGCGACAGTAGTACGAGGGCCGAGTAGTGGTCCGAGCTTTAGTAACACGAGGGGCGCTCGGGTTACTGAGCGCGGGCGACGCGCTACAGCGAGACTCGTAAGAAAGCTGAACAGCAGCCCGAGCAGCGACCACACGGAGGGGGCGGCGCTCACCGGGCGGCACGCGCAGCGTGTGGTGGTGCGCGAAGGCGGCGGCGGTGGCGGTGAGCGAGTGCGCGCGCTCGGGCTCGGCGCCGGCGTACCACACGTCGGCGGCGGCGGCGGGGGGGGCGCCGGGCAGGCGCAGCGCGGCGGCGGCGGCGGCGCGCGCGGGCCGCGCGGCGGCGGCGTCCTGCAGGGCGCGCCACTCGGGCGCCGCGCACACGGCCGTGAGCGCCGCCGCCGACGGCCGCAGCTCGGGCGCGCCGCTCCAGCAGCGCCGCATGGTCTCCAGCATGCCGCACGGGTACTCCAGGTCCTGCGGGCGGGCCGAGGCCGTCGGGTGAGCGGGTTTCGTCGCCGCGAATACTTCACGAGTTCAGTTGGCACACGGCGCTCACCCTGGGCGACAGCGGCGGCCGGGCTCCTTCGAGCACGGCTTCCTTGACCGCCTCGTGGCCCTCGAACGGTTGTCGCAGCGTGAAGATTTCGTAGAGCAGCATCCCGTAGGAGAAGCAGTCGACCTTCGGGTTAGTAAAGTATTCGTATTGTCATTATACTATTTCTAAATCATTCAAAACATGCGCGACTCGTGTTGGGTCTGAGGCCGGAGCTTCGGAATGTGTTGGTAAAAAACGTGGCACCGGAGAACCCGGGAACAGCAGACTGATAAAATTCGTTATGAACCTTCTCGGTGTATTCCTCCTCTCCGTTGTACCTCATGATCTCGGGCGCCATGAAGCCCTCCGTGCCGCCGAAGCCCTTAGTCCCGGACGGCGGGGCCAGACGGGATATACCTGTTATGGAATTACGCTTTAAAGAAACTGTTAATAGCAATTACTTTTAAAAAGTTCGCCGCAGCGACTCACCGTAGTCTCCCAGCTTGACGTGCACGTCGATGGGGTCGGGACCGCACTCCGCCTCCTCGGCCTCCTGCGGCGACGGCAGCGACCACACCAGCACGTTCTCCGACTGAACAAGCATTCGTTTCGTGAACGGATCGTCGGCGGGACCGGCGGACGTGCAGACGTGCAGCTCGGGCGTCGGGCGTACCTTGAGGTCCCGGTAGAGCACCCGCTGCGCGTGCAGGTACTCCAGCGCGCGCGCCACCTGCAGCGCCAGCGCGCCGGCCGCCCGCACGCCCACGCGCGCGCCGCAGCCCCGGTAGCGCCGCAGCGCGCCCTCCAGCGAGCCCCGCGGCGCCTCGGCCAGCAGCAGCGCCAGCGGCGCGGCGCACGCGGCCAGCAGCGGCAGCACGTGCGGGTGGCGCAGGCGCGACAGGATGCCCAGCTCCTGGCGCAGCCCGCAGTACGCGCGGCACGCGCCGCCCTGCGCGTCGCGCTCCCAGCGGGACGCGGCCGCCTGCGCGCACCGGGCTTTAATGCGTAACGTTTTCTGCCGCCGGCCTCGGAGATGGCGATGTACTGTAGCGTCACCTTATACGCCTGCATAGCTGCTATGTCGTGCGCGGAGGGCGGGGCCACGGGCTGGAGCGCCTTCACTGCGACGGGACAGGGCTTCGCCCCGGGACGCCGCCACGTGCCAGTGAGGACGGTACCGAAGGCTCCGCGACCGGCGACGGCCGTGCGAGTGATGTGCTCCCAGCGGGCACGTTTTTCCTCCTCCACGTCCAGAAGGAGCTATACGGAATAATTTTAGATTGAATCCCATTATATCCGTACAGAAACTGGTCCGGCAGGGGACGGAGTCCGGGTTCCAGCGATCGTCGCTCACCGTGTCGGGTGCCACGTCGGCCAGCTGCACGTCGGGGTGGTGCGGACAGCGCAGGGGGGCGGACGTGCAGGCGGCCAGCACGCACTCCTCTAGCGTCCAGCACGTGGCCACGAGCGCCGGACTGCTGCAGACGCCCTCGGACGAGCCCATGCGAGACGACGCTGAAGTCACAATATGATATTACATTACATCTGAAAGACTCGCCTTGACTTGTCTCCATGAGATGGAATTTAACACGTTCGGCTTGTTGACCTTGGAGCTTTGAGCGAACTATAAATATTGACAACGTTCTCACTGTTGGACTCTGCTCCTACTCCACTGTCGCCATCCGAGGCTCGCGACTCTTCGGAGAGCCGCAGCCGCCGCGGCTCTCCGCCGCCGAGCTCTAACCTTTTGAAAACCTAGAACAACAAACACGATTCGGTTTAACTTAGTGACATAGACCGGTTGCGGCAACGGGAGCCGACACGATGCAGCCTCGGGCCAGCTAACCTGTGCGAAGTGTTTGTCGGGCTCGTGCTGGTGCGCGTGGTGCGAGTCGTGCGCCTCGTTCTGTGCGTCGGTGAGACACGCGGGGCAGGGGGCCACGCGGGTGATCAGGCAGCGGCCCTCCGACGTGTGCACAAAGCGGGTACCTGCGGGGTGGGGAGGCGCTCGGCGCTGTTAGAGGCGGACGATTGCCTTGAGTTTAATAAGCGTGGTTTTAAATTCTCGCTCACCGAGGGATGGGTACCAATCTTCGAGCAACAAGTCCACATGGTCGGACACCAAAGCTAGCACCTTCGTTAACACTTCGGGGTTCGGTTCCAGACTGAGGCTCTGTTGGATAAAAAGGGGCCGTCGAATCGATCCAGACACTAAAATGAAATACTGATAATTGATATAGTCATCGTCGAGTGACCTGACAGCCGGCGAGCGGCAAGCCGTCGTCCCGCCGCACCACGCACACCTGCGCGGGCAGCAGCAGCTCCACGCACGCCGAGGACTGCACGTCCAGCTCGCTCCACGTGCCCTCCGCGCGCACGCGGAACCTGATCGAGTGGTAGAGCTCGTCGGGCTCGTCCTCGTCCCCCACGGCCCCCAGGAGGGGGTCGTACCGCGGCGGGAGCTCGCGCAGCGCCAGCAGCACCAGCTCCCCGCACACCAGCTTGAGACCGGTCTTCCAGAGCTTCCACGACCAGTTGAAATCGAGAGCCTTCGCCACGCTCTCGTCGATATCCATCTGAGCGTACAACACCACACGTCACACGAGCCAGCGGATGGAGACTAAGTCGAGCCGAAGAGGGGGCCTCACCTCGCGGGGCGCGCAGTACAGCGCGGGGGCGTGCAGCGCCAGCGCGGGGTCGGCCAGCACGCGCGCACACAGGCGCGCCCAGAAGCCGCGCGGCACGTAGGACAGCAGCAGCAGGCGCCGCACGCCGCGCCCCCCCGCGCGCGCCGCCACCGAGACGCCGCCGCCGTCCTCTGCCGACGGGCTCGTTAGGGCGGCGCCCCGGGCGCGGGCGGCGCCGGCGCACTCGGGCAGCGACTCACGTATGAGCAGCGGCGAGTCGGTCCCGCGGGGCGCGCAGAGGGCGGCGGAGAGGGCGGCGGGGGGCGCGGCGCGGCGCGGCGTGCCGGGCCAGGCACGCGACTTGAGCGCCAGCTGCGGGCAGCGCGGCTCCCGCTCGGGCAGCAGGGGCGGCACGAGCAGCGAGCGCGCGTCCCAGCAGAGCGCCAGCTCGAACTTGTTGAGCAGCGAGGCGCCCAGCGAGCGCGCCTCGTCGCCCGCCCCCAGCGCCGGCGACGCCTTGAACACGTGGCACAGGTCCTCGACGCGCATGATGCCGTTGCTGGCGAAGGGGTTGACCTCCCGCACGGTCACCACGTGCGCCAGCACGTCGCACAGCCACTGCGGCCGCACGAAGTACAGCTCCTTCAGCGTGGCGTCGTCGTAGTGCAGCAGCACGCCTGGCGTCCACGAACAGGCGTATCCTCCGGTCAAACTTTGAATCTAAACGCTCGTTATATCGTTCTAGGATACGCCTTACCGTTTTCATGAAGGAACATGGTCGCCTGGTGCAGCTCGGCCGCGTCGCGGAACATTCGGAGATTCTTCTGCTGCATGTACTGAGTCACCTGCAGCACGGAAGTTGGATCGGTTACCGTCAGAGCACTCGCACGCACGCGTGTGCGACTCGATTGACGTATAGAGGCCCCCACTGACCAGGCGCTTGTACTGCTCGTGGCGCAGCACGGGCTCCTTGAGGTCGGCGGCCAGCGCGTGCACGCACTCCTCCAGCGCGAGGTACGTCGCCGGCACGCGCTGCTCCAGCAGCGGCTCCTTGCTGCCTGCAACGCCCCAGGGAACACTCGAGTAGAGTTCGGTGACTCGGTTACTAGTAGGGGCGTGTCTGCTCACCGGGAGGTTTGACGCTGAAGGCCACGGAGTAGATGATGTCGGCGAGGAGTTTGATATTGTGGCGCGTGCTGCACGACACCTACGACAGATGCGAGTTCATTGAGTGTTTAAACGAGAAAACTGTACACATTTGATTAGAACCGGGAGCCCGCCCGCCCGCAGCCGCACCTCGACGGAGTCGAGCACGCGCGGCAGGCCCAGCTTGTCGGCGTCGGGCGCCGCCATGACCGCCCCGCGGATGAGGCGCTGCAGCGCCATCGGACTCTCGCTCTCGCTCATCTTGCTCTGCGGAACTCCGACCGCGTTACACGTCAACACTACTCTCAGATCGCGCACTGAATGTAATAGACGAGAGTGTCACCCAGGCATAAGGATGGCCGATTAACACGGAAATACTGAGTGAGGAGGTTATACGCGGATATGGAGACCATCGGCAGAGAAGTACGACAAATACGACTTCACAAATAAGCAGGAGGTAGCGAATGCCCGCGATGTGGACGCAACACAAGACTCACGTTGTTGACCTGGTCGTAGTGCGTCCCCACCATGATGACGGGCGAGCCCGGCGCGCGCGCCTGGATCGACCTGCGCGAGAACCACTCATCAGACTGTCGTCGCCTCTCAGGTTAAGGGTATGTCCTTGGAGTCACTTTTTTTAAGGACATATATTTTTTCTTTACAAACTGGGGTTTCTGACTTGAACGGAATAATTTTATAACTTTAAAATAATGTCCTTCTATATAAAAAATTACAAGATATGTTTGTGAGTATAGTGGATGCAAGGCGTGCGGTACCTCAGCCATTGCAAGGCGCTTGCGAGTCCTTTCCTCCCGTCGGTGACCTTCCATACGACCAGGTAGAGGGAGCGCTTCGATAGGAAGTACTGGTGGGTGGCGTAGTACCTGCTCAGAAAACTTTTGTTAAGCCTGCTTTGTTTTAATTATTACTATACGAATAATTTTTCCAATTCTAGTGACCGCCTTAAGATCTGCACAGAGCTGTCGAAAGTTAACAAATGGTTCAACGATGTGATCACGCCGATAGAATCTGCCGGCAAAGAATAGCGACCGACTCACTCCTGCTGCCCCCCGAAGTCCCAGGTGCGGAAGGTGAGCGGGCCGCGCTGCGAGCGCTGCGATTCGTACACCCACGCGCCGATGTCCACGCCCACGGTCGACATGCCGCGACGGGATGACTTGTTGCCCATGCGCTTCGCCCAGTGCTGGGCGCAGTCGGAAAAGTTGCAGTGACGTTTTATTCACATTTCATTTTAAATAAAAGATAACATTTATTGTGACATCCAGTTATGTGAGATTACTCACTTCCGTCGGTTTCCTCCGGTGATGAATGGCGGACTCCTGCCTCAAGCACTCCAGCAGACTGGTTTTGCCGATGCCCTGCAATACAGAAGAGTGTACGGGGTCGAAGGGATCCAGGGTCGCGACACGAAAGTATCTGCGTAATATATGTACTAGCGTGTATACCTGCACTCCGACCACCATTAGCTTCATGCGCGCGTAGGGCTTGGCCTCCTGCAGCACGGAGCGCAGGTAGCCCACCACGTCCACACTGCGACACCGTCCGCCGCGCACGACGGAGCGCAGCGGCTCCTGCAGCGAGCAGCCCACCGTGTTCAGGTTCCAGAGGCGGGTCAGCAGGCCCATCTGGGGCGGCAAGTCGGTGATGTCTGTCAGGGAGGAACAACTCGGTAGCGATAGATGGCGCTGATTGAAATTCCTGAATCGCGCTGTCTACACGGGGTGGTCTATACTGTGTATACAGGGTTATTGGTAATTCGATGTATTCCCGTTGGGAGCATCCATTTTATTTCGGTTGCTTTGAAATAAGTTCCTAGTTGTTATTTTTGTGGAAAAAAACAAAAAATATTGAAATAAAATCGTTTTCCGTCTCGCATTTTTAAAATTTGGACCGATAATTATTGTTTTAATATTGGCAAATAACCAGTGTTTATTCGTTTTTATAAATCAGAAGAAAAAATAGATTTTAAAAGATACTTTTTTTTAAATACATTTTTAAGGTTGCATTTTTGACTTAATTTGAAAAAATCTAAAAAACGTGATAACTCAAAAATGGTTCACTTTTGCATGATGCATATGGGGGTTAAAATGATCGCAAATAGTCACCCTTATCACCTCCCAACGGGAATACGTCGAATTATCAATAACCCTCTATATTCTGGAAATTGCGAAACTATAATTGCGAACAGTGGAAAGCACTTCACTAGTTCCATTCGCCATTTGAGCCTCCGCTGATGAAAGGAATGTTTAAAATTTCTTACAGCGCCATTGTCTATGGATGGTGGTGACAACTTACCTTCAGGACCTTTGCTCGTCCGCCTACCTATATCATAAAAAATACCTTATATATGAACAATAATGCTCTCAAAAACGAATAAATCATTAAAACAAATGCAATTGAGCCGACCTTTATTCCCGCTGAGGTTGAGCACGGCGAGGTTGGTCAGCAGGTGCAGCGCGGGCGGCACGGCGCGCAGCAGGTTGCTCGACACGTCCAGCATCGACAGCAGCGGGAACAGCAGCCGCGCCTTCAGGGAGCCGCGACTGCTCTGCTCACACGACACGGGTTAGTGAAATACCGATTTTTTTTTAACAGAAATTCCAAGTCCCAGTATTAAAACGCAGATCCTCAGTCTTACGGACAAACTAGTCTACCCAGGGTAAATAGACAGTAATTTCCAATAACACATTGGCAAGGCTCACCCATTCGTCGTCGTTTTCGTCACTGCTGGGTTCCGCCGCCGGCACGAGTCCGTCGTCGTCCGTCGTCAGCTGGATACGTGTTAGCATGTTGTTGGCTAAAATCTGAATATAAAAGAGCGTTTCATAAACATATAGAAGTGTGTGGCAAAGTTGTATGTTACACGTTAACTTGTTGTCTTATACTGGCAAAGATTTTCTTGGAGGTATCGAGAAGAAACCGTAGGTTTAATACGCTCTTCCACCCCCGACACGAGAACGCCCACGTATCGAAATATATTTTTAAATATGCAGATGTCCTTATGGTTTTTGTAGGTAGTCGTCGGTTTCGTTAAGTATAACGGTGGACTATTCTCATGGTTAACGTTGTAAATGTAATTTTAAATTAAAATATTTATATTTTAGGTAGCACTGTTCCCCTGTAATGTTCAATGTAACGTTTAAGCGGGGAGATGGCGACGGACCAGCGTGCGCAGCCCCTCGAGGCGCAGGTGGCGGCGCGCGGGGCAGGCGGCGCTGAGCAGCTGCGCGCGCACGGAGCCCGAGGAGCGCGGGCGCGCGCGGGCGGCGCGGCGCGCGCAGTAGCAGCGCAGCGGGTCCGCGCCGCCCGAGCCGAAGCTCTCCACCTGCGGCAGGCTCGGCCAGCACGTGATCTCGTTGTGGCTCAGGTCCAGCTGGCGCAGGCTGGTCGGGTACGACGTCACGTACGACATGGACCTGCGGCAGCGGGAGGACGCGTTCTACACTCGGACTCGGAGACTTCGGAGAGCTGCCGTGTTAAGCATGCGTGAACATACATAATGTTCCCATACAGTCCGTCCACTTGCGATTTACAAAATATCCTCAGTTGCGAATGAAGCATTGTTTGAAAATTCAACCTTATCGCTCAAAGTGCGGAATGCCGGTTATTCTGATCAAAATATTGGGCATGTTTGCAAATAGTAGGAGGAGGAGGCTGGTACGGAACACCTCACCTGAGATTGTTGTAGGCCATGTTGAGCCTGGTCAGTGCCGGAGCTCGACATGCGAGGGGGGCCGGCACACACGAGAACTGGTTGTGAGCCAAGTTGAGAGACGTGAGGCAGCTGCCCTCGGAGGGGGGCTCCGCACTGCGGGCGGGGGACGCCGCCCGGGCCCCGCGCCACGCGTGCGCGCGCCGCGCCTCCGACCATCTAGAGACATGGACGGAATAGAGCCCTCCCTCTGGGTTGGTTAACTGAACGTGCAAGATCAATGGGCATCACCAAAGTAGAGGATAGAATCATTGACGAAAGAAGAATAACAATGGCATTGTATTAATTTAAGAAATGGTTTCGCTGTGCGTGCAAAGGGACTCCTGATATTGCTCTGCAATCGATCGGTATACTAAAGATATAAGTCTAACGTCGATCATTATTTTACAAGATGTTATTGAGTTTGCGTTCCCGCTGTTTCTGTGCTGATGGCGGCCAACTGCTCACGGGTCATATGTGTACTCACACGGCATTTCCGGCGCGGTTACCGAGCGTGGGGATGTCGTCTTCGTCGGGAGAGGACTCGCTCACGTCCAGAGATGGACTTCGGGAAGATGAATTCTGCGAGACCAGTCGGTAATTTTGTTGAACATTATTATTGACAAATATTTCGTAACACTGAGCTGTATCGTTGGATAGAGTGAATTAGCAATAGTTAGTAAGGCTCGGTGATACAACTCACTGATTGGTCGAAAGCGAACGGTGCGGAGTGGACGGAGGGGGAGGCGCTGGGCGACGAGGACTCCGAGGGGGAGGCTTGCTGCTGCACCTCCGGTACGCCCTGGACACGTCACAACTACTCCTCAAGCTGGGGCTTTCGATTGTACTACTGCGGTACTATACGTTCAGATTACATCATTCTACTCTATGGTTATCATATAGATGATAATTATTATTGGTTGCGGGTTGAGTCGGATCTACAGAGTTAATTGTATTGTTTTGTAAATTTACCATTCGAAACAAAGGTTCCACGGAGATGAAACAGTAGTCAGCAAAAAATAAATCACAAAGGAATGTCGATACACACAATTAATTTTATTTGTAAACTGTATTAAAATCAACGGATATTTATTACGTACTTTTTCTTGTCTATGTTTTTATTTAAATAATTAAACCTTTTCATGTAGAATCAGACAAATACGACGGTCTATTGTGGGTAAACCAACCAAGCTGACAATAAAGTCATTCAACACTGTGTATCCGTTCAAATGTTAATAGCATCCGACCTTCCTATGACGTCAATTGAAGCTTGTAAGTACCGTTAGCAACACTATAGTTAAAATTAATTGGTGTACCGTTAGAAAAAAAAAAGAGACAAATGATTTTCTTCTGATTGTGTCTGATAAAGTAAAACCGATTACTTTAACAGGTACTTCAATTTACTATTACTTTTATTAACTAAAGCAATTATTTTTCTATCAATATACATGCAACGCAGTATTAAAGATATTCTAACAGCCTTTTGAGTGGTCAGTTACCTGTTAAGCCACAATTTAAGTGGAGAATAATTATTGCTACTATTGGCAATTAAATCCCATTCTCTTTCGTAAGCAAAACAAACCTGGAGGTGACCGTTTCCGTGTGTTACCTCATCTCCTGTCGGCAGGTCTTTGAGGTGGTTGAGCGCGGCATTGAGGTCTCGCAGCGCTGGAGCTTGCCACATCTGTGGTGGTAACGCGCGTAGCTTGTTGTTGGAAACGTCCAGGCTTGTCATCGAGGGGAGGGAAAAGAGTTCCGGCGGAAGTTCCTCCAGACGATTGTCCTGCGAAAATTGAATTTATGCCAAAAGTACATTTCACAATCGCGAGTTGTCTTAATGTGTACAGGTAAATGTCTGAACGTTCGTTGCGAATCGAAGCGGTGAGCGCGGCAGCCCCTCCCCGGTACCTGCAAGTACAGCTCCTGCAGCACGGGCGCGGTATACACGTCGCTGCTGCGCTTCGGCTGCTTTTTCCCGCGCCGCCGGCCCTCCACCTCGTCCTCGAACGGGTCCTCCGCCGTCGGCAGACGTTCCAGCTTGTTCTGCGCCACGTTGAGATATCTGTACATTATGTGCGGTTAGGTGTCCAGTAGTCAACGGTTAGATACATTGGCTCACGGCTGCTACGAACGTGCGGCCTCACCTCAGACTGAGCAGCGAGAACAGCTCGCGGGGCAGCAGGCGCAGCTCGTTGTTGGCCAGCTCGAGGCGGGTGACGGCCAGCGCGGCGCTGCCGGCGGCGCCCAGGCGCGGGTTGACGCGCAGCGCGGCGCTCGCCAGCCAGCTCATGCTGCAACGACACTCGGGTCACGCTCGCGCCTCGGGCCGCGCCCCCCGCCCCCGCTCCCCCAGCCCCGCCGCCGCACTCACCGCAGGCGCGCCAGCTGGCAGCGCAGCTCCCGCCAGTTCACCATGACGGGCGTGGTGGGGCAGCGCGCGCTGTACGACAGCGCGGGGTCCGCGTCCCGCGCGCTCAGCACGCTCTGCGACACGCGCGACTTGTCCAGCTTGTAGTCGGGGTCGGGGTAGGCCTGCGGACGGCGCTCGGTCAGTCTGGTGGCTCGGGCTGCCGGGCTCGCGGGGCCGCGCGGGGCGGCGACCCACCTTGGTGGCGAGCAGCGCGGCGAGCAGCTCCGACAGGCCGTGGCGGGCGCACTCGCGCAGCGCCCTGCCGCCGGGGTCGGTGGCTCCGGCCGCCAGCAGCATCTCCACCACCTGCACGTGCTTCGCTCGCGCCGCCACCGCCAGGGCGGTCCACGGGCCGTCTCCTGCGGGAGGTTAGTCATTATTGAGATTATTAATTGAGATGAGTTACATCTTTAATTATTATTGTTAATTAGTTAAGTATTTGATCTGTCGCCTTACATCAAAACGAAGTTACGTAGACCAAATAAGAGCAAACTTGCAAAACTGTTTAATAATTATTTTTGTAAGGCGGGCGGGGCCACTCACGGTCGTCGCTGTAGGCGGAGCGGGCGGGGGAGGGCGAGGGCGAGGGGGAGGCGCGCGTGCGCGTGACGGACGCGCTGCGCGAGCGCCGCCGCGCCTCGCGACCCTCCGACTCCTGCGCACGCACTCTATGCGTTACTCACACTGACAGTGTTCCCGTGACCGACAAGTGTATTTAATCATTTTCATTGGCCGACTCGGAATTAAAATCCAGGATCTCGAGACCAATGTTACCAGTTAGTCACTAGATCGGGAGATTCGAATGAGCTACCGTCAGAAACACCAGGAACAAGTCGGAGCTGTTGTTACCTCGGTACACGGGGTTAGCAACTATTTCAAAAATATTCGATTGTAAAAGTTAAAATAATCTTTATTGAATGTTTTCGAGTTAATAATAATATACTTTATATTACTAAAGTATTCTTTTTTTTCATAGTCTACGCGGGCGGACGGGCAAATGGGTCACGTGATCGTCAGTGGTCACCATCGTCCGTAGATACGAGCGCTGGAAGAAATATTAAACATTTCTTAAATCGGCAAAGCGCCCTCGACCTCGGGACCTAAGATGTCATCTCCCTCGAGGCTGTCGTTACGCTGATACGCTGGCCCTTCAAACTCGAACACAACAAGACATAGAGCGGGTCCGAGTGTGCGTATAGCGTTACCGGCGGCGGCGGCGCGGCGGCGGCGTCGGGGCGCGCGCCGGCGGCGAGCAGGCGGCGCAGCACGCGCGCGTGGTTGAGCCGCGCCGCGCACGCCACGCAGCTGTCGGCGCCGCGCGCCGCCTCCGCGCGCACGGTGCGCACGCGCAGCGCGTCGCCCGCCGCGCCCGCGCCCGCGCCCGGCGCCGCGCTCGCCTTGTTCGCGGCGCCGGTGAGCTTGCTGACGATGGCGTGTATCCCGAGCGAGATGCCCGCTCGTTGCGGACTCTGCACGGCCGGCACCTGCACCGGGACCGGGACCGGGACCGGGACGGGTTCTGCGCTCGTCGTTTGAGGCTAAGCAAACGATTATAGATATAAATTCACAACTAAAGTCCCTCGTGACAGTTACATTAATTGAAATTTGTGTGTAAAACGAAAATATATAACTGTCTTTTTTTTAATATCAATACTTTCAGTTTAAAGTAATCTTAAAAACAGGTAAAACATGCAAATGTAAAAAAAAGTCATTTATTTTTTGCTAAGACCAGTTTTCAACACAAGGCTAGGGCACCTGGTGCACGGGCACGGTGTGCGCCAGCAGCGCGTCGACGACGGCGGCGTTGCCGAGCGTGCAGGCCACGTACAGCGCCGTCTGGCCGCTCGCGTCGCGCGCGTTCACGTCGAACGCGAGCCGGTACTGCCACTTGCCGCTCGCGTCTCTGCGTATTTGTACACAACCAGCCCCGCTTTAATCAGAGTACAGGCAAAAAACGCGGGCATCGTGCTTCGGAGGGTATCTCGCCGGCATAATTAATTTTAGATGTTGACTACTGAGTTTCTTGCCT
Source organism: Vanessa tameamea (assembly GCF_037043105.1). NCBI lineage: Eukaryota > Metazoa > Arthropoda > Insecta > Lepidoptera > Nymphalidae > Vanessa > Vanessa tameamea. Next base: position 6,027,170 of record NC_087337.1, read on the forward strand.
GCCTTCTTGCCGGTTCTTCTCGGTAGAATCTACATTCCGAACCGGTGATAGCTTTACTTAAAATAGTTTGTTAAAAGACGATTCAAAAGTGCTTGAAAAAAAAAACCCAATTTGAATAAAGTATGTTTTGATTTTGAACGATCAAGTAGAAACTCTCTTAAAAATGTTTTTGGGGGGAGGGAAGTTCATCAGAACTCTACTGCTCGTAACGGTGCTCTACACCATTAAAATTATGAGCGTAAAAATTGAAGATGGCATAGAAACTCAAATCTAAACCACTTTATAACAGTGCCTAACTACAGTACAAGTGTTTCAGCTCTGGACGCGCGCACTTCTGGACCGGGTATCGGATTTTTACCAGCGACTAATAAATATCGCACAAATATTATTAAACACTACGAGGCGTTTTCTTAACTCAAAAAAATTCATCTTTGGTACGAATTGCAGTTGATATGTTATCTATAATCTTTCAAGTCGCTTTAGGTCGCAGATATTCGCTTGCCAGTAATTTTGTATATACTTCAAGCGGCCTGTGAAAGCGAGCGTGTAACTAATCTCGTAAAGCCTGTTATCTCAAAGTCAGTCGATGGCACTTCTCTAATACGCTATTGTTTATATTTCGCGTCGGTCGTTAGTGCTGCCACTATATATTGTTGCTTGGCGGTAGATATGATGTACGAGTGGTACCTACCCAGCCGGGCTTGCACTAACACCAAGTAAAGAGCCCAGATGGCCCAGTGGTTACACGTGCATCTTAACCGATGATTTCGGGTTCAAACCCAGGCAGGCACCACTGAATTTTCATGTGCTTAATTCACCTCGTGCTCGGGGGTGACGGAAAACATCGTGAGGAAACCTGCATGTGTCTAATTTCAACGAAATTCTGTCACATGTGTATCCACCAACCCGCATTGGAGCAGCGTGGTTGAATATGCTCCAAACCTTGTCCTCCAAGGGAGAGGAGGCCTTAGCCCAGCAGTGGGAAATTTACAGGCTGTTAATGTAAAAAAACATTAAATATTTCATTTTTTTTTTGGACTAAAAATATAAGTTACGCTTCTATCAAGAAACAGACAACATTTAAAAAGTTTAAAAAACAGCTGATAAATCTTAATCCTATTAATTCGTTATGAAATAATTTAAAGTCCGTATTATTGCGACAGGGGAGGAACGGACAAATGCCGCCAGCATCCATGCGACCACTCAACGCAGTCATGATTTATACAATATATTCTCAATTTGATTTGTATATCTAAGTGTTTACTAGCACGCAGCGATCCACGCGTGTTGTTTAGGGAAGTGAGGAATATTTTATGTCGTGATAAAGTAATTTTTGAGATAAACGGCCCCTGCGACGGCACGACCCGCGCGGGAGGGTCAGCGCGGTGCTCTTACATCACCGTTATCGAATATCACAACGAACTAATAAAATACATTCCAAATTTGAAACTAATTATTTTCAGTTAGCGAAACATAATAAAAAGTACATAAAAAACATAACATAATCAGCCTGTAAATTTCCCACTGCTGGGCTAAGGCCTCCTCTCCCGTTGAGGAGAAGGTATGGAGCATATTCCACCACGCTGCTCCAATGCGGGTTGGTGGAATACACATGTGGCAGAATTTCGTTGAAATTAGACACATGCAGGTTTCCTCACGATGTTTTCCTTCACCGCCGAGCACAAGATGAATTATAAACAAATTAAGCACATGAAAATTCAGTGGTGCCTGCCTGGGTTTGAACCCGAAATCATCGGTTAAGATGCACGCGTTCTAACCACTGGGCCATCTCGGCTCATAAAAAGTCACACAACATTTTTTTTCTCTCTAGAAAACCAGCTCGTGAACACGATGCGTGTAGGTTGGTCAAAAAATCGCACAAAATAGATTTTACCAGGGCGGGTGGGGCAGTCACAGCTAAAGGTTACCGGCAAAATGATAAACACCATCGTCACTCACGTATATGTGTTGAGCAAGTGCTCGGGATAGGGATACTCCAGCAGCAGCGTGACGAGCGCGGGGTGACCGCCGATACAGGCTGCGTGGAGCGGCAGCCACTTCTCCACGGTCTCTTGCTGAGGACAATACAAGCACCACTTGAGTCACACATTAGACGTACGCGACGCACGTACTTATGGATAGATCATGTCTTTCTGACTGATTTCTGCCGTCTCGGAGACTTCTTCCGCAAGTTCGGATTATCATACGCTGATGGTAAAATCGTGTACTGCAGACACTGTTCTGAGATCTGATCTCTAACACGTATATACCGACCAGGCCGAAAATATTTCAGGAGCGGGAACTGCAGCTTAAGATGCTTTCCGAGACACTGTGCGTAAACGGAGCTAATTTTATACTGAGAAGTTATCTACAGGTAAAACCTATAACAGCTTTTCATTGGCTCGCCTCTGAATTCAGTTCACGTGGCCTTAAATGCTACCTACTAGACCAAGAAGTATTGCTATTTGTAGGATACCTGTATCGCTTCTGGGAAGTGTTGGAGCAACAGCTGCGCGATGTCCAGATGTCCATGGTAACAGGCGATGTAGAGCGGTCCGTAGCGCGTGACGGGGTGCGCGCGGCCGTCGGCGCCGGCCTCCACCAGCGCCGCAGCGGCCGCGGTCGCTCCCAGCTCGGAGGCGCTACAATCGAACGCCGTAAGCTTTATGATCGCCTAACTACTACGGAGCATGAATACTTTGTTTAAGTTATGTTTCATGCAATAGTCCTTAAAATAGATCGAATGTCAAGATAATCCGAGTACGGATATCGGTCTTACCTACCCTGGTACCAGTCTGCCTGCATTTGACCTAAAATCACGACGTTATATCGGCCCCGTGGTTGTATTTTGTTAGTAACAAAAATTTGTTCCAATTCCGACCACAGAGGGCACGAGCTGATGCTCGTTTATTTATTATTTATTGTTAAATCTCCACAGACTAAGCGAACGTGCCTTTGTTTGTCTTAATAAACAATGGCAATTGAAATTTGAAATCATTGAAAATATAAATAAACTACATTATACTCGTATCGCTTGCAATTAAGTTCTCAAGGCTCATTATCGATCTTGTGCTGTCCGCTGTGGATGCGACACCGTTACTTACGGAACTTCGTGGTTTGCTTCTCGCAGCTCCAGGTATTCTTCCAGCAAGGTTATGCTCTGGTACAAATGCCATTGACCCCAATACTTTAAAAAATGTATCTCGAATCCGATCGCCGCAGACAATGGTACTAGAGGATATGTACCAAATCCTCTATGGGATCTAAGATGTTTCGTCCCTTTGCATTTAATTACACCGGCGCGCTTACTATCCAAACTCAAACATAACAATAGAAAGTCTTTGAAGAATGAAATTTAACTCACACATATAAGAGCGTATTCGCGCCCCCGGGAGTGAGGTTGGCGACAATGCCAGCGGCTGATCCAAGTTCCGTCAGTCTGGTCTGGAGCGCCGTCGCATCCCCACGCACCACCAGCTCGCGCAGCTGAGCATGCTGCGACACGCGCTCCCTTTCCAATGCATCTGTGGATCAAAAGTTTTAATTTTAAAAATAAACACAAAATCATAATCTTCTTTATTCAAGTAGGCTCATAAAAGTACTTTTGAATCGTATTATTACAGTGTTGAAATAAATGTAACGTTACCACCGGCTCGGCAAGTAGATTCTACCGAGAAGAACCGGCAAGAAACTCAGTAGTTACTCTTTTCCACCATTGTACTTACAGAGTACGACAGTAGAGTACAATTAAATTCACATATATCCTGCCTGGTAATCAACAAAAACTCCACCCTTTTTTATCTTAAATATAATCTTGTATTGAGTAACATGCCTTATTTATCAAGCTTAATAATATGAGTATAAAAATCAAAGTACATCCCTTATTATTGAATTATTTATCTCTCCGCATACGAACCATTTTTGGGCTTTGTGCAAGTTCGTCTGGGTACCAGCCGTTCATCAGATATTCTAACGCCAAGCAGCTGTAATTAGTATCGTTGCGTTCCACGGGCACAAGGGAAATAACATATTAGCTCCCAAGGTTGGTGGCGCATCGGTGTGATGTAAGGAATGGTTAATATTTCAGACCACTTACCATCAGGTGGCCCATTCGCCTGTCCTACCTATGACATAAAGAAATAGTCAGTTTATCTTTCACTGTGAAACCAAAACCACCAGTACGGAATATAATTACGACAGTTAATCATGTTTTAAGTTATGGCCGCTACCGACCGCCACCACCTTAACTTTCTTTAAATTACAGACTTTCACTTAAATGTTTTATAGTGAATACAATACTCGCTATTTGTTTCACCGAATCTACTTTTACCACCTAGACCGGGGGGGGGGGGGGGGGATAGCAATCTGCACGCTCGTCTGGGTTCCCACTCATTAAATATTCAAACGCTATTGTTCTGGTTTGAATAGTAGTTAATTCAATTTAAATACAGTCATTTGCTTTTAACTTCCCAGCGTTGGTACTGCATTTGCGATGTATGGAATGGTTCAAATCAAATCAAATCAAAATATACTTTATCCAAATATAGTCTATAATAGGTAAATCTACCACCGGTTCGAAATATAGATTCTACCGAGAAGGACCGGCAATTAAACTCTTTTCCAACATTTGAAATACATACTTATGTTAGTTAAATACAATTACATATATATATAATATATCCTGCCTAAAAGTAATCAGTTCCACGCCTCTTTGTCGTCTACATAATCTTGTGTTGAATAATATGCTTTGCTTATTCATGTTATTTTCATAAATAATTTGAATTTATGAATCAACAAAATTAAAATATCTGCGAAATATTTTATTACAGCAACAATGTCTACAGTCGATGGTGACACCTTACCATCTGATGACCAGTTTAACGGTCCGCCTGTCAATCCACTGTAAGTAAAAAAATCCGAAAAAGACCTTTAACTTCTGATGTACCAATCGTTAAATAATTACGTCTTGAATGAACCGAATTTCTTCCAATGTTAAATGTAGTTAGATAATTCTGCACAGACTTCCGTCGATTCGCAATCAATGAGTTAAATGGACTGAAGGTCAGTCTTGGACCAATACGGAAACAGTCGTGACTTGAGCGATTGTCAACTGACACACATGATTATAAAAAGAAGGTTGTAAGCATAATAATAACTTTTTTCATATAAGGGTTTATACATTTACTTAGTCTAGAGAAGAAATTACTTAAGTAATCATTAACAAAGATTTCGCCGTCATTTGTATTTTTAAATGTTGAATAAGAGTACTGAGTTTCCTTCCGGTTCTTCTCGGTAGAATCTATATTCAACCGGTGGTAGCTTTACTCAATATATTTTGTTAAATGACGATTTAAAAGATCTGTTACTTTAACCGTATGCATAACTAGCATGCTATCTGAGCTGTATAGGCTTGCTAGCAATAAGCATGCTAGTTTAAGGCGATAAATGGGAACATACTCGCAATGAGCACGCGATATACCAATTGTCGTGATCAGCTGAATACTTTACTACACAGCAGTGAATATGTCCTAACAGCTGATCTTACATGGGTCAACTGGAATAAAATAATATTAAACAACCAAAGTTCGATATCAAAATGGTTCAATTTTTGCAGGCACGAATCAAGTTTGTCATTTTGCAAAACATATTTACGTTACCTTAAATGTGAAAACAGTAAATTTTTCGTCATTAAGCATGTCAAGGGCATTTTTCAGTCTTGTGTGACAATTTAAACGTTTAAAAGATTTATTTTTATCTTCCACTCGGAGATCGTTAAAGGTCAATCCGACTTTGATAAAATCTTTACGACACCAATTATCAATACGAGTAATGCTAAATTATAACGTAAAGATTTTGGCAGGCCCGTCTGCGGGGTGTTTTACCAGCCCTAACTATTTATTCTACTGCTAGAGAGCAAACATTTCTTTTGCTGTATTCCAACCCTTTGTTCACCAAAACAGGTGAGTCAGAGTCAGACATTTCAGGTAAAAGGGATACATAACACATAACTCTTTGGATATCATAGGTAGATATATAGATAGGTAGATTTGAAGGTAGATTTTAATAGATTATATTCCTTCAAACATGATATCTATGGACGTAGGTGAGCATTTACCATCTAACTTCGTACAATACATTAAAACCCTTCCTACAAAACTGGTCAATACTTTTACCAAGCTCATGGACTTAGCAATTAAGGGACGTAATAACTGCAGCACTTTTGCGGGGCGTTTGCCCAACAGTCGGGCATGTTGCTTCATATGTTTGACTACCCACCTGCTTGCCACGGATCCTTGACGTCATCTATGAAGTACTGCGCAGCATCGTAGGCATCATCCATTTTATCGCAGTCGTCTTGTGGCTTGCTCCGGGTTGGCGAATTTGTTGGCGGAACTATGATCTGATTGGATGAGCGTAACCGACGTAACATTTTGAATGACCAATAGAAATTAGCGATCCACACGTTCTCACTTATGATTGGTTATTTCAAACTTTTGATATTATTACTGATTATATTTTGAACACTTTTTTGATCATTTTTTAGTTTCAATTAGTTGTTTTGAACTCCGAGTTTAAACTTTGTTAACTTTTGTATATTTGCAACTGGAAAAAATAAATCGATGTTTTTTATATAGTTTAAGCTGGGAATATTTTATAGAGAGTCAATATTAATTAAATATAAGTAAATATTTAATTAATATTTCGTGTTATTTTCAATTTTAGGAAAGTTATACGAGTAATTGTAAGTACGACGAATTAAAATCAATCATAATTTAATTCTAGAATCGTCTCCAACGGCAGGAGGAGTACCTTTACTCCTTTAATGAAGGAGGACAAATAAACAATTTTGACCTTGAACCATCATGAGATCATCGGACGATTTTTAGATAATCTGTCGCATTCGTTGTGGATTCTTGAAAAATTCTTATCAGAACTTTGGAATTATACTTAAAGCGGATATAGTTGAGTTAAATAGTGTTTTCAAATAGCATAAATGTAAATTTACGGTTTGTTAATTTTTACTACCCCTGCCATTGGATATTATAATTCAATCGACCATTTACTAAAACATTTAAAATGAACTAAAATTAAGTTATATACCTAAAATACATTATGAAACTCTTCAAGAACGAAACCGACAGTTCAATTTATAGGTATGCCACCGTGACAACCCAAGATGCCCTTTTCTGTTACTACGTCTGAAAGGTGACGTCACTTCCTTGACCACCTCACTCAGCTTTGGCTATATTATAAAAAAGTGTATGTATGTTCGTTGATTACTAGAGCTGTTTTATACAAAACCTGGTTTTCATAGATAGGGGATAAGCATGGATGCTCTTATACAGATATCTCTTTCAAACTTATTTGGTACCGATATCATTGATTTATTTCTCATTGCTATATTTGCTAACATATAACATTGTATGTCACAACGTCCTGCGTTTAATATGTTATTGGTTTTTTTTGTTAAGCACGTTTGGTGGTAGGGCTTTGTGCAGGCCTATCTGGGTAAGTAGCTTCCATCACATGACAAGTTTAGTTTGGTATAAGGAATGGTTAATATTACTTACAACGCCAATGTATACGGGCGCTGGTGGTCACTTAGCATCAGGTGGCGCATCCACCGCCCATTCTGCATTCGGCATTTAGAATTCAGTTACTTAATTCTCATCCAGTCTCTTCCTTACCATCTCAGTCTTAATGATGACGCTTCCAGATTGTTCGTAGTTCAATCGTGGACGGTGTCACATCACCAACAGCTAAATATACTCCAGATATAAATCCGTGGTAGTATTAGACTGATACACTTACGTCTTGTCTTGTGAGGAAGACTTACAACACGTGTCCAATTAGCCTTTTAAAATAACTTTCCTTTATTGTCTTTGTGTATAATATAACATAAAAGTTTAACGTTATAGTTAGACACTTGAAATTTTTCCAAATGATATATTTCTGTTGCCGCTACAACAAATATTAAAAACAAAATAAAATAAATATTTAAGTGGGGCTCCTATACAACAGACATGATCTTTTTGCCGTTTTTAACTTCATTTCTTACATTTAATATAAAGCCAGCAGAGTCGAGGTGGCTTAAAGGGAAGACCATGCAAGTTTTGGCGCTACCACACGTAACACGTTTCGATATCGTGTCGTGGCACGCTGCTGTTACGACGTGACGTGTCACGTTGCGCAGTATGACGCCGCTAGTACTATGCGGCGCCAATTGCCGCAGTCGCATCTCGCGACCGACATGTTGCAGCGTGTCTTACAACATGTGCAACATTGGCACGTCAAGACTCTCACTCAGCTTTCATGTAACTAGTAATCTTTATAATAAATCCCGTACTTGTAAAAGAAACCATTCAGCGTTGGAACAGCATGGTGGAATTAACTTCGAACTGTATGAGGATAGGAAGCCCTTCGCGATGCTCAACATCGTTGCCGAGTATGAGATGATTTACTTATTTACTTGGAACGAGTCTCGCATTGAATTCAGTGAGGCTAAATACTCGTGGATCTGGCTCTCGCAGTGGCCCGAACAGATACAAATCCGGCTCAAAGGCAAATATAATTACCATATATTTATTAAATATACTTTTAAGATTTTTTCCCACGCGTAATAATAAGCTGAGATCCAGTTTGACAATGCATTAGTCACTTCCGGTCTATCGGTCCGTCTGTATTACCATTCAAATCTATTGGTAGTCTCAATGACCTCTACAGACATACTGAATTACAATTCTTTAAAGCAAGATCGAAATTCAAACTAAACATTGATACACTAGCGACTCACCCCGGCTTCGCTATTATTTTTCTATAATTAATAAAGAAACTGTTGTGATATAAATATTCTGCATAGGGCATATCATTTAAAAATAAATAGCACTTAAAGTGTAGTTTTCTACATACAAACAAACAAATTTGATATATTTATATTAGTATAGAAGTATAGATAATGTCTTCCTGAAGGATCTCAGGGGAGACCAGCCGACTGCGCAGGACATATCTGAGTGCACAAGAAAGTGCACAAACACAGATGCTCTCCCTATTCCCTCACTTTTATAATCCGATGGAAGGAGTTTTATACTTAGGACCGACGACATTACGTGTATTCCGAGGGAAGGGAGTGCACACTTCGAACTTCCAGTCTCCGAGATGTTACTGAATAATTTTCGCTAAAAACCCGAATACTTCCATTTCGGACTCACCTGGATTTGAACCCAGAATCTCACGATCTGTGGCCTTATATCTAGCCAGACTGTCTAAACAGTCAAAGAAAAGCTTAACCGAATATTATTACAAAATCAAATAATAATAATCTACTATATAAAGTACTTATATGTTTATTTAACTTAGCGAGCAAAGCAAAAGCGGTCAGATACGTAACATATGAGATCTCGCAGCGCGTAACCCATATACCGAGGTGTTACCTAACATTGCGTAATGATAAGCTTAACGTGAAGAGTTTTCACGGACCATGGCAGGTGTTAGGTACCCTATGTTCCCCTGGCCCAATGTAACCCTGAATCAAATCAAATCAAAATCAAAATCAATTTATTCAAGTAAACTTCACAATGAAGCGTTTTTGAATCGTCGATATTTAAATAATACTACCGTTTCGCAAAGCAGCCTCCAGCGAGAAGAAACGGCAAGAAACTCGCATTGTTGCTCTTTTCAAATAAACAGATTCACAATGCTGTTTTTTACAATAATTAGTGTCCTGTGAGGGAACCCGGGCCTAAATCAAGGCGTTTTTTTTTCTAAAAAGTATTCTTTTAATGAATAATAAGATTCATTTATTAATTTAATCTTAATATATTTTTTTAATTTACTACATGGTAAATTGATTATATTTCCCGGTATCTTATTATATATGCGTATACCATTGCCCAAAAACGTTCTCTGTACCGTATGCGAACGGAGAGTAGGGGTTACAAGTTTATTCTTATTTCCTGAGAGTGTGTAGGTAAATTTCACGATGACCGGTTGAGAAATGAAGAGCCGTAAGCATAACGAATAGACACTTCAGCGAGTATATTAATAGTAAGGATTCCACGACGCGTCGAGGTAATTAGGAGGAACCACAACCTCGGAAGCCTCGTCGCGACCGCAATACGAGTGACCGCTACTGGGGCTGTAGCTTGGCAACGACGCACTGCTGGCGTAATCCACATCCGACAGGTACCTTATTCATAAAGACTGTTGCAAACACTTTTGAATCGTTATTTCGAAAATCAAATCAAAAAATTCTTTATTCAAGTAGACTCATAGAGGCACTTTTGACCAGCTACAACCGGTTCGGAATGTAGACTCTACCGAGAATAACCGGCAACAAACTCAATAGTTACTCGTTTCAATCATTCCAATTACAGAGTATGTCACTAAAGTACCTACATACAATTAAATGTATTTATATAATTACAAGTTAAATTTATTTTAAATATGTCACCGATTCGAAAAGTAGATTCTAGCGAGTTTAACCGACAAGCAACTCAGTAGTTATTCTCTTTGAGAAAAAGAACCGAAATGGCCCAGTGGATAGAACGCGTGCATTTTAACCAATGATCGCGAGTTCACCCACGCAAACAACACTGATTTTTCATGTGCTTAATTTGTGTTTATAATTCATCATCATCACCGTGAGGAAACGTGTGTACATCTAATTTCAATTTAACTGAAACGTGTTTCCACCAACACGCATCGGATCAGCGCGGTGTTTCCTTAAAGGGAGAGGAGACTATAGCCCAGTGGGACAATTACAGGCTGGAACTTACTGTTTAAATTTACAAAACAGCAAACAGGTATTATTATAGGAGCGAATACCTTTCCCGCAAAGGTACCTACTTCGAGAGAGTAATGTATGTATTTATTTATATATACGCTATTGCACAACGAATTAAAATTGCACGACAGGTGAACTTCACGTCATTATCGGGCAGCCGACCTACTGCCGACATACTAGAGACATGCTATGGAAAATCTTTTACCGCAGTACTATTTATAAAATGTTGTTTTTTACGATTATTGAACAGCTTGCATAGTTATCAAAAATGTTAATTCGAAAGTTATCATTAACTTTGATGCAGTTTCTGAGTCTGTCGGTGTATTTGCAACATACTAAACCAATATACATAAAACTCATACCCGGAGATACGACGCGTTTCGTATGGCAGCTGCACTTTGCAGTTGCACTCGTTTTCAAGCTGTTTACGTGATAAGCGTTAGAGTATTTATAATTTAATTAAAAAAAAAAAGTTATATTCTACAGTATTATACGGTTCACAATATATAGAAAGATTACAATCTCACGACATAAATGATAACGACGAACGGTTAGTTATATGTCAATATACACCTCGCCTGGTACTTACCACCGTAATGGGACCATTTGTAAAATACAGCATTCCTAATGAAGGCACACACATAATCAGCCTGTAAATTTCCCACTGCTGGGCTAAGGCCTCCTCTCCCGTTGAGGAGAAGGTATGGAGCATATTCCACCACGCTGCTCCAATGCGGGTTGGTGGAATACACATGTGGCAGAATTTCGTTGAAATTAGACACATGCAGGTTTCCTCACGATGTTTTCCTTCACCGCCGAGCACGAGATGAATTATAAACACAAATTAAGCACATGAAAATTCAGTGGTGCCTGCCTGGGTTTGAACCCGAAATCATCGGTTAAGATGCACGCGTTCTAACCACTGGGCCATCTCGGCTCCTAATGAAGGCACATGTCCAAACGTTAACGCGGTGATATAATTTCGAGCGACTAATTCGCGTCACTCCCAGCCGACGCAACGCAAAACTTGTTTCTACTGCGTTGGCTATAACTGCCTACAGATCTTATAACGAAACACAAAACACGATTATTCAGAACGTCGGTGAATCTTTTAAGGCATCGTGTACTTTTTGTTAACGCGCTTTATAAAAACGTTAAAAGGTCGCACCGGATTTTACTTTTTCTATCCGTTAATGCGACCTCGTCTGGTAATTATACCGTAATCAAATGTGGCTCAGTGATGAGCACCGAGTCTGAACCGAATACGAACGAAAATTCCGCCGATATTTTTTACCTTGCCGATTCATAAATTCAAATCATTTTATAACAAAACACAAGATCATATATGTCAAAAAAACAAGTAGTTAACTTTCAGGCAGTATATATTACATATAATCCGCTATTTGACTGGTTTTTAAAATCCATTTTATTTTATTTAGTAGAGGTTAAGGAACCAGTAAAAGTTGTTTTTCTTAATTCTAGTATATATTTGCTGAAAAATATCAAATTAAAAATATGTCGCTGCAATGGGGTCGGTGACGTCACTTACCTGTATTGTAATCTGTGGCACATATAATCCACATACAGTCGCAAACGAGGTCAACAAGCAAGTGGCGTCATTATAAGCCCGACCAATCAGGATCGTTTTGTCTCACGTAACAAACTTTTTAAATAATGCATTTTGATTTATGGATTTTTGAATAAATTCCTTATTATTTTCAACTTTCGTTAATAAATAACCATTTTTAAGCTCATACTGATTACAATTATTGACACTTTATTTTTTGCATTGTCAAATAGCCTATTGTACTAACTAACATAACTTAGCATTTTAAATGTTGGAAAAGAGTAACTAATGAGTTTCTTACCGGTTCTTATCGGCTGGATCTAAATTCCGAACCGGCGCGGTGGTAGCTTTACTTAATATAGTTCTGTAAAATGACGATTTAAAAGTGCTTGTAAAAGCCTACTCGAATAAAGTATATTTTGATTTCGATTAAGACGGAGAGCGAGTCTAATATCAAATGAATCTGCATCGTCTCGATTTCCGCGATACAAAGATTTTATAAAAGACGATCTAGCAACTCAACCACAAAATCGAATACGTATTCCAATGTTACAGGTGAGATCGCTTCGCGTAACACGATCGCGACGGCACGCGCCCTCGATAGTCATTAGTGATTAAAAGCTGCTGAGCTATTGAACTCACTCGAAACTCACTGCGGAACTCGGAAATGTATGCTTATAAATCGGGAGGAGCGTGAACAGCGAATCTTCTCAAGTGACCATGGAATATCCGCGTAGACAATCTCCAAGCGATGTGTACTTAAAGCAGCGTCGCAAAATATGATATAACATGTAATTTATACAATAATACATATATATTCATTGTTCTATATTTTTAAAGAGCTGACAGCGATACATCGAAAATGACATTGTATCATTAGTAATTAAATTGTCAATCGTTAAACATTGATATTCTCCTGAGCGATTCCAGACACGGCGATCATTCTTAAGAGATACGAGACCATTATGAGGGCATTCTATAGAACATAAGTGTGTCCCTCAAAACAATAACCTCCCTCACACTCATTACAAAGACGGTAAAGACCACTGGCTTTACGTGCTCTTCGAGGCACGATTGCAAGCAATACCAACTTCGGACTTTTTGAGAGAAATATTCAAGCTACTACTAACTAAGCTCTGCAGAATTCGCGATATGAAAATTAGATTGTTGACCGATGTGTATGACCTCTACAGCGTAATGTCCTACGGCACTCTGCCCTGGGGGCGATGCAGCCGTAACATCAGCCTGAGCCTTAAAGTACCGCTGAGTAGTTTGAAGACATTTAAATATTGACTATCGCTTCTCAGGACATATTTGTGGTGGTGGGGGTTTCCCTCGTTTTAGGGGTGAATCGTCAAACTTTCGAAAGTAGCCAATGTCCATCCTTGAAGTTCAAGCTTCCTTCATATCGAATTTCGTCAAATTCGGTCCAGTGACTCGGCCGAGGAAGAGCGACAGGCAGACAGACAGAGTTACTTTCGCATTTATAATATTGATATATAAGTATAGTTGTATGTTCGTAAAAATATATAAAAATTACCTTATTAAGATTTACTTTCATCAATCGAGACACGGATTTCATATATAATTATACAAGTTCAATGCAACCGGAAATGTTATTTAACATACGAGTGTCACGCTAAAAAACATTGCGCTGGGAATCGCCTCGAGGATACAATCGTCGCGATATTTCGGCAACAATCAGTACAGAGGTCGCTACTGCACTCGTAATCATCAACTCCGTCAATTTAATTTGTTTATATTTAATTTTTCGTTTGTTTGCTATAATTGTTTATCCTAATTCAATTCGTGATAGTTCAAAGTTTATCAAGAAACGTTATCTCGTCCTCTCTTTAAGTGGATCTCTTTTTTCGAGGAAAATTGAAAACTTTGTGCACTCAAAGAAAAAGTGTTAATGACAGTAATCTTCAATTAAATACTTAAGTGTCTGTGCGTGTATCATCTTAAATTAGTACTTATTACAGTGAGGAGTTTGAACGTTTTTAAGTGTAAAAAGTGAATCATAGTATTTCTGGTGAACATTTAATAATATAATCCCAAGTTGTCGGTGCTTGTAATATTACTTTATTCACTTTACCTGCTTTGCAATATTCTAAAACACTCCATACTCTACTGAGGGATATTTTTACCATATGTGATACATACACGCTTGGCTCTTCATTACACATGGGTGCTTTGAATAGTTGAGACGAGGCGGGCACGAGATCGCTTCCCGAAAAAAAAGGATTATTTTTCCTTTTTTTTTTTTTTTTATATTATAAAGAAAATAATATTTCATATTACTTTTATCTTTCGCCTAATAAATAAAGCATTAACTATGAATAAATTTGGGTGTTGTACATCTACTAAAGCAGATCAAGCCAGCATACTGAACTGTAAGCTCTGTCAGATTTCTTTTCACTATCGCTGTATTTTTCCTCAAAAAGAGAACAAAAAATTATCATCCGATCTTAAATCATCGTGGATTTGCCCCGATTGCTCACAAAAATGCCGCGTTCCGAACCATCGTAATAAAGATAATACACCTGTTCGTGGCAATGCTCTTGACGTCAGCGATAGTAAAGAGGATTCGGCCGACGACAATATAACCCTGCGTGTTCGGCCGAATCAAGACCAGATCGGGCAGTCCCTATCTCGGGATATACAGAATATTATTAAATCAGAATTTAGTGCAATGAAACTGGATTTGAGCAGCATCTCTAATGAAATTACCTCACTGAGACAAGAAATACAGGATATCAAAATAGCTATGGGTTTTATCAACGACGAACACAATAAAATTAATGATAAAATATTTCAAATGGAGACAAAGTTCAAGGCTTTTGATGCTTTAGTTACCAGCGTTGAACACTTAAAGTCTGTATCCGAAAAAATAGAAATGGATATAAATACAAAGGATCAGTGGGCGAGACGCTCTAACATCGAAATCTGTTGTATTCCAGAAAAGAAGGGCGAGAACCTTCTTCGCCTCACAGAGGAAATTGCTGTTAAGGCTGGTTTCGACTTGAAGCCCTCGGATATTGATTTTGTTACACGTGTCGCATCTAATAGTCAAGTCAATAAACCCAAACCCATTGTTATCCGTTTGCAAGCGCGCTATAGAAAAGACGATTTTTTGGCTTGCCTGAAAAAGTTGAAGTTAATGTGTAGTGATCTGGGCTTTGCAAAAAATGACTCTCGTATTTATTTTAATGACCATTTAACTAAATTTAATAAAATGCTCTTACAGCGGGCTAAAACTTTATCTAAAGAGCAAAAATATAAATATGTTTGGGTCAAAAATTGCTCAATTATGGTTAGAAAAGGTGACACCAGCCCTGTTATTCATATTGCGAATGTCAATGATTTAAAAAAAATCAAATAGGCGTTATTATGTTTCAATTGTCATTTTTTGTTTTACTTATTGCATACATAAATAGCTGTTTCTTTTTTCTATGTTCAATCTTAATTAATATATTTTATTTAAATACAATTTCCTTAAATGCTTTATTACTGCGACTTTATAACAAACTAATGATTGCCAAACTTTATTTGCTTGACAAGTGTATGAACATTTTTATTATTTTTAATTTGTGTTTATTAATTATGCTTATAATCCTCGGTCACCGTGTTGGATCATAATAATTTAAAAATTTATTATCAAAATGTTCGTGGGTTGCGCACCAAAACTAACTTATTCTATAAAAGCTTGCTTCTTAACGATTTTGACATTATCTGTTTAAGTGAAACCTGGCTATTGGATTCGGTGCTTAGTTCTGAACTTTTTGACTATCGTTATATTGTATATCGATGCGACCGCAACTATGAGGGTCGTGGTGATAAAATGGGCGGCGGAGTGCTAGTTGCATTACGTCGTGAGTTTGAAGTACACAGTTTTGAAAGGGTAATTTTTGATCAATTTGCAGCTGAAGCCATAGTTGTTACTATTCGTCTTAAACAATCACGCTTGCTAAGCATTTACTGTTGTTACTTTCCTCACTGCCCGCAGCAAATAGAGTCCGAAAATTACTTTTTTGATTTAATCTCTAAATTACTTTTTGATAAACCTAACGATATTTATTTAATCCTGGGCGATTTTAATGTAAGCAATGGGCAATGGATACAGGTCGAAGATTATATGGAGTTGTCCGACTCTCTTGGAGACTCATTAGTAACTATATTACACAATTTTCTGTCTTTTTCCAATCTAAAGCAGTATAATGTTATTTGGAACTGTACTGATCGTTTATTAGACTTAGTTTTTTGTAATCGAACCTGTAATGTCTCTAAATGTCCGTTTCCCCTACTCGATGAAGACAAATACCACCCGGCTCTAGAAATATCTTCATTGCAAGTACATGCCGAATTAATGCGTCACTCTCCCCATTCAATCCGTCTTTTTCATAAAGCCAATGATGAGGCAATTAACAAGTCTCTTAATGAAATTGATTGGGAATTTCGTTTTTCAAATCTTGATATTGAATCTGCTACGGCTACTTTTTATAATATCGTTTATAGTATTATCGATCAACATATACCATCCAGAATAGTCAATGTCTCACATAAATATCCGGTCTGGTACACTAAGCCTTTAATAAAAATAATCAATGAAAAATTAAAATATCATAGAAAATGGAAAACTTACTCTAGGCTTCAGGATTACGACACATTTTTGCTTCTGAGGGATAGACAGAGAATAGTTGAAATCGACTGTTATAATGCTTACATTGATCGCGCAGAATGCGAAATTAAGCGTAACAGCAAATATTTCTGGTCTTTCTTAAAATCAAAAAAGGAAGGTCCTAACGATTTACCAAACATTATGGCTCTTGGGGACACAGCGTCATCTGATGGCGAGGAGATTAGCAACATGTTTAATAGTTATTTTCAATCTGTGTTTGAACCGGAAGGAGGTTCATTTTCATTGCCACCGAAGAGTCGATTTTTCGTGGATCTACACTCTATTGAACTCTCAATTCCAATTGTCAAGAATTATCTTAGAAACCTCGATACATGCAAAGGTACCGGCCCCGATGCTTTACCTCCCTGTTTTCTTAAACAATTTCGCAATGCATTAGCGTTACCAATATTTTTATTATTTAACATGTCTCTCCACACCGGATGTTTACCAACTTTATGGAAAAAATCTTACATTGTACCTATTTTAAAATCCGGTAGCAAACATGATATAAAAAATTATAGGCCCATATCCAAACTTTGCTGCATCGCGAAGTTGTTTGAAAAAATAATTTACGACACAATATTCCCCATTATACGTCCTCACTTAATAAATGAGCAACATGGTTTCATCAATAAAAGGTCGACTGAAACAAACTTATGCGAATTTTTGCATCAGGTTTCTAATTCCATGGATCAAGGACATCAGGTGGATGTCGTGTATACCGATTACTGTAAAGCCTTTGATAAAGTGTCTCATAATATACTTATTTACAAACTTGAAAGTTTCGGTATACACGGCGACCTGCTCAGATGGTTGGATTCATATCTTCGCAACCGTACTCAGGCTGTCTCTATTAAAGGCTATTTGTCATCTTTTATACCGATAAGTTCAGGTGTTCCTCAGGGCTCTCACCTCGGTCCTTTACTTTTCAATATATTTATAAATGACATAAATAATGTTTTTGTGTCTTCAGATTTTCTTTTATATGCTGATGACACAAAAATTTTCAAATCTATTAAATCTTTAGATGATTGTCATGCTCTACAATCTGACTTAAACAGGTTAGAGACATACTGCAAATTAAATTCTCTTCATCTTAACATAAACAAATGTGCTATAATTTCTTTTTCTCGTAAGCGTAAAACTTTGCTTTATAAATATACTGTCAATAATAACGACATATCAAGGAAGAACGAGGTGAGAGACTTAGGCGTGACACTGGATAGCAAGCTCTCTTTTGGTTCTCATATTAGAAGTATTTCAACAAAAGCCTATCGCTTGCTAGGTTTCATCATGAGAACAGGATCTGAATTTAAAAATACTTCTACTATTAACCTGCTTTATAACGCGTACGTCCGTTCTATACTCGAGTATGCATCTACGGTATGGAATCCTCAGTACAATATTCATATTAATGAAATTGAGAAGATCCAAAACAAATTTTTAAAATATTTGTCTTTTAAATCTAGCGATTCTACCCTTGAACATTTATTAGCTCTCTCAAAACGCCGATCTATGAGAGACCAAGTTTTCTTATATAAAATTATTAATAATATTGTTGACTCCCCTTTTCTACTTAGCAAGTTGTCTCTGAACTGCCCACGATCCAACGCTCGTCAACCGTTATGTTTTTATACTCCCACTTGTCATTCATCACATAATGCTAACTGTTTTCTAATCAGAGCTTGTCGCGAATATAATAAGCATTTTGGGAACATTGATATATTTCATTTGTCTTTGATTAAATTTAAAGATAATATTTGTAACAATCTTAAATTAACTTAATTATATACTTTTAATTTTGTCCAATATCTTTTATCTTATTGTTTTAAAATATTTGAGTGCATTTTATGTTTTATCAATCGGTGGAAACTTCGCTGGATAATGTGATATTTAAATTGTATTATGTAATCAGATTATATTTTATATCTGTTTGTTTCCCAAATATTAAATAAATAAATAAATAAATAAAATCTCTTCCGGTGGAAGAGATTCGCCATCGTTGGAGTTCAAATCAAACTTTCAAATGGTTATTTCACGAGTAAATGGCTCGGGGGGTGACAGCGACGAAACGTCACGGTCCAACGCCTCGTCGACATCGTTGAAGTGTACATTTCCTTGTATTTTCGCCACTGTGACGTCGTAGCTGTCAATATCAACCGGTTTGGTATGGTGAGCAGAACAGACGTTGAAAAAGAAATATATTTTCTTGGAAAATTATATATACGTGCATAGAAATCTGAAAAATAATGTAGGTAAAGTAATATTCTATCAACGTCGCACAGCTGAGCGAAGACGTCCCTTTCGAACAGAAGGAAGCTTCTTCCACCATGCTGCTCCAATGCTCTCATCCACCACACAGAGGTTCTTCACAACCGTTTTTTGTTCACCTCTGAGCGCGAGATGAATTATAAACACAAATTAAGCACATGAAGATTCAGTAGTACTTGCCTGGATTTGAACCTGCAATCATCGGTTTTGCACAAGTTCTAACCACTAGGCTACCTCGGCTCCTATTCTACTGTAATGTACGCTTCGATGACTAGTCTCACCAAAGATAACAATCGCAACGCGTCTGCGTTCAACGTCCAAAGAGAAAACCTGTACCGAGAGATTTTTTCAAAAATCATTTTTATAATTAGTAAATCTCGTTAAACGAGTTTCGGTGATTAATTAAATTCTCAACTTAAGAACATACAACAAAAACGCTACGTCCATATTGGACTTAAGTTAAACTTTGTGAAAGTGCCGCGTCCTTCGAACCGGCGTCCTATTCGATATCCACCCGGAAAGAACCGACTAATTTGCACCATGAGTGTAATTACGATTTATGTGATGAAGTGTTGCCAGTTTACTGTCCCGAAATCGGAGATTACCGACGAACAAGAATTAATTCATTCATTAATACTAGATGGTAGGGCTTTGGGCAAACCTGTCTGTGTTACTAAGTTACCACACATTAAATATTCTACCAACAAGCAGCAGACTTAGTATTGCCGTGTTTCGTTTTGAACAGTCAGTGAGCTAGTGTAACAGGAACAAGAGACATAATCTTCAAAATGTTGATTTTCCTAATAAAAAACCACAAAAAATATATTTCGGCAAAATAAACACGCTTTTCTGCCATAAAATAATTTTAAACTTTCAACCTTTTTTTTATTTCCGCCAAAACGCTGTCAGTAATTTTGGGTGAAACTCTACAGTTGCGTATATACGTATATACGACCGGCACTCATTCGACGTCAATAGTTATAAATATTTGGTGATATTTAGGAAAATAATGAACTACAATCACTATCGGTGGTGTCTAGTGTACAAGTACTCGCATTAAAACTCCAGAAAAGTTCTTTATCAAAGTGCCAGGTGATATTGAAATGACGGTTTTTGCCTATGTGACGTCACACAATGGCCGTTCGTGTTTTAGGTCACGTGACTAACAGATAAAAAATGATGACCTTTACTTTTAACATAATAAAACAATAATGTGCTCAAAATCAGAATATTTAAGTATATTTCTGCATACATTTTTATTTTTATCATATTCCATAATTCATTTTTCACTACGTAAAGTACCCTATTGTCCATGTATAGAAGAGACTGTTACTTGATTTAACTCGAGGATACTTTAAACACATAAAAATAAAAAAGCAGACTACAGTTGTCGCACGGGACGAGGGGACATTCAAGTTAGGACTACTGATAACGACACGTCGTAAACAAAACGTCAAACCGGTATAAAGCCGAGTGCACGCTATACACATATTGAGACAGACAGACAGTAGTGTACACAGAGCTGTAATGACCCAATAATTAGTATTTGATTATATATTATCTGTGTATTTATGCATCTATCATCTTGAGTGCCAATTGTAAAGTGTGTGTGGATAGAGAGCTGATATTTAAATATAATATCGATTTAACGTAGTTTGTAAATCGAACTTATATCGGAACATTATATTGACAATTATTTAATTAAGACACAGAAATTCGAAGTATAAATGGTCGGCGGTGGATCGTTTCATGAGGACATGGATCCTGCAGAGTATAATCTTTATAAGACATTAACAGCCGGTCGTTTTTGGGTTACGACTAACGACCCGTTAAAGTCGTTCTTGTAAGTCTATACGACATCGACATGCGACTTAAATGAATACGCAGCGTTTTTTACCGCGTCGATTTAGATATTGTATGCATTGCAAATAATGTATCACACTGTACGATCGTAGTACCCATTGTTCAATTGTTTTAATTCATTTGTGAATATACCGACGGTATATATTTAGTCCACAGTGTGCATACAGACTTACACTTCGAGTCAAGTTCAAGGTACTGGCGACGCTAACCGGCACTCCAAGGTCTCGAAGATTCTTACTAAATTGCATAAATTATACAAAACTATTTATATCCGCGCGACAACTCCTCGTGAACAGAGAATGCCTAGAAATACTTCAAAGTCAAAATATTCATACAACGCCGAAGCGTTACTTACTTACTGTGAAAAATCTACCGCCGATAAGAAGAACCACTTGAGAAGAAATGGCGAACAGAATACGGCAGGTTTTCTTTACTAAGCAATGACCCGATCGGATTTTAATAGTAAATAACTAATCAGTACCTAGTTCCTTAAACAATAGCAACTACTGTAGAATCCGCCTATATTGACCAACCGTTTATAATGACGTAATTACACCATGAAGTTTGGTTTTCTGAGCTGAGATGGCCCAGTGGTTAGACAGCGTGCATCTTAACCGCTGATTTCGGGTTCAAACCCAAGCAGGCACGACTTAATTTTCATGTGCTTAATTTGTGTTTATAATTCATCTCGTGCTCGGCGGTGAAGGAAAACATCGTGAGGAAACTTGCATGGGTCTAATTTCAGAGGAGAGGAGGCCTTAGCCCAGCAGTGGGAAATTTACAGGCTGCTAATAGTAATAGTAATTAGGATATAATGCCTTCACTTATAGTGTATTATGACCCATTTTTAATAAATTCTGTCCGGTTATAACGACCGGCATATTTCTTTACTCCTTCGGTAATGTTCGTCGGTTCCCGGCGACGTTCGGCACCTGGCTAGTCTTTGGTTTTAATCTGAGTAATTAATTGTCACTCGAAGGTCACGCATCGCATACAATATTATATAAAGTTCTAGTTTGAATGGTGAGTTAAGCTTGTTTAAATACAGTCACAAGGGGTGTCACAACTCAAATCACGGGACCTATCCATAACTATACGGCCGGCGCATTGATGGTGTAAGAAGTGGTACATTTCTTACAGCACCAATGCGCCACCAACCTTGGGAACTAAGATGTTATGGCCTTCGTGCCTGTAGTTACACTGCCTCATTCACCCAAACCGGCACACAACAGCACTGCTGTTTGGCGGTAGAATATCTGATGAGTGGCTGGTACCTACCCAGACAGGCTAGCACAAAGCCCTACCACTAAGTAAAAATTAGAGCAGTGTGACAGATTAGTCAGTAATCAAGCAGATTTCTTAAAACCTGCGTGGGAGTCGCGCCCACCTGTCGGCCCTTAAGCCCTTAAGTGTAAATGTGAAGGCGTTGCTCCCACATAGAAGTAGGGAGGTTTGTGCGACTCTCCGGTGCCCTGGCCGCCGAGTGCGCCTCGGTACTCCGGGATACCCACTAAAACCAGCGGTTCCCTCTCCTTCTCTCGCTTGTTAATGTATTTAATTCACAGAATAAGATCGCGAAGGCCACTTCCTTGCAACTGGGTGACCCACGACACACATATTTCTCTGAAGCGTACGTTCAGGCAAATTGAATCAGTTTTTATGACTATAGGCTCTTTCCAATTATCTTTGGTTGATAGTGTTTCGTTAAACATAGATTTCGTGTAATTTCATATAAAACCGTTACGCACAAATCCGATTACCGACACGCGACACGCGTACGGCTTTACCGAGCCGGGACCGACACATGGGGCACGGCGTGACGGTTACCTCACCCTCACCTTGAGACGTCTTCGCATACGCACAAACTGACAGTTCAAACGTAAAGTGCGCCCCGCGGGTGTATACGAGTTTTTGAGTTACGTAAAGTTACTAAATATTTTTCAAATTAACTGAAAACTCTTTTTCAGTCGACTGATTTTATTATTAAAATCAAACTTAGCACTTGTCGGAATTGAGATGTTTTTTGTTTAAGAACTATATACTGTGAGGGAGGATCTCTTGCCCGGTCACGTGGTAGAGCAATGTGGTACAAACCTCCTCTCCGAGAGTCCTTGGCCTCTCAAACATTTACAATAGAATGTTGCTGAGTTGACCCAGTGGTCAGAACACGTACGCCTTAGCCTATGATTGCGGATTCACCCTGACAAGCACCAATAAAATGTGCTTAAATTTTCATGTGGTGTGTTTATAATTCATGTCGCGTTCGGTGAAGGAAAATATCGTGTGATCTCCACGTCTAATTTCAATGAACTTCTGTCACACGTGTGTCGACCGATCCGCACTAGAGCAGCGTGGTGGAATTACATCCGAGCCTCCTCAAAGGGAGAGTAGACCTTAGCCCAACAAAAGTCAAATATCTCACACGTTTACTGATATTGCATAGCAGTTATACATGGATACGAGTATTAATACAAACGTATATCGGCTTTAACTGCAAAGGACGTGTGAAGGAGAAAAAATATGAAGTGTTTATAAATCAATACGCTGACGACGTAATTACTAGAACATGTCTAAAACAGCTTTCGCTTTTCATATCTGATCGCCCGTTTGAGATATCAACGCGGAATTATGAATCTGGTCCGATTGTTTATTCGATGGCAGAGACTACCGACTGTATCTCAAAAGGCTTTGCATTGCTCCCTTCATTTATAGAGACAGATTATATACATTTAGTTCTGTCTTAACCTTAATCTGCGGAACCAGCTTTCGCTGGCGGTTTTTCCGAACCGATACGACTTAGGAACCTTCAAGAAAAGAGCGTACTTATTTCTTAAAGTTTGGCAACGCACCTGCGAGCCTCCTGGGTGTTGCAAATGTCCATGGGCGGTGGTAGTCACTTTCCATCAGGTGAGCATCCTGCTCGTTTGCCACCTATGACATAAAAAAAAACCAGTGCGTAGTGCGAAATCTAGGTGCCATAACTTGGCACCAGGGCCGCCTTGCTTATGATGGTCAAGTGTGTAGTCTATTCCAACAAAAGTCAAATAAACAACATTTGATATCGAATTGAGGCGATGTCATTCATGTCATGTCATTGATATTCACTATGGATTTGATGGCAAAAATTGGCGTTTTGAACGTCGACGAAACTGTTATCGGAATTTTGTCAGAAAAATTAAAGTGGATCGTAATGGATGCGTTAATCTAAAGTTTGTTTATCTTTATTCCTTCTGCGATTGGAATAGATGATACCATTACATTTTGTTGGAAGGGAGGTCAGGTCGCCTGATCACTGCTTGCACTATTTGGGATCGATAGTTTTTCCATTGGCAACGAGCACAATAAAATATACAACACGCCGTGTAGACTATGTCATTGAAAGGCGGACTGGCAAATGAGCCACCGGATGGTAAGTGGCCACTGGTACCGTAAGAAATATTAACCATTCTCATAACCAACCACCAATATTGGGAATTAAGATTTTAAATGCCTTGTGCCTGTAGGTTTTTGAATATTTCGTAATAATTCTAAAACTACATCCGATTGCAAAGTTTAAATGCATATATTAATAAAGGTGTCACCTTTCAAAAATAATAATTTATTCCGACTCCGCAGTCAATAATGTTTCTTGGAGCTAGGTATTCGTTTCTATAATAAAATTCCACAGATATTTTTTTTGTTAAAAAACATGAATTAATACAGCATATTATTTATAGCATACATGATTTTATAGATGATAAAAATAGCTCGGCACTAACTAATACTCGTTGACTTTCAAGCAGGATTATATATAATATATTTGTAGGTATCTGACATAACTTTGTATTTCAAATATTGGACGAGAATAACTACATAATAAAATTCCGCAGACATTTTTAACTTTGCCGTTTCATAGATTCAAGTCAATTGTAAAAAACACATCGGTAAAGAAGGCGTATTATTCGATACAAGAGTATATTGGTGATAAAAAGCGTGGAGTTAACGCTTGTTGACTTCCAGGCGGGAGACATGACATACATATATTAACATGACAGTATTTTTAGATGTTGAAAAAGAGTAACTGCTGAGTTTCTTGCCGGTTCTTATCGGTAGAGTCTACATTCCGAACCGGTGGTAGCTTTACTTTAAATAGTTTGTTAAATGACGATTCAAAAGCGTCTGTAAAAGCCTATTTGAATAAAGTATATTTTGATTTAGATTTTTGACTTCATTTTAATAAGGACGAATATTTTGTGTCAAGTTGTTTATGGCGGTCGTTAGTTTTTTATAATCAATCCTAAACCAGATAACCATTGAGACACGTCTCTCCTCCATTACTACTCAACGCGTACTTTGTTTCTTTGGCCATGTGGCTAGGCAGGAGGACAGCCTGGAAAAACTTATAATGGTTGGCCACGTGGAGGGGAAGAGAAGTAGAGGAAGAGCGCCGTCCCGGTGGATAGACACAGTAAAGGCTTCTACAGGATCCAGTGCCCAGGCTTGCCTACGAATGGCACAGAATAGGCATGCCTGGAGGAAGGTGGTGCGAAGTGTACAGGAGAGCCACACGCATGGTGGTCACGACCTTCAGTAATGAGGAAACGACTAGGAAGAAGAAGAAGAAGAAGTTTTTTATATTTCTTTTCCATTTTATATTAACGTAGTAATGTTTATTGTGGGTTCTCTAATAAGATGCTGCCCAAATTTTTGTAGACATATTGGGAACAGTCTACCTGCCTGGGTTAGGTCTATCTGCCTCTTCCTTTTTCACTGAACCGAATTTAATTAAACTCGGTACAAAGCACCCTTGAAACCCCATGGAAGGACATAGGCTACTTTTTCCCCCAAACATCTGAAGACCAACTCCTAAGACGCGAGCGAAGCGGCGCTCGACAACTATTATAAACTATAGAAAAGACTTTTCTTAGAATGAAAGAAAGTTTAATATCAATGGGATCAGTAGTTTTTAAGTGTCGGGAAAACACACGCAAAACTGGCTTCTTAATGATACGAATAAAATGATTTACTACAGTGTGAGTCGTGTAATAATGAAAGTACGCAACACGATGGAGGTCGCGTTACATAGGATCTACACGAGGTGGAGTCGTTTCCTGTGGACACGGTTAGCGGTTCCTGCCGTTCAAACAAAGGATTTTCGTTACCAATTAAATGAATCTTAATTTATACAGTATATAAAAGAGAAATACAACTCACTGATTAATCACGAAATCTCAGAAACCATAACATCAACAAACTTTAAATTTGGCAGGAAGGCTCCTTACAGGGTGTAGACATCCGCTAAGAATTTTACGAAACTCTATACCTAAGGGGTTAAACGGGGGTTGGAAGTTTGTGTTTTATAAATGTCGCGCGGTTAAAGCCGCAGGTTCAGTTAGTAATATTATAAATACGAAAGCTTGGGTGCTTCAGCACGGCAGAACGGACGGACCTGATAGAATCTGTCACAGAGATAGATTATAGTATGGACCAACACATAGGTTACCAAAGATGGATCTTTAATACTGTTCTGTTATCCTAACTTCTGAATCGTATCGTTACAAGCGCCTGGAACGTTCACTGGTTATAATGTGCTACCATCATTGGCTTGTATGTATGGAAAGGGGAAAAAAGTCAGTTCAGTGATTACGACGAGACGATCGCGCGGATGTGGCACAACAGTTTTTTAATTTTATATTTTTTGTCTGAAATCTCTGAGTTTCTTTCGTCGGTTCTTCTCGGGTGTTGTAATTCAGTGGTTCTTGAACCCGCAATCATCGGTTTTGAGATGTACGCGTTCTAACCACCGGGCCGTCTCGGCTCTTTCTCGGATGTTCACTTGGCGCATTCTAAATTACCCGTAACGAGTCTCGTAATTAGCCTTTGGTCGTTTCATTGACTCTCACTGATTGGTCGAACTACAATAGCAATTCTGTCATTGGTGATAATCATCCCATATTTAAGACAACTGAACTACTACTAAACTAGTACATATTAATGAATAACAGATTGTTTCGATGCCGTTGACGATTGAGGAGTTCCTGGAGTCAATGCAGTGTGTACAATCAGAACCAACATGCGAAGACGAAGCAGTCTTAAACCTGCTTGCAAGATTTGACCACTTACCATCAGGTGGCCAATTTGCTCGTCCGTACCTACATATATCATAAAGAAAGATATGCAACATTTACTGTAATAAGTACTAAATGGATAGGATGTAATATCAAAATGGCGCATCGCCGCACGTCGATCGTAAACGTTTCACGAGTGAGGTACGAAGATAGTTCTTACAGAATCGCACTGCGGAACTCAATCGGTCGGCTCTTTGTGGGGTTTCAGTTAACATCGTTACATGTGTTTATTCCTGCAGCGGTGTATGAACCGTACTCGGAACCATTACGCGGTTAGCAATAGAGTTATTGTCAAGAATTACTGTCAAGTGATGATGACGGTGTTGCTGACCATTCTTTATTCACATTTCACATTACGTTAACAGCCTGTAAATTTCCCACTGCTGGGTGCTGGGCTAAGGCCTCTTCCTTTGAGGAGAAGGTTTGTAGCACATTCCACCACGCTGCTCCAATGCGGGTTGGTGGAATGTGTGAGAGAGTGGTGGAACATGTGGCAGAATTTCGTTTCAGAAATTAGACACATGCAGGTTTTCTCACGATGTTCTCCTTCACCGCCGAGCACGAGATGAATTATAAACACAACTTTATGAAATAGCCACTACACTTGTGACCAAGTCATGGAGACAGTGTCCATTACGTATTCGAGTACTACTGAACCGACTACGAAAGTTATTTACGCGTTTGTTTCTGTACGATCACCGAATACTCTGTTATTGCTGGTTCTCGAAATGATTACGGAAGTCGGTGTCAGGGAAATTGAACCCAATTCGAGTGATAATCACAAATGATAAGCGAAATTGAACGAATTCTAAATTATTTTGACCTTTCTCACAGTATGCCATTTAATTGGTGGTAGGGTTTTGCGGTAACCCGTCTGGCTATGTACCACCCCCTCTTCAGATATTCTACAGCTAGACAGCAATACTTAGTATTATTGTGTTCCGGTTTGAAGGGTGAATGAGCTAGTGGAACTTGTACCTGACAAGGGACATAACACCTTAGCTCCCAAGGCTTATTGGCGCTGTGAGGCATGCTTTTAATATTTCTTACAGCACTAATGTCTAAGGACGGTGGTGACCACTTAGCATCAGGTGTCACATATGCGGACTATAAAAATATCACTCAACGAAAAATATATACGGAATCAACAGGAGTGCGACTGGTTCTTAACCACTGCTTAAACTTTAGTTACCGCTAACGAATCCACAAAACTACCTGGATACAGACGGAACCACGTGTTTGACACATTAATTATTTATTAAAACAAGATTCTTTGAATAATTTATACTTTAAATGTATTTTGAAGTCCGTATATTGTATGTATGAGAGTCCATTAATAAACCCCATATTAAAATAAACATCTTCTCACGGAGAGTAAATTATTCTGAATGATTTAACTTACGGTTTTGTTATTCGCATATTATTATTATTAACAAATGTTTACACAATATTTTTAACCGTTACGGATACGTTCAGGAACTCTTTCGTTTTTGCACAAACACTAATAGCTACACGACACTCTACACGAAACATTTTAATAGAGGTTTTGTTCATTGTATGTTATTGTTGTGTCGTATTGCGTTTATTGTTCGGAGACGGTAACACGACCGCTCCGCATCGAGCACGCGTTGTCACTGGTGGTCCAGCGTGAGCCGGTGATTAACGACCGAGTATATGACAGAATTATTTAAATTATATATTTATATAAGACTGCTTCGGTGGTTTGGTGACTTGCTTATAGCAATAAATACGCTGGTCTGGTGAGGTGACCGTTCTCGTGGTTGGTTTTTGACGTATATTAATTAGATTTTTCAAAGTTACTGACGTGAAAAAAAAAACAAAAGTGCATCGAAGTAAACTCCCGTGATTGAATGCATGTAAAGCCACCGGCGCCGGCGGTTAATCTCTCTCCGGTCGAATTGACTTCCTAATGATATTTTGTAAATTGGTGGAAATATTAACTACAGAGTCTTGGCTATTGTTATGTGTACGTCACGCTTACGAGTCGGTGGTCGTTTCACATTTAATTAAATACTATAACATGATTTAAAAGTGCTTATAAGACCCTACAGAATAAAATGTCTTTTGAGGTTTGAAAGTGAGAGGTTTGACAATGAATGTTGATTTTTGGCTGGAATAGTAAGATTTTCTATTGATGCTACATTTCATCTCAGGGCTTGCATACATTACGCGACAGTCGACATTTCGATGTTTAAAATAATTGCGCGTGAAAATATTAAAGCATGTACGAGATTGTCCTACTTAGTTCTACGAGTTCGTAACACTCTCGACCTTGAAGGCGCTCCGTTCATAAGCCCATTATTAGATAAAACTGTCAACCCTCACCGCGTGACCCACCTGTCAACTTAACGGGATGTTACATACTTGGAAAAGTAAAGTAAAGTTGCATTAAAAAATAATTTAAATTATTTTTTTGTCTTCAACAGAGAAAAGGGGGTAACGAACGACTAAAGATGTCTCCTTTGCGTTCTCGCATCTGGCTCAGGACGTTGTGGAAATGGAGGCGCTATGCGGAGCGCGTGCAGTAATTTCAAGCTATAAGTACAGCCCGCGGGCGTCGCCGGTGTGAAGTGTCGAGTTTGTATAGTCTCGTCCCTGCTAAGGGAGCGTTGCCTACTTTGATCCTGTCTAAGTATTGGCCGACGCAACCAGTGAGTGCAGGTAAACTAAAGAGGTAACTATCGCGTCGACAGTTCTTTGAGGTGTCGGAAGTATTTCTTAAGATAAATATTAAACCACATTTTATTAAAATTAATTATAGACCCAACTTTTTTTTTATGGTAAAACATAGTTTAACTTAAAGCTATTCACTGAGGGTTCGTATCATCTATAACAACCCCCAGTGAATAGCTTATTATTTAAAGCAACCTACAGCTTTCTTTTCGATGTTTCCATAAAGCACATGAAAGCTCAGCGCTTGAAGGTAATCGAGTCTACGTACAACACTAGGCCGTATCGACAATTTAAAAAGTATTTCCGTTTTTACATTTTTATGAAAGGCACGCATAAGATTATATACAGATAGTATATTTTAAAAATACGGCGACGTAATCGGACTCAGGAATTGGAAAGGTGTAGAGCGTCCTTGAAACGCCACGCGCGCAGCGGGTGTGTCGACGCCGTGGATAGATCGCACCTTTTTGTTCACTAACATAAGCCACAAGTAGATCAGTAGGAAATGAGTCACGAGTGGTTGCCGCAGAGGTGGATTCGGGGGAGGGAGATACTGAGGTGCTCAAGCCAAGAGACTTCCACTAGTCTGTTCGATTCAAAATTTAGTATCCTGACTTCTTGTTTGTCTTCTGACAAAGTTGACTGACTGACTGACTGTTTGCGCTCATTTGAATCGTCTTAAGTAATGGGCTACATTCGTATTTTTTTAAATAAACTTTAAATGGAATATAGAAAAAAAAGTTCGTTACGTCCGTTACGCTACGGATACGAATGTCCCACATCCGAAGGCTGTAGACAGACAGGGCTAACCCGCATCGAAACAGCGACGGGATGAGCGGTGGCCGTTCCTACGCTCGAGCACAACGATCCAAAGCATAGTTGAGGACAAGAGACCAAGTCACTCGGCGATCAACTGAGTCAACGACCCCGTAACGATTCCCGTTACGGGGTCGACATCGAACTGGGAACGAACTCTTCTATTCGTCCCTGCCGTCAGTTGCCGCAAGAGCTCGGGATCGTACTTCAAGCGCGTTCTATGAATAAACTGGAAGCTTGTAAACAGTAGCTTAGACCATTTAACTCACGTTAATATTCAATAGCCTTACTCAGCCTCCAGGTGAGGCTGACGCAGGAGCTCGATTGATCGGAGCCACGACCGTCCTTGGGTCCGGTGGCTCCTGAGGCAAGCTAACGTTTACTCACCCTTCGCCTCTCTCAGCGCCATCGCGGCGTGTCGATGTCTCCCCCTCTCGGCGAGTGCGAGCGCCGTCTCCCCGCTGGCTGTCACCCCGCTGAGATCAGCGCCAGCGGTCAGCAGCGCTTTGACGTTTTCGACGTGTCCGCGCTCGGCGGCCGTGTGAAGCGCTGTCTGGAACAATCATTACACTGTCAATATAAGAGCTCCAGTCGAGTCGACATAACGTAGTTTTTATCATCATTTAATCATAGTAAAGTTTATCTTGCGACACCACTAGTGCAGACATAACAATAACGTACTTTTTTACTTGTCCTATTAAAAAAAATTAAAGCTCATGTCAAAAATACAGCGATTAATAAGGCATATCACTCAATACAAGATTATATTAAATATAAAACTTTATTTGTACTTTACTGACGTCCTCTGTAATTAAAGCGGTGGTAGAGTAACTACTGAGATTACTTCCGGGTCTTCCTGTGGCAGCTTTAGATTCAACATGCTTTTATGAGCCTACTTGAATAAAGAATCATTTGATTTTGTAACTCTATTTTTCTATCATAATTTGAGGATATATTTTTATAAAATAGTATGGAGTCTCGCATACGACGCTGAAAATGGATCGATTTATAAAATCTCTCCAGGTTTAGATGGACTACATGTGCCACAATCATTAATAAATTCGAAAAAATAAGTTTTTTTGGAAGTTCTAGCAACTTGTAGGTTGACCCTAAACAATGAGGAAGTCTCATTTCTAATTTAGATCACGAACCATGCCCCCCGTCTCGTGGTCGGAGCGGGCGTCGACGTCAGCACCGGCCGCACACAGCGCGGGCAGGCAGCGGCTCCGCTCGGCGAGCGCGGCCGCGTGCAGCGCGCTGCGCATGTGGGCGTCACGCGCGTCCACCTCCGCGCCGCCCGCCAGCAGCTCCTCCAGCAGCTCCAGGTTGTCCCATAGCGCCGCCTTGAGGAGGGCAATGACAAAATAAACTACCACAACACAAGCTTCCCGCCTGCATATGGTACAGAGAAGATTTTTGGGCAATGTTATACGCATATATAATAAGATACTGGAAAATATAACCAATTTACCATTTCAAAAATTCAAAAAGTTTATAATGACAATTAATCAATAAATCTTATAATTCATTAATAGAATACTTCTAGAAAAAAAAAAAGCCTGGATTTAGGATCGAGTTCCAACACATGATTCTGAACTTCTAGCTGTTTCTTCTCACTGGAGGTAGTTTTCCTAAACGGAATACTAATAGTAATTTATTAAGATTCAAACCCATACCATCCAGTTCTGTTCAAGAAATTAAAAGAAGAATTTGAAAGAGTTTTATAAAAACTATCCATAATTGCAAAATAACAAAGATATAAAACATCATAAGTTTTATTCAATCTTATAAAATGATTCAGTAGTCCTTTTACAATCAAGTTTACATAGCTAGAGATAAGCATGGCTCGGTGGAGTCTTAAGAGGTACGAGTCTGACATAAATTGTTATTTTTGTAGTAGGTCCCTTTATTGATTTTCTATGTCACATAATATAGACAAAAACTGGAACTATCACATACATAAAAGGAAGTGTCAGTCAGAGTATTACACTGTATGAAACAGGAAGGTAAAATTCAACTCAGCTACAGAGCCCCGCTAATATAATCATTATTAAATATTATTAACCTTAAAGCCTCAATTAAATACAAATTGAGTTATTGCCCAGAGGATTGGAATTGTGATACAATAAGGAATTGCTGCTATTCTACACAGTCATGATTTGTTCAGTAACTATTTTCCATTTCAATATGTGCTATCAAGTATATGATTATTTAGTTCAATTAATCAGAAAAAACATAAAAGTCACAAATGGGTCTAAACATGTTTTAAGAAAAAAATGATGAAGGAATAAAATTTGAAATGTATTAAAGATCTATGTATATCAAATGATAAGAAGGATATTACGTTAATCCATACCATAAAATAATAACAAAATAACTTACCTATGGATACAAAATATAAGACACCTACAAAATTCTAATTAGACTATGACTATAGTCAAATAGAATATTTATAAATAATATGTAATCAAGCAATTTGTTAACTATTCCGTGTTATTGCAAAACCTACACGGCCTCACACGTAAATATGTTATAATTACGACATTCTATCGCGATGAAAATTTTTATCTCTAGTCGCGAAAACAAGTGCCTACCTGATGTAGGAGCCGTCCTTGGAAGTGTTCCTCGTCTGGCGACAGATCCATTGTAATACTTTAACACAATTTCACTCAATTCACTTGCATTTCCGCATCAAACAATCGCTCAAGCGTTACAAATTCATTGCGGTTAGACAAATTCATTTTATCTTTGAAAAACTCAATGAAGCCAACATTAAAATGGAAGATAGTCTAACACTTGTGTGTTTCAAATAAATAGAAACTATTAGAATTGTCTTTAAAATTAGAAATGGGAGAAAATTTCACATATTTTGGATATATTGATTTTAAATGATCGTCATTTAGAAATGACAGCTTACAGATGATTTTGTTTGGATACTTGCACTTGCAAAACAGATTATGAATGACAGTTACATTAATGATATAATTCTATCTTATGACCTACACTGTAATCAGAAAAATATTTAAAATTATTATTTTATTTGGCCCTATGTATATACATATATACATACTTAAAGTAACCATTTATACGAAATCAAATTTTATTTTATTTAATAATATATTGTGTCATACACAAATAAAAACTACCTTCAATGTAACTTTAATATTACACAATGTGTTGTAAAAAAGTTTGTTTATATATAGTAAAGAAAAACAAGTACAGTATCCAAAATGTGGCAAAGTTCGAAAGAAGAATGGGAGAGGCGAAAAACTTACTTGATACGAAGTTTATTTGAGGATTTACCTAGTAAGCTGTAGTATAATATACCCAGTACAAAATTTAGACATAATCAGCTTTTTTTCTTTTAATTTTAGCACTGTCCCCTATAAATGAAAGCCAAGAGCCAACATTACCATCGCAAAGCGATGAGATTTATAGACCAGAGAGTCCCTTGCCAGATCTTATAATAGAAAAAGAGCCTCGAAAATGTATACACGATGAAACTGAAGAATTCTATCACAAATTAGCGAAAGAAATGAGAAGGCTTTATAAAAAAGACTTCCTAAACATCGACTACGATACAAGCAGTTATGGTAGTATAGGTTTTGAAAGCGGAGACGATAATCTAAGGCAACAAGGTACTTTTGATAGCGAAAGCAGAACTTTAGTGCTCGATAAATCAATTGGAGAAGCTAAACTGGGTGAAGGGGAATATTCTCAAACAACCAGCGATGAAACCAATCAAGAGGTGGCTAGATCGACAAGCTCTTACACGGAGAGTACTGAATCAGAAGAGAGTATCGGACATGAAGAAATAATAACAAAAGCTGATGTCCATACAGTCGTTGTCAAAATGTCGAAACGATCGTTGCATGAAAGGTATTCAAGCAAGGAATGGGATGCCAGCAGCCGAAGTTACTTGACAAAACAAACGGATGTATCCTCTACAACGACAAGCCAACAAAGTTACGACACAGAAGCAAATGAAACGGAAGCTGGACAAGAAGTGATGAAGGAACTTGCAATAACTACAGGTCGATATTTTATAATAATACCGAATTAAATCGAGAAATTCTCAATTCGCAGCCTGGATGTCGTAGTGTTAACACTCCAGTGTCTCGGAAAACACATAAAGCCATTGTGCTGCGCTTTAATTCCCTTCTGTGGTTGATATATATTTGATGAAATAATTCTAATAAACTTATACTTATATATTTATTATTACAAGGTTGAAAAAGTAAAATTAGTAAAACTAGAAAACAAATTATATTATTTTAAATTTGAACACAATAGTTAAAACGATATAATATTATAAAACGACTAATGATGTTATATAAAATGTTACAGAAGCAAGTCCAGAGATTATCAGTCCGAGACAAAATATAAATGATCAGTGTACACCAGAAATTATAAGACGGCGTCAAACAATATGTTCTGAATATTCTTTATCGCATCATGAACTGCCCATATGGGAAAGTAACGATAAAGACATTGACGAGAGTTTTGGAGTCGACATTGCACACGCAATAGCTTCGGGCAGTGAAATGGAAATAGCCGATTCTTCTCCCTCTGATTTCAATATGTATTGTACGGTAACATCTACACCGAAATCATTAAAGAGAGTCCTGAGTCCTCGGGCGAGGATAATTAAAAGATACAGAAAACGTTTGGTTTCGTACTCGACCTCGTCAAGCGGAAGTAAAGATGGAAAGCGCCAGGCAGCACTCCAAACATCATTCTCAGATGATGAACCGACTTGGAAAGATCTTTGGAAAACCTTTTTTGTAGGCGTACCCGCCGTTTATAATATTTGCTCTTGTAGCAATCATGTTTGTTCGTAAAGTATGATATTTTGATTGACTGATTTATTACTAATTTACATTTTCTACTCAGTGTAGATCGTTTTTGTTTTGTTAATGTTTTGATAAAAATACACTATTTCGTTTTCGCATTATTTTTTTATTTTTCTAATAATTTGTTTTAAATTATACCCAAGGACAGATTCTTAAAGATATAGGGGATTTTTTTCACCATAAATTACTGTAAATTAAAATGTAATGTATACATAACTTCTTCTTTTAGACTTAAATTCATTAAAAATAAAATTTAAGTTAAATATAAACAAATCTCAATACACAATAGAAAATTATATTTTGATTAAAACGACGAGTTTATAAACTAACATTATAGAAAAGCATATTATTATAATTTATTATCGTAACGCAAAGTGTAAACGACAACATGTCAGGTAGCTGACGAAACGTCATAACATGAGCACTAGAGGTTAGAACTGTAACAATTCTTAGCTATTATTCGTAAATTGTAATATAACATTTATAAAATAAACAATGGCACCTTCTGAAGGTAATTTAAAGGATTTAGATGAGAAAACTTCAGACATTATTGTAAAATTCGTCTCTGATGTAAGAAATGGGTAAGTGGATTCAATTTTAACTTATAATCCGATTGTACTTGTTGCTTTTATAAGAATAATTACAGAAATTATTTTTAACTTGATATTTTAAATTAAAAACTTAACATAATATTGCAACTCACTAATAAACAAGCCATTGGCTGCTTCTGTCTATAATAGATTGTATTTTGGCACAGTTATAGCGATGACAGTCTCGTGAATACAATGGTTTATTTTTAATGTTAAATTCTTATTGAGTTTTTCTATTAAGAAATTTTTAGTAGCAGCCTAACTGGG
Organism: Vanessa tameamea; assembly: GCF_037043105.1. Taxonomy (NCBI): domain Eukaryota; kingdom Metazoa; phylum Arthropoda; class Insecta; order Lepidoptera; family Nymphalidae; genus Vanessa; species Vanessa tameamea. The sequence continues at coordinate 6,063,662 of NC_087337.1, forward strand.
ATGAGGGATGTATAAACACTCCCAAAGCTTGGTAAACATGTAAAGCCATTAGTTTTGCACTTGAACCATCTGTTCGGGTCATATTGCTGGCCTATGGGATACAGAAGTGATGTTGTTGATACAGAAGGGATACAGAAGTGAAGGGTTACAGAAGTGATGAAATATAGACTGCACTTGTGGTATTCTACACACTCAAGCACTATATTAGCTCGTGGGTAGTTGACTGTCCTCCTTTGAAGGCCGTCACAAGTGAAAACTATCAAGACAACATCATTACCTGAGCTCTATTTGTGTAATTTTTAAGTTACATAACCTGTTCTTTTTTACAGAAAAATTCAGGGATCTAAGAACATTGCCGTGGCAACAGTTGATGTACTCGAACAGATCATCAGTGAGTCTGAAAGCACTAATGCACTGTAAGAATTCATTTATTAATCATTTACTGTTGATTGTAGAAAGATAGTTTTGAGTCATCTGACTTAATCTCAATTTCTGAGAGTCCATTTATATAATATATATATATATATAAACACCACTTCCCAAGATTGTCTCTTAGGAAGGTGCCATTGAATGTCAGAGTGACTACAGGCACAGGGAACCCAACATCTCAGTTCCCAAGGTTGATGATGCATTGGTTATGTAAGAAATGTTTAAAATTGCATACAGCGCTAATGTCTATGAATGGTATGGTAACAAAATTATAAAGTATCTTTAAGAAGTACCAACAAGTAACTCAGTAGATACTCTTTAACATACCATACAATATAGAGGCATGCTCATAGAAACGAAATTAATCTACAAATTATATATTTTTAAGGTTTTTTTTTAATAAGTTTGTATGTATGTATGTATGTATGTATGTATGTATGTATGTATGTGTGTGTGTCTGTGTGTCTGTGTGTGTGTGTGTGTGTGTGTGTGTGTGTGTGTGTGTGTGTGTGTGTGTGTGTGTGTGTGTGTGTGTGTGTGTGTGTGTGTGTGTGTGTCTGTGTGTCTGTGTGTCTGTGTGTCTGTGTGTGTCTGTGTGTGTCTGTGTGTGTCTGTGTGTGTCTGTGTGTGTCTGTGTGTGTCTGTGTGTGTCTGTGTGTGTCTGTGTGTGTCTGTGTGTGTCTGTGTGTGTCTGTGTGTGTCTGTGTCTGTCTGTGTCTGTCTGTGTCTGTCTGTGTCTGTCTGTGTCTGTCTGTGTCTGTCTGTGTCTGTCTGTGTCTGTCTGTGTCTGTCTGTGTCTGTCTGTGTCTGTCTGTGTCTGTCTGTGTCTGTCTGTGTCTGTCTGTGTCTGTCTGTGTCTGTCTGTGTCTGTCTGTGTCTGTCTGTGTCTGTCTGTGTCTGTCTGTGTCTGTCTGTGTCTGTCTGTGTCTGTCTGTGTCTGTCTGTGTCTGTCTGTGTCTGTCTGTGTCTGTCTGTGTCTGTCTGTGTCTGTCTGTGTCTGTCTGTGTCTGTCTGTGTCTGTCTGTGTCTGTCTGTGTCTGTCTGTGTCTGTCTGTGTCTGTCTGTGTGTGTCTGTGTGTGTCTGTGTGTGTCTGTGTGTGTCTGTGTGTGTCTGTGTGTGTCTGTGTGTGTCTGTGTGTGTCTGTGTGTGTCTGTGTGTGTCTGTGTGTGTCTGTGTGTGTCTGTGTGTGTCTGTGTGTGTCTGTGTGTGTCTGTGTGTGTCTGTGTGTGTCTGTGTGTGTCTGTGTGTGTCTGTGTGTGTCTGTGTGTGTCTGTGTGTGTCTGTGTGTGTCTGTGTGTGTCTGTGTGTGTCTGTGTGTGTCTGTGTGTGTCTGTGTGTGTCTGTGTGTGTCTGTGTGTGTCTGTGTGTGTCTGTGTGTGTCTGTGTGTGTCTGTGTGTGTCTGTGTGTGTCTGTGTGTGTCTGTGTGTGTCTGTGTGTGTCTGTGTGTGTCTGTGTGTGTCTGTGTGTGTCTGTGTGTGTCTGTGTGTGTCTGTGTGTGTCTGTGTGTGTCTGTGTGTGTCTGTGTGTGTCTGTGTGTGTCTGTGTGTGTCTGTGTGTGTCTGTGTGTGTCTGTGTGTGTCTGTGTGTGTCTGTGTGTGTCTGTGTGTGTCTGTGTGTGTCTGTGTGTGTCTGTGTGTGTCTGTGTGTGTCTGTGTGTGTCTGTGTGTGTCTGTGTGTGTCTGTGTGTGTCTGTGTGTGTCTGTGTGTGTCTGTGTGTGTCTGTGTGTGTCTGTGTGTGTCTGTGTGTGTCTGTGTGTGTCTGTGTGTGTCTGTGTGTGTCTGTGTGTGTCTGTGTGTGTCTGTGTGTCTGTGTGTCTGTGTGTCTGTGTGTCTGTGTGTCTGTGTGTCTGTGTGTCTGTGTGTCTGTGTGTCTGTGTGTCTGTGTGTCTGTGTGTCTGTGTGTCTGTGTGTCTGTGTGTCTGTGTGTCTGTGTGTCTGTGTGTCTGTGTGTCTGTGTGTCTGTGTGTCTGTGTGTCTGTGTGTCTGTGTGTCTGTGTGTCTGTGTGTCTGTGTGTCTGTGTGTCTGTGTGTCTGTGTGTCTGTGTGTCTGTGTGTCTGTGTGTCTGTGTGTCTGTGTGTCTGTGTGTCTGTGTGTCTGTGTGTCTGTGTGTCTGTGTGTCTGTGTGTCTGTGTGTCTGTGTGTCTGTGTGTCTGTGTGTCTGTGTGTCTGTGT